>NC_051159.1:55127462-55835861 GCF_013339745.2 Dermacentor silvarum | reverse complement strand
ACATTATATCCTCGAACCAGGCAACGTAGCCAGGGGGGGGGGGGGGGGGCTGATGGGGCTTCAGCGCCCCCCCCCCCCCCCGAAATTTTTTCGTGTTGGCATGCACCGCCGACCAAAACTACCACCGACGGCCGGCAATCATTCTGGATTTTGTGTACAATGTCCTTTTCACGCTCGAAAAGACATTTCGGCACGAGCATTGCGAACTCGGGATGGATTTCGTGACAACGCCCTTGCACCTGGAGTCACGTACGCAAGGAGCCCCATCCGAGCACAAACTTTCAACGGCTTTTCGATAGCGAGCGGGCGCGTTGCGGCATCTCGCAGCGGCCGCAGAATATACGGAGCGCATGGATTTCAATTACGAAACTTTATGGGTGTACAGTTCTCATAACCTTTTGACGCGAAGGGTGCGCTGAAATTTCCAAAGGCATGCTTTAAAAGATTTTCAATTCTAGAAATTTATGGGGTTAATGTTCTTATAAACCTGGGCCAACATGCGAGCACTGGAACGCTCGTGTCCAAGCCGTTCCATAAATGGAAGCGCTCGCTCGCAATCTCCCACACACACGAAAATACTAAATATCACCCTGACTGTCAGCTACCAGCTGATAATTTTCTACAAACATTTTCAGGAAGCGTGACCAATGTGATTGATCAGCTGGACCAGGGAAGGCAAAGTAAAATACGAGAAAACAGAAGAAAGTGAACGGCCTATTATTGAGGATATATATATATATATATATATATATATATATATATATATATATATATATTTGCGGGCGAGAAGGTCTGGCTCTCCGTGGCCACAGGGACAAGGGCCCTATGGATTTAAGCAATGCCCCTGCTGAAAATACAGGCATTTTCAGAGTGCTTCTTCGCATGCGAGCTGATTATGGAGATAGATATCTGAAGAACCATTTGGAAAGTTGCCCCCAGTATTGCCTCGCATTTAAGCCCAGACGCACAAACCAAATTATAGAAATTTGTGGTGACATTATCAAAGAAAGCTTAGATTCAAAAGCAGGCTACTTCTCCATACTTCCTGACGAAACGACGGACATCGCTGGAATCGAACAGCCTACTGTTTCTGCAAGGTACCTAAACAAGTGTGCCAACGACATCAAGGGAGTGTTTTAGGTTTTAGCACCAGAATAGATTCCCATCTCTCACTACGACAGCAGGTTCTATGTAAATGTGTAATTACTGCTGCAGCTTCTAGTCAACCTTCCAGTGACCACTGCCAGCGCAGAGAGAATATTTTTTTAACAAGAGTTTACTAAAAAACTACTTGCGCTCTACAATGTCTGTGGAACGCATGGTTAGGCTGGCGCTTCTATACACCCACAGAGACGTCGGCATCAACGTGACCGCTTCGCTCCACTTTCCCGCCGAGAGAAGTTTGTCCTTTAGATAGCGAAGCAGCAAAAATCAATGCAAGTAAAAAGCACTGTTTCTTCAGGTCCATATGTTCTTAATTATGAAACCGTATGACCGCTCATTAGCTATTAAAACCGCAGAATTTTTCGCCGTTTATTCTAGCAGTTAGCATCATGATCACGATTATCACGCGAATACAAAAATTACGAGGATACCAATAACCAATTTTGACCGACATTGCTCATTGAAAGCCCGGCCCACGCGGCGTTCGCCAAAAACACTCAGATATTGGTTAGTTCAACTTACCGCATCATCTGTGGGCTTCGTTTGTCCTTTTCTTTCTTTTCAGCTACCTACTTTTATTTCTTTTTTGAAACGAAGGAATACCCTCCTTTAATTTTGGGTGCAGAATAATTGTTGGCGTTGTGCAGGCAGTTAAATTACACATTTTCGTACTGATTTATGCATTATTCCTCTATTATTCTACCCACATGGCACTGTCGCGATCGCTGCATGGCCCAAGTACATATCACAATTTCTGCGATCATAGTTAAGTTCTTGCCAGGATCGTCTGTCTTTCTGTGCTCAAAGTTTACTATCTGTGATTGAGCAACATGTTTATTAGTCGTATTTGACGCATTATACACACTGACGTTTGCTTAAATAGGTAGATTTATTGGAGACTCATACGTATTTTTAAATATCTTACTGCCAGGTTTTGTGTATACAAGCAGTGAACTTTGTTTCCAGCGACTCTTTTATTGCCCTTTAGCGAGTTCTATCTTCGCATTTCTAATATATACTTTGCAGAACTCCCACTTTTTATTTGTACTCACTGCTGCGAGTATTGCTCGGTGTAATTACCATACACGACGAATTACAGCTGCTCCTGCGCAATCGATTGCAACGAGGGATAGCGCCATTGAGGTTTCTTCCTGGCCGTTGCATATATAGAAAAATGTAAACAAGGTTCTTGAACGACAAAGATTCATCAAAATATTTGTCCTCAACTTATTCATTTCATGGCCTTTGCGTTTTTCATATCAGCTACATGCACTGCTTTGCTGGTTTCGAGCTGATATTGATCCTTTTCGCGGCGATCCCGTGGGCGCTGCCATATTTGATCACGTGGTGACGCGTCCATTGCTTGCCTCAACTGCCTCCTTGTTTACAATGGAAGTGTATGACGCCGGCGCGGCTTAGAAAACCTCTGTTTTCGGAGATATCGTAGACGGTGAATAGGTGGACGACACGAAGCTTTGATCACAGCTTCAGAGAACATGCAAAAGCGCTTTCGGAGCTGATTGAGCTATGGCCAAACGGCGCAGGCAGTTTATATGGTAGTTCTTCTAAAAGCGGGGCTAAATATGCATTCCAAGCATTGCGATTATGAATTCAGTCAGGATTAGTGTGTTTTGCTCTTTGTTCTTTATGCGGCAAATATTTTGAAGCAGTGGCTTGTCATTTTCTGACTCAGTGAAGTTCCTTGGTGCGGCCACTATATGATTATTTTCTGCCTAATCGCTCGCGGGTGTGCTCAGTTCCGAATCCGATAGATTTGTTCTTGCTGCGCACAAGGCTTGAAACGTAGCTGTTTTGTAGATTGTAATACCTTGTAGCAAATATATATTACAGCTAGTAACTTGCTTACTCTTGTGGACCGTCACAAAACATTCAGCTTCGACCATTGGTGCGCCATAGGTGTAGTCCGTCATTTATTGTGTGTATACAGTGCGCATATATTCAAGTGTGCGTCCATTCACTTATTCTTGATAAGTCGGCGATAGAGTGGGCGTAAGTTTTTCTGCCATTTGGACAGATGTGTATAGATAACGTGTGCTATAGATAAGCTTACTATGACAGGAAGCGGCGCTACTCCTTTTGTCATTGTTTAACGAGTGGTACTCACTGTTGCCGACGTTCTGGGGATGAAGCCCTTTCTTTGAAGGTTAGTGATACAAGGCTGGCGAATGAGCAAATTTCTGTATCCTCTAGGAAAGCCGTACATCACGAAGTGCCGGTAACACGTTCGGACAGTTGCAGCCGCGGTCCGCGAACTTCGCCACACAGATTCATTCTATTCCTTAACATGCCAGTCACTATTTTTGCAGCCAACTACTGCACACGTCTTCAATCCACATTATTCAATCTAGCATGATTGGAGCGCAGTGTGTTAGCGAAAACTCAGTTGCATTTCCGACAGCTGATCGCACAGAAGCAAGGTAGAATCGGTAATGGTTTCGTATTCGTGCGCGGTCGCTGAGGAGAGGTATGGCGCGCCGCCGTGAGCGCCATCTCGTTTCTCTAAAACAAAATGCTCCGCGAAAAGGGTCAATAGTTCTAAAGTTCATGTGATGTTTTCTTTACTTATTATTTAGACAAAAAAAAAAAAAAACACGGAAGCATTGATATCCGTTATTTCTGCCACAACTTTTGGGGCATACGAATATATTCTGTTATGAAAAGATATATATTTTAATGGACAGTGCATAGCGTTCAATAATTCGTTTGCTGCATTTAATATACAATAAAATTGGCGATGCAGTTATTATTCATGCATTTGATCCCTCGACAAATTCTACAAGAAGGAGGCCGCGCTGCAACCTGAGCCCCCCCCCCCCCCCCCCCCCGAACAAAATTTCTGGCTACGCCACTGCTCAGAACCATACACAAAGGCAGAATAATAATCCCATCAGATACATTACAAGCGACCAAAGTGTCAGCTGAGTTCTTTCTTACTGAAATTACCGCCATTTTTGTATCTGTACAAAGTGAATGATAGGTAATGTATTAATGATTGATGGTTATAGAGTGTTCTGAAGTATGGAATTGACCATATCTCAGGATTTCTTGTGTTGGCATTAATGCGACGATGCTCTAAAGAGGCTAATTGTTTTATGTAGTTCCAAGCTAATTCTGACATGGATGGCCTAATGGATGGTCAAAACGCCTAATTGAATATTTAACATAATTATGCGAATTAACTTTTAATTAATGATTTTACGGCACATCTTTCAATCTACGAATTATATCCTCTGAGTTCGCAAGGCGTATCCACTTGGAACAAGTTCTCAGGACTGAACCAGTTTCGAGATATTAATTTTCAAAGTGTCCGACGAAATGCATGGGCGTTCCAGTTAACTTTTTGAGGAAAACGCTGTTTTATGCATTGAAGCACAAAAGTAAATGGCCTTAGCGCTAAAATAATGCCATAGTATCGACACTGGTAATAGTGCGATCGCAAAAGCGGTAACATGAAAATGGTTTGAGGAGTGGTTCTTTGTATAGTTTATTTTTCCTTACGCGGAAACAATGTTCGTTCTTGTGGAAAAGAAAAAAAAAATTTGCGTAGCTTGCACTGGCGGCGCAATGCTAAAGAGACAGCGGAGATGATGGGCACCAAGCTAGTCCTGGCCTTTGGGCTAGACTAAGCACTACCAAGTCATCCCCAGAATTTCCCGGAATTTATTTATGATTGATTGATTATCGATTAGCTATTGATAGTCTATCGATTGTTTATTGCAAGATATTTGCCACGTATTTGGGATAGGCTAAGCACTACCAAGTTATCCGAATTTGTTGATTATTGATCCATTATCGATTAGCTATTGATTGGCTATTGATTGGCTATCGTAAGCTATTGACCACGTATTTGGGCTAGGCTAGGCACTACGAAGTCATCCCCAGCATTTTCGGGAATTTATTTAATATTGATCGATTATCGACTAGCTATTAATTGGCTATAATTTGCCTATCGATAGGCAATTAGTCCCCACCATTCTTAGCTAGACTTATCCAGGGTCAGCTTCGCTAGTTCACGGGTGTATGTGCCATTGCACTTCGACCCTTTCTGCACTGCTGCCAGGATGGGCCCACATTTTAGGATTCAACGGACACATTAGGCCCGGCTGAAACAGCTCCGCGGTTAAAAAGGAGAACTTCATCTCTTTTACTATTTTATTTGATAATATATATCATGTGATAAGATATACAGTCAAGAGAGCGGTGTGGATCTGAGAACAAACGGGGATAACCGATATTCTAGTTGACATTAAGCGGAAAAAATGGAGCTGGGCCGGCCATGTAATGCGTAGGATGGATAACCGATGGACCATTAGAGCTACAGAATGGATCCCAAGAGAAGGGAAGCGCAGTCGAGGACGGCAGAAAACTAGGTGGGGTGAAGAAGGTAGGAAATTTGCAGGTGCAAGTTGGAATCACCTATTGCAAGACAGGGTTAATGGGAGATCGCAGGGAGAGGCCTTCGTCCTGCAGTGGACATAAATATAGGCTGATGATGATTATGACAGTCATCTTGCACGTGTCACTTCAGCTTGGCACAGAATGCACTGAACCATGCAATGCATAACGGTCGCGTGTGCTCGAAGGCCTACTTAGGCCCTTCAATGAGCGGGCCCGAGTCTGGCCCGGGCCGGTGGCTTCAAGCCCGAGTCCGGCCCGGGCCTGCGGTCTCAAGCCCGAGCCCGGCCCGGGGCCGCGGCCTCAAGCCCGGGCCCGGCCCGGGCCCGCGGCTTTTAGCCCGGGCCCGGCCCGAGCCCGCCGACAAACGTTTCGGACGGCCTGGCCCGGCCCGCGGGCCGGGCCGGGCCCGGGCTTTCGGGCCGGCCCGGGCCCGTGCAGTGCTCTATACTGCACTATCCCCGGGATCGGCCCATGAAAGTGGCTAAAGAAACAGGCACTCGTTACGGGAAAATTGAGTAAATCGTTAAGAATGACACTAAAGAGTTTTAGTGTGTCGGGTGTCCCGGTACATGCAGGCAGATCTGGAGGACTGCCGGGTGAGCGGAAGTGTAAACGGTAGCGACCGATGTGGTCACACAACCTGGCGACACAGATCTCAACCATACCTACATAGAGCTAATATTCCACTAACAAAGTCGAATCAAGGCATACTCTTGGTTCTCGATCGCTGCTGCTGTAAATTTTCGGCAGTGGTGTAATTGTGAGATTACTAGGTGGCGCCACCACTCCGGCTGCTCGCGTTAACGTCACCACTTACGAGGCAATCCGCCAGATCCAGCTGCGTGTACCGAGGTACCAAACGTGCTAACACTCTCTATTTCCTTTAAAATCAGTGTGTCGTTTAAGGCTACCCTATCGATTCGCGACAAAGCCCTTCTTGCCGACATTCCTGAAGACAGTCATCTGTAGCACTCCAGCAAACCGTCCCATCGGTGATATCCGGGGCGCCTGTCCATGATAAAACAGTACTATATATTCAGGTGCTCGCAGTTGAAACGTGAAAGTATTCGGCAAGACAGTAGGGTTGAGTTTACGCCACGCGTAAAAGCGTCAGAAAAGGCAGGCGTTCCTGCAAGTGCAGCTGTGTCACCTCAGAAGGTGCTGTTCAGAGCCAATGTAATATTTCAATGTCAAGAGCTGAACTGCATATGCACTTGGCTGTACGTTCAATTTTTCTTCACTCCCGTATATACAGGGTGCCCTGTGTAACTTGCGCCAAAATTTAAAAATGAGTGCCACGTAGCTCAACAGAACCAAGGTAATGTTGTCTGCCGTCACTTGTAGGAATTCAGACTATTGTTGTGTATTTCTCCTCATTATATAATTAGTTATTAAAATTATTAGGTAGGTAGGTAAAGCTTTATTTTTGTCCAGCAAATTATTAGGGTGGGCTTCACCCTGCCTAGGCGTCTGTCACGAGCCCTTGGGCTCTGGCGGCGTCGTCGGCCCGCTGGACTGCCCATGGATGATCTTCTGGGGCTGAGCTGAGCAGCACAGCACACCAACGCGCGCGGAGGCTTTCGCTAGAGGCTGTCTCCCGTGGCTACTCGTTAGCCCTTGGCATGCCCACAGCATATGCTCATGAGTTGCTCTTGAGCGGCATGACTTACATTCGTTTGTCGTGTATATATCTGGATATAGTATATTCTACATTACTGGATTACAGTATGTCCTCGTTTGTAACTGCCGCCACTGGACAGACTGCGATTTATTTAGTTTTTGATGAGGTGGTGGATAAATACACCTCGGCATTTTATAATGTGTTGTTATATCTTTGTATTTGGTCAATATGTTTTCCCACTCCCAATCTCCGTCCTCACCTTCTTCGGCGGCCCCCGAGTTGACGGCACCATTGTTTCTCGCAACTCGATCGGTTAGCCCTCGAGCTGCGTTTTGTGCCGCCTCGTTGTTTCCGCCGTCCCCCGGTGACGTCGGAGTATGGGCAGGTGTCCATTAGTTACTTATAACCAAAGGAAAACTGCGAGTTAGAATATTGTCGGTCATCATGAAAAATTCCCCGTTCCAGCTTTCGATTGCTCTATATGTGCTACATAAAAGCTTTTTTCAAGCCTGAAAGAAGCCCGCAAAAGCACGTGAAAAGTGTTGGCGGCACTTCTTTCGCAGTAAAAGCTTTATCTATATATATTGCAAAAAAAAGCGTAAGCACTCTTTTGCAGTGGTGTGCGACGTGTATATATATATATATATATATATATGCAGGGCCTTTCAGCAAACACTTTTAAACATTCTTAAAGGTTGCCAGTGGCAGATAGCACTTTTTGCACTTTTTTCATAGCAAGAAAGAAAATGCCATTGCTTTCTTTAATGCGAGCTCTCTGATAGAGCAACTTGCAACACCTGAAATTTGCAACAAATGTGTATTTTTGTGCTTTCGTGAGAATTTTTTAATAAGCAGGGAATGTCTTGAGAGAAGTGCTGTTGCAAGTGCCACGCATTACAGCTTGCAAGAAAAACACAATATTAGTGGCGGCTGTACATTCTGTGAAATGCTCTTTTTTCTACCTTATCTATAGATCGATATCAGAAGGGGCCCTGCTCTGCTTATTTTTCAATGTTAATGGCGTTTTTAACAGACTCTTGGTATATGATAAACGATTCCAAATCTGTTCACAAGCTTTCTTCTTAAAAATGCCTTCTGGCATTTTTACACATGGTAACGCAAACACATGGTAACGCAAGACAGTTGTAAGGATATATTGTAAGGATATATATATATATATATATATATATATATATATATGCATGCTGTATCCGGGCATCTCCTAGCTCCGTAATAAGAGCCTGCGTCCATGTTATTGCACAATGACACAAGACGTAGGATTAGTTTATTGAAAACCGTTGCTGAGGACTTCTACGTGAGAAATCCAGCTCGTGGGGAAAACCAAGCTTGCGACGCCACATGGCATCATGGCTGAGTGAGTCATAATGGCCATGTTTGCATTTCCTGGCTTGTGTTCTTTTTAATCTTATCAGCTGAACTTTGAATCTCATTATTTCATTCATGCATTCTATAATTTGTGAACAGCAGGCGAAGAAGGCTGCGCGATCTATAATCACAGGGAAAGGCTTCTCGAGTGTGGTTAAACAGCGTCTTTGTCCTCGAATAGCAACACTAAGTAATGCGAAATATACTCGTTATTAAAAGTCAGTTTGGTAAGTGCAAACCTTCGTTCCATCACGCTCTGTAACACGCAGCTTACAGGGAGAGAGAAATAACTTTTATTGAAAACGGCAAGTGTAAGAGGAGTTTATCTCCTCTTACAGACACTGTAGCTCCCAGACACTGTAGTTATTTATTAATAGAGTTCCGTGATAACTGCCGTGAAAATAATGTTGCTATTGTCCATTAACTACAATCTAAGGAGACACAAGATTGATATTAAAAAGGACTGCTTCTTGGCCCTCCTATTTCTTGGCATATTTAGTTGCGCAGCTAGCGGCAAACAGCTATTTAAGCAATAAATTAAGATCGCGAGGGGCACGCAAGTAATAGAATCATGTGAATAACAAGTTAAACATGAAGGTATTTTCTCGCTTCTCGATATAAACTACTACTATCCTGTTTTTGTCGAGTATCTTGCAGAAATTTCGGAAAATATTTGGCACGCATTGCCTCGTCACTCATCTTGTTCATCTCCGGAGAGAAGTTGAGATTGCCAGTTTCAATTAACTACTCAAGCATCAGTAGTTGCATCGAGACACAACACAAGAACGCTGAGGGGAACTCTTGTCGTAGCAAGGACAGGTCCTGGTGAGGTCACAAATCTCGGATTGCATACTTCTCAGTCAGGGCAACATTTTTCTGTGGAGTCATGAATAATGAGGCTGTCACGATTCGGTGGAACTTTACTTCAAAGCATTACATTTCAATGAATCCAGTAGCCTTGACATGAAAGTACGTAAGTTCGCATGGGCAACTTTCGAACTAATTCCATCATAGTATTAAAAGTGGGAACGTTCAAGCTGACGCTTGAACGTTCCTTCTTCTATTGTTTTTATTAGTGCCACATGAGTCGCTTCATCTGCATAGGTCTACGTGCTCAAAGTGTGAGCATTCCTGTAGCAGAGTGAGCAGGCTTCTGCAAGGAAGCCTCTGTGTTTCATCAGCGTATAATACAATTTCCTTGAGGAAGTGGCTGATTCAGCGAGAGGTGCACAGCGGCCATTTCTAACTGTCTTTTTTTTGTGTTTGATATGCGCCAAGAAGCATGTTACGCCCGGGTTTGGACAAGCTTTGATAAATTGTTACCATATAATTCTCGTCAATTGTAAACAAACTATATGAACAAAGCATAAAATGGAACTTGAGGCCGCTAGCGCGTTAGTGACATTAAGTGGGTAGAAAGAAATTAGGGTTTGGGGAGTCACGAATTCTAATGCATTTCAAAACAAAAAGGTACTATATGATCCCCTCAATATATTTCTCGAAGAGTGAACATAAAAAAAATTATTGAGTTCCACATTCCATGCGTGACTCAAGATGTTCCCATTAGTGTCCACACAGGAAAAAATGAATTGCCTTCAAAAGAAGCCAAATAATAGCTAAAATTGGAACCCGGTACCTAGAGAAGGAGCTCAATTTATCCCACGTTTTCATGGTTGGCTTTTATATGCAGAAAGAGCTTTTGTTTTATTCAAAACGCGAAAAGCGTGATGCATCAGCAGTCGTTAGAAACCGGGTTGCGCAGATAACCGTGCTTATTCTAAACCTAGTTTGACAGTACAATGTGGGCATAAATATTTCGACATAAGAGGTTGTGCGTCACCTTATTGTAAGGGCACGGCATACGATACAGAAGTTGCACAGTAGGATAATCGGGGAAAATGTAGCTTCAACAAAAACAAATGACCAGACCTTCACATTCCTCAATTCCGCTTATAAAAATGCTGAATATCTGTATACAGGGCGTCCCGGCAATCACGCTGCACGATAAAAAAAAAGAGCAATGGCGTTACGTGAAGCAAACCAAGTGCGTATTGTTTCCAGTACAGTGGAGTAGCCGGCAGTAATTTTTTCGTTGCTGAGATTTAATTAGCTAATTGTAATTAATTATCTAACTCGAGAAGTAATGCCCTAATTATCAAAGTGTGAATGAGAAAGTTGTAGAGCAACATGAAAAACTCCCAATACAGCTTTCTGTTGCTCAATACGTGCTACATAAATGTGTTTCTCCGAGCGTGAAAGGAGCCAGCGAATCATAGTACAAGTATCGTCTGAGACTAAAGTATCAGCTACTTTTCACTTCATTTTCCCACCATGACTCTTGCCCTCATAAATTTGGAGCTTACTCTGGTAAACTTAAAAGTGAGGAATGTAGCCAAATTGCAGTTGGTTCATTAACTTGTTTTATTTTGAAATGAGAGTGCTCTGCTGTTATTTTTATTTAAATCTGAGAAAAAAATGCATTCGCTTTTAGAACTTGCCCACATAGCAAGCGAAAATATTCGACTACACGCTCAAGACTACTATTACTGGTTAGTATGGTTTAAAAAACCACCACTCGCGTACACGTGAGATGAACTTGTCAAATAGTACAGAAAGGACGTTTAAAGAATTAGTACCGCAACAATACATGCAGTGCTGAAAACTAGGAGTGCTGCAACCTCAAGATGCACTAAATATGTATACGGGGATTTGAATGGAAATCCTGCCAAGTAAACTCAGGACAAGCTCACCGCACCCGATGTGCTGTAAATACGCGAGATTACTATGCCTCTCTCATTACCTGATCATGAATGAAATGCGATCGTCTCTGAGAAAAAGAAATCATTAAAAGATGTGGCGCTACAATGTATGCGGTGCACTACGGCGTTTAGTATTTCGAAACGCCAGATTCAATGGTATTTTTCATTCAGAGGTAGCATATCGGTTTTAATTACTCGTCTAACTTGCCGGAACTGCATCGATGGTTTGGCAGATGTAGCGAACGCGCAACAGCGTCGGTCCAAATGTCAGACACGATAAACGTGCCGATTTGTCTTGCGTTGTCGATGGCTTGTCAGGATGAAAAATGGTGACAGCGGCGGCAGCAGTACCAAATATATGGCCCACGATCATTACCAAAGGCCGTTCGGAGGTCGCTCGCAGTCATAAAAAGCGTTCGAGAGAAAGCCTGCCGCCCGATCGTGCCTCCACTTCCGTACCACGGCGGCGGCGGCGGCAGCAGCAACCAACCTGGGGCGGAGAGGTCCCTAGCCACAGGGACGAATTCTCCCCGCCGCACAACGTCGGCGCACCGGGCGGCACCTAGGCAGGGAACACGCGGAGGGAGAAAAGCGCCGCGCCGGCGATGTGGCAATCGCTCGGCGCCGCTCGTCCTTCGCTGTTGGGGCGTCGCTGGGCACTTGGGGGCGCCTCGGCGGAGCAGCAGCAGAAGCAGCCGGCGGCAGCTAGGCGTCACGTGATCGCGTACGTTCCGCTGGTTATCGGCTGGCGAGTCAGTTGCGTGTAGTCAAGTCAGCTGTGCGGCGGCCGTTGTAATGCCAGTGATGGTGCGGCAAGAGCTGAACTTGATCATCGCGGACAGTCCGGGAGGCGGCAAAGGCGGCGGAGGCAGCTCAGTCAACGGCGCCAGCAAACAGCCACGCAGCGGAGGCGCCTCAGCAGCAGGCTCGGCCAGCTCGGCGGCTGCTGCCGCTCCCGCAACCAATACGCCGTCGGGACGCACACCCAACTGCGCGCGCTGCAAGAACCACAACAAAATGGTGTTGCTGCGCGGCCACAAGCGATTCTGCCCGTACGTGGACTGCGTCTGCGACCGGTGCAAGCTGATTGCCAAGCGACAGGTGGTCATGGCCAAGCAGGTGGCCCTGCGCAGGGCCCAGGCACTCGACGAGGCCATGGGACGCACCGTCATTGAGGAAGTCGACCCCGAGGAGCTCAAACTGGCCGCCGAGAATGGAAGCATGCCGCCCGGTAAAGAATCTAAAACTCTCCTCCGCACGTCCGTGTACTCACTCCCGCATTTCGCGCACCCCGCTTACCACAGGAGGTCCCACGCCGTCGCGCGGCGTCCTATGGGATTCCCGAACGGGCCGCCGCGCGCGACGCTCTTTTCTCGGTTTCCACTGGTCTGAAAGCTTAGCCGAGCTTCGTAGAATGGTTGAGGCCGAACGCACCTGATGTCCTTTCGGTCTCATTCATTCGTCTGATGCGTTATCTCAGCGTTTTTTCGGCAGCGTTGCGCATTAGCCCGTGCAATCATCGTCTCTATATATCGACCCGAGTGACGCTCCGCCTGATTGCCGCTCTTTCGCGAGTACTAGGTGCTCGTTAACTTGTAACTTGATCAAACTGCGCGAACTGCAGGAGTTGCGACATCATACCTTCGCTTTAAAATAGCCTCGAGCGCTGCACGTGGGCTTTCGTGACATGCGCTGCGCATTAGCGAATGGAACCGTGCCTTTGTCGCTACGCTGGCCACGTGCTTCAGTGATGTCCCCACATCGTGTATTATTCGTTGACTATCTGCGCTTGCAGCATGCATAGGTGCTAGTGCGTGATATTCGTCCGCGTTTCTGCTTGATTGTGCGGCGGCTCTTGCCTCACGCGGACGTACTTATGTTCATTACCGAAGTGATACTTTCCCTTTGCAATCCATGAAATTGTACCAAACGCGCACGGTTCTAAAGAGAACAGCATATGTATGGTTCAAAATATCTTGCAGAAGCAAAGGTTTGGCTGGTGAATATAAGTAAAGATTACTAAGTCATTGCTCGCGCTTCTAGCTTAGCGCTTAGTGGTAAGTGTGAAGGCGGTTATCGAAAGAAACCCTCGTCTATGGCATTCAATTGTTTGTGAAATCGAATTTAGACAGTCTCATTAGTCTCCATGAAGCGACAGAGCGAATTAATATAAAGTGCGTCAGTTCGTGCGCAAAGCGTGAGGTGCTCGTGTGAAGAAGCAAAAAAAAATAGCGCATTGCTGTGATAGCGTGTGCGTCATTACATTCCAAAGGTTCAAATATGACGTGCTTGCTTTAGCGAGAACTAAATGCCTCTATTCGGCTGCAAAAACACTGTTCTTGGAAAGCTTCGACCTATGAAGCAGATAAATCTTCTGCAGGCGACATCGCATTCTCGTGAGTAAAAAAAGAACGCGGTCGCCATTTTCTATCATCAGCAGTAGCGAAATTTATTAATCAGTACAGGCCTCTCCCACCGTTCTCTTTAATCGCAGTCTGGCGCCAACAGACTTCAGCCTATAGCTACACATTTGTACTGTCAATATACAACCCTATTGCAGGTTGTGCTCGACTGCGCTGTTCTACCATTAACATTACTTCTACTAGACCACTGATTATCTCTTCTGTGGATTACATGAGCAGCTGAATTCCGCATTTCTCTTAATCTCAGCTAGAGTGCCAAGTATACACCAGTAAACACTGCGATCCATACTTCCCATAGCCCCTGTCGCCTAACGTCCAACCTACCATTTTCCTGTGAGTTCCACGTTGCGCGGTCCAGCGTTTCTTTTGGATTTTCTTTGTCATAGTCAAAGTTACAACCAGTAGATTTACACTGATCACACACTTACACTCATTTACACTAAAGCGGATACTTATAATCGTGGGCGGCTGTGTCCAGGCACTAAGCGCACAAGATTGCTTAGAAGTACCTACATACGGACAGACGAGCCCACCGACCCTGACTATGGACAGTCATTTCCTCAGGCCTCAGGCCACTTTTACGAAGAGATGCTGCAGGCATCCATTTAACGTAACCCGTACGGGTCAGAAAAGATATTTACGCTGACTGGACAGAGTGCTGTGATTCATCTGCTGATTTTCTGCAGTATTTATAATCAGACATAAGTCAAAATAGGCAAAAAGTACAAGCGCCTATATCCTGTGTCGTCACTTTTCGCGTCAGAAGTCTCCTGTTTAAACACCACGAGCCAAGTTTCCTAGAGACATGTTAGTCATATCCACCAGAGCAGCCGAATGTTCTCCTAGAGATTCCGTGATTGCTTTAAAGATGTGAATTTACTTGTCATGTATGATTTCAGAGAGAGAGAGAGAGCTCTTCAGTGCGTCCTAGAGAGGTTTGCCTGGTGGCATGCCCAGCATGCTACTCCATACACAACACACGTAAAACACGCAACGAAACTCGCATAGAAACTAATTTCTGTATCTGATTAAGAATTGTGTTTCTTAGGAAGGTTGAATATGCCTTCATCGATCTATACTCAGAAGCACCGTTAATCCATGGATCACAAACGTGTCGTAGCTCAAGGTCTGATAATCTTTGGCGAATGTTTACTGCAGACGTGAAGGCTCAGTGGCGATGTTATACGTTTCACTTCAGATGGATTTAATTTGGCTTCATCCTTATATTTAACTGTGGCGGGCTAGTTGGGTCGGATGCATGTCATATTTCGCACAACAGAAGGTCATGGTTGCGATTTTCTGCAGCGGCGGCTGCTTTCCAGTAGCGGTAGAATGCAAAAACTATACTGTGCTGCCGTATCCGTGTCCATTCAAAAGCCATATGCGGTCCAAAACTAATCTTGAGAATCCACTATACAGAGAGAGAGACAGAGCTCTATTTCTCTCATTCCGAGAATCTGAATTTCGGACCTAAAATCGCACAATTTATTATTTCTCAAGTGTAGAGCATGGTCCTATTAGTTCTTAATACTGGAGTTGGGTGGGTGCTGCTTGGGCAAGTCTTAAGAGGACAATGACAGGGTATAGATGGTGGCTGTTCATGTTATTCATTGTGCACTAAATCTGGAACAAGGAATCAGGGGGCCCCGTTCGTATGTTCGCGTGTTGCCTGTTTGCCTGTTCCTTGTTTCTATGTAGTAAATGGCACACCATGAAAAATAATAGACATTCACTCACAAAAGCTTTGACAACAGACGTGCTTCATCTCTGATTGGTTGCAAGTGATTTGAAAGAATATCTTAATTGCTGTCGGAATTGATAAAAAACCTACACTGAAATTCTGCGTTTTTTTACCAAGGTGGCGTGCGAGAAGTTCTTGTAATTTTCAGTGAAATAATCGAAACTTTCTTTGTCTTTCATTTCTCTGAGTGAAACATTCGGCGTTGCTGTTTCAGTTAGTTTCATTGTCACTTTTAGTTCACATATTTTTTATTAATATCATTTGTGCATTTATCTTTCACTGTATATCATAGAGAAGTGTAATAACCTAGGTACTCTTTACTGCACTCTTTAAGCCAATCTATTCAGAGCTACCCATCTATAACAAAGCATGACAGAAACTTTAGGATGACTTTCGAGGAAGAGAGAAGCTTGTATTTTCTAAAGTCACTACGTACATTTTTTTTTTTATTTTATCAGTGACGAGTGCTTAACATCGCGTCTCTCTGAAAAACAGATATCGATGGATACCCACGTGAATATAATGCATCATTTACGTTTAGATTTCGCACACACGTGATTTGGGTGGCAACACCTTCATTTGGGTTAGTTTACTACGGTAACTGGATTAATTTGCTGTTACTCCCACTTTTTTACCTAATTTCCCATATGTTGTCCTTGGTGTCAATGTTTGTTGGCTTCTTATGATATGATTATATATATATATATATATATATATATATATATATATATATGATATTTCTTTGTTATTCATTTTCGACAGCGTTGCATTATCGTTACATTACGTTGTGTGCCACATACGGGGGAATCTGCCAGATGTGGCGGGAATGGTACCCGTGCCCGTGCCCTGACCTTTGAATGCTGGGGCGTGCTACAATGGCATCTTTACGTAAGGTAGCTTGACCATTTTAACCATAGGAAGTGACGCTGCCATCGCTTCAAATTGTTTCGATGACATTAAGCTTTCCATCGTATGTTCATTAGAACTAGGGCGCTAGTGTAGTGATAAGAGTTCATTTCAGTCAACTCATATAAATTTACATTGCCTTGATCATTTCCATGGTCATAATGGTCGTAATGTCTCACTCGAAGTGCTCAGAGTTCATCTTCAGAACGGCTCACCAGAACAATTCATCTGGGTAAAACTAATCAAAACTAATTAAAAACGCTTTTACTTATGCGTGTTGAAATAGAGGCTGCGCTGGAACTGAGACTGTTGTTAAGGATATGTATTTCAGAGCACCTTGACTGTCCCTACTATCAGGTGCGCAAATCAATCAGTAGTTCAGACAAACAATGTTCACTTCGAGAAGTAGCTATTTTTTCGTCTAATTCGCAGAAGAACCAATATTGCATTTATTCATGTCTCAATGCGTACAGGCCCTCCACCCCCCTCCGATTTATTTCTCTCATAGCCCACTGAAAGAAAATATGTCCACTTAGGTATAGCTTCTTATAGACGAGAAGAACAAACGCATCAAATTTAGCTTGGCATATGAGTCATTATAAAGTACGGTAAAACGCGCACAGCGACACAGACGGGAGGTAGACGAGCAAATTGTGGAAGCCCCTCTAGGTGGATACAATAACATTACAAATCGCGCCGCTATACATAATAGCCGTATGCCAAGAGCATTGTTACCGATATTATGAAGCATAAAGACGCTGAAGAAACACGACAATCTGGGACGCGCCCTCGGGCGCGAATGTTTAGTCGGCCACCTTGACGCCATCTGTATATAGCCTGTCAATACAACATATATATATATTTCCGGCATCCCCGTAATATATCAGTAGAAGTTCTTTAAAGCGAAGTTTTCATCGCGAACCCTCCCGGGTATTCCTGACCGTGGCTGCTAAGTCGTGCTGTTGCTGCTGCTGCTCTCTTGCCTATTAGCTCATACTTAAAAAAAAATGACCTACGTGCTAGATGGTGGGATGGAACCTCGGGCCCAGCCTAGAGCAGCCTGTTGCTCTCACTATTAGACCACAATCACATGTAAACCTGCATCGTACCAACGCCGTCTAGCTCTTCAAGAGGATCGCCGCGTGGGGTATATGCCAAAGCCGCAAGAATGAAGTGGGCCATTTTCGGCTATTTCCGCATTTCGCTAACCTGGTCACGAAAGCATGGCTTCATGTAGACTCCAAGCTGTGCGTTGGATCCGCATAATTTATCGAGTACACTTGTCTCGATGGCGCTTGTGACGGCGTCGACAATTCTACAAATGTAGCCGCGACCGCCTTTATATCTGTGCTAATTTACAAGTCCACGACCTTATCGTGAACCCGGCGAAATACGGAAGTACATGAGGCGGCAGGCATAGTTATCGTGAAAGGGCGGTCACATGTGGCGTATAGCATGGGCGTTGCACAGGTTACTTTCTATAGATTCACTCAGCTATGAGCAGCTTCCCCCCCCCCCCCCCAACCGCCATACTTCGTGCATGTAGACAGCTTGTTATGATCAGACGCTGGGACTTAGTTAACATATGTTAATATTAGTTCATTTGTTTACTGCATGGAAACGAGCTAGAAGTGTCGCTTCGGGAGCAGGACATCTTAAGCCAGCCTTGTCGCAACGATGTCCTCCTTCTGAAAACTGAAAATTCAGTCAAAATTAAAGGAACAAACTGACCGGACGTTCTACAAATGAATTGCACAGTTCCTTTGCAGTTCGTTGTAAAACGGGGGGTGTGTACAAAGAAACAAGAAATTGTTCATTTTGACATGAACGCAGGGACAGAACGAACTTCAGAGGAAATGAAGGAAGCAAAAAAAAAAAGAAAGAAATACAACTGGAATCCCGTTGGCACTACGACACGCGATATACATATGCAATCGATTTCATAAGCTGCATTGCATCTCACGGCGAGATTCGCATTGTATGTGTAATTTTCTGGAGTGTTCGAATAGTAAAATTTTCATATAGAATCGAATAAATCTTTGACAAAAAGAACCTTCAAATATCAAATTGAATTTCGAGTATTTTGTCATTTTTAAAGTGAAAGGATTATAGTAGAACATGGGGCTTTGTTAAGTAATTTGTCAACTGGTGGCGACTACAGCAGAGCAGTGTTCCAATTAAGGAGAGCCTGAGTCTTCTCTTGTCTTGCTTCCTCGTTGGCTGCGTTTTCACTTTGTTTTCTCCACTCGGGCTCGGAGAATATGACTCAGCTATTTTCGAAATTCTGCTTCACTTACGTACCCCTCGGAGAAAAAAAAATGTGCACGGCACCGCATCAGGCGACAATGATCTTTCTACCAGGCATACTCCGCGCTGCAGATCTGGGCGACACAGAGCGCGCACTGTATAGCAGCTTGTGACACTTTGTTAAAACGAGCTCAGAACAATCGTCCTAAAGGTTAAGCACCGGCAAAGAGATGAACAAGAAGAACTGAACAAAGTGTACATACGCACTGCAACTGCCTCACAATGACTATTTTGCGACAAGAGACAAAAGAAAAAAAAGCGTATAACGTGCCATACGAAAACGTGGCCGCATATGTTAGTTTGCATACAGCTGTTTCCGACGGTGAGCAAGACGGCGAGCAAGGAGCGAGCGCGTTCACCTGAGCGATGCGGTGGTTGAAAGAATGAAATCGTTTAGAAAAACTCCGAAGCGAGCGCTGAACAAGCAACGTCGATCCCGAAGCGTGTTTCATGCAAATGCTACACCAATGCCTTAACTTTAGCATTTGAATTTACAATGTCCAACTTACAGCTGCTGTCACTCTGTGCGGCCGAGCAAGTTCCGGCAGCTTAAACTTTCTCGCACAGCGCTCAGCGAAATTCATGTTTTTTGACTTTTCGTAAGGTCGAGTTTCATCTCAGTGAGAGGATCGCAAAACTGTGTTACAATTGTCGTCATTTAGAGGACTCGAGTCTCGCCTGTAGCGCTCAGACTTGCTTGTACGTTGTGATGTCTTGTACTGTGCGTTCCTATTCTCTTTCTCGTTTGTAATACGAAACCTTTGATGCTCATATGAAGCGGGAAATGCGGAGTCCGGTGCGGTATCTGATGGTACCGAAACCCACGTTACTAAGTGATGACATCACGTTCCCGGCGCTCGACTTGCTGCGGCTGACACTGCGAAATCCCACGGTGAACAGCGAAGGCGTCGGACGGACGCCGCGGACCACACTCCCCCCCCCCCCCCCCCCCCCAAAAAAAAAATTGACTTTGCCCAATTCGAAAATTGAGCTGCCCACGTTCAAAGCCGACCTAATTCGAAAATTCAGTTTGCTCAGTCCCAAAGCTGACCTAGCTCAGTCCCAAAATTGACTTGGCCCACGCCCAAAATTTAGGTTGCCCACACCCCAAAAATTGAATTTGCCAAATTCGAAAATTGAGTTGACCCACGTTCAAAACCGAACTGGCCCACTCTGAAAATTGACTTTGCCCACCCCCAAAAATGAATTTGCCCAATTCGAAAATTGAGTTGACCGACGTTGAAAACGGACTTGGCACTCCCCAAAATTCACGTGGCGCACCCGCCAAATTTGCGTGGCACACCCTCAAAAATTTACTGCCCAATTGGAGCATATGACTAAGTGAAAGTATGGAGCGGAAGAGTCAGAATGCTTTAGCATTCAATGCACTTAAAGAGACTTAAGTGCCTATATGTCACGTTTTCTCCTTTTCAAGCGGTTGAATCCCTTTCAGGAAACAATTGATAGCTGGATTTTCTTTTCGTGTGTGCATGTGTCATGTTTATATGCGTTTACATTATTAAACATAGCTATTAATACGTAAATAGCTGCGTTACGTCTACGGTGAGTGTCACAAGGTTATTATATACAGTGTTGAGAAGAAGGTGTCAACTTGAAGTAATGAAGAGCGGGCTTGCGAGGGAAGCGTCAGGCCATAACAATGTTTCTTCTTCTTCTTTCTGGGGTTTTACGTGCCAAAACCAGTTCTGATTATGAGGCACGACGTATTGGAGGGCTCCGGATTAATTTCGATCACCTGGGGTTCTTTAACGTGCACTACAACGCAAGAACACGGGCGTTTTTGCATTTCGCCTCCATCGAAATGCGGCCGCCGCGGCCGCATTGATCCCGCGATCTCGTGCTCAGCAGCGCGACGTTTGCACATGAATTATTGTCCTTCTCGGGTTAAAAATAACCTTGTTGCCTTGAAGATGGCAAGCCCCTTGTCTGAACGTTTGTTCTAGCTTAGGCTTCCTTTATTGGCTCACACTATAAGAATGTCTTAATCATGTCGTCTCATTTTGCTATGTATGGTGTATAGTAACTTGCTTCTGCTTCCTGCTTTCATTGCAGTTTTTTTTTTTTTTGACGTATGAGTTCGTCGTGTATAAAAAATAACAGATAAATGTAACTTAACAGAACATATATTGACAATATGTATCTATATCTAATTTTACCAACTGCCACATTTACCCAGAACACCCGGTACATCTTAAAGTGCGAAATTGCGCAACTCAACAAAACCTGTTGAACAGCCGTTCGTTATCCTCCAATTCTGCATGCCGTGTTACGACATCGGTCTCTTGCCAGGAGTTTCGTTTTGCTTGTATTTTCTCCTCTTCGTGTCAATTCAAACGGCCCACCTGAAATAGCAGGCCTGATATCTTCTTTTTCCATTCAACTGTCTTCCAGAGATATTGCAGAAGTGCAACGTCGCTATTTCGCTACGGCTTCTTCTAGGAATTATAACTATAAAATTTGTCGCAGCCTTAAGTACAATTGAATACTGCTTGCTGCGCCTTCATTCTCTCGTGCAAATCAGTTTGAAAACTTAGCGCCGATGTCGGGAGGCTAAGGTGTTGTTACATGACAGCTTAGCTCTGATTATAAATTTTGCTACTACGTACCTGCTAGACATGGTTTCAATCCGCCTCCGCTACGTGCAGCCTTTGTGTTGAAGTTGGGCAATTAGCGCTTTTTTTAGCATCCGCTTCGGGCGAGCTCTATTGAGGAGCTTCTTTCTTTTGTTCTTCATGTTGCACAAGCATTCCGAAATATTTATTAGCTTATGTGAGCGCCGGAATCGCGTTTGGTTTTAATTTCGTCCAATCTGCATCTTTCATCGTCTCTTAAATCCACCCAGTGCACAGAACAGCAGATTTTACCGCACCCTATTCCAAGTCTGTTCTATGCTGACTCGGTGAATGCATATTGTGCCGATTCTTAGAGCTTCGTCACAATCTTCTACGTAGTGTGTGATACGTCTAGACGGAAGCATGGAAGCATATATATATATATATATATATATATATATGTGTGTGTGTGTGTGTGTGTGTGTGTTTAGTTACCGCGTAGGCATAGCTACAACCTTCTTACTGCCCTACTTCTCCTTCGCGCCTGTCAGCATTCTTTTAGTATTGCCTTAGAAAAGATACACTGCCCGATTTGTATAGCCGCCTCTGCCTGTCACTGCGTGTGCATTTCGCTGATTTGCCTAAACCGCCAAGCCGCAAAGAAATGTGCGTGCTCACGTAGCTATTCTTTAAATGAATCCCGCACGGTTGTTGGACGTCCTGGCTAATTTTATTATTTCTTTTTTCATTTTTGCCGAGTACCACTGAGGCCTAGGAGCGCATGTCATTTGAATAATGTATGAGAGCTACTTTGCTGTCTCCTATGAGCTTGGGAGAAACAGCTGCAACAGTTTAGTCACTCGCATTTGCCAAGCCTTCTTTCTTTTGCCTTCATATGCCCGGCAACAAGCGTTTTCAGAGCCGCCCGCCTTATCTTCTTGAGCGACTGAATGACAATGTTGTAGTTGTGTACTGGCGCCAGAGGCTTTTTATATAATGAAGGGCGACGGAGCGATATGGTTGTGAAGCCCAAGTGATGGTTTGAAGCCCAAGCCTATGTCGCAGAAGCGCAGCGAACTTTTCTTACCTTGTTCTTTTTTTTTTTTTTTTTTGCTGCATAGCAAAGCGACATTCCTCCGACTGATATTTTTCAAATATTGTCCCCGAAGTGTTCCCTCGTGCAGCTTTACCCTACCGCTGCACATATTTATTTTTCTCTTCTCTGCGGTTCTCAAAACGGAAGCTTCACTCCCCTATAAGCTGTCCCGATACAGTCTTTGACTATGGGACCTCCTTCTGTATACTAAAACACTTGTACTATGTCCCAACCTTTAATAATAAATTCTGATTCTGAACAAAACCGAATGATTTCATTACTGAATGTCCACGAGGGCTCTCCACCAGTTCACACTTATTGTAACCATAGCTCAAACACTTTTGTCAACAAAAGCAATTGACACTTTTCGCGCTAACGCGTCACCACTATGATATACGCCCAAAGAAGCTACACTAACCGAATAAAGAAAAAGATATGGCATGCGGTATAGACAAGAGAAATTTAAAAAAAAACGGGACCTTTAGCCCGTGCTGTATTCTCAGGAACGAGAGACAACATTCCTGTACTTGTTTTCGCTTTCGGTGAGAAAGAAAGAAAGAGAGAGAGAGAGAAAGACGCGTTCAGTGAACCTATTTTCCCGCGAATTGATTCCTCTGCAGCCCTGCTTTCGGGCCTAGTATAGTATTGCGAAATGTTATTTCACTGAACCCCCCTTTGCATAACAGCCTTCGCAGCATTTACATCAGCAGCCTAGCTAACGCATTATCTCGTTGAAATCGAACCGCGCCGCTCAATAATGTGAGCTTGGAACGAGCAGATTTACCTGACTTCACTCACCTTGAAGTAATGAGTAGTCACTCGGAAGAGGTTTCGCGGTATATGTTCAAAAACCTACAAAGTTTAGTGTGGAATTGGTAGTGATATCTAGTTATCCGGACGCAAAAAGGCGTCGTCGGTTACCCGATACTGTAATCAAATATGCGTTCCACTTAGTATTTTGTGCCAGCAGGTTGCGTTTGTGATGCGCATCTTCGTCATAAGGCAACTGTCATCGCGAACGATGGATGTCATCATAAATTACGCGCTTGTTTTCTATAAATGGACAACATCATGTAGATGAGGTACCAGGCTGTCTGTGATAAGGTTTCCTTTTAATATCCATCTCCTCCTCATCGAAAACGGCGATGGTTTGTGCGCTTCAAGAGCGTAAATGGCTCCCACTGTACGTAGGGTCTTGCGCGCCGAGCATTCCTTGAGTTTGACCTGCGAAGAGAAAAGATAACGTCCCAAAATTAATTACCTGCACAATTGAAGATACCATGTCTAACACAGTACGTTTACTGTGTTTTCTAGTCTCAGACACGTGAAGCGAACGTATTACGTTTTCAGGCTTACGCCTGACCACATGGCTAGCATACTAATCAGAAATGATATTATAGGGACACGAACGAAAAAAAAAAGACGCCTAATCAATTTAGACTACTAAAGAGTTTGTTCAAAATTTTATTTTCGTTAATTTTGTGCGAAGCGCTTTCTTACTAGAAGAGAAAATGAAGTGAGAACTTAGTGTTCGGTTATTTCCGAATACTCAGTGCCGATAAGTCATTTTGACATCGCTAAATTCAATAACTTCCCTCGTAATTTGCCTGTCGTGACGATGTGAAACTTCTCGGTAGTTTATAAAACTTATTCTTGATAATTCAATGTAGTCCATGAACAGTTTAGCTGCTGTCCAAATCTCGGAGGTCACGGCTTACTCATGCGTGAAATACAAGGCGTCGCCGCCGCCAATTTCTTGTTCCTGCATTTTCTGGAGTGTTCTGGTACTGTGGTAGGGAGCTTTTTAGTTAAAGCGCAATAACGAATAGAGTTCAGCCTATTTTTCTCTTCAGTGTCCCCCTAAAGAGACAGACAAACAAAGAAATAGTACGGCAAGAACACGCAGGCACGCGGCGCTAACTACAAGGCTGCCTTATCGACGCACACAGCAGGACTCTAGTTGGTTCACGCTGAGACATTTATGTAGACAGGAGAAGTACGAATTCGCCACACAAGTTGGCTCTTGTCTACTTCGCTGATTTGTTGTCTGCGCATGCGCGAGTTTAATGTCAAACGCCCCGTTAAGATAGATCTCGCGCAACAGGGGACGCTGCTACGTGAAGGCTAACCTTGGTCGCGCGTTTCGCTGCGTAATTTCCACGCATCATTTTTACGAATGGCTCAACATGCGAGACAGCGGCGACCGCTCACTATACGAAGTGAAGAGAAGTTTATTCAAAGTGTATGAATGCGTGTACGCTTTCGAAGGGGGAAAATGTGGACAAAACGCAAATTGCCTGATCAGGCTAATCACCCTGCACAGTCATAGCATTTTAAGGTTAGCAGCAGCGTCTCTTCGCAACAGTGTAAGCATAGTGTAATGATGTCTTCATCTGGAACACTTGATTAAGACACAGATTCAGTATCCTCATCCAGCGGCACTTGCACTCAATGCAATTATTATTTTCTCATTAAGCAGCGACCAGCTCATTGACAACCTTTTCATATTCTTTCAGAGAAGTGCACTCATCAGTAAAGTTCTCAGATGATTATGAGATACTAATCCGGACTTAAATGCGCCTAGGCGACGTTGATGACTTCGTGCACTGAATTGTTTCACAGCGTGAGTCTTAGAACAGAACACTTTGGAGAATGTGGGAATGCCACAGAGTTTCGCGTGGCTAGAGGTTACGGGAAGGCGAAATGCCTTTGTTCTATCATAGATAAGACAATGGAATCTGAGCTTTGGTTTTACTCCTCGGTGCAAGCTGCGAACGTCATTCGACAGCGGCCATAGCTAGTATTACTGTCCCTTTAAATGCGATGGTGTTTATTCAGCTGGTCGACTTGATTTGCTCTTCTATTTGCATAGCCAAAGTGTGCCAAGGATGCGATTTTTATCGCACATTGGAGCAGAGCAGTACTAGATGCCGCGTTACGTTCATATAGTTCTTAACAAATGCGAACGCGAATGACAGCAAGTACTTGGCGAGGGTTTCTCCGGTAGATGATTTCAGTCTCTCAATCTGATGGCCTCCTTGACTACGTACCACTGAATCATCGCCGAAATAATCGCGGCTATTGTTGATGATTGTCAACATACACGCTCTATGAAGTTGAATTCGTATGCGTCTGAAAGAAAAAGTCTGCGCTCAGATTTTGCGACTCATGGCGCACCGTCGAAGCACGCCGTTAAATTAAAGTCGCGAGGTGACGAAACTCTGCAAATAGGTTGTTTTTTACTACGCTTGTTGGCATGACTCCTCAGTATTATTACTTTATTGGTATGCTGACATTAAACTCAGCACGAAGCTGTAGGTACGGAAGCAGCTTCGGACGTTACGGGTGACATCAAGGTTGTGCTGCGGTGACACTGCTTAGTTCTTTCGCTAAATCGACTTTGCAGAACTCGTGGATGTAGTATATGTAGCGTACCCTTCTGCTTAGCTGACGTGGCTCGATTCTGTAACATCGCTTTTGGTTCCACTTCCTTTGGAGACGTTTTTGGCGTCCCCGCGGAATTAGTTTCACTGTGATTGTACCATGTGCAATACGGGACATAAAACTGAGTTGAACTCGAACTGCTGCATTAGGCTTACGAATATAGTACAGTCTCATTAGATACCTTTAGTACAACTTATACGCAGATGCCCGAGCCAAGTATGGTGGTTTTGTGACGCCACCTGTGTGCGTGTTAACGTAGGGTCATGTATACAACTGAAAGATGTTGGCCATTGCGACAGAATACTGTGTTCTTCACATTGTGTGTGGGGCACAAAACAAACGGACGTTAGGGAAGAAATAAGTGATAAGAGCGCACGTGTCTTCCATACTTTCCATTCTCGTTCGCGTGTTTTTTGCGCAACCCACATTACAAATCGCTACCAACTCGCCCAGTTCAGCGTAGAGAATTGTTACCCCCATGGCTCAGCCATGGGGTAACACATAATTACAGCGATAGACACCGAAACCTGTAATAACTTTTTTTGGGTGAAAGTGGCTTTGTATTTCTGTATTAACGCTGTTTTCTTCTGTGTTTATTTAGTGATTTTGTACTATTCTATTGGACTTATTTATTGATTTGTATTTGATTGCAGAAAGTGCTGAACATGTCGTTACCATGCATGCTTTGACCATTGGACAATATATATTGTTTCGGCGGAAGCCCGGCAACACAATAACCTCCAATATTTCCAATTTCATCCAAATAAGCCATTTCTATACTAATTAGAACTTTCTTTGAACTATGCGTTAACTTGTTCTTACTGTCATTTGCATTTTATTGTATTATTCAGTGGTATTCTTACGTTCGTTTAAGCCAGATTAACTTCATCACGATGCATGTTCACTGGAACCATTAGGCGAGAAAATGAACGGTGTTTCTTGTACATTTGTATGGGCCACAGTTACCTGAAGGACCCCGTCAAGCGCATTTATCTTTTCTAGGTAAAGAGCTAAAAGCATACACAAGAAAGCATACGGCATGCAATTGGCGCAAGAGCCGGAGTGTATTATAGTGGTTGCTGCAGGTCAGATGTTTCGTGTTTGTGGATTGCGTTGGATGGAATGATATTGCGTACACCCAGTAAAGGGTCATTGAAATGGACGAGATCGCGCTCCTGGTTGGCATTTAACTGCGGCGAACATTGAAAGATAAAATCAGTTAGGAGCCTTATCCACGGCAACAGAAACGACGTTAAGGAAAGAGGCGGCGCCAGCTTACATAGGACGGTTAGCGCAACAAAAAATTTCAAAAGTAATGTTTTTAAGTTACAAAAGCAGCTGCGGCACAGTGGCAACGTTTTTGTCTCACCAGATGGCCCCGTGCCTGTGTATACCTAAGCAGACCCGGCCGTGCCTCGCACGGTGTAGCGGAATCGGGTTTTCCTCTTCAGCGAGGGAGAACTTAACTACGTAGTCGAATCAGCGCTGTTTTAACGAGGTCACCTAGCGTGTTCCCTCCATGTCTCTCCTTTTTGGTCGCGTCAAAGGTGAGCCTTGTGACGCCATCGTCTTTGCAAGAAACAACGGGGACGCTCGTTGGGACTTTTTTTTTTCGCAAACACGTCGAGCAAGTTCTGACAGACGCCGCCGTCCCTATACTACATCGGAGCGGAAGCCGTTTTCCCACCCAGGATCCGATAATTAACAAGCGGATATGTTTCTACGACACAGAACGACGAGTCGGTTGGTTAACCGTTGATCCCGAATATTGCCTACGGCGACGCCGCGTGATGACGCTTGTGTGGCGTTGCGCATATAGACAAACTCGTGTGGCGAGAATTTGCGCCCGCAGAAGCCGTACCGAGTGTAGGTGTTGTGCGTGCAAATGGAAATCTCTCGTTAATATATGCGTTCATTGCGCCCGTCGTGTAATTGAATACCAGGCAGCTGCAGCTCCAATGGAACAGTCGCAATCGCAGGCCCATGGGAGTTATTGGGACAACAAAAGAATGAGACAGCCGTGCTGAGTAAAAGAGGCGTCATGGCATGGCAGGTGTTTGTTTGCCTGTAAGCATTCGTGCGTTTATTATTTAGGATGCCTCAGTCGTATACGCTTGTATCGAATCCTGATCGTCACGTGAAAAGGACGCAGATGACACCATGACAAAAGTAATGACTTCAAACACGTCGCGTATATGCTTGATCTGCTTTGAAAGACGACAAGAGCACAGTGCCGTCGCTTACACCACAAGCCATCTCACCTTGCGCATATTTGTGGTGCAACATTGAAATAATAATAAAAAAGAAGAACCAGTATTATGTAGCTCTATGTTATTGTGTAGACGTCTGATAGCCCTTCTGAAGTATTTGCTTATGGCGGCAGAAAATTCCCTGTGTTGTCTGTGCAATCCAAACTCACTGCTTTACACACCTCAAGACTCGGTATAAATGCTATGGCAACTGTGGCGTAGGCAACGTTTGTATGCACTGTGCGTATAAACATCCGATTATAACGGCTGTCAGTAGGAAAGTAAAGTGTGTCGCTAAAATCTGTTTTCGTGAAAGCGCGAATGATACGCAAGTGCGGTGGTAGATAAGTGTACTACGAGAGACTGAATTGGCTTCTAATTAGTGACTTCCTTGCAACAAGGACGTATCAGTGCGCCGCGTAAATCTACTTTAGTACGGCTTCCAGGGGTGATATCTTCGGCTTCAAGAGCTTCGAGTGGGAGTGGAAGTGAGCTTAACCATGTGAATGCCTTTTAAGTATTTCCTAGGCAAGATATGCCTTCCTTGCTCTCTGAAATTGGAGCCATGGATTCAGCGCCCACGAAGTTGATTTATGTGTTGCAACTGTTTCATTCTGTGTCTGCTGACGATATCCCCGTTGCCATGTGACGTCTTTTAGTGATTTTTTTGTCCGTATTTTGATCGCAGCATCGCTTTCTGTGCCTGATTTTTCTTTTCTTTTCTTTAACGTCGGAGACGTAATCTAAGGAAAGCCACTTTTTCTGCCTCTCTTTCTTCTAGTGTCAGTTTACATCTGAACACGCCTTGACATGCTGGATTGAGAGTTAGTGGAATGCGTTTTGATTCCTTCAATCGAGCTTCTGGCGGCTATAGATCCCACTAACGCCAATGGATGAGGGGAGCACGCCGCCGCTGCCGCTATGGCACATAAAAAAATAATCTTTTGAAGGCAACACCTACCGCGTCCCGCCGATCGGGATCTCTACTTGCGCGAAATTTTGTGTGACTTTGGTTGAAGAAGGAGTTCTCCAAGCGTTCTTACCGCTGATTCTATTACAGAACCTGGCTATGGTGTCCTCCACCTCTCTTTTTACTAAATGACGAGAACGTCTCACTTTCTCTCAATCCTTCGGAAACGGCCATTCATTTCAAGGGGTACGAATTTGTTTGTCCAGATTTTCTGGCCTGTTTTTCGCGGAACGTCTTCTATCGCGGAGATCTTTTCTCAGTATAGCTTTCCGGGACAAAAACAAAAGGAACAAGAGAACGAGTGAGCTGGGCGGATTCTTTGGTGTGAAGAGTCGCTGTAGCGTTCGTCTTCTTTTGGTTCCTTCACTTTAGTCTTCCTAATGCACTTCTCCTCCCCTTTCATTCTCCCCTCGCCGTAAAACCCTCACGATAAACTGTAGAAGGAGAACTAGAGGTCTGCGTGCAGGGAAATAAAAAAGAGGCGTAATCGCCCGCGGAAGAGAAAGTATCCCGACC
Organism: Dermacentor silvarum; assembly: GCF_013339745.2. Classification (NCBI taxonomy): domain Eukaryota; kingdom Metazoa; phylum Arthropoda; class Arachnida; order Ixodida; family Ixodidae; genus Dermacentor; species Dermacentor silvarum. The sequence goes on along the minus strand of NC_051159.1, from coordinate 55,806,287 downwards.
GCTCACGGGCCAAGCGAAGTCATCAAAAGTGCGCTTTACTTAGTACTTGGGCGATTGTTCGGACAACCAGCTTTCCCAATGGACAGTGAGAGGACAAACAGTGACCGGCAAAGAAGAAAAGAAAACATAAATCAGATGAATCGAGATAATTAGCTAGGCTTGTTTCGGGTGACCGATGCTGCAGGAGCCCGGCAGCTCGTATCAGATACATGTAGCATTATATCGGCAGGTAGTCACAGTGTGCTCTGCTATCTGTACCCATGCCGATGGGCAGGAAGGGAAGGAAACTGGATAGATAGAACTCTATATAATCTCAATAAAACATTGTGAAGACGCCGCCGGCATTTTCATCATCGCCCGCTCTTAAGACGATTACATGAACTACGCTCTTAAACTCGTTCCATACGGGTTATACTAAGTAAACGGAACATATCTGCAATAATGTTCCACTATGTTCCACTTACTGACTGGAACATATATGTGGAACAAATGTCTTTGACGGTCGAGCTTACTGCCACCATTCAACTGTAAGTCATTTTACTATCGTTCCACGTAGGCTCCCACTAGCTAAGTGAAACATATTTGCAGAAATGTACCACTTAGTGCAACTTTTGGGGAATGACAACACGAGCGCGGCGTCGCTTTACTTTTTTTTCCCCTTTCCTTTGCATAGATGGATAAGACATAAAGCGCATTTCATAAGACAAAGGGAATTTCTAGAATGAGTCGTGTGATTCCGGCTAACGTGCGCACCTGGATTTTGCGAAATTACACGAACCCGTTCCCATAATTAGGCTCCCTTATTAAGGGACGGGAACCGAGGAGAGGCATGTAGTATATCATTACGACGGCATAAGTGAGAAGAAGCGCATTTTTGGGCCCATTATTGTTCTTGACCCGGCCGCGGTGATGCAGTGGTTATGGCGTTTTGGTGCTGATCTCAAGTTCTCTTGGAGGACGAGGACAAGCTTGCTAGCTACGGTCGGATCTGGCTTTGTATAGGCGTGTCGGCAATTGCTCTTCCCGAGCGTCTCCTTTTAGGTTGCGAGGATAGATATGAGTAAGGATAAACAGTTCATCGCAACACACAGTAGAATGCCACCTGTCGACCAAGTTAACCCCGTACCCAATGAGGCTATCTACTGCTTCAAACGATTGTTGGCGTTTATCCAGGTGCCTTGCTTTCGATTCCTAGACCCGTCTGCCGAATTTGTATGGATTGAGAACGCAAGTACACTCTAGTACTGAGCTTTGGGCGTTCGTTGAATAAACCCTCATGACGGAAATTAATCCTCAGATTTATGCCACGGCTATTTCATAGCCCGTTTCTCACTTTGGAACAGGAAACACTATCTGTCAATCACTTAGTGCTCCGGACGCATGCATACTTCCCTGAAAACGAAGTGATTGACAGATGCGCGTTTCCGCGCACACTTTAAGACACCCCGACGGCCTTTATGTGGCCCGCTCTGATCGTATGCCGCGAAGTAATTATTGTCTCTAGTCAAAAACATAGAACGGCATATGAACCACTTTCAGATTGCACGGTTTTCTTTCTTCCTTCTTCGATTTTTTTTTCTTTCTGTGGTCAGTAAATTGTGTGTGAACCTCTATCCACTCAAAAGTTTGTTGCGTGGAACCGTGATTGGAAACTGTTGCTGTTACAGGCGAGAGGTGCTTAGTCGAAGTAAGCGACTTTCGAGTGCTTTCTTTTGATTGCGTCCAAGTTTTATCGATTAGGTGTTTTCTCCTTCGCTTTCCCACCCTGCACTGGCCTGGCAGCTCATGATCGTTGACGCGAATTGTTGCGTGCTTTCCCGCGTTCCAGTGACGCTAATCAATCACGGGGTTCGTTTTTGCTGCTACTTCGCGCTTTACCACGTAATACGCGGGTATTTTATCATTGTGCTTACAGTATTCCGTAGACTTGGCATCAGGAAGCAGACCCTGAGTGGTATATTGCCTGTAAGACACTGTCGCCCCCTGGATGTCAAATTGTTCCCAAGGAATACGTTTTCTCTCACTATTCTTATGAAAGCATACGGTCACGTATTCTAACTTCACTTGCCCATTTGATCGAAGTTTTATCATGCTAATCGACGTGTTATAATGTTTCCGTTTGCTCAAAAAGGGCGCGACAGTCCTGACCCTTAGGTTTAAACCTTGAAACCCTTGAAATCGGTAGGCTGACGCGCCCTTACAGTATATTTATAGAGAAACGTTTACTGCCGCAAACAGCGTCATTATTTCTACTACAGGTATTGCTGCAGAACCTAATTCAGCTATTACTGATGCCGCTTCTGTTGCCGTATTGTTAGCGGTACTGCATCTGCAACAATTTCTGTTAAACTGCCACTACTATTCGGACTATTGCTACTTTTTAGTTGTACTTGAAACTACTACTACTACTACTACTACTACTACTACTACTACTACTACTACTACTACTACTACTACTACTACTACTACTACTACTACTACTACTACTACTACTACTACTACTACTATTACTAAACTCCTAACCAACTACTTTAAGTCTTTGTAAAAAACTGTTACGGCTGCTGCTGCCGCCGCCGCTGTAATTTCGCAGTAGTTGCCATAATTTATTTCGCCTTCGGTGCACATGTCGTCGGCATTGACGTGACGTCGATGAGTCCTGCAAATGCGACCACGACACTTATTGCTACACAGCAGCATCCTTTTGAACCTCGCGCAGAGGGCCACCGCACGGCGTAAGCAAGCGCAGCAATTCAATTAATGGACCCCATAGACCAACACCCGTGCGAATACTTCACAGGTGCTTTACAACAACGAACCTGTCGCTCAAAGCGCGCAGCTACCCTTTTAGTTTAAGGTAGGAGGTCATGGTCCCCGTTTCGGGGCAAAGAAAGGTCTTGGACATATCTTTAATATGTTCTTGAAGAAAAAAGTACGGCTCTCTAGAACCGATTAAATGTCGTCACAACGCAACACAGTGCCTCAGAATTACTCTACAGATAAGCAGTTTGAGCGCTACTTTCAACTCATTTCTGTCTCAAACAAGAAAGAAACACGCCACTCGGAAAGTGATACAATAGATTACCTCGACACACCCTTCTGATGTCACGGCTATGCGTAACAAAATGGTCGGCGGCAAAATTAATGGGCGCGGTTGTCGGGTTTCCCTACTGCGTGCACGTGACTCAGGTGAGAGTGGCGTCGGAGCTTCTGTTTTCAAAGCGATGTAATGTGCAAACCTTTCACGAGCGATGGTTCGCGACACAAGGAGGTGCAGACACGAGTTGGAAAGTGGTCGGGCTTCCCGTTGCAAGCGTAACTTGAAAGTAACAAACGACGCTGTCTGCATTGTGTTGAGTAAGTGACTGCTATTAACACCACCAAGACGCTCAGGCAAGAAATAATAACGTAGTAACGGTTAATGGTCACACGCACCCCGCACGCATTCTCTTCGCTTCAATTCCAAGCGCAGCCTAAACAAACATTTCCGTCATTATCCGTGTCTGCGCTTTGCTTTCGGCTCGGTTGCACACCCTGAGTGTTGCTGCACTCGTATCATCCGAGCGAACACTACTAGCGCCCGCCCTGCCACAACGCTACGCCAAATGTGCACGATTCGCGAATTTCGGCGTGCGCTTCGTATTGTGTCCGGCGGCTACCGTTTGCTCGCGGGCGAAGAATACTAGTTGCAGCTGTTGGGCTTACTAGTATTGAGTGTGCCCCGACAAAGACCTAGCACCATCGGGCTCTCGTGGGATTTGAGCTCTTTCCTGGCAATTTTCCTTCCCCCCTACCCTGTTTCGTCGTGTTCTTTTTTTTCTTTTTCTTTTGGTGAGCTTACTGTCAGGGAGCGCGCCCGTTCGCGGTGGTGTGCCGGTCAGCACTGCCACTTGTGGAAGGCGATGGCGAGGAACGGAGCGAAGCGTTGGGAACTCGTGTAGCGCGCAGAGAAGAACAGAATGGGAAGCTAACAACTAACAAGTTCCGTGGAGCAACGGACTTGAAGGGTAGCCATGCGAAGACAAGTGACGAGTGCGCGCTCAAATACAGTGGAGCCGTGGGCAGACACGGAAACGAGTTCGAAAATACTGATTGCAAGCAGGCCCCGTTGATCCTACTCCTTTTTTTATTTAGTTATTTGTGTTTCCCCTTTAAGAATTGCCAGCTGCGGCGGCGACTGCGCTTACCTCTGATCACAGCGATTTGGATCGCTACGCTTGCGCTACCCGGCGTAGCGATCGGCTATACAGTGTCCCGATGAATAAAGGTACCGCCGCCGCGGCTTGTTGTGTTTCTATTGTCGAATCCTTTCGTGCGATCCGCACTATCGCATCACGGCAGATTCGTCGCCAGCTGCGTTTGCTTGTTGGATGCTGTCAGTCGCCATTTGGAGAAAGCCCACGGCGACCGCCATGGTAAGGCTTCGTCGCCATCAGGTGACACGAGCGCTGGAATGTAAGGCGCTGTGGAGGAGCGTCTCTTTGCTAAAGCGACAAACGCTTTCATCCTAAGTTCGCAACCGTTGCAACAGGTTTCTTCATTCCTTTGACACCACCTGTCCTGTCCACACTCTAAAGCCTATGCAGCCTGTATGGGGCGTACTAGTCTGCTTCTTTGCTTATTTTTCTTTATACGTTGTACAGGAAAACGCGGCAGCTAAATTTCTCCGCGTTAACCTTTATCAGTGCGAAATACCGGACAGGGGTTCTATGACAGGGTTGGCTGCGGGGCGCTTGCGTCGATGGGGGGGCTTGCCTCTCATGTATGTGCGCATATCTGTGTCTATCGAAACCATTGCCACTCTCACGTTCCTGATAAAATTACTGCACAAGTTCAAAAAAAAAAACATTTGTTGTTTGGGTATGTAAAATTGTGAGTACAAAACTAACACAGTCGCAGTGACCTTTAACCACTCATTTCTCTTGAAGAATCGCTGTTTTAGCTTGGCATGTCGCCCTACGGGCTTTTTCCACGCTGTGGCAAGAGTTTACAATAGGGTTTCGTCAGAAAAACCGCCTTACTTTAATTTTTTTATTTGTTCATTTGTACTCATAAGTTATTTAATATGCATGTGTCCTTCCCAACTACATATGTAAATTATCCTTGTTTTGATCTCTGAAAGCATTAGCGCTCCTTCAATAGTCCTATCTCGAGACAAAATTAAGTTCATTGGGAATGCAACATGGTGAATGCACTATCCGTTGACTAATAAGTAACTTATTCTAAACTCCGTCCGTCTTTCGTGTTTCGTTGGTTTTCTTTGTCATTTCCCAGGATGCACATGCCTGTTTGTGATAATAAACTGACCCGCCGTGGTTGCTCAGTGGCTATGGTGTTGGGCTGCTGAGCACGAGGTCGCGGGATCGAATCCCGGCCACGGCGGCCGCATTTCGATGGGGGCGAAATGCGAAAACTCCCGTGTACTTAGCTTTATGTGCACGTTAAAGAACCCCAGGTGGTCCAAATTTCCGGAGTCCCCCACTACGGCGTGCCTCATAATCAGATCGTGGTTTTGGCACGTAAAACCCCATCATTTTTTTAATAATAAACTGTTGATAGTTACGCTGATTCTTATTGGGATAGCAAGTATATCAACACTCCAGGGGCGCTATAACGTAAAATGATTCCAAACTGTTTCCAATTTCTGCGATCAGCCTCCACGATTGGTCAAAACATTTTCGGGCAACTCCCAACTTCGCCTGTCTGTCACGCGACGTCACGAAAACCGCGATAGCTCCCCATCTGATATGACGTGTACACACTGATTATGCATGATTAAACCGCACAAAAGAAAAATAATCATTCCTAATTCCACGCCTTTTCACCATTAGCCTTCTGCTATTGGTCCAATGTTTTCTGGCTACGCCCACTTCGCCTGTCTGTCACGCGACCACACAAAACCACGAGAACTCACCACGTCAAAGTGACGCGTACGCGAAAAAAAAAAATGCATTAATATGCCGAACAAAACTGAAAATTTTTCTGAATAGCCACAGACCGCCCCGTTCCGAAACGAATAGAAGATGGCTGCCCGCTGATGGCTCAGGCACTCGCTACTCGCACCTGCCGGTGACCATGTATTTATTTGCGCATGATAAACCTTTTTGCGTGACAGCTAGTAAAACGTTATCGAGTCCTTTCGGAATGCATACGACATCGCTCTGCCAACTCTTCCTTGCTGAGGATCCGTTTGAGCGGCATTCTTATCCTTCCGTTGCATGCCATCGCGATTTTCGACCAGCCACCGCAAGCAAAGTAAGGCGAAGCGGACCAATTGGAGAAGCCGGCACCACCCTCTTCATGCGGTTATCTGTTTTCACTGTGCTGGCTCGGCCCCATCGAAAGCCTCTCCACTAGAGCGTGCTCCTCGCCTCTGTCCAGTCAATTAGATAAGAAAAACCGCTGAGTGCTGAAAATGTTATTGGTTTTGAAAGCGAACTAAGGTGACCTCCTATAAACGAGGAGAGTGTTTGATGGGGTTGTTCAGACAACGCTGCGGGTCACCGCCCGATGCTTGCGCCGGTGGTTACGTAAATTTGACGTCAAGAGTTTCAAATCAAAACAATTTGGAATCATTTTACGTTATAGCGCCCCAGGCGAATTTTTGCCGTGGTCGTTATTTTCTGTATACATTTAGTGTAGTATGCTATGTGATTGGCTGTGAACTATTTGCAAGCTATACCATTCAACTGCCAATTTGTTCAAACCAAGTCTTACGTTGATGACTGAATTTAACCTCAGAATATTTAAGAAATTCTGCTGGACATCCGAAAGTCACGGAACATTTCATTCAGAGAGCATGCCTTTTGTCTTCTTCTCAGCCTTTCCATTTTATCTTGCATTTTCTGAGATTTTCAAAAACTTGCAGTACAGTCTTAGTGCTCACAATCTGAAAGTGATGTCATTTCACCGGCACCGTTCTTTACGGGCAGCGTAGTGGTGCTTGTCTGATGCCATTACGGGGCCTACACGGCGTGTTAGTTTTCAGGATGCCAGAAATTTTGGCGCACCCTCCTACGTCTCAGCATCCACGTGTAGTCGCACTCACATCGTCAGAGCAGTTCAAGCACAACGCTAAACTTTTCTATCGCTGTCAGTGCTTCAGCCTTGGGGCAAAACTCGCAATGTTTCTTTTTTATTTGCGTCATTGTTATCTAGTTGTCCTGCGCTTCACATGAAGCACATTTTACAAGATATGCGCTAGCGTTAAACAAACGAGTTCGCTTCGATTTTTTTATCTTCTCAAAGTTATTTCTGTTACTGTATCCTCATTTTACATCGACTGCACAACTTGTCCACTAAGCGCTATTCTGGAGCCATTCTTCCTGTAGACGAACGCTATCTGTTCCGTGTATACGCGACGCTCTGGCAACCCTCGGTTCGGCGCTGTCTTAAATGAGCCTGACGCGACACTGGCGCGTGCTGCGGCAGTGCGATTCGTTCTGTCTTCTGCCTCATTAGCTTCGGCAATCACCGGAGGCACGTCCTTTATCCGGAACGGCTTCCGTCTGTACGTCGTGCAGCCGCTGTGCCGCAGGCTGCACTGCGCTTTCTGGCTCGCCCGAGGCGACGATTCAGGGAGACAAATCGGCCCATTGCCTCTAGCTGGCCATCTCGGCTCTTTGCGCTACGCGATGGCCCCTTTTGCATCACTCGCAATAAAACAAGACGCTCGGTTCCAGCTTTCTGATGCTCTACTCGTGTCCCAATAACGCCTCCGTATGGATGGGCTTCTCGAGTCTCTCCCGGTGATCTACAGCCACCCATACTTACTATTTCTGACAAGGTACCATGCTTCCACCGAAACAAGTATCACCCAGGAAGCCCATCAGGAATGTCTGAAGTTTTCATCATCATCGACTACATCCATTAACGTAATACATGCCAATACCACCGCACACCGCTGTAACCGAAAGAATTCCAGCATATCCAGTGTTAGCTTCTGAACCTTCAAAGCAACAAACGACACCAGGGCTATGCCATGAACGCTGTAAACGATACTTCGTAATTTTTTTTTTATTGTTGCTAAGCGATGCAGTGTGGTGTGTCAGCATCCAACGACCGAGTTGTTTAAATTCACGTGGCCAACGTGGAGTTACAGAAAGCCAGATGAAGCGACCCAGCCGTACCTTTATTTTTTGTCATTTTGATTGTTGGTACACACTACAGCATCGCAGATCCCTCTTCGACCCCTCGGCTCCAGAAATGCCTGGATTAAAGTAAGTTTCAGTCATTTGGCTTTAACGCAGCGTGTATCTTCGGCTGAAGCTGGACACCACTAAGCAATATGCTGCAAGACTGTCGACGTCATTACATCGGGAAACTCAACTTTGAAAAGCCCCCTATCGAGCTTGAGGCGCCTGTCCAATTCAGTAGCTGCTCAGCTGCGATTTCTTGCAGCTCAGAAGATTAGTTTACAATTTTTCGTTGTTGCTACGAATAAGGTTTGTTTCCCCCCCGAACTTCGGGCTTCGGCAAACGTCGGCATATGAACCGCAATAATGATCGAATGTATGAATTCTAAGGAACACTAATAATCGTATACTTATGACAGCGAGTTGGCATCAAAGCGCATAAAATTGACGCTAGCAAAGTCATCATGGCCTTTCAAGCGAGAAGGAAAACCACGATAAAAATGCGTATAAAATAAAGATGAGATGCATTGTTCACCGTAGATTAAACATCTATCTCACTATAAGCGACAACATCACGTAAGGCTATGAGAGCTGGCGCTTGTTACAGGGACAAGGAAAGAGTATAAGCACTTTCTTTATAGATAAAGGTGGTGTAACGGGTTAAGTTCGCTATCACTATTAGACAGCGCCGTATCCTTGCTTAACCTTCTAGTTTATTAGCGTTTCAGGCCAGGGTTTCATGCATTGCTCCAAAAGTATTTTTTTTTCGGTTGCTTTGTCACCAGGTGTCGCAACGCGAACATTCCGTCTGCGCGTTCGGGAGGATAAGGTCTCTCTTCAGGTTTTAGCTGCTGCGCTTAGGTTTTTAAGCTCGCAAGTGTTACTGTTGTTATGGCTTCCATCGGCACATTTGCTTCATTTGTTTCTTTCTTGACTATTTTATCCTTCAACCTCGTCCTACGAGCGAAAGTCCGAAGCACATTCAGTTCAAAGAATGTCTGCGCTGTTTCATCGGTTACTCTTTTTTTTTTTCCCCTCATGTTTTCATCTTTGTTCCGCTGTAGCTGCCCAGAGCAACGGCAGCTTTATGCGTCACAGCTGCAGACGTGTAGACCGTGACTCATATTTGTCGCCGAAGAGCAGCAGATTCAACGCGTTCTTATGCAAATGTGCCAGCGGTTAGGAACGCTTCGCCGTTGAAATCGGCATAGCCAAACTATGTAGGGTTTCCCACGTGGCTTGCATCAAACTTTTAAAATATGCAAATGCCACGTAGCTAGACAGAACCAAAGTAATGTGGTTAGCCGTTGTTTGGAGATACTCTGATTATTATTTGCATTCCGCCTAATTACATAATTAGTGCTAATTAATTAATCAAATTCTCAAATATTATAATTAGATTAAAAGTGTCAATGAGAAAATTGTAGAGCGATATGAAAAGCACCCGACGCAGCTTTCTGTCGCTCAATACGTGCAACATAAAAGTGTTTTTCCAAGCACGAAAGAAACCCGCCAATACAAGCAAAAATTGTCGTGCGACTGGCTGCTCGAGGCACTTCGCGTGTACACGTTCGCGGGCTTCTTTCATGCTTGGAAAAACACTATTATGCAGCTCGTATTGAGCAACAGAAAGCTGTGTCGGGTGCTTTTCACGTCGCTCTACAATTTTTCATGAACACTTTTCATCTATTTATAAAAAGTCGCACTCTGGCCCGACAGGCGAAGCATCTATTGCGATAGCAAATTAGTAGAGAACTATACGAAGCAAGGATAGTAGTTTAATGGGTCGTATAAATTGTAAACATTCGCTTCCTTCAAAAGTTGAACATTCGTTGTAAACATACATTCGCTTCAATCGACCTCTGTGCGCGGAGCAGCCTTTGCTAATTCGTTCAACATACATTTGAGGGCACTAAAAGCGCGACGCGTGAGCCGGCAGTCACGGGATATTTTATAAAATTTCGTGCACTTTAAAGAAAAAAATTAATCACGGCAGTTATCTTAGCAGAGATGAAATAATTCGATGTTTCGGAACAAGCGCTACAACTTTTGTATTGAGGATTTCTTGCAAGAGTTAATAATTAAAAAGATAATTAGGTAATCCTTGTTAATTATTCAGCTTGGTGGATAAAAAAAATATTATCACGTGCTCCATACGGCTCAGAACAATACCGCGTCAATACGACACGCGTAGCGCCTATGTTTGTATTTTTAATACTTGGCTAAAGTTACCTGAAACACCCTGTATACACCGAAAGACCAAAATTACGGTTACGGTATTTTACAACCCCACAAGTTACGTTTTTTTTTTTTTTTTTTTTTTGCAACCCCACAACACAAATGGCAACGACGACAACGCAAAGGCTGCTGGAAAGTATCTACATTGCGAAAAGTTCTCGCATAACAGCTGCTCTTGGTAACGAAAAAAAAAAAACAAAGAGAAAAATACTGCATTTCTTTATCCTTACATGCATCGTAAGTCAGCGATCCAGAACTACGGGTAATGAAACTGGTCTTTGCTGAACTTCAAGCGCATGCGGTTTAGAGTTCCCTATAGCTCGTGCTATGCAGCCGCAAGACAGGGGTAATCGGAGATCGCAGGGAGAGGCCTTCGTCCTGCAGTGGACATGAATATAGGCTGATGATGATGATGATGATGTTGATGCATGTATTGTGGAGAAGGCTGCATCCATACCCGCTTTGTGAGCAAGGAGGAAAGTTGTTGCTTTGCAAAGGCAGCAACATGAAAGATTCGGTAAGATGCACATGCCATACGCACCTCGATAGCATGGTGTGGGTATACCGCTAGAGACAAATTTTTAGACAATGCGCACATGGAGCGATGAACAAATCAGACTGCCCCATCTAGATATATTGTGTTATGAAGAAAACAATAATATGTAAAGTCGGGCGCACCATTGCTCTTTAGTAACAGCACCAACGGAAAACGGTCACTGGCAGTAGCTTCAGCGCGACGTTCCGTACGACAGAATTGTGCCTGCTTATAATCATTCGTAATGAAATGAAGGAAAAATAACCAGGCGACGTGCATTGCCTATGCCATGTCTGGCACCGTTCCGCTTTCGAGCCGTTCGTGTATGCAAAATCACTCCCGGTCTCATCCTCGCGCTGTTGCCATTTTACTCTGCTATACTGTGACGCGAGGCACTGCCGATGTTTACAAGCTCTGGCAGCGTTCGCAAAGAAAAGTTTCACACGCACTTTGTCACGACCCGCTGGCGCATCTTTCTCTCGCGTCAGCGACGGTTATCACAAAATAAACCTTTTGTCCTGCATGACAGTGACGAACACTGCGTGCGACGTCGCACTGGCACTTTTCGGGGAGCTCTTCATCGCGGCCGCTACTGGAATGCTCTTGCCCGTCGCGCTGAAAAAAAAATGTGCGCTCCGCTCCAAAATGGCACCAGAGCTCTCATCGCGCTTCTTCCGGTCGCTGCGCGTCACATCCATCATCACGAGGCAAGCATGCCTGTCACTCTCCCAGTTGACACTCCCTCCGCGCTCTCTACCCCGCGAGGACTGCTTTCTTCAAAGGGTTGCCTTCAGAACGCGTCGCTCTGCAAAACTGCCTTTAAGGCCGACCGTCTTCTGAGCTTTGCGCACTTGAATGCGCGTAACGTAAAGTTCATCTGTACCGCTGTTAGCCGGAGCAGAAGCAATATTCTAAGGTGGCCGGGGCTTTCGCATTCCTCTTATATTCGTCAAACGGAAGAATGCGTTGCTGTTTTTTTTCGCGGAGAACGGGCATTTGTCGACAGGCAGCGAAAAGACTTCGGCTGCATGCAGTGCATAACCCTTCGTGTTCTTCGGAGCGTTAAAGCGTCAATTCTGAAAGAAATTTGAGGTCACTTTTAACGTCAACAAATTCTGAGGTCACTTTTAACTGGTTTATGCAGGCTAGAAAGAGTACGGACTGTACTTGTTTATTCAGAGGGTCCATGGTACCTTTAGCACACCTCTGTGCTCTCGTAGGCGAAACGACGCATCAAAATGAACGCGTACGTTTATTGACTGGCATTCACCTTCTAGACACGCATGTGGTGCTTGACATTATCGGTCCGTGGACAACTTCTGTCGCCTATTAAATTTCTTTTTTTTTTTTCGTTGAACGTGCAGCGTTATCCTGATGAAGCTGAGCACCTATGTCTGTCTACCTTATGGGTAACGTATCGTGAAACGTAAAGAGAGAAGGCTTCTTCGTGCTATATCTGTGAACACTGAGTGGTTTTGCATTACGGCGGTAGCCATGAGTAAATCGTGCCATGCATTCCAAGGACACGTAATGAAAGTTTCCGTGCGCACAGGCATCGCATTCCGAAGAGCACTTGCACGGCATTAGCGTCGCAGTTATCCATGCATTCACTGTCAACAGGGTGAGAGGCTGTGCATCGCACATTGACAAGTTTATCACGATGCTTTCATTTTCGCTGCGTCCTCTGCCATACCCATGCTTGCCGGCCTGACATCGTCACTATCCATCAATATCTCTTTGATTTAATAGACGAGCATTAGTACAGTGAGACGGGTATTGTTTCGAGTTCCTTTAGTATCATTCGTAGAAGTGGAAAACGGAAGAAAAAAAAAACAGAAAGAGTGCTCTAGACCCGACCTCATATTCTCGTTCGGTAGAATGTGCGCGCGAAATGCCATCATTTACCCCCGGATAGACAAACGGGCGTCTACCTGAAGCTCTCCCGTCGACAGTATGGAGCGCAGGAAAACGTCATCGCTTTACTGCACCAGGCAGCGAGCTGCACTATGGCTGTTCGGTTGTCCCTAGGCTTATTTGAGAAGTAGCTATTCCTTCTGACATCTTCCACTGTAGGCTTAGAATGCCTATTTGCAAAAGCTTTGCTCCGTGATCACTGGCAACCATCGTTGTGCCCTAGTCGGCATTAAAATTGAATGGTGGGGTTTTATGCGTCAAAACCACCATCTCTATATGAGGCACGCCATAGTGGAGGACGCCGGATTAATTTGGACCGTCTGAGGTTCTTTGACGTGCACCTAAATCTACGTAAACGGGTGTTCTTGCGTTTCGCAACTGTCGAAATGCGGCCGCCGAGGCCGGGATTTGATCCCGCGATCTCGTGCGTACCAGCCTAACACCATAGCCACTAAGCAACCACGGCGGATCGTAGTCGACTTTAGCCAAACGACCGTGGGGCTCTCAGCATTTTGCGCTTGCGCGGCAAGTTTAAAATCTTTTGAAGAATATGAGTTTTTGACCCGCTTCACTTTATTTGCAGTTTTTTTTTCTTCGGTTGTTCGATACATTGCGCACTCTATTTTGACTATTGTGACTACGATCCTAATTTATTCGTGTGCATCTGTGAACAGTAAAAGTCTCCGGTGCAGTAGTGTTGCTTCCGTCGTAGGTCATCATCAGTTTACCAGGGAATAAAGTGCCAATCGTTTCTTTTTTTTTTTTGTTTCAATGAACGCTTGCCATATGGTACATGCCATTTGATATATGCATGTAATGGTACACGTGTAGCTATAAGGCTTCTGTATATAGCGTACTAATTGAAGGAAAGTTTGTTGGTGTCTGTTTTTTTTTTTTTTTTTTTATAGCTAGACGTAGCACTGTAGCGAAGGCCGGCCTACGGAAGGAGACGCGAGAGTTCTTGTTGCAAAGCTAGATAATTTATGGCGAAGTGCCCACCGCATACTTCCGTTACGGGAAGGCGGTATTTTAGGCAAGGCGACACAGTCGAGTGTCTCACTGTAGGCACGCAGCGCCTTGTCTGTATAGTGCGCGGGATTGACCAGAACTTCTCTGTCTTTTTTCTCTCTCTCTTCTTCACTCCCATATCTCCCTCCCCAGGCGCAGATAGCAAACTGTACAAAGCGTAGCTAACCTCCCTAGCTATGTTTGTCCCTCCAATTGAATCTCCAATGAGCATGGAGCATGAGAAGTGCGGCCAGCTCAGTTACAGGTGGCAACTGTTGGGTAGGGCTATATCCCGTCCCGCAACCTCCTAAGCTAAATGACCGAGTAAAAGCTCAAGAAACGAGACACGGACATATGAAGTGAGGCACAGAAGCGTCTCTACTGTCTGTGTCTCGTTTTTGTGCTTTTACTCTGTCGTTATGTATCAGCAAGTTTAAACTGCTCTCGTGTCGTAAGCACAACTTTCTGCACCTAGTACGAAATGATCGGAGAGGGAGCAGACACACAGCCCTGTAGCAGTTGCGAGTTTTATCCTGGCCAAAAGTGACTGCCGATAAACTGTGCCGAAACTTAGCACTTTATTTGCTTTTCGTAACGATCAACTCCAGTGGGCTATCGCTCACTTTAATTTTATTAGCACAAATGTGCACAAATATCGCGGTGGAACTTCTGCGAGTACGCTGCGGATTCGCCTATCCAACGAATGCACCATCTGCTGCTCGTTTTCATAAGCCCGAGCTTTGCTAGAAATTTCGCAAAAAACTGCATCGTACGATGTCAAAACAAAAAAAAGTGTCGGAGCTCATAATTTCGGGTGTATACAGTTGTGGGTGTCTCCACACGCGGAATATTATGTTGATGAGACTCGCTGTTTACGAATTGGCGCCGACGGGTGTTGTCGTCCAGCTTCGTCTGCGCGACCAATACATTCTCGCGTCGCCTCCACGAACTTTTCGCCCGTAGTAGGCGTATATATACGTATATACTTCCCTCGCCACTGGCAGAGCTGCGGTGGTCTTTTTGCCAGTAATGATTGCCAGCGTTCGCATATAATAGTGTCCGCGTCATTCAGAACGTATTTACTTCTGCTCACCTCAACCCATCTTTCCCAACATCACCCGTGCTAACTGCCTCCTTTTAGCTCCTAAGCAGAGTTCCACCCTTACTTTCTCCATGAAGATCGTGGGCTGCTAAGGTTGCCCCCAGTGTTTGGTCAATGAAACCCCGATCACGCACGCTTTGGCAGCACCATTGTCTGCGACCAGCAGAGCGAGGCGCGTGAGCCTGATGGTCTCGCTCTCAGACGGCCACTGTCGACGACGGGGATAAACGCATCACGGGGAAGGGCGGCTGGCGACGTGGTTGTTCCCGCCACCATGTGCTAAACAAGAGCGCGAGCAGAGAGAGATAAGTGTGGAGAGGCCAAGGGGGCGGGGGTCTATGGGGTGCTTAACGTGGTCGAGGGTTTTCTAGTCTGTATACGTTTCTATGCTATGAGCTTCGTTCTCGCACGTGGTCTGGCGACGCGCTCTTTCACACCACGGTGCCGGCGAAGGAAAGAGTGGGAGCGCCGTGCGGCGGGTAACCATGGCGAAAGGGCGCTCCGGCGTTCTCTCTTCGGATCTGCACGGCGAGCGTCTCCGTGGCCTATTAAACACCTTCGCAGTTAAGCCAGGCCGGCTGGTTGCGCTGCTATTACAATGTTGCAAGGGCAGTGGCCGACGGTGTGAGCCGACGGAACTCATTACGCGATAGTAATTTATCCTTTACGGCCTGGTTCGGTCCCTCGGAAAGCAGTGCACCTAGCTGAGCAGTCCCACGTGTAGGGTTTTATTTTTTTGAGCTACGCATTTTCTTTATTCTTTGTGTGTGTGTGTGTCCGACGTGCGAAGAACGGGCCCGTCTTCACAAGAACTCATGCTAGAATTGTTCGAAAGAGAATATTCCTGCCAATCCTGATGCAGGACATATTGGCGCAGGCGACAGGCCAACGGCCAATAAAACCTAAGTACGAAAATCTCTGTGAAAATAACCCCGGTTCACTTGTTGCATGCACTTTTTATAACCGTAAACCCGCGCATGCGCACATAAGTAGCACCCTACATACATGCATACGGGCATGCGAACACACATATACATACGTATGTATATGTGTATATGAATAGGTGTAATGTGACAGTATTAATGAGAAACCATTATATGCCCCATTACGCGAAAATCCGACGTCGTCGTCGGCGGCGTGACCGAGCGATGGTGCCAAAAATGGCTGACTGCGCAAAGAGTATAAACATGTCAAAAATGCTCGGACGGACGCCAAACTTGTCACGGAGGTTTTTGTAAATAAAGTAAATTAACGCCTTTGAAAAGAAAATTGGGCACATTTCGGTCTGACTGGGAATCGAACCCACGCCTCCGGGGTACGAGACGAGCACGCTTCTCCGATGCCACGGCGGCACCAGGGTTCTGGCTGACTGAAGTTGTGCCTAACACGCGCGTCTTTGGGCACGTCACGTCGCAGCCACTTGGCTGACTAAAGGTGTGGCCTAGTGCGTGCGTCACTGGGCACGTGACGGCGCAGCCAATTGGGTGGAGGTGGCGCCACGTCATAAATATATAAAACGAGCGTGCTGCCTCCCACATTTCACCAGAGCGACTTTAATGCTTTCGCATTCCCACACGTAATCACTATTAAGTGTGTCTACCGAAGTTTCGTTGTAACACATCTGCCTTTAGCTTGTTAGAGCGGACAGAGTCAGTGTTTGAGATGGGCCAGCTGAACTCGATCGAATCTATATACACGAGTTGTTTCCTTTTCGGGCCGTGATCGCAACGGTAGCCTATAAGTCTAGGCTAGATAAAGCGCGAACAGTGAATCTCTTCCTTTGTCGCTGTCTGCGAATCGCCTATCGGAGCCGTCCGCATTACATCCAACTTGTAAGTGAGTGAGGTTACGTTAACCTATTCCGTGTATACGAGGATTGCTTTTAGTCCCAGTCGATACTATGACCCATAATTACATGTTTAGCGCAAAAACAACGGACACGTGAAAGACGACAGGACAAGGCGTCTTTCACGTGTCCGTTGTTTTTGCGCTAAACACGTAATTACGGATTCGCACCAACTAGCCCGCCAACGCATTGTGCGATACTATGACATCGCCCTCATCACCGACATTTCCCGTTTCAAAGCTACTATTGAAGACTATCTTTCAAGTCACGCCACCTAACCTGTCCTGCCATTTTCCTACGTGCCCACCCCTCGTGTAATGTCCCGTTCTGGGACATTTGAGGTATCATTAAATAAATAAATAAACAAACAAATAAATAAATAAATAAATAAATAAATAAATAAATAAATAAATAAATAAATAGTGCCTAAACTCGACCGCGGGGTGTTTACGTGAGCGTTACAGGCGAATTTCACTCAGGCAAGCCGACTTAACCTGCCTTTGTCAGTTTCATTGAAACATCGTGTCCGTGCAAGCAATCAACACGGGCGCATTGGGTGCTCGCACTTTCGCCGTCAGTTGGCAACATCGTTTAATAATCGCTCTTAGGGCCTCATATCGTGGACGCTTTTGCCACGCGATAACATGGGGTCATATATCTGTGGCTCTTGCAGCGCAGCGGCTCATATGGATTTGACGGTCTGTGTCTGCATGCTTTGTGGACAATGTTACATTCAACCGGCCTCATATAACGCACGTGATGGCTATAGGGCTAACGCGGGACGTAAGACTCCAGCATGCGACGCCTTTAGGTATACTCATTATCTTCCGGCTTTCGCTCAGTGGCTATGGTGTTCTGCCGAACGCGAGGTCGTGGCTCGGTCTCTAGGCAACGTAACTGGCGCAATGCTACCACGGCGGCAGCGTTTTTTTGATGGTGAAATGCAAAAAAAGCTCGCATACTGAGACTCGGGTACAGGTTAGAGGACCCCTGGTGGCAGGAATGAACTCGGAGCCCTCGAGTACCGCGTCTGCTATAACCCAAGTGTTGCTTTGGACGTTGAACCCAATCAATAAAATCAATCAATCAGTCAACCAGTTGACGAGCGCCTCGTCGCTGGCATTTGGTATTATAGAGCCTCTTTGTGGGCGTCGCTTGATAGGCAACTTTGCTGATGCGTTTCTTCGTGCTTCAGTTTACACCGGTTAATCTTTGCTGAGTGCTGCAGAGGTGGTTGTGCAGAGCACCACAGGCCAGCCTGCGTGTTTTTCAGCGAGAGTGGCTCGTCTCGTCGCCCTCTTTCGGGCGGAGCGAATATATGGGCTTTTCGCATAGTCGCTTTTTTATTTTGCACTGTTTATAGAAAATCATAGCACGGTCGCGAAGTACGGCGCGTGCGTCATGTTAACAGAGATCAGACACCTTAAAGACGAGTTAATAAAAGGAGAAACGTCTCACGAAGTACAGAACCATAGTTTTTGGTTATCATGCATATCGCAGGCATCGAACATCTAGAGGCTTATTGGCATTCAAAAATGGCTATTGCCAAAGCTCGTACAATGCGTACCCGCAAGGACTATGGGACACGTCACATCGATTTAATATTAGAAATTGATCCGAAACACAGCAACGAGGAAGGAGAAAAAGTATAAATGTTCGTCAACGTGCAAGAAACCATAACCTAAAACATCTCGAGGCTAACTGTTGCTACGTAAAAAGCACAAAAATGCAGCGCGATCTCTTTGAACTTAGGATCGTTTATCTCGCAGCATAATTGGAGTCTGTTGAAAGTAACTAGGTGCTTCGCTTGAATCACAGTAACATTTGCCATTGCCAACTTTGCTCTCCGGTAATAGCTTCTGGCGAGAACTGGGATACTACAATTTTTTTATTATTCTTTCGCAATTACTGACGACACCATTAATGAAGAAGAAATACAGCTGTCCGTGACTCTTAAGAGATCGCAATAATTAAGCGGCCAGCCTTGTTAAACTTGAGCAGCGTGTGGACACATCTAGTTAATATAAGTATACGCTCACTACCTTGCTTCTGCCTGCCGCTTCTCGAAGCCTCGGTTATCTCGGCAAGTTATAACCACTAACTAGGCATCATGCGGGCGTCTGAAATTGCTGGATTGAAGTGCATGCGCGAGGCTTCCCCAGAAAAGACGCAAGCCGACATGATGTTTCCGCACCTGTTTTCCATGACGTCATGAACATTTGCGCGGCGTGCTATTGTGCCTAGTTCATCAATTATATACGTAAAGCATGCCTGCCAACATTTATTACTTTTCCGCCCCGGCAGCCCACTGGATTTTCCGCCCCGGTAGTCCACTGGATTCGCCTCCCCATTTTATTTTATTTATTTAATTTATTTTATTGTTTTATTTCTTTTATTTTTTTTTCTTCTATCACCTTTCATTTCCTTTACCCCTTTCCCCAGTACAGGGTAGCAAGCGGTATTTACACTGGCTAACCTCCTTGTCTTTCTTTCTCTTTCTTTCTCTCTCTCTCTCCGGTAGCCCCGGTAGCTTACTGGTGCTGCTGAGCTCGAGGTCCGCGCATGCGATTCCGATCTCGGCAGCAGCGATTCGATGGGGGCGAAATGCAAGAACTATCGTGCACTTTCGCTTAGGGGCGCGTCAAGGAAAACCCTAGGTGGTCACAGTTATTCCAGAGTCCTCCCACTACGGCGTGCCTTGTAATCAGATCGCGGTTTTGGCACGTAATACCTCGGACTTCGTTATAACACTTTTTAAAAGACTCTTGTTAGACGGAGCAGTCAAGGCAGCACAGTTTACGAGCAATCTTTCCTGCTGAAGGGAACTTGTCAAATTGGTGGCGTATAGCCCTAGGGGAATTTAGGCAAAAAGGATTTTGTGTTCTTAATATAAGTGAAATTAAATTCTTGGGTTTTACGTGCCAAAACCGTGGTGTTATTATGAGGCACGCCGTAGCGTGGGCCTCCAGGATAGTTTTGATAGCCGTGATAGCCGGGGGTGTCTTAACGTTCACCCAAAGCACGCTACACGGCGTTTTATTTTTTTTCCACCCCCATCGAAATGCGGCCTACGCGGCCTGGATTTTCTCCCCCGCCCTCGGGCTCAGCAACGCAAAAGCCATTACGTCATCACGGTCGGTTCTTAGTATATTTGCATTTCCTTTTCCTACTCGTATTTCACATTGCATTATATGTTTTCTTCTTCTTTTCTTTTTTTTTTGTGGACAGAACCAGTTAAAACATTTCTTCTGCCGCCTTGCTCCACTCACAGCCCCATGATAGTTGAGTAAAAGCGTTTTCCGGCAAATGAGCTACGCTTTCCACGGATCTGAACGGAGCAAAGAGTAATGCATTTGGCCGTCCGGCAATTTTGCACGCCGCTCGCTTTAAGTTTTCGTGCTTTATCCAGGGGACATCCATTACGTGCTTTTCTGGTCGCGTGCCGTTACACCATCACCGCTCCGTAACCTCCGCAGTATCCGTCCGTCTCTTTTTCCTGGCGGCTTTGAGAAGAGAGATAAAAATCTGGCGTGTGGTTTCGCATCCCCAATTTTCCAGAGCGTATACAGTGAGAGCATTCGCGAATTTCTTTCAGAGGGAGCCCGTCGGAGTGTGACGTTACCCAACCGCTCGAACACTTTCTTTGGTTTGGTTCGTCTTCTTTCAGCGTTTGGTTACACTGTACCGGGCACACGCGCAAACGCGCGGCATAGGAGGTGCAAAATCACGTGAACAGGTCAGCAATGCTGTTTCCTAAGCGCAGTGATCGCTCGACGAAAAAGAGAAGAAAAACAGAGAACGGGAATATCACAACCGCGCACTCCGCATTGCTCGGTCTCACGCCATCTTTTAAGCGCGTCACGCACAGGCGCCAGCTATTCTTCGCTTGCCGGTTGGTGGCTCTAGCAGCTCGAAGTTCGATCCTCCGAGGCGTCGTACGAAACGAGAGCTTGCGCAGCCTTATGGGCGTCGACTCGTTTAGACATGATGGAGACAGCCACATTGGATTTTATTTTTGTAGGCTAGTTTTGTATTTATTAGCTTCTTGGTCTTGACAAAAAGAAAAAAAAAAGGCGCTGACATCAAATGCCGGGTCCTTCCTCCACGCATAATAGACTCTGCAAAGCACAGCATGTACACGGCGTGAATGTCTGGCGTTGTTGGCAGCCATGGCGTTGGCGTCACAACCATCTGGACAATGAAGTACAGCGAACTTAGTTCGGTCACCCGGCGTTTGGCGGGTCAATAAAACCAGTTGAAGTTGGCTTTTCTGTAATAAATTTCTCTCTTTTTTTATTTTTCATTGCTGCGTCCCTGTCTGCCGTCAATGCATGCCGATTCATCATTTAAGTATAATATTACTTCTTTCTAGAGAGAACAGACTTTGTCCTGCATGGTAGAATAATACTTGCGGCTACGGAAAAATGAAAATCAATGTTATTGCGTCGCTGTTAAGATGCTGTGTCACACTTGACGTGTTACTATGTACTTATGACAGTGATAGCCTTTATTGCGAATTACATTCATTGGCAACTTTACCCTCATTGCGGTTTGTACACGTTTATATCTAACCTTATTTCGCCCAGTGACCCAAGTTGTCTACTATCTTGGACCACTATAGGTATGCTCTAGCTCGTGTCTTGCCGAGCAGGGAACATGGGCTACTCCGTAAGTGGCTGAATAGACAACATGCAGCCATGGCTGCTCTCTTGCCTAGTAGACAACGTGGGTCAGTGGGTGTATGTGCCACTGGGAATGTACCCGTACAAACAACTTTGGCACTGCGTATGGCATGTTGGTATGTCCACATTCTTTGTTAATCACCCCTAAAGGATGTGCCAATGTGGCGCAAGATTTATGCAACCCTAAATATATTAAAACGATGGCTTATCATCCGCAACAGACACCTCCGCGTCGAGCGCGGCCGCTTGAATGGATAATCATTGCAGCGAAGTTGGAGCCAGGATACTAGGAACAGCGGGGCGTTGCTACGGAGTTTCAACTGGGGCGCAGTAAATGCAACAAGGTACGCTGTGTTGTCGTATCATTCCGCATTGTGGTTGGGAGCGAGATTTCCACATCGTGTGCCTGCTGATGGACCCACGAGGTTTCGTGATTCATGGATTGCACGGAGACATGGCGTCGGAACAGAATAATCATCATAATAATCACCAGAACCCATAAAACTTATCATCACCCATTACGCACTCACCATAAGAACGATTGCGAATCGCATAAACGCCGCCAATCATCTCCAAAGGGTGAATGTGGCGCCAAATTTTTTCGCTCTTTCGCATAGCGTGAAGACGGAACACTGCGAAAGGGGGTATGATGTGGCATACACTTCTCTCGAAAAAGAGCCCTGAATACCGAAATTCTTGCTCTTATATTAACTGAGAGGCCCGATCAGCTTTGCCGCATTGCCGCCTTTCTAAAGCGACAAACCGCGCATAAAGATGTGTATCCACGTTTCCGTGGCCCTTTTGTTCGAAGCGTCGTCGATTGTATACCGACACCGTTCACCGCCGCCTTTATACTCTTAACATGCCACGCGCTTCCCTTCCGAACACGTTTCCCTCCCGACTCGCAACGCTCCGCAGCGCTCGTCACGCCCAGCCGGGGGTCATTAATTACCATAATGACAGGCGTGTTGCACAATGAATGAAGTCTATACGCAGGCAATTGCGTGCGTGAATTTGTGCGTGCGCTCGCGCGCTCAGGCCAGACCCGCGCAGCCAGCGACCCGCGCTAACTTGTTGCTGGGAGTGGCTGAAAAGCATTACACTGTCACTTTATTCCCCACCGACACGGCGCGCTGCGGGGCAAGCCGCCTGTCAGGCCGACTGAATGGCGCGCTTGCCAAACGAGATGAGCCCCGGCGCTAACGGCGTTCTCCATCGCCGTGGGCGGCGGCTCAGCGGCTAGACGCTCGGTGTACGCGTTGCGCGAGATAAGAGTCGGGAGACGAGTTGCGTCAAGGTATTAGTTATTCCGCTCTGTTTACTGATTACCACAGGGCCAATGTTGTCGTAGAAATTAGGAATTCTCTAGTTGCGTTTCATCTGGCATTAGTGGTTAGCTCAGTGATACAAGATGTTTGTCTTCGGCGTACGTACCTTCCGCAATGGGTAAAAAAATGGCCACGTTTATGTGAACGTTGGATAAACGCTAAGGGAAGCTGGAGCGCTGGTGGAATATGAAGTACGACGTTAGACACGCACGATGGACACGCATCGAGTGTCAGTAAGGAAGTCTCTGATTGCGTGTTATCTGTGATAAGCGCTTAGCTGGGCGATACAAGCTGTGTTTCTTCAGCATGCCATTGGCGTATGCCTCGCACACCTGCATGTTACTTTCTAGAGAACATGAACGTCACCAGCAACCAAAGTATTTTATTGCGATAGCAATTATATGGACACTCAAAAGCAGATTTCTGCCGTCGCCGTCGCCGTGAGGTTACGTATGACGTCATTTGGAGAAGAAATCGTCGCCGCGCGCCGAACGCTGTATTTGCGAGTGAAAGGGCGCGAGGGGCGCGTCTTTCACGGGGAGTGAACGCACGGCGGAGAACAAACGCGCGTTCTGCGCCGTGCTCGCTTAAGGGCTGCAGAAGTAGGCGTCTCTTTTCTCCTTTACAATCACCATATATGTAGAGCAAACGTGCCTTCTTCCGAAGCGCGAGAGGCCATGGGGGAGGGGGAGGGAAGGGAGGCGATGTTTAGCTGCGGCACCAAGTGCCTATTTATATCAGAGGCTCCGGCAACAGTCACCAACGCCGCACGCATTTTGAGCGAACGCGGGCAAAACGCCGATGGCGTCGACAACAGTTCTGCGTGTTGCCGATGCTGCTGCATGTCCAAGTTTATACAGCTGATAAAGCTAATATCATTACTCCGTTTAGCTCTCTACAAGTTTGCTATCGCAATTGATGCTTCGCCTTTCAGGTGAAACTGCGACAACTTTTTATTTTTGTTCTTGCCCAGATGGGCTTTCTCTATTTGTCACATCTGGTTTCAGACGAGAGGATGTAAATCCGGCATCGCAGCTTATGATAGAGAGAGAGAAAACAGACAGGAAGGTTAACCAGATACAAGTTGCCGGTTTGCTACTAAAGGTACTGGCATTAAAGTGACTCTAAAGAAAAAATCAGGTTGAACTGTGTCAGTAAATTATACAATATGACGACAGTGACTCTAACCGGGAGAGAAGGTTTCGTAAGGCAGAAAAGACAAAAAAAAATTTGGGCAGGTGGCGGCGCCGCCTTAAAGTATCCGCACCAGTTCGTCGTGGCGTCATACATTTGTTTTGGCGTTCGCTCGGCTCTAGGTAATTGGTTGTTATTGGTAATTGGGGGCTGCACTGCATCCTGAAGGAGGCAGAGACTGAACGTAGAGTTTCTAGGACTTTAACTGCCACCGAAGCACCACAAATACGAGAAAACACTTTGAAATGTAAAACGTCACATTGAGGTAGCGGCGCTGAGATTACGGCGCGAAATTTGAAAGATGGAAATCTTGCCATCATTTTCTCCTTCGCTGTAATCAACCACCAATACCCGCGAAATCTACGGCAATGGATTTTGAAGAAGACTCTACCGTCTATAAAGTGACTTAGTGTCCAAGTTCCGTTCCCGCAGCGACCGCGTAGGGCGTGGCCGTTCCTCGCAAACTCGCAATTGATGCCTCGGTTTTAGCAGGGTGTGTCCTGCATACCAAAATGCACGATTGTATATCGTGTATCGGCACTCTCTCTCTGTGTTGGCCGTCGTGTTCGACACACCTCTCAGCAACAGCCTTTCAAAACCGGCGCTGTTTCGCTTGTACCGTCACTTTTCCTCCCTTCCTGCCGTATTCTCTTGTTCTGTGTTTGCGCGACGACGCCTGACAGAGGTGGTATATAGGAGGCGATAGAGGTGGTGTTGGACGACAGTTGACATGGAATAAAAAAAATGTGTAAGCAAGTAAGCACTATCTGCTGCTGCTGCGAATTGCAGAGAGTCCTGGTCACGCACTCGCGCGCAGCGATGTCCGCACCGTCGCCCGTCTGCGTCGACACTTTTTCCGGCGTCCGCGGCGGCTCACTCAACAAGAACAAGCGCGCGGCTCTTTCAAGTCGAGCCTTTTGTGTAACACCGGAGAGGCGAGGCGCGGCGGGGTTCCTCCGCAAAGTTGAATGCCCCTACAGAAACTTTATATCCTCTCGCGAGAGGGCCAATTTCGTTGTTCGCTTTTTCCTTTCTCGTTTCGGTCGCTCGGCCTCGTTTCTCAATTCTTTATTTCTCTCGCTGATATTTTTTGTGCAACAATGCCTGCGCACGTGTAGTAGCCACTAAATCGGTGCATCGTTACGGTAGCTACAGCGGGCATCATTCACTCGGTACAGTCAATTATCAAATCCGTCCGACGATTCCGCCTGCGATCTAATGAGTGCTGCCATAAGGCACGGTTACCCAGATAATTTCGCAGTGTGGTGTGACGTGACGGGAAATTAATGTGGTTAAAAAAATATCAAACGCATACGTACCGAAATTACCACGCTTGTACAGAACACACTCCTGGGGGCCAAATCAGCTACGAAAGCTTAAGCCGGCCACCAGGTCGAGTGAAATCAACGGAAACTGTAAATGTAGTCACGAAGCCTCACATGCAGCCAATTTTGTGCTACATGTCTTCTTCAGATATCGCCAGCGCAGTCCCGAGAACGTAGTTCGCGCGTTCTGGAGAAGTGTTGACCTTTGTATACAAAAGTTTTCATGCATACAAATTGACTGCGTGGACAACTATGGCGCTCAAACTTGCAGTTTCAACAGCTGCGTCGTAACACACATCCTACCATGTGGAGGAAACAGTTTTCATTTGCAGATGCTGCGATTTCGCGTCAGCAACTTCACTGCTAACATTGGGGCACATGTGTCCAGCTTCCGACCTGGCAGGGCACCGGCGAGCTGGAACGCAGCAGCTCGTGCGCTCCTCTCAACTCTCACGGCTATATGAAAGGAGCTTGACTGGAGGCATCGCGCTAAAGCTAACGGTGATACAAGTGCGCCTATGTTATCGTTCAAATATGCTAATATTTTCGTGGCTTCTCTGCAGGACTGTGCCTGCATAATTAGGTTGAGCAGTCAAGCGCCTCCTGGCCAGCGCTAGTTCCGCATACTACATACCGCGCATATTGTTGCTACAGACATAAAAAGCAGTGTTAACAGCCAGATTCAAAGACTCGGGCGCTTTCGTAGAATAATCTTAGTTTAGTATCTGGCTCACGGGTATCAGCCAATCACGACAGCCATGGCGTCGAGAATGTGCGGCCGATTTGAGTTTTCGGTATCCGATGCCGTGGACAACGGTTACAGGTGCAGTGTTTGCTGCACAATATTAGAAAGAGAGGCATCGGTCCTCGTGCACGTAAACCGGCGCGCGTTTGCTTCGGTGTGCGGCGGTTGTCGGCTGACACTTTTTCTTGGCCCGCAATCGCGAGGCGGGTGGGCCTCGCCACGGACGTTGCGGTGTAGAAAGGTTGGCCGACAGTGAAGCGTCCTAGATATGTCACAATGATCCTGTCTTCTTTGTTGCCGTGCCGCCGTGACCAGGATGCTATTTAAGTGAAGTTCGAGTGGTAAATGCGAAACTAAACGAGAAGCGAGATCCGCCCGTCAAGACAACAATTTTTGCCAGGCAGGCCAGCGTTTAGTGAAGGCGTGTCCCCATTTGAACAAGAGCCCCCCATTGATCGCCAGTGATGTCAGCCCGTAGGACACAATTTGCATCGGCCGGACGCCATTGTCTATAAATACACGTTCGACAGCGCCACGCTTTGAGGTGGTCGTGACGTAGCAGAACCTGTGGAGAAACGATGATTGGCGTGGCAAACGTGTAGGACGCCGTGGCTTCGTCGCATGAGCTTTGAATCACTGCGGAAAATTGTAGAGTTCACACAAACGTTATAATAAAATTCTCGCTGGGCCGCGTGAAGGGCGCGCCACACTTAGCAGCAAAGCGTATCTAATAAAACTAAAGGATTTTTCATTCGTTGGTCTAAGAATGTCTTTTCAGGCCACATCTGAACTTCGACAGGACTGTGGAACGCAAATTCTTGGCACCTGCCCACTTATACGTCGATGGCGCAGAAACCTATTCGTTAGTTATTGTAGTTTTTGAAGAACTCCGGCCTCAGTGACCGATTGCGGCCCTGCCGTGTGTCCAACTGCGTGCGTACAGTGCTCACTCTCTCCCTCTTTTTCTCTTTATATTTCTCATTTTGAATACCTGCAATATGGAGTAGTAAACCGGACTCCAGCCTTGCTGAGCTACCTACCTTTCCTCTCCTTGCTTTCTCTCTCTCTTTGTCTGCGAACTTGAATTGTTAGCTGACTGAAATGTCAATTTCTCTAAAAAAAAAAAAGCTGCATAACGTGATGCGGCGCTGAAGTCAGCTGTGTTGTGGAGAATAGAAATGGACGCGCATTTCCAACTTCCTTTGGTGCGAAGATTACAGGTGTTACAGTGATGGCGGTTAAAGGGGCTTTCCAGAAAGTGGGAAGGCACATATCGTCGTCTCACGCCCTTGTTGTAGTAGCTCCTTGGCAATAACCGTAACCATAAAGTGACGTCAATGTTAAATGAACAATGCGTTTAGAACTAGAATGCTCCTCAGCTTGTATGAAAACCGGTGATTTTCACTTCCTAAAACTGAGGCTCTAACCAGCTGCACAATGCAACTTTCTTTGTTAATAAATTAGATGGAATACCGTGAGCATACACATACATGCGACCTGAGTAGGGCAATAGACAATGCACAACACTTGAAGTGTCTCGCAAGGACCTCGAAAGCGCGAGGTGGAAAAAGAGATATTGGAAAAAGAAGGAACATAACTGCGTTCATAATTGATCGCAGTGTTTCCCTTGCTATATATATATATATAGACCGACCTTTGTCAAGTGCAACGCTAACAGCTGTACCTGTAACTCCTGGCGCACGTTGGTCCGCCGATCCACACATTTTTTGAAAGATGCTCGGCTTTATAGCGTTCCACACTTCCGAGATATTGAATCTATTGGGTTCTTACGCATTTGGCACAATTCCATAACTACAATTCTTAAGCTGTCTTTCAAAGCAATCGCTCACTTGTTTACGAGGGTTTGAAAATTACGAGGGTTTGAAAATTTATCATAATCATAACGCATGTATAAATATCTTTGAAGACCGTTTTTTTCTGTTTTGTTTGAGGTCTATAAAGTTGCCCTCTTGGAAAAAAGATGGCTTTTATTCTTTCGGCAAAGTTTCGTATGCGTTTCTTCCATGTAAGCGTCTTCACTTAAGGTTATGTGTTGTCAGGACTAATACAAATTTGCTTAACTCATGGCTCGTCGGCTACAGTCGCCGCAGACGTCCACTCCAGTCGGGAATATGGTAATTGCATTAGCGTTCGTAGGATTATTGGTCGTCTATGTATGCACTTTAATGTGCCTGAGGCAGCCTGTCTGCCCTGTTGAATCTTTGTTTTATTTTGTTGATCCTACTGTTCATATTGTTGTCGCGCTTTTTTTCGTTTTGACGGGCTTCCTTGTTCATAAGTGGCGGCACTCTCGTCCTGATGAAACGTTTTTTTGTCTGCTGTCATTAACATGTTTCGCCAGCGCGGACCGGCCTTCCGGCTGTCATTAGCAGTATCACTCTTCGGAACTGTGCACATACGTTAGGTTATAGTGTAACGGGTAATCATGGTCACCTTGCTCATCTTATGTGTCCTATGCCGCTGTTCAAGGCACCCAAAAGAGTGCAGATAAGCGCTCTATCGGCCATGATTTAAACTTCTATACAAAAAGTTACCTTTCAACACCATCTTTACGAGCTTCAAGCTCGCACAATACTAAGCCAGTTGAAGTTAAGGTTTTCAAGACTGGTCTCGCTTCATTATACTGGCGCAAGCATTCTAGCCCGTAGCGGCTGATCTGGAGGCCTTGCAAGCTAACGTTTCGCCTTCTCTGGTATTTCGTCACCCTTTACTTAACCTATAGGCGATTGAAATACATGTATGTTAACAAGATTCACGATTACCTCAGTTCAAGTTAAAGGGCAGTACGTAACCTAATCCGTTTAGTAGCTTGCAGCTGTACCGTGGCACATATATTTAATGGATGCTGGCTTGTGCCACCTTCTTCATTCTCTAAATGAAGTGTGCATCGCCTTCCAAAGCAATAAACGAAAAAAAAATGTCGCAGTTTCGCCCGAAAGGCGAAGCATCGATTGCGATAGCAAATTAGTAGAGAGCTATTCGGAGTAGGGATAGTAGTTTTATCGGCTGCATAAACTTGGACACATTGGCTTACTAACTGAATTAACAATCGTGGTGTCAGCGCGCACAAGCAAACATGAATAGATGACACTGAATGACCGCAGCCAACGACTGTCAAAACGCTGGCAGCAAGCGCAAGTTCGCGCGGTCTATCGCTTCAACGGAAACTGAGCGGCAAATGCACAGCGCATACAAAGGTCAGAGCCGTGTGGAGATAGACGGCGCGGACGACCGGCAGCCCCGGGCAAAGCGCAAAGGAGAATTGTTGGTAGAGGAGAAGCTGCCCCCCCTCCGCCCTTCTTCCCGCTTTGTTGCTTTCGCGTGGGAGATTGAGTAGCAAGATACGCCTTTGGTGCCGGAGCACAGCGCCGCCCCGCCTCCCTCCCTCCCTCCCATACACCCATGGTCATTCGCGCGACGGTCACGTTTGCTTTCCGCTGAGCGTTCGCTCTCCGTGATAGCGCGCGGGTGGGGCGCTTGCCATCCGTGATAGCGCGCGTCCCCCGCGCGCTTTCGCTCGCGCATACGGCGCGCGGCAACGATTTTATCGCCCTTGACATCTATACGGAACCTCACGGCGACGGCGACGGCAGAAATCCGGTAGAAGTGCCCATATAATTGCTATCGCAATAATAATAATGAGCAACCTGAGGTGGCTATAAAGGGCAGAATTCAAGTGAACAGCACTCGGTTCAGAATGAATTAGAATACAGTGATTATGTTCTCGAAGCAGCGTACGGCAAAGTAACGCACTTGTCCTCGGCTTTGCGGCAGCAAATGGCGTCGGGAATTAAATAAAATCAGTCCGAATGTTATGTACTCACCTACGCGTACAGCTATCAACTTCTTCAAATCGGAGAGACCACGAAAACATTTAAACTTTACTGCGCATGGCGCAGCTTGGCACAGCATATACGCGGTACTTTTTCTGTGGGAAGAAAACGTGTATAGGATTGCCGTTTCCTTGCGGCCCCGCAGACGAAGATTTGCGGCTCCACCTTCTTGTCCCCAAGACACAAAAAATCAAGGCAATGATTCATGCCAGTTAAATATCGTTTGAATGCCGACCATTCACTCAGCGAGAAAAAAATATGTACTTCGCCCATAGCAAAGAGCTTGGGTGCAGAGAAGAGCGCTTGTCGCTGTAGAAGATTTCTTCAAAAATGCCAATGTGTTACCTTTGTATAAATGTTTGTGTCTTCTAATACAGAAGACACGATGCTACAGATGATGTATGCGTAGTGAAAATATAAACTTGTATGTTGGGTAATTAAGCGGCATTTGTTGTAATTACGTATGCTTGGCGTTCGTGCACTCGGTGCAAATTTTGAAGTTCTGTGCGTGGTCTCGGGCAATTTCATGTGCTTTAGTGTGTGGAACTGTACACTTTTACGAATGTTCGTGCGTGATCAAGCCACTATATTTTGTAGCTTCGGGGGTTCGTGTGCAGAACTTTGTACGTGGTTATGCACTTTCACTCTCTCCCGAGTTTTTTTTACTTGTTTTTACATGCGATGAGAACTAGCCAGTGCCATTTGAACCTCGAAGCAACACACTATGTGTCACCAGCTGCGACGGCTCGGACAAAGAGCCGTTTGTACATCAAAGTTTCATTTTATATCATCTCAATGAATACCGGTGCGATTTATTGATCTTGCCGACCTATGCACATATCGCTGTAAATCTAAAACACCTTTCTTCTTTCTTTCTGTCTCGTGCAGCCGACTGCGTGACGCCCTCCGACGTGAGCCTGGCTTCGCTGCCTTCTTCGCCGCTGTCCCCTTACTCGCCTTCCCCTTCGTCCTCTTCCTCCTCGTCGTCGTCCTTCCCGTTGCCACACTCCCTGTACGGCGCCACGGCGGCCGGCGCCTCACCGTTGTTCGCCGCCGGCGACAACTCGCCTCCGCTGTTCATGCCGCTGCCGTTCCCGCTGCCGCCGAGCCCGCACCGGCCGTACGAGCCGTGGACCAGGACGCCGCCTGGCGTGTCGCCGTACCTCGCGGCGGCTGCGGCAGCGGCGGCCGGCACCGTGCCGCCGCCGCCTCCTCATTCCGCGACGTTCGGCGGCGCACCGGCGGTCCCGGCGCCTACAGCCGCACCGCTCCACCTTGCCGCAGCCGCGGCCGGTCTGCCCAGGCCCATACCGACTACGACGATGTCAGCGGCCGCCGCTGCCGCCGCAGCCGCCGCCGCGACGAGCCCGTCAAGATACGACACCGTGGCGTCGCTGTCCGGCTCCATTCCTGCCGCCGGGGCGGACGCGGTCGTCACGGCGACCGCCGCCGCCGTAGCAGCGACTACCAGCGTTGCGCAAGCGTCCTCAAGCGTCAGCTCCTACACGCAGTCGATGTACGCGTACGACCGCAGCGCGGCCGCCGCCGCGGCTGCTGCGGCTGCCGCCGCCGGCATGTCTCTGCACTTCGACCACCACGCCCACCACCCGAGCATCCCGCTGTCGTCCTATGCGCCGCCGCTGCTCTGGTGGGATTGAATGCCCCCGAAGGATCGAGCGATGTCTGGGCTCGTCCGACGTGCTCATCGGGGTGATGCGCGTGTTTGGGTGTGTGTGTCAACCGCTTGGGACCTGTATGTGTTGAATTTGGAACTTTGGCCCGTTTTGTGAAACGAACTGTGGCGGCTTGGCTTTGGAAAAGGGGAGAACACGAGCTGGACGGTCTTTATTATTTTTTTTTGTCTCGATGACCGCGTTGTGTTCTCCTTATATTTGCTCATGTTTTTTTTTTTTTCTTTTTTCCCGTGGTCGTGTTAGAGTGCGATTTCTGTTATTCTACCTTACAATGCACTGTAATTCCAGGTTTTGTCTGCGTAAAATCTTATTCAGCATTACTTATAGAGAACATGTGTTCCCTTGCCTTGTCCGTTTACAGTGTAAATATCCCCCTCCCCCTTTTTTTTTTCGCAGCTCGAACACATCGTTATTTTTATTATCTTCTTCTCTTAGGCAACCGTTATTCGAGAACATGAGAACGCCGGTCTTTCTCCCACGTGTGTGAAAAGAATTCAACGTATCCTCAACAAAGGTGCTGACGTCTGCTCACGCGCTTTCGGCGACAATCTCAGTTGCCCTTCTTGCTGTTGTACGTGGTACCACTTCTTCCCTTGCAGAGAGAGAGAGGAAAAAAAATGGTGGCTTTTCTAAGGATTTATAAGTCGGATGCCTGCATCGCTGTCTTTTTGTTTATATTTCTTTAATTGAACGACGAATTGTCCGGATGTTCGCAGGCGTAACCTGATATTCGCTACAGACGCACAGTGTCGTTTATTTGTTATGGAATTATCAATATCTCGGCTCCGTCGTATTTGTCCATTATTATTTTGCTTCATTCATCTGTGAGTAGAAGTGCACGTGCTGATTCATTCACCATATGATTGAAATGTTAGCTCTAATTTGAGTGAGTCGCGGCTGCTCTGACAGTTGAGCTTTGCGTGCGTCCTTTAGCAAAGGCAAAAGCTTTGCGCCCGTATCTGTAACGAGAATTGCATCGCACATGAGGCTAGAAGAGAAATACGTGTATCATGCTTAGATGGCTTCTAAGAAACTTCACTACCAACGTTACTCGGTCGTTCACCCAACGGGATGTAGAAGAAAATCTATTACCATTTGTGGAAGACGGAAAAAGAAACTGATTATGGCTAGCTTTCGCAAAATAGGTTGTCACGACTGAAAAACTGCATCCAGGCAAATTGCTGCTCCCTCAAAGGGCTTCAGTTAAGCACATAACACACTCTACATGCGGCTCTGATCATGAGTAAATGTTTGACTGGGTGACATGTTTTTAATTCGCTGTTTTCTACTGCTATAAATGTGCGAAGGTATGAATGAGGTCTTTACTTTGCGAATGAATTCTATAACCAAACTGAAAGCTTTCGGAGTCAGGCCATTTTCTCACGTCAGCGCACCGTAATTCAACTTCGGGAGATGTATTTCCACTACTTATTTATAACTATAGTAACCGCATGTTTTCTACCAGTTGGATGAATAGACTACATTTGTTATGGTGCACATTTTTTGTATAGAATCGGAAAGGCTGCAGAGCCTTGTCGTAGTCCCTCGAAAATCAGAGCAAGATTTGTCTATTACGCCGGTGGATACCGTCCCACTGTCCCCATATGTAGGCAGAAATGTTGAACGTTTCTTTCAATCTCATTTTGCACCTGCATGCTGCCTTTGACATTGTGCTCTTGGCCTCAGTCACCAACTATGCGTTTTGTCTCTCGCCGGGAACCGCTCGCTTTGTCAAACATACGCACAATTATAATTAAAGAAAGAGAGACGATAGTTATGTACGTCTTCAGGCGCCTGCGCATTGCCTGTTTGTTGCGAAGAGAGGCGGCCTGGAAGATTGAGAGAGTACAAGCTTTTGCAACTGTGCACTCACAGTTTGTCCTTGGCATCGGCGTTTCTTTGTAGTTTGGCTGGCCGTCTTCAGCATTGTAAATATCGAACACTGTTTGTTGCGTGACTTCTTCTGGGTAAACAATTCCGTGTTTGTGTATGTGAGTGTCCGCTCGAGAGTTTCAACTTTCTCTCCTTGGTTGGTGTGTCGCTGTATGTTGCTGTCGTCGTTTAGTAGCATAATTACCGCGGGCCTTTGTGTCCGTTTTCATTTTTCTTTTGCTGTCGTGTAAGCTCTGGTATTACGTGGTAGGTGCACAAGAAGGCTAAACAGGGCGAAATGGGGCGTGCTCCATACAGAAGTGTTGGAACACCCATAGTTATTTCTTGTTTAGTTCGAAATGAACTGAAATCAAACTGAGTTCTCAGTGCGGACGACAGGAAAGAAGTTGGGCATAGTTAGCAACCAAGTGAAGGGAAGGCGGTATAAGGGGGTTGGAGGCCCTACTGCCTGATTTTCTACCAGAAGAGAACATGTCTTGGTCAAACAGATTTAAGAATCAGTGGGAATTCCCTTTAAAAACAGGATAACAGCATTTAATCAAAAGCAGGCTTGCTACGGCTGCTGCTGCGGTTCGCTGGGGATGCTTAGTATTAGGAGTAAGTTAAGTTCGTTTTAATTATCGCGTGTACATATTCAACTCCATGTAATGTGTCACTCTCACTGACTACAAGCTAAACGCACAGGATGAATAAATCGCTCGTAACATGTATGCTTCAACGGTCAATTCTTTCATTTACTACTGCGGCTGCAGCAGGGTGCTTACCACGCAAGCCATTAGTGACCTTTTTAACCACCAGAACCTGCACCAACCCAAAAAGAAAAACACCGTTAGGACTCTAGTTGGCGTTTGATATTTTAGGTTGCCTCTCAAACCTTTGTACAGGCGGACCTGATAACTAAGTTTGCAGAATGAGGTTCTATGCCTAGCTTTTGAACAGCCACCATCAAGGGTACGGGACATTTTCTGCTTCTTAAGCCTCAACAAACGAATTGTACCTATTTGTTTTGGTTTGAGTGGTTACTCTCCTATATATATAGTGTTGGTGTGTCATCGTCACTTCACGGACGTGTTTACATTGCAAATCACCCTCCTCCCGTTTCTCACCTCTGCTTGTATGGTCATGAACGAAGCGACCACTTTTTGTGAAAACCGATGCGGGTGGAGAACGTTGCGACTGGTTACTCATAGTTTACATGAGGCGTTATATTCAAACATCAGTGGTGTTCCCACATGCTGACGTAGTGAGGAGCTTGTTCCACAAACCGATGAAACTTATTGTCACGCTGTATGTCCCCAGAAAGCGAACTTCACTGTTAGGCGTGACAGAAAATACATGCGCTTCGTTGTGTCAAGCGTCTGGCAACTTGTACCTTTTAAGAAAGCTTTTGGCACCTTTTTACTACAACTGACCTCTGTGGCGTGTATGACGTTCGTAATTTGCGAGACACCAAGTATTGATGGCGCCTCACTTATGAGAGTCTACCTTAGGCAACGCTTCTTTATTTTTTACGTGCTGGTTTTGCCAACGCAGAGTGATGCTATGACAGTGCTTACATGAAACATTTTGCTCCATTAATTTGTCACTACAAGCCGCTACTTCTCTGCTTTCCACGCTCTTGTAACGAAGTGGCAACATTGGCAGAGCCGATTTCATATAGAAGACCATCCTCTGCTATGTATTATGGGATGAATATAAAAAAAAACTTAATGAAGTCTAGTGCATCACGCTTAAGTCTGAAAGAGCGCATCCCCAAAGTAATACCATTAATGCTATCCATACTATATGGTTTTGATCTGCTTGATCGATTAGTCCAAGAAAGTCTGAGGACGTCGGTAGCAATTTTTATCAGTTCCTTTCTGTCGAATATCGGAGGACACGTCGCTTGCATATATATTTTGAACCTTCTCGCTCGTGAGTGAACCACAGTACCGAGGCGCCTATCTTTCAATGTTGTAACTAATATATACAAATGTACACGCGGAGTTTCTTTTGATATTTGGTGTAAGATACCGAGTGTCGCTTTATATGTGAAAACAAATGTATAACGTAATAACGTAGCCAAGTGTCGGACACCTGTTTAAATTGCAGTCGCGGGCATCCTGTCCTTGGCTGCCGTTGGAGAAACCAGTTTGCACAAAGGGCCCACAAGGAGGCGTTCATCACGGCGGAAGATCTAGAACCTGAATGCGCGAGTTGCATCAGGCCCTTTGATTGCTAGACCACGATTTGAGAATGGTTGCGGCCTATGACTCCGGGGGAGCGGGCAGAAACGTTCGACGCCACACCCCAATCTCGTACGCATCGTTAGAGTATATAAATCCATTCCCGGTTGTTGTCGATGTTTGTTATCCAGTCGTGTCGTGCAAACCATTCGGTCGGCCGGTCTTTCGAGGTCCGAGTGTGGTGAATTGGCGCGAACTTCCGCGCGCTTCTTAATTTTTTTGTTATTATTTTTTCTAGCTTCGAGTTGCCCCTGTCACTATATTTCTCCGCGCGTGGAATACAAAGAAAAAAAAGCATATATCTGCCCGTCTCCTCTACCGCCTTTCTGGTTGTTAGTGTCTGTGTGTTACTAAAGTCTATGTGTGGTGTATATCGATCAGATGTCCGAACGTGAGCCTCAACTGCCCCACCTTTGTGGTTGCAGGACTTAAGAAGGAAATCGAAGCGTTCGACTCTTGCGTGTACGCCCGAATTTTTTTTCGTTTAATGCGAAAGTCAGGCGCGGAAGTTATCACGTGACGTTGCGTTCGACTGTCGGATCCCGTTGGTTCAGCAAGGATTCCGATTCCGGCACGTAGCAGGGATATCATTTGCGTTTTTGCCTGCCTCCGTGAAGAGAATGTATGAATACATTGCTGGCGAACGTGCCTTAGGGGCTTGTAGCAAAAGTGTGCGTTCGCTTGCTAGAATGCTTTAACCAAGGGTTGTCCGGTATTTTTTTTTTTATTCCTTGCTACGTGCCCGGTTCAGTGCCTGTGAAATGTGAAGTGCATTATACCAATCGCTGTGATGAAAAAGTTGCTTGAAAGTGTGATATTAGATGCTCCGGAGGTTTTGTACCGAGAGTCAGCTTAGTCATGTCGGAAACAGCCTGCCCAGTGTGCTGGCAGATTTGCTTGTGCATCCGCCAAAGTGTCAAAGATTATCCCGGCCTTCCGAGCTCGAGTGTCGTTTTGTACGACGATCATTACAAGAGAACGTGACTTGGAGAGTCCCATGTGTTGCCTCACCTTAGGATTAATAATAGTGCGGCCGCTTTTCGCCCCATTTTCAAGTGAAATGCATGATTTACTCGATACGTAACAAACTGCTCCCGTAACTTGCTGACGCCTGTTTCTTTAAGGCAGTTGTGCACCATGATGCCTACGAGGTATTCGAGGAGGATTGGCAGACAATATCGGTGTCTTCTCCTTATCACACCTGCCCTGCCAACAAGATCGGTTCACCGTTTTTTTTTTACTACTTTGTTGAGATGTTTCGCAAACTGTTGATTTCATACGGCTGTGACTTACCAACGTGTTGCCCCTTCGTTCGCCTTATTCTCGTTTGTTGAGATGTGTTGCTCCAAATAATTTCAGGACACTTAAATTATAATACTTATTTCAGTAAGCTGTAAAAGTGCATCCTGAAAGAGTCCTACACTTCACCTGTGACTAGGCGCAGGGCTGTAGTTTATTGCCATGCAATCGTGCGAGCATAAATGCGCATACAGTATCCGAGGACAGAGGGCAAAAAATACACTATATTATTCACTGTATGACACAAAAATATACTTAGAGAACGTGTGTAACCTTTGCCAGAATGCGAGCGCTAGGTTTCCATTTTTCTGCAGCGGCATTGTAAAGCCTGCCTTTGCGTTTCAGTTGATGGCGATTTTATAGAAGATTCGACTAAAGCCGTGGTGGCGCCAGCCAATCCATATTTACTTTTCATAAGCAATCACAGCGTGTAATGTGCCAGGCTTTCTTAGGGCTCATCGAATATGATTTTTACTGCCACGTGTATACTTCTGCATGTTCTCGCAGCAGCGGTTTCGTACAGCTCAGATATAGAGGAGATAATTTTGAAGATTGCGGAAGCGTCTTCGACTCACCACATAGTTCTGAGTTCGACTTCCGGGCTCGGTGGTCGTGTTTCGATGAGCGCCGTACGGAAAAACGTTTTTGTTATTATTTTTTTTTTTGCTTTACGTTGGGTACAACCTAATGAAACCCATTTGGTCCAAACTAGTCCGGGGTCCTCCATTATGGTGTTTCTAAGCACATTATTGCTTTGGGGCGTTAAACCTTGTAAATCCATCGGATTCTAGAAGAAAATATAACTTCGGGTCAAAACAAGCACTGATAATAATCTGCAGCTGGGCTAGTCACGAATGCGCTGCTTTCTGAGGTTTAGATTGAGGCATCAGATAACGGCGCACAAACTATCTTTTTCTGCCGGTCCGTTATTTGCTCTTCGTGATTGCAGTGGCAAAAATGTATGCGTGGCGTAGGTAAGGTAGTTATTTGGAGGGGATAATAGCGCCGACCTGGACCCCTGAACGTTCAGTATATGTGTCACATTACGTAATATGTCAGCACAAATATGTGTTTCACTTGAAAAAGGTTCCCTGGAGGCGGTAGTAAATAAAGACGAAACGGAGTTACGAGGGGCGCCATACACGGTGCAAGAAATTGAAGGTTACCACCTGTGCAAACAAACTAGTTGCGTATTACAATATGCGATAAGAATGGCTATTTTTATTTGTGCGCGTTCTTAGAGTAGGCGCCGTAACACTTCTCAGTGTGTTGGTTTGCCACTTGGCGATCTCGTGATGAACCATTTCATTCAGTTTCCCCTGTCTAGTCGGAACGGCGCCATATTTGTTCAGGCAGAGCGAACATGCAATAAGCCAGCGTACTCTGTGCGTCTCGCACTGAGGCGTTGAGCTCACCGCCCGCGCATTTCGAGTTGCAATCATGGGACTCTTTAAGTCGAGGCCGGCGTCGCCTTTTTATACGTGTGTGTGCAGACGACGACGAACGTGTGAAGAAGAGTGCATGTATGATAGAAATCATTTGCTGTTTTTGTACAGAGTTTTAACATCAAAGTCAGTGAGTTGCGCATCGATTGAAGTACCGACGAGCGATGCGTGGAGTTGAGTGAAGTACGTTCTGGTCGAACGCGGCAAGACCTCCCTTGTACCGATAGTGTCTCTCCCAACATTTCACCTCCGCTGATTCCGTGTGCATGAGTAAAAATTGACTTAGCGCAAGATAGATGTCCTCGTCTTGTCGCTCCAAATATTTTCGAAGATAACGGGGCGTGCAAATGTGTCTATCTTCAACGACTAGTCCAGCGTTATATGGCTGTTGTGAAAACACAACCAGTCAATGACCCTTTGTCAAAGTGGCCATTCGTAACAGTGTAAGTTCACTCAAACACGTGTATTCGGAGCGAGGGAGGTTTCGCCGTGTATCTCAATGCAATGTACGAGTGATGGGGATAACACCTCCGTCATTTTCCTGCAGACATATGCACTGAAGCGAATGCTGTGATGTTAAGAACTGCTCGCCGTGGACAGAGAAAGTGGGCTTCCCGGTGTAGCAGAGTTCGGTTTATGCACGAAGTTCCTTCTTGGCTTCATCTGTGAAGGAAACTGACCAAGAGTAGCCCTACCTTTTTTAGATGGACCTGGCAGCATGCTGACATTACTGAGGGGATCCGTTGAAGAGCCTTCGCAAGTTTGTTCGTGCCTGCATAGTCGAGTTGAGACGTTGGCCAACGTTGAAGTGCTAAATTCGGAGAATAGTTTCCTTGCTTGGCATAAAGTAGCCTTCTTTTGCCTCAGCGTCTTCCGTATAGCTTGCTTTAATTAACGTGTCGCTGCTAGTTGGTGTCTTTTTTTTTCTGTGTTCACCACGCCTGCAGATTTACGAGCCTTCTGGGATGTATTGTTCGTGATTTACTTTATTGTATCCCACCTGAATTAATGATCCCACCGCGCGGTTTTTATTTGTGTTCGTAAAAGTAACGAACTCGCTGCTATGAAAAACTCGCTGGATATGAAATGGCACCAATGAACCACAAGTTGCGTTTGTTCGTTTTGAGAAATGTATTGCAGCAGGAAGAATAAAGTATGTGGTTATTCGAAGACTAACCACATGCTTTATTCCACCTTGGTCAAGCAGTGTCGAACAGCTGCGAAGGCGTCTTAAAGCCTTGGGAACCTCGGTTCGTCTGTCGGGCCGCCAGAAGTGTGATATGATGAGTTGTGATATTGGCGCATGCCTAGTTGGTGACGGAGTGTCTGTTTAGCGCGGTATACTTACTGTTGACCCGGTCTGTGCCGAGACAGCGGACCATGCCGCTAAAATCTCTTTTGTTACGAGCCACGTGTTGTCAAGCGCGCACTTTTGCAGCTGGTGAACGAATGTGGCTAGAGTTTACAGATTTGGAAGAATGTTTGGATAAAAACACACAAAATGTATTGAGGAGTTTGTAAAAGGATATTTTGTACATGGATGTCGTTGCCAAATAAAAAGCTGTCAGTCAAAACGTGACTACTGTGTGTAACTTCTTTTCAGTCCGGAGGATTCTAGATTCTGATGAATAGTTGAAAACGTGTTAACAACCGCCTGAGCAAGTGAAGGCCTCAAGGGCCAACACGCCGAAAGGTTCATGTATATTGAATCAAGGCTGTCCGTGGAAATCACACAGGTGCTTCTTCGCCGTTGTTCATTTTTAACGAGTTCCTTTTTATTATGTATGAACAATATTGAAGATGACATCTGCGTTTTGAGCTGTGCCTTCTAGTCGTGTGTAGCACGAACGATTTACAGAATTACATATACCATGACGTGAACTACTAAATAATTATTTACTGGATGTTGTTTAATCGGCAACCTGAACTCAGCGATTGATCGCGCATTCTGAGTTCATGAGGTAAACCAACTGAAAAGACCGAATAGCGCAACATGCTGTATATATACACGGAAAGGCTTACTTGTCCGAATTTAAAAAAAAATCAAAAACAAGGAAAAACATTAAACCATTGACTTCGGTTGCTCACGCATTTTGATGCATTCAGAGACAACCCCTGGTTACCAGCGGAAAGCATCCTGCTTCAGGCCATGCCAGGGACTCGGGAGCAACAGTGTCCG
The DNA here is from genome assembly GCF_013339745.2 of Dermacentor silvarum. Lineage (NCBI taxonomy): Eukaryota > Metazoa > Arthropoda > Arachnida > Ixodida > Ixodidae > Dermacentor > Dermacentor silvarum. Next base: position 55,765,649 of record NC_051159.1, on the reverse strand, counting down.
AATCAGGCAGGTTTAGAAACAAGACGTCGTTAATAGCTATAGCTGATCACAGACTAAGAATTACAAGCAAGCTCCTCCCACAAAAGCACAGTGTAGCTGCCCTTCGCGCCTGAAAGCCAACCGAGCCTCCTGGTGTCCGCTAACAGTTTAATCACTTTGTTCCGCTAATGTAAATGCTAGGCTAATTTACAAAAAAGCCTCATAGTCTCAATATAACATATTGGTTATGACTGAGTAATAAATATGGGTTATGACTGAGCAATGATATCAAGATCACCCATAAAGTTTGCCCTTGAAATTCAGGTTTCATCCTGCCACAAGTGACACGAAGTCCGTTCTGCACTGGGAAATCAGTTGTTTTATAAACCCGTAACTGCTTGGCGTCAGGCAAATAAGTTCCCATAATTGGCTGCCGCATCTTTCTAAATTTTGTTCGAGTTGGACATGTACATATAAACTTGTAATTCTTTGGTTGTCACCGACTATAGGTAGGTAAAACACTTGGAGGACGCTTAAGCTTCGCCTTTAAGAGTAGAACGCGATAGCGTTATCGGGACCCGTTCGCATTGCATCGTTCGCATACGGCAAGTAGGCTTCATTCACTGTAACACTGAACGTGGGAAAGCCAGCTTACAAAGACCAAGCTTACACCGATCCCCTTAAAGTCGGCTTCACTTTTAAACTGAAATGCATTGCTGGAAAGTCGTTTTTCCAGGGGCAATATAAGTGGTCTTATATTAATAAGTCAAGGCCTTAGCACCTTTTTTATTATTTTAATAATTGTTTGCTATTGCCCTGACGGGGGCGCGCAGGTCTGGTAGAAATGTATCAGTTTCCTCGTAGCAGAATTACATTTTCTCGTACATCCAAATTATAATCCGACGCCGATTGGTAAACATTCCGATAGGCGAATGCGACGCCGAATGGTAAAGTCGCACTTTACCATTTTTCTGACGTATTTCACTGTGAGAAATTCAATTTTTGTTCACTAAAACCTTGCACCACGTGGAGGGCCTGCGCGGTCGATGTGGTTGGATGATTTTCTTCGCCACCCGCGATCACACGCTGGTTGTCAACGCCGGATTTTCTGCGACACGGGGACCTAAACGTTATCGCGTTAAAACTTTATTTTTGCCCGGCAAGTTAACAAGGTGAGCTTCATTCATCATGCCTAGGCGTCTGCCACGAGCCCTTGGGCCGAACTGCCTACAGTTGATCTTCAGGGGTTGAGCTCAGCAGCACAGCGTCGGCCCTTGGCATTGCCACAGCATATGCTCAAGAGCTGCTCTTGAGCCGCATAACTTACATTCGTTTGTCTTGTAAATATAAGGATGAAGCATATTCTACATTACTGGATTACAGTATGTCATCGTTTGTAACTGCCGCCACTCCACAGGCTGCGATTTATTTAGTTTTTGATGTGGTTGTGGAAAAATACACCTCTGCATTTTATAATGTGCTGTTATATCTTTGTATTTTACCAATTTGTCTCCCACTCCCAATCTCCGTGCTCGCCTTCTTCTGCGGCGCCCGAGTTGACGGCACGGACTAAGGAGCCTGATAATTTTTTTCAACTTTAAAAATAAACTGCGTAAGAAGGTTGTGTGCTGCTACTACTCGTAAGAAAGACCCTCCTAGAACCTCCGCGGTTTATATAGACGTGTATACGGTGAGTTAAGGAGGTATTGTTCTGAAAGGCAGTTATATCGGTGCACGATAGAGGGCTAGTGCCATACTCAACCTCGCCCCACATCGTGCAAGTAGGGTTGACTATATATACAAGCTGCAAGCAAGGGAACAGAGAGACGGCGAATTAAAACAGTGGGCGAGTCGGATCATCTCGTCTGCGTTCTATGCAACGTTCCAACAGTTCATAGTCATCGCAATGTTTTCTAACTCAAGCACGTGTCGGAAACTTCAATACGGAATTGTCGCCAATTGAAGAGAAACACTGGCTCTATAGGTGACGTTACATATACAGATTTACCGACATTGTTTACAGAAAATGCGCAGCACATGCGACGACTCTAGCTTGTAGACCGCTATGCTAAAGAGAACTGCACGTTGGGTCATTTATCACTGTTAAGTTGCTCTGCATGACAGCTCGGTGCCACTGCGCGTTACGCGGTCCCCAGGGTGATCTGACACGTACAAACGATATTCTTGTCAGGGACACACTGCGTTTCTGCGATCCTTCTGTCGTCGCAACGTGATAATATGCAGAGCTCCACCCTCACTCGACACCGGCTGCCCTCCATCGCACTTCGGTATAATAAATCTGCTCTGAGGAACAGATAGGGGAAGGCACTATGCCCGCCAGGCTTGCCTTTTCGTTGTTGCCACATAAGAATTGCTTCGCCAACTAACTCAGAGAAAAAAAAAAGACTCTAAACTTCAAACCTGCGAAACATCATTCTATTGAAATCAAAAGATAGAAACTATCTATTAATTCTGATATACCTATTCACAAAAATTGTTTACATTATTTTATAATTGTTTTTTATCATTGTTAAAATGAAGTCCCCGGTTCTTGGCAGATCCTCAGAGTCGGTATGTGGCACTTACATCGACTCTGTTCATCTACATCTACTTAAGCAGAAGAGCACTTGGTGTGTTGTATACTCTATTGGAGGGGGGGGGGGGGTGAGGATGGACAAGTTAGCTAAACCATAACGCAAAGAACGAGACGATTTTGCTCAGGGAAGGAACGAAGTCGCCGAGTCAGTGGCTCTTGCGCAAGCCCCTGAGTACCCAAGGCGTAGCAGCGCTTCCAAGCCTCGGACAGCGATGTCCCTGTTCCAGCATCATTTGTGTGAAGAGTCACTCCCTGAGATTGTTTGTTAATGAGATTAAAATTACAGCAGAATCTCCTGTGGCAGGTATCTAAATGATGCGTAAGCATTTCCTACTAATCACCTGCGGTTTCGTCGCCGTCTGCTTGCTGTTTGGTATAATTGCGAAAGACACCACGAGAGAAGAGTGAAAAAGATAAGCGTGGTTGCAACACCTAAAATTCAACTGGAGACCAGCATGAGACGACGAAGAAGAGGCCTGTAGTAGCAATCTTCACTCATGTTATACGATACCGTAGCTTCGGGGAAGATGAGCACTGCCCCATGCGTGCTTGTAGTACGTGACATAATTAAACAGTGTCCCGTTTGGTAGACGTGCTACGAAGGCGTGGTCAACGATGCTGCGTCTTCTCGATGCGAACCACTATCAACCGTGATCAACCGTACGCAGGTGGCGCGCGTATGCTGTGGTCGCGCGGGCCCTATCTTGAAAGCGTTCTGTGATGGAGACAAAGTGCGCCGAGTGCTGCTAGCTTCGTGTGCACTGTGTTCAGGCCGCTTAGTTCGCGTTCAAGCGAGATACAGCACGAAGGTCAATGCTGCGGGTCCTATCTTGAAAGTGATCGTCCTAAGTGACGGACAGAGGGCCAGGTTTCCTTGTTGGGTACGCATAGAAATGCATTTAAAATATGTGCAGCCTCATGCATGAAAGAATGAGGCTTAATTTATAATTGCGAAAGCATTTCTATGTAGACTCACCGAGGAAAACCTTTCTGGCGCGTGACGCGGGACGCTCAAAAGCCACTCTTGCACCCACGCTTGCAGGACGCGAATATATCTAAACCATATGAATGTGTTATACCGTGTTGTCCCGCAACACAGACAGATAAGCAGTGATTGAGCTAATAAGGATGCTAAGGAGTTATGTGGGGTCATATGGGTCTGATCGCGGTTGATAATGGTTGATAAGGTTGCACGGTGCTACACCGCATTAAGGGCTTATAATGGTCGGAGAAATTCTGGTAAGGTTCATAAGGACCTAAAAGGGTTGATAAGAGTTGGGTCAATTCTGATAATATTGTTACGCAAAAGCTACGGAAGGACAGAAGAGGAGAACGAAGTGCGCTTGTCTTTGGAGCGGCTCGGTGTCGGCGCGGCAACCCTTTGCCCTTTTTCATCGATTCATTTTAAATAAACGCACCCCATCGTAACAGTTTTGGTGGAGGTGCTGGGTAAAACAACGGCGCTCCCGAAGAACGACAACGAACCGACCGCTGAGGCGCAATCCGTGGAGCTTCGACGAAGTCGCCGAATTGCCGGTCTGCCACCAGAGATGGCTTCTGACGGCGACAATCCGCCACCTTCTACCAGCGTTCCATGGCAGCCCTACATCGAGCCACGCACCTTCGCTGGAAAAGACGGAGAAGACGTGGACGGATGGCTCAGCTTCTACGAACGAGCAAGTCGGTTCAATGGCTGGAATGCCACCGCCCAGCTTAACAACGTCGCCTTCTTCCTCAAGGGAACAGCGTCTGTGTGGCTTGAAAACCATGAAGAAAGCTTGACAACTTGGGAGAAGTTCGTAGACGAAATTAAGAAGTCTTTCGGAGATCCGACAGCTAAAAAGAAGCGTGCAGAGCAAACGCTAATGCAGCGAGCTCAAGTCCCCGGCGAAACTTGCACTACGTACATCGAGGAAGTGCTTAAGTTGTGCAAGGCCCTGGACCCTCAGATGTCAGAAGAGGATAAAGTTGGCCATCTGCTGAAAGGGATCGCTGAGGACGTGTACCAGTTCCTCATAGGAAAAGACCGTCTGGAATCCGTAACGGACGTCGTTCTGCACTGCCGCACATTTGAAGCGCTCAGAGCTCGGCGTATCACACCGAAGTTCGGTCGCCTGGCCAACGTGACTAACGTCGCCAGTGTTGACGTGGTCCCAGCTCCATCCGACCTCGCCTCAATGATTCGGCAAGTGGTGCGCGAAGAGCTTGACAGGCGCCAGGCGGTTTCCCTCTCGACTGCTCGGGTTCGAGATCCTTTCTCTTCCGGCGACTTTGGTGAGACGTCCATTACCGCCGCCTCCGTAGATGCCTACAACTTCGCGCCTCGTCCAGGAGTGTCAAACCATACTACGAACGCGCATCCCAGTTACCAGTTTCACAACGGTTACTCACGCAGACCGCCTGCAGTTCCTCAAGAGTGGCACGGCCGTGCCAGTTATCCTCCTACTGACAATTTCAGTGCGTCCCGTGAACGCCCCATCTGCTTCCAATGCGGCATTCGCGGTCACGTCGCCCGATTTTGTCCTCACCGCCGTCGCACGTCACCACCGTCCTATGGACGACCGCGTACTTTTTATCGGCGGGGCAACCGACAAGGTGACGAGACACGTTGGTCCTCTGATTCAGATAGCAGGACGCTCTACCAGGCGAATTACCGTAGCGACTCACCAGCTTCTGTGCGGAGCTTGACGCCGCCGCCTTCACGCCAGCGCAGGTCTCCATCTCCGCGACGGCGTCTCACGTCACCGCCGCCGGGAAACTAGGCGGCGCGACCAATGGAGGTGCGGTCGCTAGTCATCTTCAGCTACATGCCCCTATGCCTCCGCCAGTCGCCATGTGTCATAATAAGATTCGTGTTTTAGTGGACAATGTTACTACTTTGGCCTTAGTGGACACAGGAGCGAGTGTCTCTGTTATCAGCCAACATTCAAAACCCGACTAGGCCGTAAAGTGATGTTTCGCTGGGACACCTCTAATACATTTCGTGCTGTGAGTGGCGAGTTGCTCCGACCTATTGGTGTGTGCACCGCGAACGTTTACTTCTCCGATAACGTGTATCAAGCCGAATTCGCAGTGCTTGCTAAATCCACTCACGACGTAATTCTTGGCCTCGACTTCCTACAACAGTGCGGTGCCACTGTTGACTGCGGTACCGGTGAGCTTTTCCTTTCTCCTCTTCTGTCCTTCCGTAGCTTTTGCGTAACACTATTGATAAAGTCATCAGATAAGGGTTGATAAGTGTCGCATCAAGTCCGATAAGGTTGATAATGGCCGATAAGCGTTGATAAAGGTTTATACTGGTCGGATCAACAGCCAAAACAGATTACAAGGAAAATAAAGCATGCATTTACTGAACCGTCTAAAGCTTCGTCATTCGCGGTAAACAACAAACGTCACATTGTACGCGTGGAGATTAGCAAGTGGCACAATGTTTGCACAAGCTTAGACGACTCCAGTTGAGTTTCTGCATAATTTTTTTTTACCATACTAGCTTCTAAAAGACCGACGATGCAACTCGACGCCGGTGCAGTGGCTCAGGAGGCACTCTTAATCCGCCTTTTTCATTTTCCTATGCTGCCCTCCGCCGTACGCCACTCGAATAGTTTCGGAAGCTTTTCCTTTCTTTTTTTTTCGTTTTGCTAATTATCTAGACATTTCGTATACTCGCTTCAAGAGATTTCAGCTTTCGGCGCATGATTACCGATTTACCATAGTGGTCGATTTACTTACATTGTCATGTACGGCCATCGCTCGTTGTTAAATTGCTTCAAATTTAGTGGAAACAACACAGCGTCTCTATATGTTAAGGTTAAAACGTTGAAAACATACATAGTGTTATGTATTTGTGCATATTAGCTGCGTTGTTTTACCGTGATATGAATCGATGTGAGTGGCCGATCACTTTGGACGTATAGATGGGCGTGTGACCGAGAAACCATACACAGGGTGTCCCAACTATTATGCATCCAGCTTTAAAAATATGCAAATGCCACGTAACTAGACAGACCCAAGGTAATGTTTTCTAGAATAGTTAATTGTTGGGCTAGTTGGTTTTCCATAACGGTACTCAGCGCGATATAAAAGGCAGACACAAGAAAGGGAGAAACAAAGACAAGCGCCAAACAGTTGTGAGTTGCGCTTGTCTTTGTTTCTCCCTTTCTTGTGTCTGTCTTTTATATCGCGCTGAGTTACTTGTTCAGTCAAGGCAATGTTGTTTGCCGTCGCTTGGGGATACTCAGATTATGTTTTGCGTCCCGCCTAATTACTTAATTAGCCTTAAATAATTAATCAACGTCTCAAATATTATAATTAGATGATAACTGTCATCGTGAACACTGCAGAACACGCAAAACACCCGATACAGTTTTCTGTTGCTCAATACGGAACTATTTAAGTGTTTTTCCGAGTGCGAGAGCACCCGCAAATACACTGAAAATTGCCGCGCGACTGGCCGCTCGAGGCCCTTTGCGTGTATTCGTGGGCCGTCGTGATGTGCTATGCTCAGTGCCACTTCTTCCCTTCTTCCGCGGCTTCAGCCCAGTCGGGCAGCCATTTCTGACCTGCAGGACCATTGACGGGAAGTGAGGGCGACATAGCCGATCGCTACCCTTCATCTCACCTCAGCAGTAAAGTTTGGGCGTTGTCACGACTGTTTTGATCCGGATGAAGCCCTAGACTGCGGTAAAACCTAGGCGGTACGCCATTTCAGTGGCTGAAATTGGTGTGACTTCTGGCAGCACATGTCAGTACGCGCTCTCTTTCGTTTGCAGCAGCTCGCGCTTTGAAACACTTAATAATGTACAGAAACGCCCGAACGTACGCGTCAAAAGGCTTAATTGTAATACAGTCAAAACCGAATGAAACGAACGCGGACAAAGCAGATAATTCTCTGTATCCTACACGAGAAAGTCACTGACAGATACTCATGTAATATAACTTGCTCACAATGATGGGGGCATCGTACACAGTGAATTCGGGACGTCCGCTGGCAGCGAATGCCGCTGGCATGCCGCAAATTATTATTGTTGTTTTTCAAGCGAAGCTTGCATTGCCTCACAAGTGTCGGGTGGTTGTGATGGTGGTGCTGGTGTCACGCTAAAACTGTATCGAAAACCGGTTGAAAACTCGCGTCTCGTTCACTTGATATATGCCAAAATTGGCATGAAAGGGTACGAATGCATGACTAACGGGACTGCTAGGTCAAGACATCAATAACACCACATGCTCGTCAGTTACGTCATGATTAACGATAAAAACTTAAAACCCCTCCCCCACCGGGAACAGGGGTGCACGTGAAGCTTGTCCAACCCTAGGGGAGGAGTTCGTTAGTTTTAATATGTTTTTTTTAGTTCTTGTTTTAGCATTCGTACGAGAATACTCTGACGCGTGTCAAATGCGTATTGAATCCAGGGGTTATCGTGTCGGCTTTTAGTGACGTTGAGAAACAGTTCATAGTCAAAGCACCGGCAAAAATTACTGCCTACTCCCGCGTAGTTATGCGTTAAAAAATGAATTCCTTCCTTGGTTCTTTTCTCCAGTAGAGATAACGAATATATTCTTAGGGAACGGATAGCAAAAGCAAAAGTTCGTTTTAATTGACTATCGGCGATTATGCGTACATTGACTCAGGCAATAAATCCAACTATTTTTCGTTCGTCAGTTTGTTTTAAATTGCTTTGACTGTATATGCAATGCCGCAAAATATTTGCGGCAATGAAGACACATCTTCGTGCTACGCCCTTTCTTCGAAACGAATAGAACGTGCTCTGCAATCACCGTATACGCCTGAAGTGTAAATTAAATGTGCCTTCTAATGTTCTCTCTTCTTTCTTATTTCATTTCTACTTGTTCATTCTTCTATATAGGGCATAACGCTGAATTTTTTATGAGTATTATTAACATCCCTGACGTTTTGAGTTAATTTCTTGTCTCGTCTCTTTCACAGAGTGTCTTAATTCTTTCGTTTATTTTGCGCCCTTAATTTGACTTATTAGATGACAGTGCCTTCCCACACAGGAATTTCGCCAGCCGTTGCGAAAGTTGCTACACTGAAAACCTCGTTGACTCTGCCGCCATTCTCAGGTATACAAAACTCACTGTTTCGCATATGCGACGCTGTGCAATGACGTGATTCATGGTCACGATAGCCTTCCGGCGTCATCTGGTTAAGCACGCAAATCTCGTTCAGCGGCTCGCACGCTGAACGTTCGACGGTCACGTGACGCGTCACTACCGGCGCATTTCAGATTACGGGCCGAGCGTATACACCGAGCGCGCAGGCGGAACCAGCGCAGAGGCACGGCTTGAGCGAGAATCATTTGCATCGTGCCTGTCGCGCAACCACGGTGACACCCCAAGGGTAAGTAAGTGCTGGCAGCATAACGCCACGCAGTCGTCGGCTCCCACCGGGGCAGGCCTTGGATAAGGATGCCAGCCACGGCTTGCGTCGGCCGCTACAAGTGTTTGCGAGAGCTCGCCGCTGCTTTTAAAGTATATATATGCAGCGACTTTGATCGCCGTATACGTGTAGCGTTAGGGTGGCTGAACACATGTTTGGCCTAAAGACCGCCTTAATCTTGGAATGTGTCGCTGACTTGCGGCGCGTTTCCACTTCTGCAGGCAGCTGAAACCGCCGTAGGTGTGGGTGCCATTTTCTGGGGATGCTTCTTCGCTTGCGTCTTGGTTTCTAAACCTTCCCTGCATGAGATACTCGCGCTTGCCTCGCTCTAAATCACCGCGTGGCCTCGAGAGGAGTGGATTACGAAAGAGCGGAAAGAAGCGTAAACGCATGTCAACGTGGGGGTTGCTTGGTGCGATAGGTTTGGGTGAGCAAGCTCGACAGGGCAGTTTTATAACGACACCATTCCGCGAGCGACCCATGTGGAGGACCGAGGGAATCTTGGGACTCAGCCTAAAAAAAAAGTACGATGTCACCAAGTCACTATTCCTTTGATTTAAAAGCGAACTACTAGTTTTGATTGAAAGCGAGGGGGTTCAGCATAGTGGAGACCTGGTACAACTAGGCTACTGAAGGAATAACATGTCAGTATGTAATGTAGTCTGCCGTATACCAGCTTCGAAAGTTAGGTAGAACATAGCACGGAGATACTGCATCCTTAATCACTTCAAACGACGGCAAGAATATTTCTACTGTATATTTTCGGGATCAAGAATGGCCGGTGATATGCTTAGCCAGCAAGCACTTTGACAGCTATCGAACTGATATTGTGCAAAGTTCGCGACGTAAGCCGCAGTTCGGAACGATCGGCCTTAAGCGCACATGTAAGGTGCACCGTAAAGTACTTTATAGATATTTTCTGCAGTTTATTTAGTGCAAGAATTCGTTTTCACGTCTCTTCTCTACTCCATTTAATTATGTTAGTGTAGCGTCCACCGTTGCCTTTGTGGTATATAGCATGCAGTCTGCAAGAGTTATCTATGCTCTTGGTCTGATAGGTAAACTTTCCTCCTTGCCTGAAACAAAACACGCATAGTTTTCTTTCTAGCAACGCACAGGTAATTGCTGAGATGCGCGGTGCGCTTGCTGACCGCAGACAGAAGATAACGATAAGACGCAAAAAGCGTACGCCACAGACCAATATTAAATTGCCGTGCTAAGCAGAAGTGAACAGAACATGGCCCTTTTTTAAAATATAAAATAACAGAACACTGTTATTTTTTCGAGATAAAAGCGGATGACCTAAAGCGGGAGAGAGCGATTCAATGATAATTAAATATTACTTTTCCAGGATTTCATTGAAAATGTGATCCCAAGTCAGGGCTTCAGTATGGGAAAAGTGTACCTTTCAAAGTGGACAATGCTGCACATGTGCGTCTATATATATTCAATCGATTTGCCCGAATAACGCCTTCTGACTACAAATATTTCGCGGCCACGCTTGCGGATTCACTCGTGAAAACTTTCCGTAAGACGTATGCACGGTAACACAATCACAACACTCTAAGTTTACAGTGGCCATCGTCCTTAACTACAACGTTATGCAATGAGCAGCGTGATCTCTTCCGCCGCAGTCCATGAACTAATATATAAAATGGTAAGGACTCTATCCGTAGGATAGCACACCTCATTCGTTTTCTGCCCCGTAGCAGCACCCAACGCTGAGCTGATTCACAATACAATCAGGGCATCAAAGTACCACAGACTGCGCTGACTAGTTTAGACCCGCAAGAGCAGCGACGGCTGATCCAGCGGGCACGCGGGGTGGCGTGAGCCAATGGGGCCCTGAAGTAAGGGCTCCACCCTACGGGGAAGTCGCCCCACCTCATTACCAATAAACGTTTTCTCTCTCTGTTTCTCTCTCTCCGCATAATTGAAAAGCCACTAATTGTGCTCGTATTTCTATGATATATCTAAGCTTGCGTGGTCATGAAACGATGCAGAGTGCACCCATATCGGTGCCTCATCGGCCATAGAGCGTCCGCTTCAATGTTATTGTTGTCTTTCTAAAGTTCGTACATGGAAAGTTGTTACGCCATCGAAATAAACGCCCTTGAGGATTTTTGTAGTTTTCCTGTAACGGCTGTGATTCGGAATTGCCTTTCCGAACATTTTTTCAGCACTAATCGAAATGACTCACAGTCTTGCATGTGGTATCAGCGGCTGCTAGAGCATTGACACTGTTCTCAATTTGAAGTGCAAAGCCAGTCTATGCACAATGCATGGCGACTATTAGATGAACGTCGACTGAGTGAACAAACACTACCGCTCCGATTGTCGGCCCAAAAGGCAGTGAAGGCACTTTCGTCTTTTATGGAAACGACTGGCTTGCCCGCGCACGTGCGTGCATACGTCGCGGCCTTCCCCTTTCTCTCTGTCTGATTTGGGCCATTCCATGAGAAACGTCCCAGCCCAAAAGAGGACAATCGTTGATTTTCTTGAAAAAAATTGGGCTATAGATGGATATTGTGTGAATAAGGTTTCACCAAAGTATTTTGGTCGAAAAAATTTTTTGATCACGTGAGCGCTCTTTGAATTTTCCGCGAAGACGCATTAGTTGGTTGGAGGTAAGTTTTTTTATTCAAGTCTGAAACTAGGTGTAATAACAAATTTTATTTTAGAGCATTCTAGAGGCATCCTTCTTTCATATAATGTGATAAATGAATGCATTTTAGAATTTATCGCGTTTATTTGGCTCAGTAAAAAAGCAAGAAATGTTGCGTTATCAGAAATTTTTTTCACATAAATTGCGCAAATTTTTCAACCACAATATTTTTCTGCCTTTTTTCACGTTGCCATAGTGTATGCTAAAAATAATTTGAAATTATTAAGGCATATACTTTTTTAGAAAAACACCTCCAAACTTGGCAAAAAAATGGATTTTTGCGAGATTCAGGCCACATTTAAGCCTTAAGGCCCTCGAGATAAAAATATGTCAGATAGCTCAATATGCGCACAGACCTCTTAGCTTGTGATTTAGAAATTTTTATTCGAGTAAATTTTGTTTGAAGTGAAAAAAAAATTGATGTCGGCAATCAATATGATCAGTGGCCACTGCGCTCGTGCCGCCGCTACCCTCGTCGTCCGGTCGTTGTCGGCTGCGCGTCGCCGTCTGCCGACCAGCAGACGGCGGCTAGTTTAGGGGGTAGTCATTTTCAAGATTTATGGAATTTTTAAAAATCGCCTGTAGCAGATATCACAATTCTAGTCCTTTAGCTGGATTGTTCAGACACGGACAATACTTGCACGAGAAATCGAAATGCATATTGAACTAATTAACAAATAACTGCTCATTAACTAATTAATTCCTTCATGGCGCATATTGCAATTTACGAATTGCAGCCGCCGATTTTGAAAGACCCATCCACTTGAAAGAAATTTCCAGAATGACACCAATTGTGAGATGTTATTTCCTAAACTGTGGAACAAAATAGGTGGGGGTTCCGGTTACGCAATACTTTCTGCGTTACGTTACATATGTCAGCATTCAGGACCTCTTCGCTGGGTAGTTCTGAGTGATTCGCAAGCCTCATTGCTGAACCTAAATGAAATCAGCTTAAGGAAAACAAACAGCATATTGGCATACGAAATACAGAAGACATACGCCATAGCGAAAGATCTGCAACACGACATCACTTTGCAGTGGATTCCAAGTCACTGTGAAATCATAGGAAATGTAACGGCTGATCAAATGGCACGTGCAGCTCATCAAAAGAATGAATTATCACTAGTTCCTCTAGCAACGAGTGATGCGCGTTGTTTATTGAACAAACTATGCGGTAAATTGTCCAAGGAAACTTGGTTCGTAAATGATGCGCAGAACTCTCAATTATATAATATTGATCCTGGAATAGAATTCAATATTCCGTTTAAAAGTAACCGATCGGTTCAAACAACAGTACATAGGCTCCGGCTAGGCACTGCCTATACTAAAAGCTTCCTGTATAGGATAAGAAAAACTAATAGTGCTACATGCTCATGTGGAGAGGCTGAAGAAGACATAGAACACCTTCTTCTACACTGTAAAAAACATGATGCTCCCCGTAAGAGGCTTTCAGAAAAACTACATGGCTTGGATAGACGACCACTATCCATAGGAAAAATTTTGGGTCCATGGCCGACAGAAAAACTACAAAACATCGCTGCGCGCGCCTTGGTCCAATTTTTGGAGGAATCAAAAATATCACAAGAATACTAAGTTATATATTAGTTATTGCAGGCATTGTTATTATTAACAGGCACTCTTGATTACATGTTTACTGTGTCTTCGTGTTCATGTGGCATTTGTGTATGCGCACAAGACTGTTGTATTTAGAGCACAGCATTCAAGAGGGACCTAATTCGCAAGTGCCCAACATCTTTGTGAACTTGGTTTTGAGAACATTTATGGTTTGTGAACTCATGTGTTGTGTGTGAACACTTCAGTTCTGTGAGTATTTATGTTATGTGAACTCTTGTGTAGCGCGAACATTTATTTATATTTCAGCTAAGACTTTGTACGTGAATGTTCGTACATGTGGTTATTAGTCCAGTTTGGTGATTTTTGACAACATTCCGAGGACAACTACCATGCAAGAGAAGAGGAGTAGCCGGCGCCACATATAGGCACCAACCTCTCCTTAAATACATTTATTTAAAAAAAAATGTGACAGGTCGCTGTGCCACTACAGTTTCATGCGAACCGGCCTGTACACGACTTGGGAACCTCCCAAATAGCATTTTATGAAGCGAGTAGTACAAGCACCCCGCTAAACAAGCAAGCTCACTTCTGGCCTACGCAGCCCTGTGAACTTGTTTGCATATGCTCATTACTCAAGAGCCAAGCGAACGCGCTCACCTCTTCCCCCCTTAAGAAAATCGAAAAGGGCAACAATGGGCGGTGTTAGTTCTTTTAGATTTGATATTTAAATGAGGGTTGAAGAAAGCACAAAGAACGAGAATAAGAGGATTACACGACAATGTCTCGTTAATATAAGGACACTATAACTGCGACGCGTTAGCGCGTTAACGCGACTGGAGACTTTGGCTACAAGCGTGCAGTGGTAAAGTGTGATTACGCCACAGCGACACGGAGGGGTTACCGTAGTCCCGCCGCGGGGAACCTGAAACTTGTCGTCTCGACGCACGTGACCTCTCCTTGCCACCTGCGAGCACACGATGCTTGTAAGTTTCGTGCCAAACGGTTCTCGCATGAAACTACACGCAGTACGTATATAACGGGAGGACGTGCGGAGCGTGTCCTGTGAGAACAACCGGCTTGCAGCACACCACCGCTGCAGCCTGTGCCGCCCACAAGGTTGTTCTACTGCCAGACTTTAGGCTGTTCGCACAACCACTCCTGATGGGAAGATGAAAACCATTAGCGCACTTGGCTAGATGAGCTCCCGACCACGCCTCCCGCTTTCACCTGAAGCGTGCGCGGCTAATGAAGCGTTAGCGGACAGCACTCACCGCACAGACGCCCGACGACTAGCTTGCTTGCTATTCGCGGGTGGTGGCAGTGCCGTGACATTAAACGCGCGGCTGCGAGGTTCTACGCTCACCGCTCTCGCGCACGTTCAATGCGTGACGTTTGCGCTTTGTTAGTTGCGGTTTACTGTGAGATTCAGAAACTACGTTCTCGCTAAGCACGTTACGCCGTGATTGACCGAAGGTTACGGTTTTTAAGCTTTTGTAACTATGCGGAAACAAAGTGTGCCATAAATGGAAATACTAAAGATGCGATTTACATTTCGGTGGTGGTTTTTCAGGTGATGGCCTATAGTATGTTTTACAGACTATGGAAATTGAACCAGGAGACAGGAGACAGGAGACGAGTCTACCGTATGAAATGATGCGCGACCGCGTGGAGAATAGGAGGTCGTGTTTAGTTGAGGGGCACTGTGGTTACTGTAGATTTTATTGGGTTAGCTTCCGCACTTGTGGGAGCAGGTAGAGAAAGCAAGCCGACAATCAACTTGACAGTCCCCTACAATCCTAAGAGCACACCCCTATTTTCGCCCCCCCCCCCCCCCCCCCCGTTCAGGATGTTCACTGCGTGGCGCTTTGTTAGTTGTTTTTACCCAAGCAAAATGTTTACTGACCAAATCTGATCTGACAAAAGCTGAATGTCTCCGCAGCCTCAAAATGCAGCCTGGTATTCCCATTTCCAGCCTCTGCTGGTATATGCCAACAACATTGTGATGTACGGTTTTACTGGCCACTTTAGGGGCCTGTGATGTGTGGTGCGCGACGGTGATATTTGTGCTGTGCGACAAGGTGCGGTGGTTGGAGACAAGGAGCAGACGACAAGGAGAGCTCGCGCCGAGGCGAATTTGGAAAACGACGACGCCGAAGACCGCCCGGCGCGTGAACACGCGGCACAAGAAAAGAAATCAAAAGAAAAAAAAGCCAATCCAATCACAAAAGAACACGGAGCCTCGAGCAGCCAATCAGAGATCGACGAATCGACCAGAGCAGCAGAAAAAGGAGCCGCGCTGGCAGTAGGGGGAGGAGTTCCAGAAGCGACACCAGGACAAGGTCGGCCACCGGATCGGGAGCTGAAGACGGCCGTCGGGTTCCGGACCCGAGCCACCAGGACTTCACCCGGCCGGGGCCTCCTGCCAACCCGTTCCTGGGAGTCGCCACTCTTCCGTTCGAGAACTGCTGCCCGAGGCCGGCGAGCGTCTGCGCCCGTGGGCAGAACGAGAGCAGTCGGGCTACGGGCCCGAGCTCCACGACCAGCTGCCCGGCCAGGACGCCGCCGCCGTCAAACCCTGCTGCAAAGCCGCCTGCCTTCCCGGGCATCGCCACCCTGCGCGATAATCGACTGCTGCTGCCCTAGGCCGGTGAGCGTCTGCGTCCGTGGGCAGAACCTGAGCTGTCGGGCTACGAGCCCGAGTGCCACGATCAGCTGCCCGACCAGAACGCCACCACCGTCGGCCCGTGCGGCCGAGCCGCCTGTCTTCTTCCTCTGAGCCAGAGCTGCCACGCTCTGGTAGCCGGTTCGATACAGCGACCTTTAGTGAGACCAACAACGCTTCTCTCGTCGTCTCCGCTTCGCCGCGTCGAGACTGTAGTGCATACGCACACCCGCAGCCTGCCCGAACTTGCCTCATATCATTAGCGTTCTAGCTACATGTTTTCGTGGTATCTTTGTGTGTTTGTTTTTGTGGGTTAATTTTCGTTTCTAGTTTCATTAAAAGTTTGTGTGTGTGTTTCCCAACAAACGGCTTTGTCCTCGATTGGGTTCTGGGAGGCTCCGCCTCAGAGAACCGCCAGAAAACATTAACACAAAAGAACCTGCTCATCACAGGGCCACAGGATCTCTGAACGCGCTAAATATCCGAGCAGCCGTTAAAGGTAGCCAATAAAACCGTAGATCACATTGTTGTTCGCATATACCAGTAGAGGCTGGAAATGGGAATACGAGGCTGCGTTTTAAGGCTGCGGAAATATTCAGTTTTTTTGTCAGATCCCATGGTCCGTAAACTTTTTTGGTTGATAGTACATGTGCCTCCATGCAGTGCTCGCACTGGCCAGTGCACGCGTGTCTGTACAGCGTTGCCTGTTCTAACACCCGCGACACCTATCTATACCCCAGTGTCCCCGCTAACGTTAGGACAAGTTTGTCAATGCACGAAAATATGTTAAAAGCCCAGTGCAAGATCCAATTATATGACCCACATTGTTCGGTCGTCTGTAATATTGCATCTTGGACCATCTTATATACGTCATTTTTTTTTTTCGTTGAACAACTTGGCTAACATTAGCTTCGACACCATAAACTGGTAGTCAAAATTAAGCTTTATGGTTTTTTTAAAGATAGGCACTGGGAGGCACGCGAAGACCACCTGTGCAAATAAGTTATGTGGCCAGGGGGACACAAAGTGAGATGATAATTATCACTGTCAGCAGCCCATTTAACTTAAATTGAATAATTAACTTTTTGTTGACTGCGGGAAGTGCATGTTTGTACTCAAAAGTTAGAGGCAGTCGTGTTTCTAGAAAGTTTCACTTGAAAGAATTATGCTAGCATGTCTGTCAACCGAGCGAGAATAGGCAGCTAAGGCCGCTGGACTCTTGGACTGAGGGGACCACCCATTGCTGAGCGGAGGAGCTACCCACGCTACGGTGCTCTTTGCATGAAGTTTATTCTCTCTCTCTCTGTGCTCCCAGATATCCGACTCCAAATTTTAATTGTCATTCGCAAGATTACGCATACAAGAGAGTGAGATCGGCGCAAAGCTCCTCTCTGGTGTGACGCGGAATGTTGCGTGCGGCGTTTAGCCTGACAACGGGGAGGAGGCATATGCAAAGATGATAACTGTTCCCCTTCCCCTCTCGGCTGGTAAAATCAAGTTATGACAGCGGGGTGTGCAGCATGCAGTACGCATGGTCCTGGTAAACGTCATAGCAGGAGATAACTTTTTCGGCACATTTATGTATTACTGGATATCACACCGGGACAACATCTTGTGAACGCGTTAGCTTCACTGTCATCTACTAGGGTGCTCCTGGAATAGCGGCGCCTCGGCATGGAAGGATAGCCAAGAATATCCACATGGAGTCCCTTCGGGCTAATACGGCTGCTTCTGGCGGGACGAGGTATTCTACCGAAAAAAAAAAAAGACGTGGTACTTAAAACTGACTGAGGTGAACGGCAATGCGGCTGTACGCGGCTGGTCACCCACACCATCCCCTTCCAACTAGGCCTACCTTCTTAAACGTGTTTCAGCGCTTTCGCCCAACAGGGTCACTCCCTCGTCCGAGACAGACCAGGAAGACAATCGTCAATGAAGGACTGAAATCGACGTTGTCGCGTGCGTAACGTCGATGCCAGAACTCAGGATCCGGCAGATTGCCGATCAGTGCGAACGCAGCATTGGCACCGTCGCAAATATTCTAAGAAAGCATAAGTTCCATCCCTATCATGTTTACCTTCACCAGGACCTAAGTGAGGCGGACATTGAAATGTGGGTTTACTTCTGCAATTGGGGCCTGATCAACATTGACAAAGAAAAGAACTTCTTAGCACAGAATAATTTGGACAGATGAAACTCGGTTTTGCCGCAATGGCACTATGAATAGTCCACAACGCGCATTACTGGTCACAAGAAAATCCACACTGGCTGCGGCAGCACAAGCATCAAGTTCGGTGCAGTGAGAATGTATGGTGTGGCATACTCGGGGAGAGGATCATTGGAACTTTTTTGAGGCCAACTTTAATGGAAATATGTACATGGAAGAAATATTAGGTGTTGTTGTGGACGACTTTGTCTCCAGTCTTTCCCTGAATGGTCATTCAGGGAAAGACCAAGTGTAGTTCCAGCACGACGGAGCACCACCACATTTCTCCACCACGGCAAAGAGCTGATTGGACATACGTTTTCCAAGACAGTGGATCGGGCGTGCAGGAGCGATGTTTTGGCCACCGAGATCCCCTGACCTTGCTCCGTTAGAGCTTTTTTCTTTGGGGCTACGTTAAAGATCGAGTTTATGCAACAGAGCCCAGTGAGGTCAATGATATGAAGCGCACACATGTGATGTCAATCATATGAAGCGTTCTGGATGGATGCTTGCACCTGCCTGTGCAAGCATCGATCCAGAAGTACTGCGTAGAGTTATCGAGTTGACCAGACAGCGGTTTATGCTTTGCATTGCTGTGAAAAGGAGGCATTTTGAAGATTTTTTAGGGCATTGACAACATTGAAGTGTTTTCACGAGATTTGTGCAAGACCACGCCAGACTTAAAGCGGCAGTATGAAATATTCGTTAGCATAGGTAAAACTGTTTCTGCTGGTGATGGTGCAGATGTTGCTCTTGATTTCAATAAAACTTACAATACTTGAAAATCAGCTGTCACTTATTTGCGTAGTCCAGGCAAGGTCCATGCCCGCTCGTCTAGTGATCATTACACACGCGCACTATCCTCCGGCTTCTCCGCTCGCGCCATTAACGCGGCATGGCAGCTGCTGCCATCCTTACAGGCAGCGCGGTCACGTGTCAAAACAACAGCTTTCCGGGTTCTTCAATTTTTTTTATTTCGCCAGGCAAGAGGGGAAGGGGGACAGTTATCATCTTTGCCAATGCCTCCACCCCATTGTAGACTAAACGCCGCACGCAACTGCCGCGTCACATCAGGGAGGAGCTTTACGCGGATCCTAACTCCCTTGCATGCGTAATCATGCGAACGACAATTAAAATTTGGAGTCAGATATCTCTGAGAACACACGTGGTAGAAGAATTCGTATAGCTGATACTGTGTAGAAACATGACTGCCTCTAACTTTTCAATACAAACATACCACTTACTGCAGTCAACAAAAAATTTATTATTCAATTTTACTTAATTGGGCTGCGGACGCGATAATTATTGTCTCACTTTGTGCCCCCCTGGTCATATAACTTATCTGCACAGGTGGTCTTCGCGTGCCTCCCACTGCTTAATTTTAAGAAAACCATAAAGCTTAATTTTGAATCCCTGCATACTGCGGAAATATAGTTCAACGGTGCGTTGTAGGTATTTAACCAACCAAAACGGTCCCGTAAGGCTCCCACAATAAAGGAGGAAGTTTATGTGGCCAAATTACCGGACGCATTACATCAGTCCCCCATATCGATCGTGGATTAATGAGATGATACAGTCAATTATTTCTTCTTCAGTGGGAGGTGAGAAGAGTTGCGTTTATTTTATTGCGATAGCAATTATATGGACACTTCAACCGGATTTCTGCTGTCGCCGTCGCCGTGAGGTTCCGTATAGATTCCAAAGGCGATAAAATCATCGCCGCGCGCCGTATGCGCGAGCGAAAGCACGCGGAGGACGCGCGCTATCACGGAGGGCGAACTCCCCCGCGCGCTATCACGGCGAGCGAACGCACGGCGGAAAGCAAACGCGACCGTCGTGCGAAAGGCCGTGGGGGTATGGGAGGGAGGGAGGCAGGGCGGCCCTGTGCTCCGGCACCAAAGGCGTATCTTGCCACTCAATCTCCCACGCGAAAGCAAGAAAGCGGGAAGGCAGCGCGGGAAGGAGGGGGGGGAGGGGTGGGCAGCGTCTCCTCTGCACAACTCCTCTGCACTTTGCCCAGCGTAGGCGGTCGCCCGCACCGTCTCTTATCTCCACATGGCCCTGACCTTTACTTTGTATGCGCTGTGCATTCATTGCTCAGTTTCCGTTGAAGCGATAGACCGCGCGAGCCTTCACCCGCTGTGGCGTTTTGACAGTCGTTGTCTGCGGTCATTCAGTGTGATCTATTCATGTTTGCTTGTGCGCGCTGACACCACAATTGTTAATTCAGTTAGTAAGCGAATCAGTCCAAGTTTATGCAGCCGATAAAACCACTATCCCTACTCCGAATAGCTCTCTACTAATTTGCTATCGCAATCGATGCTGCGCCTTTCGGGCGAAACTGTGACATTTTTTCCCACGCCTCCACTTCTGCTAGACATAAGATTGTCTGGTTCTCTCTTAGATCTATATCGCTGACTGCGTCAAAATTCGCACTGGGCAGTTCGATCGTTGCTCTCTGAATTCTGACTTAGATATCAAAGGCTACATTAAAGTTTCTTAAGCAATATAGCGCGTGAATTTTACTCACCAATAGAGCAAAATCGGATGCCTTGCCGGAGTCTTAGTAACCGAAATTTACTGTAATCTCACCGTTATTAGTAAATAACATGAAAAATACCCACCATCACCGCGTGTAACTGCCAAAAACTTTATAGGTGGAGCAAGATATATGAGGAGGAGGAGGAGGAATAAACTTTATTTAGGGAAATGAGCAGACGCTAAAATCGTCCGAGGTGGGCGGCGTCCCTAGTCCAGGATGCCGTGGGCCTGAGCCGATATCTTGGCCCTGCTCACCAGGCGATGCTGGTCTTCAGGGCTCAGGCTTGTCAGCTGGGCCTCCCACTGCTCGACGGTTGGTCCGGTGATGGGTGGTGTCGATGCGTTTTGTTGACATTCCCATATCATATGGTAGAGGGTATTGGGCGCAGAGCAGAAGGCGCATCTGTGAGTATAGCTCGTAGGATACATGGCGTGTAGCAGGGTGCCGTGCGGGAATGTGCCGGTCTGTAATTTGCGGAAGATCACTGCCTCTTCTCTTGTTAGCTTGGGATGCGGGGGTGGGTAGATCCTCCTGCCCAGTCTGTAATGACTCAGGATATCGGAGTATCTTTTCGGGACGCTATCATGTTGGTCTGCCGGTGCTCGTGAACCCGGTGGGATAGCCCGGAGAATGTGATCTCGGGCAGCAGCGTTAGCCGCTTCATTACCCGCCAGGGACTCGTGTCCCGGGGCCCAGACAATGTAAAGTTCTTGAAAATTGTCTAGTTTTTCGAGGATGCTCAGGGCTTGTTTCGAAATGCGGCCCTTTTGGTAATTTCTGCATGCTGTTTGCGAGTCCGTGATGACTGTGATGTGATCTTCCTCTCGCTTACCCGTAGTGGCTGCCAGGGCTATCGCCGTTTCTTCCGCGCAGTCGATGTCTGAAGTGCTTACCGAGGCTGCTGCTACCTCTTGTCCTTGGCCGTTGATCACGCTGATAGCGTGGGCCGCTCTGTTCTTGTACTTTGCCACGTCGGTGTATCTGACTTCTTCTTGTTTTGATCCTTCGTAGGCCTTACGTAGAGCTTGCACTCTCGCTCGCCTCCTTTCTCTGTTGTATTCAGGGTGCATGTTTCTCGGGATGCTGGCCACCGTGATCTTCTCCCTCAGGGGCAGAGGAACCCGCTGTTTTCTGGACTCATATTCGACTGAGTAGCCCAGTCTTATTAGGGTGTCCCTGCCCGTGCTGGTGAGCTTGAGTCGCTCTATCTGGCTCGTCTTGTGGGCCTCTGCTAGTTCCTCCCAAGTATTGTGGATGCCCAGGCTGAGTAGCTTCTCCGTCGACGTTGTCGGTGGAAGCCCCAGTGCCAGCTTGTAAGTCTTTCGTATTAGGATGTTCAATTTGTCTCTCTCGCTGTTCTTGAGACCCAGGTACGGGGTGCCTAAGATATATGAGCTTCTCTATTTTTAGCCAGCGAAACAGCGAAAGTTATAGTTAATTCTTTATTTATACACTTTCTTGCTGGTCTTTAGATCTTTAGTATGGCACGCTCTTTAGTCGCTAAACTACATTTTGTCGCAGTTGAAAAGCAATAAAAATTTCCCATAGAAAGCCTCCAATTTCGATGTGCAAATGGCGTTGCAGCTACCCTGGACTACAGAAGACACTTCAGTACAGCCCTTGTAGTAGAGACAAAAATGGTATTTAGAAGGAAGAAAATGACGCTTAGAAAGCTGAAAGAGGAGTGGGTGACACTGCGTACGTCCCTAACGACCGGTGATTTTCAGGTTCGTTGCTTTTGTCTTGCTTTTGGCCCGGTGCTGCACTGTTCGTGAGTGGACTGCTACACACGCTACGAGAGCGGAATATCATAACCGCGTGCGAATATTGCTTTTTGAAACGAAATCGAATAAGAAAGAAATAGTGATGTGAAGTAGTAAAACAATGGGAATATTTTTAGGGCGCTTAGCGACTTGCTAGAACATGTTTCTTAATAGTTTTAGGATGTTCGGTTGGCGGCGTTTATGAAAGAATTCACCGAGCGATCCCGCTGATTAGCGGTATATATTCGCAGTGTTCTAACACAACCTACCCAGGGCTTAATTGCGTACCCGGGTGCCCATCAAGGAGGTTTTTACAAACCTCCTTGTTGTCCATGCACACTGTAGACGTCTTCTTTTCATCTTTCAGTCGCCATTGCCCTTCCCCAATGCAGGGTAGCCAATAAGGCTCGGCCTGGTTAATCTCTCTGCATTTGCTTGATGCACTATATCTACCGCTGCTCTTTATAGGAATGGCTCAACGACGCGATTGATTTCCTTATAAGATACGCAGTTGGCACGTCTCCCGAGTTCTCCTGCGGCTAGGATATATCAAGGACGCCCGCCTCGGTGATGCAGTGCCTATGGAGCTCTGCTGCTAAGCACGAGATCAGGGTTTCAATCCCCTCCGTGGTATCAGAATGCAAGAAACGTGTTAGAGAGCCACAGGTCAAAACCAACAGGTCAAGCCCGCCGCTTAACAGCAACTCTTATAGCCCCAGTGTTTCTTTGGGATGGTAAATATAATGAATGAATGAATGAATGAATGAACGAATGAATGAATGAATCAATCAATCAATCAATCAATCAATCAATCAATAAGCCACTGAATCAAATCAAGTTGTTCTCCAGTGACCAAAATACTGCGCAGAAATAAGCACATTAGGCAATAGAATGGGAAATCTGGACGAGCCCCCCTTTGCTACACACAAGATACTTAGGCCGTGGTCAAGAAGCCAGCTTAGGGCAAATCTCTAACATCTTCTTAAAGTAAATTTGAATAATCAGGCGGCAAGAGAATTCACTGTGATTGCTGGTCCTGTATAACGAATTATATCATCTGTTCTGTGAAGTGAGCTTGAAATTTGTTGTGTGTTTGGACCTTCCATTCATGTTGGCACGCGTAGTCTTCCAGCGAAGGTTAACTTATATAATATGTATCCCATATTTGACCAGGGGCCTGAACCCGAGTAAAACTTGAATTGAACTCTGAGTCGCTGCAGCCTTATGCTTATAATTATAATACCATAGGTAATCTTTTTTTTATTCATTTCTGTTGCAGAACATACTGAAATGCAGCATCGTTGTTACTTAGTCCCTCAATCTCTATACCGCAAACGATTTATAATTGAGTAGAATATATATGTTAAGTAAATGTAATATACAGTACGAGTACAAATCGTCTTTACCATGCCGCCCGAGTCTCGTACCCGCTGAAGAAGGATGGGGTGTTGGATTAAACAAGCATATGAAGATAAACCAACAGTTCATTTATATGACCATTGCCTACGGCAAGACATACATTCAGGGGTGCCAGTGGCTGCCTTTATAGATGCTAGCCACTGCAGCTACGATGTGCCTTTTACAACACAGGCAAGCGGGTGGCTTTGTGAGCAGACGCGATTGTTACCAGAACTGAAGAGCGAAAAGGTTTCCCAGACTGTCGCTAACGTTTTGGAAACTCCGCATTGCAGGCAGCGAATGGCTCCTTAGCCCATTGCAACTATTATGTGGTGGTCTCTTCTCGGTCCCTTATTTTCTGAAGAGCCAGAACTCAAATGACGGCAGCCTTGATGAGATGTGGTTTCACTTTCCTTAGGCTCGGTTGCCACACGAGCAGTGTCACTGTTACATCTACAGTCAAAGCGGTGCAGCATTTCTTGAACGATCTTCTTTTGTGTGTGTGTGTGTGTGTGTGTGTCATCACGATTTCTAGGCTTTTCGAAAACGGCACTAGATTGTTACGAGAGGCGGGGGGGGGGGGGGGGGGGCGCAGGGGCGATGCCTCTGCTTAACAAGATGACTTAAAGCTGGGTCAAACTTCAGCCTAATGTAAGCTATAATATTAACGTTGCGTAGTGCATCTTACACTTTGCATATTAGCTGCTCATTTAACCCATGATCCGTAAAAACAAAGGATACAGCAACCATTTCGACTAGAATATTGGAGGTCTTACGGCTTCTTTGGGGACTCAAGAGGCTCTGCCTTGGCTGCAAAAGCGCCCAACTTGACCAGTGACTGCCTCATCAAGTCAGCGAACAATAATGGTCATGGAAGCACAGCGGAAATAACGGTCTTTATTTGAAAGTTAGATATCATAACGCAAGTGAAAGTGGAAAAGTACACAACTTGTCTCTGGTGGCAGCCGAACCCAAATTTTCAGCCTTATCCGTGGTTCAGCTCCCATGGGCGGGAAGTTTTGTTTTCGTCCACTTCCCTTTTCCTTACTATTTCTGCCGTTTAATTAAATGTAAAGGGAATTTCCTCTTTGCATTCGTGGGCTTCATTATCTGTTGGCTTCATTTGAGTGTAATTGACAATACAACGAGCCGATCGGCTTCCATTGTTCTTATTGCTAAACTTCACCAGTTGCGCAGTGTTTTCCTATAGTAATTCGCCATCATAACGCCACCCGCGAGTATCGATGCAATAACGAACACCGTTGCACGTGGAGCTTTTAATTACGGAAAGCTTTTGTGTTCGCCTACCACCACCACGTTTCTTCAAAGGCTGAACGCGCCATTTCTTTGTGTCGGACAAGCTTTACGGGACTCGAAGTTTAAAAAGATTCCTAATAAAGGTCTGCACCAAATAACCTCAGGCTTCTCGAGGCTAATTATCAACCTCGGTAGTTAGCTCTCTCTATACAGTAAAGGTACATCTCACTATAAAAGCTCCCTGTCTTAGCTAATATGTTCTCCACGCTCTCTTATATCTCTACATCTCTATCTCTCTCAGGGTGCGAGAAAATGCGGCGCAGTACGCCGTTGTTCGAAGGTGTCGGGAAATCCGGCAGCTTAATGTGGAAGCTAGCGCAACAGCCACTTTATAGAAATCGCCTGGCCGCCGCTCTCCGGCGCCGCGGGTCTGCGCAATTATAGCGTACCGCGTTCGCCCGAAGTTCGTGGCAATTGTCTGCGGCGCCGAGCTGCTCTTACATTAGCAGGGAATTAGACTCCCCGGCATCCGCCGCTATTCTATACGCACGACCACCCTATAGCGTGTCAGCCTCTCTCCCTTCCACGGTCGCACGGAAGCATCGTCTAGTTCCAAAACGACTCAAAGTCCGCGGGGACGCAGTATCACAACCACCCCGGCGGCGGCAAACTCTGCTGCTCTACATGCCTATATGTATACGCGCCTCACAACTTGGCGCCGCAAACAATTCGCGCTGTTCGCCGTCTCCTAAAGCCGCATCGCCCACAGTTGCAAGCCGCTCAAAAGTTTTAGCGAGATTGCGCCCCTCGCGATTCGGTTGTATACGACTGCGTAGGCAACGCGATATGGCGTCCCGCGGAGTGAAAACCGCCGCCAGCCGCAGCCGAGACCACTCTTCCCGCTGTTTCTTTTTGGACGGGCTGTTGAGAGCAACTTGTCGTTTGTGCCCGCGCCGGCCTCGTTCTTGCGTCGCTACTTTGTTGTGTTTGCTTGCTTAGTTTTTTTTGAAATCGCGCTCCTTGGTCACCAGGCACTCCGCTCCTTCTCGGACGAGAAAAGGCGTCTGGTTTCCAGGGGGTGGCATCCATCCGCTGACACCGTAGTCTCCAAGTGCTTCTTCTACATGCGCGCACTTTACATCTTGCTGTTCTCTTCCTTGCCCAAAATACAGGCAATTTTATTGTTATTTTCTTACTCCCATCTTTCCAATACTGGCGACGTTGCTTTCTAGCATCTAGCAAGCTTTCAAAATGCGCTCTCATTGTGCCCCCCCCCCCCCCCCCCCCCCCCCAATCTCACCCACTCGCCCTTTCTCCGTACTTCCGTTTTTCTCCCGTACGAAAATCGAATCGCTGTCTCCTCTGCGGAGGATGAATCTGGGTCGCTATCCTGTTCTTTCCAAAGTGCGAACATACCGCTGAAACTGGGGATGTCCTCGTATCCCCACGCAGGGACCTTGTACCGCTCGCAGCAATGGCATGCTAACTTCGAGCAGGTGCAGCAAGAAATGTTGGGCCCTGGATAGCGCTGAGGGATTTCCGGCGAAGACCATGGTTGCCGCTACTCGAGGTACACGTTCGGTGTACGATGACTTTTCTGTTTCTGCAAGCTTTGCTTATTCGCTAGCACAAAGTTTTCTGCGTGCATGCGGAATATGTATGAGACAATAGGACCCTGCTCCTCTTTCCTTTTTTTTTTGTTTCTTTTTTGACAATCTTCTTTTGGCCAGAAATCCGAGGATTAGGAAGTTTTATACGAGCTATTTCATTGTTCTTCGCGTCGCCGACAGCGAGAGTGCGGTCTGATCGCAATGTTCTAAGCTCCGCGCCATCAGCACCTGAGCCCTTTTTTAGACACCCGTCGTCGTTTTAAGGCATGGCTGGAGCAAAGAAATCAATTTCAGGGAAAAGGAGGTGTTTTATCATAAATTTCACAAAAAAACTAAGAGAATATTCAGACGGCGCACAAGGTGTTCTTTTAAATGATAGTTAGTGGTCGTGGGCTTATTACTTCGTTAGGTTGTAATTAGATCTTTTTCATGGTTTTTGATAAGATTACACACGATGAATCATTTCTATGATGATGCCTTTTACTGTAGGGCATATCTATACACTGTATTTGTGTTTATGCGTGAAATAGAAGAGACCAGATGTCAGCGTGTCAACGAAGAGCCGAAATGGCCTTATATATGAATGAATGCAGGTTTAAGTGCATTTCAAATCAAGGAGAATTTAGTACGCGCCTCTGTGAAGTAGATGTGAGGTTGCTTATCACTTACGACATGTTGAACTTTTTGATGGAGGCGGGAAAACGACGCAATCGTTGCCGTCCATGAATGCCGTTTCATGCACTTGGTAAAATGTCCCAGAAGCACCTGAAAAGCATACATTTCCGTTACCGAAGGCTGCATGCCGCTTCAGAAATGCTATGATTGAATATTGTTAGTTGCTTGTATTTAGTGGCACAAATTGTGCAGAGCAGCCACACAGAGACGGCTATTCTTCCTTCACTCATAGACTGGCATTAAATATTGCTGTTTGGTTTTAATAAGAGATCCAAGGCACTCGATTGCCACATTGAGCGAACAATGCTTAATGCGGACAAACATCACACATACATGAAGACAACAAAACATTGGCTAGATAGCAGGCAGTGTGGCTATACAAATCCACAGCTGTGGTCTACTGTGCTAGATCACTGCTGAGCCGGAGGTCGCGGGTGCCAGTCATGGCAGGGGCAGTCGAATTCCTCTCTGGCCCGGAGTACAAGAACGTTAGTCTACTGTGATGTACGTCAAGCCACAAGCGTAGGATTCATTGATGAAATTTGGGAGAGGTCTTCTGTCTTGCTGTTGAGCCATGATTATTATGATGAAGGACACCCATGTGTTCAAACATATTTCGCAGGCCGACGCCACAACATCTTCATAACAAAATTGTTGCTCGTAGACAAAAATTAACATTTTTTGTCTGACATTTTGTATATGTTTGCATGACAAGTTACATTATTTTCCACTTTCGTTCGACTTATTGCACGCGCATTATCTTCATATTTCAGGTAAAAGGCACAGTGATGTCTGCTTTGATTTTACGCTCGGAAACTGTGACTGTACAGTCACAGACGCCGTAATGCGCAGGTATTTTTCCCATTGTGGCCTAGTGAAATAAAGTCGAACCAGCCGCACTTTCCTCAACAGGTGGAACGGCCATGAGTGCTGCGAAACCGCGACGAGTGCACATACATAGCATGAGGCGAGGTACTGAAATAACTCGATTGATAGTCTCAGGAATGTGCATTTTTCTCCTCCAAACTCCTCTATAAGACGTTCTATTCACCGATAAAAAAATTCCTGCCTTCCCATAATTTAATCAGCCTTAGTGAAATATGTAGAAAAATACTTATATCTCCGTAGCTTACTCGAAATAGAGGCGTTCGAGACAATTTGAATGCAATACTTGCAGGCGCGCGGTATACTCACTAGCACGTTCAATAAAGACCCGATGTGCCGATACTGTCTTACATTATATAGTCAATGTGATCTCGCAGATGGTATGTATGTGTTGCACCGTGAACACGGATACCGGCTTGTTTCATGAAGCCCAGGTGAACGGAATACTCCACTTGAGCGAATGAGAAGTAACGTCATGGTTACCAGCGTAGCACTAACTTATCGTCCCGTCACGAACCATTCGCACTGTTCGTTAGCGTACCATCTGCGGCTTTGCCTTGCGCGCTGATGGTGTAGGAACTGTCGCTGAATCCCATATGAGCCGCAGCCGACGCTAGCCGCACTGAATGCAGCTGATTTTATATAAGGAGTGAAGCAATCTCTGATGCAAAACTTTCGCAGCTTATCTTCAAGGTCGAAAGTAAGCAGCGCTAATTAGGGCGACATTGCCGCGGCATTGCACTACCTCGGGGCAAGATTTACGTGTGCCTGCATAAGGGACATAGGGTGCCATTAGGTAGAATTTTAAGCTAACTCTCCCTAGAGGGAGACTCGGTGCTTATATTATTATGATTTATTGGCAGGTGTACCTGCGTGGTAAGTACTTATGTTGTCCATTATTCAGCAGGCCTCAAAATTTATTGCCGTCTTTGCAATATTCTCGTTGAAGCGTCTTTCTCTAGAAAGGCTCGTCACACTTGAACGGCTGGCCTAGCCTCTCAATTTAAGCGGCGAACGTTTTGCGAACATGTCCCTAAGAAGAAATTGCTCAGGATATCGCAAGGAATTTTCCATAGCAATGTACAGTTTGAAAGTTCCCAAGATATATCAACTCGCAAACAGCACGCATATACAGTGTATGTATTTTCAAGTGCGCAGAAAATACTCCGGTGCACCTAATTATTTCTTGACCGTTAGTATTTATTTCCAGGAGGAGAATCTTAATTGAAAGTAAAAAGAAAAGTTCAGAGTTTTCAGGACAGGCTTATAAAGAGTGCAAAGCATATTTTCAGGCTATATCCTATTGTAGCATATTAGTGCCATCGCTCGTTGCGCGGTCCTTACCTTGTTCTCAAGCTTCCTTGTTAACCTCCAAGTTTCTATATCCTACGTTATAGCGCGAACGGGGCCACGCAGGACAGCAGAGCAGACGAAAACTCCTCTGTCGTATTGCGTGCCCACGTTTGCGCTATACCTCACATTGGGCTGTACCAACTAGCCTACCAGTCTGATCTTTGGAAATCGTGGCGCGGTTCTTACCTTACCGATGTTTTCATCGGTCCTTACCGTTGAAACGTTTCTGCTCCAAGCGTTAGTACCTATAAAATGCAATGAATGTACACTTTTATTTGCAAGGACAATAGTAAGCTGCCGCTCATGACTTGGCAATACCTTAGATAATTAAAAGAGCGCAAATAGGCACACTCGCAACCAGTGGCGTAGCCAGAAATTTTTTTCGGGGGGGGGGGGGCTCAAGTTGCAACGCGGCCTCCTCCTTATAAACGTTGTCGAGGCAACAAATACATGAATAATAACTGCATTGCCATTGCCAATGTCATTGTATATTAGGTGCTGAAAACGAATTATTTAACGCTACGCACAGTCAAGACAAGTAAATTATGTGCTTGTTTCATAAAAGAATAGCTTCGTATGTCCCAAGAATTGTGGCAGTAATAGCTGATATCAATGCTTCCACGGTTTTTTTTTTCTTGGTCTATCTAATAAGTAAAGAAAATATCACGCGAACTTTAGAACTATATCAGTTCGAAACCAGCAAAGCAGTGCATGCAGCTGGTATGAAAAACCGTAAAGGCCATAAAATGAACAAGTTGACAAATATTTTGATGCATCTTTGTCATTTAACAACCTTGTTTACATTTTTGTACATATGCAACGGCCAGGGAAAAACCTCAATGACACTGTCCTTCGTTGCAATGGATTGCGCAGGAGCAGATGTTACCGGTCGTATATTGTAATTGTACCGAAATTATAGTTGCAACAACGAGTACATATAAAAAGCAGAAGTTCCGCAAAATATACATTAGAAATGCGAAGATAGAATGGAATATACAAATGCCAAGATAAACGGCAAGAAAGTGTCGCGTGAAACCAAGTTCACTGCTTGTATACACAAAACCTCGCAACAAGATATTTAAATATACGTATAAGTCTGCAATAAATCTACGTATCTAAGGAAACGTCATTGTATATAATGCGTCAAACAAGACAAATAAACATGTTGCGCAGTCACAGATAGTAAACATCACGCATACGAGAATAAAGACAGACGATCCAGACAAGAAGAAAACTATAATCTCAGAAATTGTGATAAGCATTTGGGCCATGCTGCGATCGCGACAGCACCATGTGGCTAGAATAAGAGAAAAAGAATGCAGAAATCAATGCGAAAATGCGTATTTTAACTGCTTGCACAACGGCAACAATTATTCTGCACCCAAAGTCAAAGAAGGCTATTGCTTTGTTTCAAAAAAGAAGTAAATACATGTAGCTAAAAAGGAAAGAAAAGGACAAACGAAAGCCACAGATGATGCGGCAAGTTGATTTACCTAACATCCGAGTGCGTTTTTTGGGAAACGCCGCGTGTGCTGGGCTTTCAATGCGCAAGGTTTGTCAAAATTGGTTATTGTTGTCCCCGTAATTTTTCTATTCCGTGATGATGATGTGTGGTGTTTTATGGCGCAAGGGCCAGTTATGGCCAAACAGCGCCATGTTTTCTATTCCCACGATAATTTTGATCATCATGCTAACTGTTACAGTAAACGGCGAAAATTTCTGTGCTTTTAAAAGCTAATGAGCAGTCATACGTTTTCATAATTACGAGCTTATATAGGAACGTGAAGGAACAGATATTTTTACAGGCATTGATTTTTGCTGCTTCGCTATCTAAACGATAAACTTCACTCGGCGGGGAGGTTTAGCGAAGCGTTCAGTAACTTCGGACACGTTGATGGCGACGTCTCTGTGGGCGTATAGAAGCGCCAACATAACCACGCGTTCCTCATTGTAAAGCGCAAGTGGTTTTTTTAGTAATCTCATGTTTGAAAATCTCTCTGCGCTGCAGCGGCACTGGAAGGGCGACTAGAATATGCAGCAGTTTGTACTAGAGCACTGCACGGGGCGATTTTTTCAGCCCGGACCAGGCCCGGGCCCGTTTTTACGTTGGGCTGCCCGCCCAAGCCCGAACAAAACTTTTATGGCGAGACCCGGGCCCGGCCCGGGCCTGGAAATAATCTACGTTACCTGCCCGGCCCGGCCCGCCACCCCTTTACCTTAGGCCCGAGGCCCGGCCCGAGACCGAAAAATACATGTTTTTCAGAGTTGAAACGCCCGAGAATAACTCGCTGCACGTTACATGCACACCACCAGAAAGCCCGAGCCCGGCCCGGGCCCGGGTCAAAAAGTACACGCCGTGCCCGAGCCCGTCCCGAGCCCGTGAAAAAACTGCTCTACCCGGCCCGGCCCGTGGGACGGGCCGGGCCCGGGCTTTCGGGTAAGCCCGAGCCCGAGCCCGTGCAGTGCTCTGTACACATATACATATAACCTGCAGTCTCCATGAGAGAGGGCATCTATTCCTGTGCTAAAACCTAAAAACACTTCGGTATCGTTTCCTCAGCACCACGCTCGACAAGGTAGACAGCCGTCCTCTTACGGAAGCCACAATTTTTGGTCCCTGGTCCCAGCCGAGGTCGGAACGAACTGCTTTAAAAAAGGTTGCAGTGGCTTAGCTCGGCTATGCCAGGATATACGTAGCGTTAGCAAAGGTTCAGCTGATTATTCTTAGCTTTCCTGGTTGTCTAGATTGTCAAGTATTAGCTTGATTGTCATGCTTACTGCTGCTCCAATGACACACACGCGGTATACGTATTATGTGGCACATGTATATTTATTTTTGCTCAGCGTCACGTAGCTTCTCTATTGCTACAAAGACGGCTGCGCTGTTGAGCAGCATTTGCGCTCTCCTTCTCCATGGCTATACCGCACTGGCAAACGCCAGTCAGAAGCGCAGCGGCTCCAGCGCAGTGTCAGACGGCGACTGCACAGCGAGCGCGCGCCGGCGCCAGTGCGTCTACCACGGCTACGACGTCACTCCTCTGGAATGCGCAGACCGGCGGCGGTGAGTCGCGCGCGGCGGCGGCGGAGTGCGCGAGAGGTGCCGGCTCCGGTGGCTCCGGTGCGCAAGCCGTGTGACATCACTGATCCTTGCGCATGCGCAGCACGGCTCTTGATGTGCCGCGCGAAACGGGCTTGGCTAGGCCAGTGTAGCTAACGCTACAAAACGCTATTACGCTTTTTAAAAGAAACAGGACTTAGTGAAAAACTATAGAATGTGTGGACTGATACGTTTCTTTTAGTTTTTTTTTATATTGTTTTGTTTTCTAATCTTTTGTGCCCTTACCCCATCCCCCTGTGCACAGTAGCCAATCGGACACTTAACCTGGTGAACCTCTCTGTCTTTCACCTCTTATTTTCCTTCCTTCCTTCCTTCCTTCCTTCGATATCGTTGACATCCTTGTTTACGTACCTTGCACAAACAGTAAGCTGTTCGATTCCAGCAATATCCGTCGTTTCGTCAGCAAGTACGGAGAAGCAGCCTGCAGCGTTCACTTTTGCATCTAGGCTTTCTTTGATAATTTCACCACAAATTTCTATAATTGGGTTTTGTACGTCTGGTTTAAATACGAGGCATTACTGGGGCAACTTTCCAAATGGTTCTTCAGATGTGTATCTCCACAATCAGCTCGCATGCGAAGAAGCGCTCTGGAAATACCTGTATTTTCAGCGGGGGCTTTGCTTAAATCCATAGGACCAGTGTCCCTATCGCCACGGAGAGCAAGACCTTGCCGCCCGCAAAAAAGAACTGTCTCAAATTAAATAGGCCGTTGAGTTTCTTCTGTTTTCTCTTATTTTACTTTGCCTGCCCTGGTCCAGCTTATCGATCACATTGGGCGCGCTTGCTGAAAATGTTTGGAGAAAATTATCAGATGCCAGCTGACAGTCACGGTGATATTTAATATTTTCGTGTGTGTGGAAGATTGCGAGCGCGTGCTTCCATTTCTTCAACGGCTTGGACACGCGCGTTCGAGTGCGTGCATGTTGGCCCAAGTTTATAAAAACATTAAACCCAGAAAGTTCCAGAATTAAAAATCTGAAGCACGCCTTTGGAAATGTCAGTGCACTTTTCGCGTCAGAAGTGTATGAGAACTTTATACCCATCAAGTTTCGGAATTGAAATCCACGCGCTCCGTAGATTCCGGTGCCGCTGCGAGATGCCGCGACGCGCCCGCTCGCTATCGAAAATCCCTTGAAAATTTGTGCTCAGCTGGGGCTCCTTACGTTATGTAACTCCAGGTGCATGGGCGCTTCCACGAAATCCAGCCCGAGTTCGCAATTTTCACGCCGAAATGACTTGTCGAGTGTCAAAAAGACATTCGAGACAAAATCCACAATGATTCCCGGCGCCGGTGGTTGTTGTGGTCGGCGGCGCATGACAGCACGAAAAAATGTCGGGGGGGGGGGGGGGGGAAGAGGGGCTGAAGCCCCATCAGCCCCCCCCCCCCCCCCCTGGCTACGCGCCTGCTCGCAACCATACACACACACTCACACACAAGCAGACACACTAGATACATCCCCCGCCACAATAACATGTCTGCGTGCGCGGGAGTGCGCGTGGTTGCGAGTTTGCCACGAAAAAATGTCGGGGGGGGGGGGGGGGGCTGAAGCCCCATCAGCCCCCCCCCCCCCCCCCCCCCCCTGGCTACGCGCCTGCTCGCAACCATACACACACACTCACACACAAGCAGACACACTAGATACATCCCCCGCCACAATAACATGTCTGCGTGCGCGGGAGTGCGCGTGGTTGCGAGTTTGCCTATTTACGCTTTTTTATTTATCTAAGATGTGCTGCAGCCCAACAGCAAGTTCTTTTGGTAATGCCTGCCGTATGAACCTCATGATGGTAATCAGCGCAAAGACTTACAGGGGCACTAAACAAAGAACCAAACGCCACAAGCGCTACGCTTCAACTGAAATTTAATGCAGGAAGTGCATACATATAAGCCACGAGGTCTAGCCCGATCCAAATGCTTGTTAAAGTACAAACTCCAATCGAATTTTATTCTTCAACAGACTTCCTTCTTATGATAATGGTCTCCTGTGAGTAAATCACATAGCTCGTAAATGTAGGGCCACAGGGATTCTAGGGACTGACAGGCAATCATGAATTATCGTTCTCTTGCTAGGCTATTGAACATTATCTTTATCATCTGCTTATAAATATTCAACCCTACTTTTACAGTTTGCCTGCTTACATCCTTAATAATTTGTTGCAAGTCATGTCCAGCGTGGCTGAACATGAGAAAGGCTATCTTCAAGCCGCAGGTCGTGGATTTGCTGTAGATCCTCACTACTAATCATTTCCAATCTAATAACTTGAATACCTCCTTTATGTATGCCGTGAATAGTATTGGATAAATTATGTCTCCTTTCTCTTTTTTGCATCAGTATTTTTACACTTTTCTTGTGGAGAATTAAGGTTGGTGTAAAATCTTTATTGATGTTTGCTAAACTATTGACATGTGCTTCCTGTACTTCTTCACTAAGCAATTCCTCCATGACTGATGATATCTCTACTGAATCAAGTGCCGTTCCGTAATGTATCAAAGCCATGTAGAGAGAATTTTCAATAACCTGACTGATGACGTGTATGGGATCCATTGCAAAATACTCCTTCCTGTAGCAAGCCTCTTGGCTGATTGAAATGAAGTGGTGCCCTGATTATACTGGAAATTATCTCAGTGAATATTTTGCGCAATACTGAATGGAAGCAAATCGGCGTATAATTTGTTAATTTTTAACGTTTCACTTCCTATACGGTATGATGGTAGAATTTTTACAACTCTCTTGCACTTGAAATCTTCAGGCATTGCGAATAAAAGGTCGCAAGCTTCGAATTCCCGTCAAGGCCACTACACATTCAAGCTTGGGGTGGCACCTGAAACTGGCAAATAAATAAATAATAAATAGCAGAGAGCCCGTCGGACCGTACTAACGCAGTTGCAACCAAATTAGGAAAGCCCGCTGAGCGTCAACACGACAGTTCCTCCCCACAACAGGAATTGGTCTATGAAGTGCAGTATTTGGCCACTACCTTTGTTATGACTCTTGCAATTACCTTTTTGGATGGCGAATTATTACTCTTTTGAGAACCCAGCCGGTTTCAAAGGGCTTACCTGGCCATAAAATTTTTTTCAATATGATGCGCGCACGATTTCTTTTAGTGAAGACCTAAGGCACGACAAAGTGATAATATGTTCTTCAATTGTTGAATGACTTAAATTGAACAAACGGGTTTAATCTTCAGGCAGCGTGTCATGAGCTCATAAAGCATGTTTTTCGTGAAACCGCAGATGAACGTGTAGAATATGGATTCCCCCTATTACAGGCACTTTATGTCCTTAAACTATAGTCGCTTTCTTTCTGCCCAAAGTTTGTGTTGAACTAATTGTCTGTCATTTAGAAAACGATGTCGTTGATGGCCAACACATTCTGTGTTGGCCATCAACGACATCGACGACAAAGACGCTGATTTTGCGGCCAGTTTCGGTTTCAAGGAGCCTGCTAAGGGGAACTAATTGTTCCTGTAGCTCCCACATGAACTCCGCTATTCAAAATTTGATTGTTGGGATAGGTAGTGTCAAGGACGAGCCCCAATGTACTCATTTGCTATAACCACCTATTGTTGATAATCACAAACTTAAGCAGCGTAACTTCACTTATTACGAACGTTAAGTGCCGAAATTGCTCTGTATCTAGATACCACCAATCCGTACACTCGAATAGTAAACATAACTTACCAATATTTACGTTTTTCTCATTTTAAAAGTTTGGTGCAGCTAAAAAAAAAAACACCCTGTATATTATAATATTATTTGCACGTGTCATGTATGGTTGGTAAGAAGTTCCATTTCAACATTATACCCTACGACCTCTTTCTGATACAGCTCTACTATTTCAATATGGGTAACAGACCAAATAAACACTACCACTACTACTATTACTACTACTATTACTACTTCTACCACTACTAATACTACTACAACTACTACTACTACTACTACTGCTACTACTACTACTACTTTTACTACTAATACTACTACTAGTACTACACTAAAATCTCTAACTACTGCTGCCACGGCTACTACTACAGCTTCGAATTGAAATGTCAGCAATGCATTTCTTTTACACCTGGATAAGCTGCTGACGAATCAAAGTGTTGGCACTGTCGATGTGCTAATAGCCCATACTATCCTGTAAAAGCACCAACATAAAATAGCAAGAACTTAACTGTCCTACTATGCCGGTAGCAGCCGAGGTCAAGTTACATATAGTTTAAATAAAGAAATAAATAAATAGACATGGTAATTGCTTCAAGGCTTACACCAGTAAATTTTTCTGGAGTTAGCCGAAGATGATATATATATATATATATATATATATATATATATATATATTCTCGTTCGTAAAGCACTTCATACGTGTCAGCGCAACTTCTACGCAGGACGTAACCAAACAGATTCACTGGGAGCCGGTAGGCGTACTCGCCAGCATCGTGTATTACTGCTACAAATTCGGACGCTGGCACGCTGCCACAGGCGACTTCCTCGTGATATACGCTCGCGCCGGACACCCAAAATACTCAGCCAGCCTCCCTGTTTATATTTTTTTTTCGATGAGACCCTATGCACCGAGGTGATGCTTTTAGTAACCTTATTTGCCTTTGTGGATGCGTCACTGCGGACTAGCTCCGTTTGGGCTTTCAGACAACTTTCATACTTACTGTCACCGACGATAGGCGTCAGTATTTGCAGGCTACATTGGAATTAAGAAAAAAGTATATCACAGACGACTATAAGGTCTTGAATAACGCGAAATTCCTTTTTATTACACAGAAGTAAAGTAGACTTACCATGTTACTGGCAATCAACAAAGGCTAAATAAATACAAAAGCACATCTGAACCTGCTACATTTATATTCAAAGAGAAAACGTTTAGGGAAATTAAATTTTATGTGGTCAAGCCTACTGTGAATGTCTGTAAAATTCTTAATCATTATATATGCATGTTTGCACGTCCAATCCCCATGAACAGTCAAACACCCTCACTATATTTAAGTGGTCACCACTTGACATCACTTATAGCTCAACGATGGGCTAGAAGTGAAAAATCCATCTGCTCCATTAGTCCCACATCCAATAATCCGATATGAAGCATACAGGATCCCAAATAAAAACCCGTTTTTCCCTTATGTAAGATGATGTTATTGGATATAGGAGTTATGGGGAATACGGGGCTTTTTCAGTAACTGCGCAATTGAAGCTATAGCTACAGCTTCAATTGCGCAGTTACTAGGCAGCCACTGAAATATAATATGATGGCCACTCTCGAAAGATTCGCGGTAAGCATACCTGCTTTCATATACTAGTTGCTCATGAAAGCCTTGACGAAAGAAGTTTGTAGTGTGGCCTTGGAATTGCCAAAAAAATTGCACATCGAATATAGTAAAGGCTGGTATCGAAGCACCTAGTCAACGTCTCCTTGAAGAGCCGCAGGTTCAGCTGCTGTCAGTGTCATAGCATGCGACAGTTGAGCTGTTGGCACTCACCGATCCTGAGCTCTCTCAATGGCAGGGGCAGATGTTGCTGCGCGTTCGGCTGACTATCAAAATCAGTGCGTGCCTATAGCACCGTCGAGAACCAAGGCAGCGTGGCAACTTTACTCACTTGCGCATTGCTTCGCACCTGGGCAACGGAATTCGCCAAATTTCGTTTAAGTCCTCATTGCATTCTTTGGTGCCTGACTCTTTGAAGCCAACCTACTCTCCCATCGCGATCACGAACACTTATTCGTTCCTCATCGGAATGGCCGGCAACGCCGCAGGCCACTCTTAGGATACGATGAAACTACAGACCCCGTTCTGTGTCGCAATTCATCCATCGACTATCAACGATATGCTCTGTGCACTAGTCTCAGCCACTTAGACGATAGACCGTTCTCGGAAACAGAGATCCGGGGACTTTGGCCGACCGAAGAACTCCAGTATATATGCACAAGGACACATGAGCCCTAATGCTCTTCTCTATGTCGACAGGGCTGTACGAGTGCTTGTTACTACATACGTGAGTGAACATTCATCTGCGGGTATGCGCACAGTGACTCTTCTTCTGCCCTCTTATCTTTCCTTCCCCACTTCCCCTTCCCCAAGTGTAAGGTAGTCAACCGCGGGCGGAACCATGGTTAACCTCTCTATCTATACGTGTTGTTCTCTTTGTTTCTGTGTGCTTCAAGGCCGACACGCCTCCAACTGGTACAATGATACCGAGTTATCACGTTTCTTCTGCAGTGCATGTTTATGAAGACGACTATGCTCAAATTCCGGCTTGTGAAATGATGAAACATCTTTCGTTTCACGTGATGCCAATTTTATTGAACAGGTTAAGGAGGTAAAAGCACCAAAATATGCTGTCAACGAAAACCACAAGATGTCTTTGAAGGGGGGAAGGACTCAAAGAAAAAAAACAAATTCGAAATTGAGGCCTTGATGTAAGAAATGTGTGGGACCGGGCTGGTTGGTTATAATTTATAAATACAGCGAAACAGTGGTCGGAGGAAAGAAAGAATGGATGATGGAGGGCTCCTTCTTCCTTTTGTGTTCGTTCAATCCTTCTTTCTGTCCTCCCTCCTCTGTGGCACTATATATATATATATATATATATATATATATATATATATTATATATATATATAGTGTGTGTGTGTGTGTGTGGTGTGTATAGTACGAACCCATAAAGTAGGACAATTTCCAAAAAAAAAACTACAGGCACAACCGCTGCAGCCTACGCCTATTACTATACGCTGGTTAGGTACGGTGCCTGCAGTATGACATGTAAAGCCATGTTTACCTTCAATGGGGAAAAGTGACTTCACACACTTCCTCAAGACGAGATCGCGCACGCAAGCTCTGAAGAATAATCGCCTGAGGAATAAACAGTTGATCGAGTTAAAGTTACCCAGTGGTGTCACAATTTTCCACACGTGTTCGCGTGTTTGGGGCAAAACACGTTACAATTTAATATCTTGTCGCAAACTGGCTTTAAATGACGATATTCCACACGCTACTTTCGAATCACTGCAAACGCAAGCAAATACAGATATAGTCGAATGCAAGAGAGTCGGCAGAGAAGATGACCGAGATGTTGAATTCTTCTGCTGACCTCGCAAACTACACACTTTTTCAATGTTTTCTAATTTCTTGCAGCTTCAGCGAACTTCCGCATACTCAGCTGAAAAAATAAAGGAAATTTTATTATAATGTCGTCTACGCATGATATGGCTTCAACTTTATGAACGTATACTGTGTATAAAATAAAAATAAGTATTGCTTTAATAAATAAATAAAAACATAATTTATGATGTAAATAAGTAAACAATTAGTTAAATAACTAAATATTTACTTATCACCGCCACCCTCGTCACGAAATCTTCCGTATTACTCTCCCTCACCTCAGTGTCCCCGATGCGCTTTCTAAGGACGAGTGGGCTGTGTGATGCCCTTTCAACGTTGTTGTGTGTTCATGCTATAAACAGAGAAGAAGCAGTGCACCGGACAAGCGCTAACTCCCAACTTTGTCAGTTGTAATTTAGTTCATGTCCCATCTATACTGTTTCTCATTTCTCCACATTCTTTTGCGAATCCGAGTTCACAACATAAGCACCTGTTTCGCTCCTTCTTCCTTTTGTTCCCGCTTCCCGTGTGTAGGGTAGCAAACCACGTGCAATGTGGTGAACTTCTCTGCTTTTCCTTATGTATAATAGTCGTCACTTGTTATACACAGAACAGCATAGCAAACCTGAAGGTCGGCTAGCCTCTTTAGTAATCATTAAACTTTCACAAAAGGAAATAATACACTGCGTCATAAGATTCCCTAACAACATCGTGCTAGAGGCGTCCCTATCGCTGTCAAAGGGTAGGCCTATGTGTGCCGCAACGTACATGTGAACAACATTGTGGGTGAAAATAGCGCAGACATTCTTGTGTTGCGCCGGCTTTCATGATTGATTGATTGAGGAAAAGAGTGAATCAGTCAGGTCCAAATTCTGAAGCTTACCATTCCCTGTGCCTCTTTGTAATCTTATGTGAGAAGCCCTTCATGCTTCCGTACCGTGAAGGAGAAAGTAAGCTTTTTCTGAAAGCTTCCTTCACCCGTCCTGATGAACGGAACCATTTCGTTATGTAAGGAACAAATTCCACGCGTATGGGTTCGAGGGTATTCGTCATAAGTCTTACGCGATCGTCAATATTCAGCAGAACGAAATGTTCGTCAAATACCGTTTTACGCTAAGCAGTTATTATTAAAGTATTTCCTGATTTGCGTTCATTCTAGCGCACTTAAGGACACCTTTCGGAAAGCAACAATGGCGGCGCGCATTAAAGTAGGTTCCGGCGGCTTGCGTTATACCAAGGGCCAAATTCCGAAATATTTCTTACCTTAGAAAGGAAACCTCCGTTGCGCTTAGGCTGCCTTACGTCAAATTCTGATATCTTTCGTATGAGCCTCCCTTAGTGGACGCCCCCTTGATGCTCCCTAACCCTAAGGCAGCCCCGAAGCTACCTCTCCTTCCTTTCCTCTCTCTTTCGCTGAGCGAGGGCTTCTTGGCAGTGCACGCCCACGTGATGCTCGCCTGTGCACGTGCGATTGTTTTGCACTGGCCGGCTGGCAGACGAGAAGAAAACGGCGGCTTCGAGTTTTCGCATACGGTAGCACCCTTTATACAAAGTACAAGCAAACTTCTGTCTATGACCTCTGCGATAGAAGGGAAGCGCGCCTTGCTAATCATAATATTTCTAGGATGTGTTGCCTTTACTTTCCGCACAAACCGTCGAATCTTGTAACCATGCTCAACAAATACCGCCTATTTCGTTGTGCCTAAAGCAGCAAGAACCTTAGAACGGATCATACCACAATCAACCACGAACACGATGCACACATACACAAATTAGACACATAATCCTCATAATCACCATCATCAGCCTTTATTTATCTCTACTGCAGGACGAAGGCTTCTCCCTGCGATTTCCAATTATCCCTGCCTTGCTCCTATGAACAGTGCCAGACTATCGTAATACCTTGCCGTCTCTGCCTTGTTCCTATGAACAGTGCCAGACTATCGTAATACCTTGCCGTCAAGCATCGCGATAGAAATTTGAGGCAAACGCAACTGACAGTTGAGAATGAAAGGGCGTAACAGTGCAAGACGACGACTTGGTATACCCGAAGCAGTCGGCACCATTTGATACCAAGCGAAGAGAAGCGGCGTTGATGACGGCGGGAAAGTAGTTGGGGTGATGAAGTCAGGAAATTTGCAGGCGCAAGCTGGAATCAGCTAGCGCAAGGCAGGGATAATTGGAAATCGCAGGGAGAAGCCTTCGTCCTGCAGTAGAGATAAATAAAGGCTGATGATGGTGATTATGAGGATTATGTGTCTAATTTGTGTATGTGTGCATCCGTGTTCGTGGTTGATTGTGGTATACCCGTAACTTCGCGTCACCTTTTTGGTATTACGCTGCCTTCCAATTCGGCAACAAGAGTGTAGGAGGTATACAGTAAATGACGTCTACACCACTTGTTTTCTTTTGTTTGTTTAGTTAGAACATTTTTTTTTCTTTTAAATGCCGCGGCGAACAACGGGAATCGCCTTGTTGAGGTGAAATACTTGAAGAGATGCACGCTACTGGCGCGACAAATGATATTGTCCAAATGACTAAATAAGAAGATTTCACATTAACTTTCTTTTCCTGTACTTTACGGCACATGTTGCAGTAGCGAAATTGATGCCAAGCGGTGAAGTGAATTAGTGTTTACTTAGCCAAAAATTCCAAGACTAGCACCACTTCCGAGAGTGTGCGGCACAAAGTGTGGTATGAAATAAATTGGACATTCCAGCTAAAAATTTATCAAAAAATTCGTCAGCTCCTCCTGTAGGCCGGTGACCTCGTTATCCCTCAAGCTGACCGAGATGATCCTTCCGCTAAGGTCAATGCATTCTTTAGCTATCTTTGTGAACGGATATATCGAAAGTAGCGCCAGCTTAAAGATTTCTGATAAGGCGACAGAACTTCACTGCAGATTAGGTAACATTTTCCAAGGAGAACATCTGCAATAAATAAATAACTAAACAAGATATTCAGTGAATCTTTTAAATTAGAAACCGGAATGTTGCCATTTTCGTGCAAGTAACTTCCGTCCCTTCAGGTTATACATCTCAACAGTCCAAATTGTGCGATATGTCCTGTGAAATTCTAGTGAAAGTTGAAAGATTGCCAAAAATTGGTAAGAACGAATACGATATAGAAGCACAAAGTTTACATATCGGTAACCTTGCACCAACAATGACATCCCAGTTCTGTAAAGTGCGTTCGTTACAACATTCAAAGCGGACAAATTTGTTATATTAACTTTTATCTTACAGGAAGTAGTTACAATGTTGACAAAGGTTTTGCAAAAGTCCCACTGACATATTAGTGGTGTATTTAAGAGGCATGTGCATTATATCACTTTTGTTCGCTTTAGAAGTAATATTAGATGCAGTTGACAGAATTATAACAACACATATCACGGCTGCGTTATAGAGTTGTACACTTGATTGTTTTATTTTCCGAAAATATGAAATTTTCAATAACTCTTAAACACATTAATATATTAAATCAAAATACCGCTTTCAGAAGTCACTACATTTAACTTTTTCTTTGAAATGCAACAAACTTCATCAAATTCCGTGCGGTGGTTGCTGAGAAAAAACGATTTCTACTTTCTCACGATTTAGATAAGGGCCGCCGAGTTATAGATTCCTCTTAAATCATGCACCGGGACACTACATAACAGATGCATGCTTTCGTCTATCGGGTTCGGGAAGGGCGGATATACAAAAATTACTGCTCGGTTGATTTGGTCTGGGTAAATCTAAGTACAATATGTAGTTCTTCGAGAGTCGGGAATCTTGCCGGATGGGTTTATCTTTAATAGAGAAGGAGCGCTTTATTTTGTTATCTTCTGCATAAATTACGCATTTTTTACAATTATTAGTTATCTCTGTTGTAATCATTATCCTTTATCTCCAGTAACAATTTATTCCTTTTTTTTTTTGCTCTAGCTTTTCGCTGAAGGCTGGTTAATGTGCGGTTACAGCAAGCACACAGCAAGTGCCCTCCGGATTTTCATACTAAACAGCATGTAGGGACAGATTTTACAAACTTGAGTGACTTGAGATAAAGCCAAATCGTCTAAAACTACGTCTACTTCTAGCATCGCTAGAAAGGCCACAACAACTTTCGTAAAATCTTGGCGCACTCTAGCTCATGTAAAATGTAGTCGTCAGTGATAGTTTGAACCTTAATTCAGGTCGACTGTGCAAATAAAATTAGTAAAAAATAAGATCATATTGAAAAACTCTGCAAATTGTTTAAAGAAAACTCTTACATGAGTTAACGAGGCAAGTTTCCAATATTTTATAATTTAAGTAATTTTAAAACACCTAAACGAACAAAAGGAAGACGGACACAACATGGACTCTCAA
Source organism: Dermacentor silvarum (assembly GCF_013339745.2). NCBI lineage: Eukaryota > Metazoa > Arthropoda > Arachnida > Ixodida > Ixodidae > Dermacentor > Dermacentor silvarum. The sequence continues at coordinate 55,721,507 of NC_051159.1, read as the reverse complement.
CAACACAACGGGCTACTGCTAAGAAGCGTACAAACGGTGCCCATTTAGAACGAACAATGACTAAATGCATATGCAAGACAGTTTGCTTCGGGCATCCTAAGCGTTCGTCCAGGCGTGCCCAAAACCAATAGAACAGAAGGTCGAGCACACACATTAACATTCTGCCCAAGCATCGCGCAAAGACGACGCTCGGCTTCGGCACAAAACACCGCTACTCTATCGCGGGGTGCATTGTCAATACATCGCTATTTGTTTAGACAGTGTGCGTGCTCGGCATTTTTCACTTAAATATGTAAAGGAGGCGCACGCTAAACACAGCGACGACGGTTGGCGTTGTTTACATGTTTATCTCGCATCTTCGGCCTCGGTCCGACGCCGCTGTTTCCTGGGTCGACCGAGTACGCCGATTTATGAGACCGTGAGGCACAGGCGTCGAGCCCACGGCACCGTGCACATACATACATACATACATACATACATACATACATACATACATACATACATACATACATACATACATACATACATACATACATACACATACATACATACACATACATACACACATACACACACGCACACACACACACACATACATACATACATACATACATACATACATACATACATACATACATACATACATACATACATACATACAAATAAACGCACTCACAGATTAAATTGAACGACAAATGCAGTAGAATGAAACGGTGTAGTCAGCACCGGATGTGATAGAAATAGGCGAGGGAAGTTCCTGAAGTAGGAGAGAGAAGGCCTTTGGTGAGCGTAAAATATGCAGTCCACTGAGCGGATCATAATGGCGGGTAGTAAAGAGAAAGACATTGCTTATCTTTCAGCGCCAAGTTGTGGGGCACTTGATGTCCCCTATACAGATTTACGACGGCGCGCCAGAGCGGCAGAATCCCTTCCGCTATCCATTCCGAGCGGAAGCCGGTCGCTAAGATATATATGTTTCTTTTCTTCGTAATGGCGCGCATGAATCAGATGGCGCGCCGGCACTGTAGGAGGAGTCTGGCTTTTCGGTGACACCGCATCTTTCGCTTCTTTTTAGATGGTTTCGTTCATGTCATCTTCGGGTCAGGCGCGTTATTCGCAGGCTAGGTTTAGAAAGGAACTTGATTAGTTGTTTTTACCAGATCTGGCAAGAGGCTCGCCACATTCAGGAAACTACGGCCCAAGTATACGTTCGACACAGAGCTTGTCTGCAGGCTACCGTGCTGCGATGTGGCGCCATCATAAGTAGGTATGTTGCCCTCGCAGCCTCATTCTGGGGCACATAGGCGAAAATTGTGACCTCGCACAGTGTCGAAAGTAAGGTACTATGTTCTCGTGCATACAGTAAGCTTGAAGATATAAAAAAAGACATTCGTCCGCTTCCGGCGCCCTCTTGAGAGCTTTGGAGCGGTAGTAAGGGCTAACAGCTGGCTGGGTACGTGAGGAGATGGGTGTAAGGTAAGACAATTATAGCGTCTGAATATGACCCTGAGCTTAAAAAAATGATACTGACCATATGTTTTTGCCTACGCCTAGTTCCATACATCTAAAACAGAATTCTGCGTTCCTTTAATCAGCGGCATCGTGTGTATCAGTTCACTGGATATATGCTCAATCAAACCACGCGTAGACTTCGGACGCTTCACAACACCTTCGCCAAGCTGCGGGCATTTCTTTCTTTGATTCCTCGTCGGCCCATGTCTGTATATTCCTCTCTAGACAACTTAGACTGTCGCCTTTGTATGGGCAAGTCGTTATTATATAACACGGTTTTGTCGCAATCAATGGCTTGCGCCATTAGGAGAATCAACATTTTCCTCTAAACAGCTACCTGACCTTCACAGCCTTTGCTCGCTTCATTCTTTCATTTATGTATTTTTAAGCGAAGCTTCCTATGTCTCACTAATTCGTCCGTGAGCACCGAAAACGCACTGCACGAAAGCCAATTTACACAGTGGAACAATCTGTGCATCTGCGCACACAATCATAGGACGCTACAGCTTACATTCGCAGTTGTACCGATAAGAACAATGGGAACTGCAACGCCACGCTACCCAGATGAACTGTATATATTGACACGTATAGGTGTTTATCTTTCACCGGTGGCCGCTTTCCACCGGCTAACAAATGTTAAACGTTATCGCTCGGCGCAGGACGCGCCTGTATCGGAAGTTTCTAGAACGTTATCGATGCTTCTTTCCATTGCCTGTTTTCACCGACGCTTATGTTATCTGATTGCATGACTGACGCGAATTGTCTAGAACTTTCTGGAAGACACGCGGGCATCAGGGATTAATCTAGAACCTTCGATGACTCAGGTATAAAAGCCGACGCGTTTCGCCGCTGATCAGATTTTCGACGATCGCCGACTGTGTTCGCCGCTATCGTTGTGCTTTGAGTGTACCTTGCTTTTGTGGGCACAGGTAAGCCCAATAAACAACCAGTTTCGTCGTACACAGTTTTACGACTGTTTTCTTCAGCGTCACTACTACGTGACATCTGGTGGAGGTGCTGGGTATACGTCCTTCTTCGTGATCTTGTTGAGGCGACGATAATCGACGCAGAAACGTAGGGTTCCATCCTTCTTCTTCACTAACACCACGGGGGACGCCCACGGACTCTTGGACGGCTGGACGATGTCGTCGCGTAGCATTTCGTCGACTTGTTGCCTTATGGCCTCGCGTTCGCGCGCCGAAACTCGGTACGGGCTCTGACGGAGTGGGCGGACATATTCGTCGGTTATGATGCGGTGCTTGGCGACCGGGGTTTGTCGAACTTTTGACGACGACGAGAAGCAGTCCTTGTATTGCAAGAGCAGAGCTTTTAGCTGTTCTTTCTTATGCCAAGGAAGGTTCTGATCGACGTCGAAAGTTGGTTCGAGTACTACAGTCTTCGTTGCAGGTGCACTAGAATCCGTGAAGGCAAAAGCACTGCCGGCTTGTACTATTTCGTCGATGTAGGCGACCGTTGTGCCTTTGTTAATGTGCTTGTATTCGTCGCTGAAGTTCGTGAGCATCACTCTTGCTTTCCCTTCACGTAGCTTAGCTATGCCTCTAGCGACGCAAATTTCACGATCGAGCAGTAAGTGATGATCGCCCTCGATGACGCCCTCCATATCTGCAGGCACTGGAGCGAGGCGGAACGGTGACTTGTTCTTCTAGAACATTCAAGGCATGGTAACTGATGTCTGTATCCGGTGGTATCGCGTTGTGCGTTGAAAGCGTTATTGACTTGGACCTTAAATCGATGACTGCACCATGTTGGTTTAGAAAGTCCATGCCTAGGATGACGTCCCTGGAGCAGTGCTGCATGATTACGAAGCTCGCCGGGTAAGTGCGATTGTTAACCGTGACTCGCGCTGTGCAGATTCCAGCCGGCGTTATTAGGTGGCCTCCCGCTGTCCGGATATCAGGTCCTTGCCAGGCCGTCCTCACCTTCTTCAACTTGGCGGCGAACGGGCCACTGAAGACGGAATAGTCAGCTCCAGTGTCGACGAGAGCGGTGACGCTATGACCATCGATTACCACGTCTAAGTCGGTAGACCGTCGTCTGGCGTTGCGGTTAAGTCGTGGCGTCGGATCACGGCTACGTCGGCTTGCTTCGCTGCTGCTACGTCGCGTCGGTAGGTCTTCTTTCGGCGGCGAAATGCTGTCGTCAAGGCTCTTGCTAGGCGGTGTGCTGGTACCTCGTTGTGATGATGCGTGAGTTGTCGTCGTCGGTGGCGGCGGAGGATCTTCGGTATTGCGTCGTACAGCAACCGCACCTCCATCGGTTGCTGTCTTTAGTTTCCCGGATAGGGGCTCACGGACCGGCCCCGCGCTGGGCCAGTGTATGGTCGGCGCTGCGGTGACAGGTAACGTCCTGGTGACGGCGAGCGTGAGGGTCGTCGTGGTTGCCACTGGGCTCCGGCGAGGTAGTCAGCGATGTCGCGTGGTCGCTCGCCAAGCTGTGGACGTGGCGCGTTGACGGCGAACCCTCGTAGGCCCATCTCGCGGTATGGGCATCGGCGGTAGACATGGCCGGCTTCCCCGCAGTGATAGCAGAGCGGGCGGTGGTCGGGGGCGCGCCAAATGTCCGTCTTCCGCTGGTAGCTGCGCTGGGCGACGGGCGGGCGGGCGTGCTGGCGGCGGCGGCGGTGGACGACGGAACTGCGGCGTTACGGGGCCCTGGCGCGAGCGCGGAGCCCCGTAACTAACTCAAGCCATCCTGCGATACAGCCATACAAGCCATCGCCGGACCACCGCCTACCACCCGCAGACGAATGGTCTCACCGAGCGCCTAAATAAGACCATCGCCGACATGCTGGCAATGTACGTCGACGTCGAACACAAGACGTGGGATGCCATCCTTCCGTACATGACCTTCGCATACAACACGGCCGTGCAAGAAACGACGCACATGGCGCCGTTCAACCTGGTCTACGGAAGGAACCCGGCAACGACGCTTGACGCCATGCTACCGGACGTCACCGATGAGGAAAATCTAGACGTTGCCACCTATTTGCAGCGTGCCGAAGAAGGTCGACAGCTCGCCCGCCTGCGCATCAAGAACCAGCAGAGGATCGACAGCCGACACTACAATCTTCGACGACGCTACGTCGAGTACCAGCCCGGAGACCGTGTTTGGGTCTGGACTCCGATACGCCGACGAGGACTTAGCGAAAAACTCTTACGTCGCTATTTCGGACCATATAAGATCATCCGACGTATTGGCGCACTGGACTATGAGGTCGTGCCAGACGGCATTTCGCAATCACAGCGGCGCCGCGCACGACCCGAAGTCGTCCATGTGGTGCGTCTTAAGCCTTTCTACGCCCGCTGACGAACTTAGGTACTTTGTTACTTTATTTTTTTTTTCTTTATTACGTGTGGTTTTGTTTTCGCTTTCACATTTGTTTGTAGCATCGGGACGATGCTTTTTAAGGGGAGGGTATTGACACGTATAGGTGTTTATCTTTCACCGGTGGCCGCTTTCCACCGGCTAACAAATGTTAAACGTTATCGCTCGGCGCAGGACGCGCCTGTATCGGAAGTTTCTACAACGTTATCGATGCTTCTTTCCATTGCCTGTTTTCACCGACGCTTATGTTATCTGATTGCATGATTGACGCGAATTGTCTAGAACTTTCTGGAAGACACGCGGGCATCAGGGATTAATCTAGAACCTTCGATGACTCAGGTATAAAAGCCGACGCGTTTCGCCGCTGATCAGATTTTCGACGATCGCCGACTGTGTTCGCCGCTATCGTTGTGCTTTGAGTGTACCTTGCTTTTGTGGGCACAGCTTCGCCCAATAAACAACCAGTTTCGTCGTACACAGTTTTACGACTGTTTTCTTCAGCGTCACTACTACGTGACAATATCTGCATTGCATAACGCGCGTCCCGTAATCCATTCCCGGCCGTCACTCAGCATATCTTGGGTTCGTTCCGTGGTCTTTGGCTTTGGACTTTGATTCAGTTTGCATGGGTGAAAGGTTCGCGTTCAACCATCTTTCGTTAAGAAAGGGGGTTGGATTTTTTTAAATGCGTCGCATTTCTTAGTCTGGAGCCAAGATGAGAGTAAGGTCACGCGTAAGGATGCGCAAATCCGAAAAATATGGGCCGCTCGGAAAGAAACGGGACATGTGCGAACTAAAGCGGCCCAACTGGCCGGTACCGGACATCGTGCAAGCAAATACCGGATATATTGCAAATTAAGGCGTCCCGCGGCTCCAGGCGATGCAGGTTTGCGCAGACGCGAGTTCCAACACCAATATGCCGTCGTTGTCATGCGGTCATCGTTACTCCATCGTCGTTATTCCGTCGCTCTTATGACACTGTAATTATCCTGTCGTTGCTATGTAATCGCCATCTTTTCGTCGTTTTCGCCTTGTTAATGTCACTTCGTTGTCATATCATCGTCACGCCGTCTTCGAGCCGTCGTGGTCATACCTTCGTCATCAGTCCATCGTAGTCGTGGCATTGACGATATCGCATCGTCATCACAATGTCGCCGTCGTGCCGTCGTGGTTGTTCCATCGTCGTCATTTCGTCGTAGTGATTTTACTGACGTCAACCCATGGTCGTTACACCTTTGTCGTGCACACATTTACGTCTCTATAATTTTCAGAAATGCTTCGCAAGACAAAGATAATCAAGGATGGTTTCTGCGTAAACTGTTTTTTGTGCTGATTCACGTTATTTGACATTTTTTACTACCGTATTGATTTTCTACAGGCTTGCGTATGAGGCTGGCCGGGTTTGTTTCTGCTCGTTTTGTTTCCGGAAGCCACCCTCGAGGGCTTCGAGTCGCCCCCGCGGCGCTTCCGAAGCGCCGGACGAAGAAACGAGCAACGTAAAATAGAAGCAACAAAGAAGCGCCACTGCCGCGGATTACAACATAGCACATAGTGGCTCCCGACTGGCGCCCTCCTCCTCCGGTTCTGGCGGCACTTGACTCGCCCTCGTGGGAGAGGAATCTTCTGCCCTCCACCTCTGCCTCGCCTCTTCCCTCTTTCGCGTGCCCGTCGTTTCTCTGCCAAACTTTACGGAGATTGCAGCGAGAGAGCGGAAATCGAGAGAGAACGGGTTGGACGAAAGGAAAGAGCGAAGAGCGTTCCTTCAGCCCTCCCTCCTTCCCTCTTCTTCAGAACCGGCAACACCAGAAACTCCCTAGACTAGGGACGAGAGCAGGACGTAGCGCCTCGTTTTCCCCGTCCGTGCCTTGAGCTCGTCCCTAGGTGACGCCCCCCCGCCCCCCCCCCCTCCCCCGACCGCCGGATACCTCTCCCTCCGTCTCTTCTCTCTCTGCCTCGTCTCTCTCGTTTTCTGAGCGGCGCTGCTTGATCTGGCCTTGCCTGTCAGTAGCGTGAGTGAAAAGGAAATCGAAGAGAAAACTGCACAAAGTGTTCTGCTTCGGGCAAAGAAGTAAAATGACAATAGGGTGACAACAAGCAGTGCGGAGGTAGCAACACTGTGCGCAAAGATGGAAAGGAAGCAAGGCGGAAAGAAGAGAGGAATGCCGTTCTCATTGCTGTTGTTCATGAAACGGAGAGCGCATGCGCCAGAACGGTGATTGTGTAGACGGAGGAGGGTAAGGAGCGGCCGACGTAAAGGTAGGGTACGTGACCAGGAGTAAGGAGGGGTTGGAATTTGCAAAACGTTCCGGATTGACACACTGTACGTTGCTTTCTTCCTTAGTTTTTGTTTGTTTCTTTTTGTCTGTATATTCAGGAGAGGTAGCTTTCAAGTATTTGTTGCCCTCATCTTGGCAGGTATCTGTTTTTGACGTCACAATTTTGTCCATAATGAGCGCAATAGGAGCGCGAGCGATTGCTGTAATGTCATAACATATTATATAATATATGGATGTATAAACATGTAAGATCCATAATATGCGATAGTATATAATTTATTATTATTCTGATATAAGAGCACAAATAATTGTTCGTGAACGTCAAGCAGACACTTCTCTCCACAAGAAATTTAAAAAAAGAGAGATACGGCACAAGCAAGACGTGACCGAAACACGGCAAAGACCGGGAAGCGGGGTGGTAATACTAATGACGATGAGAAAAAAAATTATTCCCAACACTACCACAACCGAATCCGTGCGAAGCCTTTCCGTCCGACACGATGAGACTGATAGCAGCGGGCGCGGAATCGATGATGATTACATGGACAAGCTTCAGCAGCCGCTTCGCCCCCATTCTTTTCCTCGTCGCTTACTGTCAAGTGTGGAAGGATTATGCAGAAAGCAGAGAACTATAGATATCACAGCTGTATCGGAAGCATAAAAGTGGGCTGATGGGATTGTGCTGTTTGCCTTTCGGGCGAAGCTTGGGCGCAACGCCCCCTTTCACACCCCCTCCCCCACCTTTAGAGAGGTGCAAGTTGCTGGAACTTCTGGTTTCCTTTGTTCTTCAGCCTGTCCAGCGCGCTTGCGCTAGCGATTGACCGCTGACTCAGTCAGTGTTCTGCCATGTACAGATGCGCTATTATTGTATTTCGCTTAGCTTTCCAGTACTTTCTTTTTCCTCGGTGTTTGTGCGTACTTGCGTGCGTGCGTGCGTGCGTCTACGTGTGTTGTGTGTGCGAACACAATCACTATCGGCGTTTTCCTCCAGCATCCTTCCTTCCCCAAACTTGCGCCATTGTTCGATTTTCTTAGGGATTATAACTTGTTCCCGCTACTGTTATATAGGCGCTCTTCGCTCGCTTCTTGCCTCATACTTTCACCGTCAGACCAGCACAGCCTTTTTTTTTTCTTAGGTGTAAAAGGTTTTAGCCCTGGACAGTCCGTACTGCAAAGGCCGCGGATCAAAACGATGTAGGCCCGGTCCAATGCCAGAATTCAGATATCTATGTGCCATGCGAAGCGGTTGCATACAATGAATGATCTGAGGTCGATAGAAGAAAATGTATAAAGGAATTGCAAGCCTACAGTGGCAAAAAGTAGCAGCGAAATGACGCAGAATGCGCTGACCACTTTTGATATTTGTGATTGTGGTCTGTTTTTTTTTTCTGCATGATCTTAAATCCGTTCGCGCCTTATGTGGTCCTCGCTACTCGATCCTCGTCGCCCAGCAAGATAAATAAAATCGCAAAATATGTCTTGTGAGTCCAGCATATTGAAAGTCTGCCGTTAAAATAGGATATCTCTCAAAAGTTCGGGGAAGGGCTTATTCAAGTTAACTTATTCGCATTATAATAGATGATAATACATGTACATGAACCGGAGTAAAGAACCACGAACATGACTTGAAAATGGTCTAAGGCCCATCATTTTTAAGTACTGCTTAAAATCAGTTTTTCATGCACAAGAGACAAACAAAAGTGTCGGAAAGATTGTCACCGTCTTTCTGTTTCTCATGTCTTGAGACAAAGGGTGAAATCTTTTTAATTAAGAAAACGAAAAAGAATTAGATCTTTGGCTTCATGGGGAAGCGCTACATTGGAGCTCATGCGGCAGTGCATTCAAAAGTTCAAGTTAGAGCCTAGAGGTGGCGGATGCACGAAGGCGGTGGAGCTCCGCTCTTTATGTCTCGATCTGTTCATACATAGTTATCGACAGATGGCTTAAAGTCAGGTGCAATCCAATGGCAGGAACGCCAGTGTGACAGCGGAGTGACAATGTAACAGTCAGCAAGTGAGCAGGCTGCCAGTGGTCGCTGCGTCAGTGCCTGTGAATCTGTGTCTGTCCCGCGAAGGTAGCACCGTTGGTAACGTTTAGTTCATTGGAAGGACCTGATCAGAGGCCGATCCGCTAGGCCGAGCATGTGGTTTGCTTAGTGCCTTGTTGTCCTGGCTTACAGTATGAGAGATGATTCGAAGGTAACTGGTGTCCCGGGTGTGGACGAGTAGGAACTGAGCAGTATGCTCATCCCTAGGCAGTGCTCGGCGGTTCTTCGGTTATATGCGTCGCTGGTTGATCATCGGAAGTTGAAGACAAAAAAAGGAGGTCATGATAGCGTGCATGCAGCTCGGAAACAATCTTTTGCAGTGCGGAGATCTCCGCTGAAAGCCGCGATTTTCGTCCCGATCCCATGAGTCAACATGCATGTCGGACAAGGCGACATACATTTTGAAAGGATGTTTTTCTGCGCAAAACACAGAGGATCTAAATATTGAATGACATGTCCTCAATTACTGACAGGGCTACCTTTGTAGGCTTCACAATAACGTTCTAGATTATTCCACGTAACTTACGCACATATAAATCACATAGCATTAGGTATTGAAACAATTCAGAGTTTCGCAGAACGGTGGAAATTGAGGCCATCAAACGTGATCGAAGAAGGGATGTTTGAGTGCGGAGACAACGTTTCCTCAATGGTAGTTGTCGCAAAGACAACTGCACTCGCCAAAACATCGGCGCCATCCTGTGGTATCCCGTTTTGAACCGCTGTAAGGGCGTGGCTACTTCATAGCTACTTCATAAGCAGAATGGCCTGGCTACTTTATAGCTATGTAAGTATTTTTGCCAGGGACCGCAGTCAGTGGCTCCTGTTTTTTTTTAATTCGCCTGGGCTGCCGCGCGCCATAATGTCGGATTGAAATTAAATATATGCATGGGAGCCAATTTTAAGCAGATAGTGCAAAAACGCCTTCTAAAGCGTATTGTCCTTGAGCGCCATTTTTATGGACTTCATGTTGGTTACTTCTCAATTTAACACCTATAAGTACACTTTCGCGTGACACCTGCCGCACATGGTCCTTCAGAAGCAAGGTTGTGGACGTCGATTCTACGGCATATGTTCGTTTGACATTTAAAGAGAAGCTTTCTAGGCGAACTGTCCCGTACTTGGCTGACATTGACTGTTGCTGAGTGATGCTGCTGGATGCTGCTCCAGATTTGTTCAACAGCTGCCTTGCCGAATACCTCACACGAAAGATAGCACTCACATAACAAAATCGGCTGATGTGTGGCGCCATTTTTTACTACTCCCACATTTATTACAGTTGGCGGCTTCTTCTCTGCAGAATTGATGACAAAAACACAGCACCAAATGGTACCTAAATACACCGAGTGCAACAAATACGTGCCTTTAAGCACGTAATTATCTTCATAATTGTTAATTGGGGAAAATTTGCTGTGGCCTCTTTCACGGGCTCTGGCGCGTCTGGTCAGCCGACTTCTTGCTGAGTGATGTGGGCCCGCCGTGGAGATAGTGAAATAATAAAGTGGGCTGACCGAAGGACCAGGAGTGGGCCGTACAGCGGGCCAGGGCCATTGCCGAGGATCTCGGAAGATTTTTCTCCGGCGATGGACCTCTGGCAGCCTAGCCCCGGGCACCATCAGCCATAACCGTTGGACAAATAAAGTTTATTCCTATCCTATCCTATCCTTCCAGAGACGCTGTGATGAAAAGTCGGCTGATGCCGGAGACTGTGTAATCCGCGGTCACGTGGGTCGCGTGGTAGGAGTTTTCACTTCTTACTGATTTTCCGGACAGGCAGATAATCGGTGCGCTCCAAAAACCAGTTGTAGAAGCTGAACAACCTTCTTTACTGCTTCGACGACAAGCAATTGCAACTTTCTTCGTTCTGAAATATATCTATAACGCTGTGTACCGCGCCTTTCGAGCGTAATTTTTTTCTGTTCTTTTCTGTTTTAATCTTTGTAAAGACTCTGCTTCTATGCCGTGGCAGAAGAACCAATTACTAAACAAATTAATGAATGAGGGAACAATATTGTGAAACATATATCTCGCAGCCAGGCCTTTCGGTCTCAATGACTCCGGCCATCTAAAGCTAAGCTAGGCTAAGGTGAACTAGTGCATGCTCTTAACCACGTTGCTCTTGATGCTGTTCGGCTCTACGACGCGCCTCACATTTACGTCTTCTTTTTCCAGCGCAGCTTGTCTTACGTCAAAGGAGGTCGCATGCAAGGTTTGCAAGCAATGTATTTTCAAAGAAATGTATTTGCAAGCAATGTATTTTATTTTGCAAGGAATGTAATGCAAGCAATGTATTTTCTTGAAACCTAGCATTCGGCCTTCGGCCGTATGCAAGGTTTCAAGGAAATACATTGCTTGCACAATATTTTGTCGGCACTAAGGTAGCGCCTGTACATATTATGACCTTATCGCTGTTGCCGACGCTGCCGGGCCTAGTCACACAAACCATTCAAGCTGCAACAGGCACGCCTACGATGCATTTCTTCTAGTGGTGAATAATAATAATAATAATAATAATAATAATAATAATAATAATAATAATAATAATAATAATAATAATAATAATAATAATAATAATAGAAGCCTCTTCAGACTTCTTCCACCGCACTACAACGTCTTCCGCAGTGACCGGGACGTCAGTGGATTTCAACAAATAGGTGGTGGCGTACTGATTGTTGTTGACAATTCGCTGAGATGCTGTTCGGCGCAAGGACATAGAAAGTGTACGGGAGTCGATATGGCTAGAAGGCAGCCTAGCCCGGTGTGAAAAATTGCTGATTGGATCTTTCTATGTACAGCCGAATATTTCCCCTGTTTTGTTTGATGAGGTCATCTCTTCTATTGAAAGTGTAATATCTTCCCATAGTAAGCACAAAGCAATCCTTGTTGGTGATTTTAATACGCCAGGTATTGATTGGAACACGCTTAGATATTCTCATTACATTGAATACACAGAAAAGATATGCAGCCTGTTGTTGGACTTTCTCTCCTTCTGTTCCCTTCAGTAGCATAACTTGATCTCCAATTCCTGTGGCAACATCTTAGAACTGTGCATCTCGAATTCTCAAGTTTTAGATGTCTCTCGTTCTGACATGTGCATTGTGCGTACCGATACGTTTCATCCGCCAATAAAGATCACTGCCTCTGTGTCAGCCCGGAGGCAGAGCTCCTCCAGAGGCGTAAATGAATCCCCTCGATTTGCTTTCAAGCTTCGGTGATTATCTTGGATTGTATAATTTCTTGTCCGCCACCGATTGGTCACTGGTTACAGACAAAACCAATGTTGAGGACCAAGTAGATCAGTTTACCGGGCTTGTTTTGGGCAGCGTGCCCAAATACATTCCCCAGTACAAGCCTAAACGCTCTAAATATCCCCACTGGTTTTCGTCTGAACTCATAATTGCCCTAAAACATAAAGATCGCGCGCACCGAAAATCTAGAACCCCTGTGCTTAATGAGTGCAGGGAAGAATTTCGCTTTTTTCAGGATCTCTGTAAACGCCTATATAAGCGGGATGAACACTCATATATTGCATTCTTGGAAAAGAGCGCCTTCGACCAGCCGGCGGAATTTGGAAGTATATCCGTAAGCGCTCCAATAAACGTGGAGAGTGCTTTCGCCTGCTTGACTCTAGAGGGGTTGAAGTCCAAACAGTCACGAATTGTATTGCTGTCCATTTCTCATCCTTATATAAAGCTGCAGGTTTCAACGCTGGTGTCAATCAGAAGCACACGACGGTTCCTGCATCTAGTGCTGTGATGTTTGATGAAAAGCTCATCTAGACGAATGCCTTAAGCGCTTGAAGCCTTCCCTATCCTGCGGCCCTTATGGACATCCCCTATGCAATTATAAAAGCTTACGGCAGTATATTTGGTCCAGTATTGACATCTATATTTATTAACTCTGACTACGTCCACTTTCCCCCACATGTGGAAAACTGCTCGTGTTTTTTCCTGTACTTAAATCTGGTTGTAAATTCGATGTCTCGAATTATCGCCCAATTTCTCTTCTCTGTGCCACGTCTAAGATATTTGAGCTTGCTCTTCACAACATATTGTCTTTTACTGTGAAGACCTCACTGATTCGAAATCATCATGGATTTCGCACCAGCCGCTCCACTATCACAAATCTCGCAAGTTTCATGACACAGATCTCCACGCCGCTACTTCAAAGGGGGCAAGTTGACACCATTTATGGTGACCTCAGCAGCGCTTTTGATGTAGTCAGCCACTCGCTGCTCCTGATCAAACTTATGCACTTTGATGTTGACTTGGCAGTTGTGAATCTGTTGCGCAGCTATCTTCTTGATAGATCGTGTTATGCTAACGTCAATGGCCAAACGTCTTCTTTTTACATGGCAACTAGCGGCGTCCCTCAAGGGTCAGTATTAGGACCACTCCTTTTTTCAATTTGTAATAATGACGTTTCTGCTATTCGCAACTCTTCCTTCCTTCTATATGCCAATGACATCAAGATCTTTAAGAAAATTCACACTGTTGGTGACTGTCGCACCCTACAGTCTGGCCTGTTTTTTTTCCTAAATGGTGCAAGGATAATAACCTTACCTTGAATGCTGCTAAGACCGCAGAAAAGGACACGCAAAAAAGACACGCTAAGACACGCAACAAAGCAAGTATTTGTTTTTCTTTTTCTGTAGATTCTGTAGCGTTGTATAAGGTCTGTGAGATCAATGATCTCGATGTACATTTTGATGCAACCTTACACTTTTCTGCTCACACTAAACGTGTTGCAATGCGTGGTATGTGCTCCCTTGGCTCTGTCTGCAAACTATCGAGGGAATTCAAGTCTCGTAAGCCATTCCGCAAGTTATACACAACCCAGTGTGGCTCAACTCGAATATGCGTCGGTGGTGCGGAATGCCTCTTCTAGATCCAACAGCGACATTATAGATCGGGTCCAGAAAACTTTCTAAGCATAAATAATCTCCGCTTTGCAAACCTGGACATTGGACATTGTACTAGCACTGTTGGATTGTTGTCATTGCCCTTGCTTCGCTACCGACGCAATCGCGCTGACCTTCTGTTTCTCATGAAACTCCTTCACGGTAACCTCATGTGTACCGAACTACTCAGCTGGATCATGTTTTGTATTCCGCGCAAGATCACCAGAGAACATAGACCTTCCCGTGTTCCTGCCTGTCATCACCAACACTCATCCGTCCACAGAATACGGAGCCTTTATAGCGCTTACATTCGTGATCTTGATATCTTTCACAACTCTATGTCATCGTTCTTTAACGAACTTTGTCTTGTTGTGTTAAATTTCGTGCATTGTTCAAGCGCCCTTCTCCTCCTTTTTATTTTGTATTTGCACTTTGGTGTAGCTACTCTCTCCATTTCACAATTTTCTTTTTCATTCATTTTTTTAATGATATTCCCCTGCAGTGTTCTTGTTTTTGGTTTTTAATGTATGCGTGTGTCAGCACTCAGACCTTAGGATTGTTCGTGGGCGCGTTAAATAAACATGATTGATTGATTGAATGATTGATTATTATATTGGTGTTGTTCTTGGGGTGGTGGTTGGGGTTCTTGTGATTTTGGTAGTAGTTACTGTTGTGTCACGCAGGTATCCCACGTGTGGCGCCAAATTTCTTTATAGCTCTAAGGACTCACTTCACATCAAATACTCCTTTCATTCATGCAGTTTAGCGTTGTGGCGAAGCCAGCAACGCACTGCTTCCATCATTGCTAATACCGTAATAAATAATTCAATGCATGATTTTGATAACGATGGTTTGTACACAGATACAAAAGAAATGTGTTGGTGGGCTGTAGAAACAGCCGGGCTTAGGCTCCCGAAGGAGGCCGGCAACGGCTCTGGCTGGGTGTCTGATTAGCCCAAGTCCGGCAAACCAGCCTCTCTTAGGAACGCAAGAAAAAGACGTGAAGCTTCCTTGCGGGCTATAACTGACTCTTCTGGGAACGCAAGACATGGCAGGAACGCATGCGGAAGGTTCTGTCTAGCAGGCTCTTAAGAAGAGCGTCCTTTTCATCTCGTTATTTTGGGCACGGCTACAGAGGGTGTCTGATGTCTCCTGTTTCCTCGCATGTAGACTTTCAATTATGAATAGAGTTTCTCCATCCACTATTTATTTGGGTAAAACATGATACGGGATTGGCGGCCACGTTGCCTCATGACGACAGTTTAGCGGCTGTTTTTAACGCATCATTTAACGGCGTTGCATTGAGTGCAGTGTTGTGATCGCAGTTTCTATCGCTTACTCTGATAATGACTACTACTATAGGCGACGTTGATAGTGGTGAGCATGTCTCTCTGATTATATGGCTATAGATGTGGTGCTGTGACTGATTATGAAACTGCGACCATTCAGATAATGGCCGTGCTGTACATGTGGTACTTTTATTATAGGCACCATCCACACGCCCAGAAGGTTCTACAGCGTTCTCAGTTATCATCCCAGAATTGCCAACACCGGAAGCTGGGCATGCCAAGTCAATTGAGACCTTATTCCAAATGACAACCACCAACGCTTCATCGCTCGTAGAGTGTTACGCAGCGAGCCATTCCGAGCTCAAGTTCAGGAATGTTCGCGCTTCTCGTCTTTGTCGCAGACATGTCCCAGTCATATGCAGAACTTGCGCGCTTCGACATTTTCGCTTCTAGAACGCTCTTGCGGGGTGATAAGCGATCGAAAGTGTCCCGGCGAGTGTTCATAGCGTCAGTCCTATTTTGCTTCGACCCCACACTAGGCTATGTTCTGGCGCTGCTGTGAACTGCGGAAAGCTGGAGCGCGAGGTGCCTCTAGTATCTGCCTTTCTTCTATCAAAAACCCTATGTCACGTGTTTTGCGCACGCAAGGGCGTCTTTGAAAGGGTGAGGCGTTTACCTCACTAGCTTAAAAGGAATGGAAACTCGCTTAATCATTCTCCCCAATTTGCTTACTGCGACATCGGTGCTTCTGCAAAGCAGTCACCAAGCTTCACTGTAGATGAGCGCTGTAGTTTTGGTACAATGCGCCCTCTATATTTGCTTCCACTGACTATTCTCAAAGCTATTCCAACTCCTTATCAGAGCCTAAGCGCGCGTATATGCAGTCTTTGCATGTACATATGCATATCGGTTGAGCACGCACGACAGGCTACAGCAGACTGTGAGCCGGACGGCGAGTGGCACGGTCGTGTCCTTTTCTATATCTGCAGCTGGCGGTAGTGCTAGTTGCTATGCGCATCCTAAATAAATGAAAGAGGGACGCATCACGAAAGTCGACGTGTGTGCGGCAAAATAGAAGCACAAGATAAAGGAAATATAGAGCGCTGGTATCAAGTGGAAGATACATCTAGATGAGTACACCAGGGACATGCATCCGTGTTGGTCTCAGTTACGGAGCTGGCTTCGTCGACAAAAAAAAAAAAAAAAAAAACGGTCGCGCTGAGTCGAGTGATTTCTGGTGGCTCATGGGGCATACCGAGGTGGTTTTATAGCTGCACTTTGCCGGATTGCAGTTTGCCCTGAACGGTTGTATTTGAGAATGTGCAGAGCGCACGTTAGTGAGGTTAGCCGTCCCGATATTTTTTTTTTTGGTAGAGGCTCAAAGTGTAGTTAAGAAACGCTAATAGATTTGATTTCCTGTATTGACAGGTGAGCTCGTTGTTTTAGCACAGCAGCGCTAACTCTTTTGCGAGTATCTATTTTTCAGTGGATGCGTACGTGATTTGCTTTTCAATGGGACCATTCTCGAAACTGGGTCTCATAAAATGCAGAGTTACGAAGTACATTGCGGCGTTAAAAAAGCTACAGGGACACTCTGGCACGAGAAGCAAACTCTGACCCATCACGTAATGGGATTGACCGAGAGAGAGTTCTCTTTAATAGATCCTGGAGAGGTTCTCCTGGCCGTATGCGTAGCATGCTACTCCAGATGGATAGGATGAAAAAAGAACTGATGTTCACAGTTCACTACAAAGATACACATTGGGATCCGTTGCTTCACTCACTCGGCTGTCCACGGCGCTAGTGAGTGAGAAACTTGGGGCAAAATAACGGACACGCGTAAGCGCGAACCTTATAACAATAAATGATCAAATTCACCTCTGAAGAAACTCGCAAGTCTATGGTAGCATGCTTTGGAGGCAGTCTGATTGTCCGCCACAAGAATTTGTTCTCCTAAGTTAGGCAGCTGCCGATTCTTATTTTACCTAAAACTCATTTCACTTTGAGGACATTCGAACAACTCTTCTCTTGCGTTGTGTTACAAAACCATAATTGTACTCAGCGCTCAAGCTGGCCGACTTTTATTGAACATCGAACTCTGGAACCTCCAAGAGGCAGAATCCAATATGGCTACGTAGGTCTTTTGAGCAAGCATTTCCCTTGGCCTGGAGTTTGCTACAGCGTCGCTACTTTTGAGCATTTCAATTGGAAAACGCATCGGCTGTGATTTAATGCTATAGGCTCATATAAAATTACTGCTTTAGGTTTTACTGCCGCACAGAATGTTATATTAGGCATCATAACATTTCACGGTAGCGATTGGACAGGCTAAACAAAATGTCGTGCTTTTGCGTGGGTGCCGCGTGTAAGTGTTACACTAATGTACACTTTGGGGCGTTTTCCCTTCCACTCCGTGCTTATAAAAAAAGAAAACACAACAAGCATTGGTGGTTGTCGGCACACATACGGCCTCCGCGGCTTCTTTGCATATTATTTTATATGCGACACGAGTCGCCAGAATCTACCTGCACTTGGAGTTTCCGGCCAGGGTAGTAGGCAGCTCATTTCTATAGGCAAGCAGACTGAGTGTAACGACGGCCAGCAACCGTAAAAATGCCGGGGGGGGGGGGGAGGGAGGGGGGGGGGGGCAGCTGGCGAAAATATAATGGCAACTGAGGTGACGCATTGCCAACGTGCGAAAAAGTACGCTCTTGTACAGGAAATTGTATGTGTGGAAACAAGCACAAGCTGGTGCGGAGCAAGTGGTGTTCTGTTAGGTTTCCCGTAGTCGATGATATATGCACTTACACACTTGAGAAAGCAATGGTTGGAGCACGTCTGGAGCTTCCTGTACAATCGCTAAACGTTGCCTGTAGCACCTAACGCTGGCAAACAATCAGGAAAGCACGTCGCGAAATCCGGAGGACTTAACCGGAGGAACGGAACGAAAGAAGTACGGTAGTCGATCGGTCAAATCTTGTATTGCGTATGCGGCACGCTGTCGGTAGTTTTGCCACTGTGTGACTCTCTCTACGCTTTTTTGGAACAGTAAAGTTGTTCAGTTGTTGTTGTTCAAGAAAAAATGGAATAAAAGTGACCAAATTAGTGGCATTCTTTAATAAAAGCGAGGAGGAAAGAAAACACAGGTACCTGAGGTGCTGCCACGAGCCAAGCCAACTTCGACGAAAACGTTCGAACAATATTTTCTATAGCTTTCGCTCGCAAATTCCAATCAAGATTCACGCCAAGAGCCGCTTGATTTGAAGGTTACGAGGATCTATAGAATGTTTTGCGCAGCAGGCAGCACCGCGAATACCAGAGGGAATCCTCTAAACGCTGGCATTCTCGACCAAAAAAAGAAGCAGTACGCGACGTATGAAAGAAAGATATAGGAATGCGTCATATAATTCGATGTAACGTTAGCTCTCATACCCTAGTGTCGCAAAATATGATATTAAGGCAATAGTACTGTTGTATATGAAAGGCGTCACAGATCTGAACCTATTTATACTATTGAACCAGCAGAGCGGCAGGTTTCTACTACCAGCCGCCGCACCCCACCTCGTGCGCTCGCGACAAAAAAACGCACTGCGTCGAATAGCGGAAGCACAAACGTGTCCAAATACATGATGTGACGTAAACCTACGCCCACAGGCTGTAGTTGTAGTATATAGGGCACTCATTCCACAGGGAAAGCCGCCTACCAAAAAAAAAAACAAAAAAAACCCAAAGAGTGCACTGCGAAACGCGCGCAGTGAGACATCAAAGACCGCACTACTTTCGCACCTGCCGCAGCGGTACACGCGGAAAGCTAAGACTAAAGAGCTGAGAAAGGGGAGAGAAAGAAAAAGAACGAAAGCAGAGAGAAAGAAACTGCGACAAAAAAGAAAACAAAACTAGCTAGTGAAATGCCAAGCCAAATGTCGGGCAAAGCACGTACGACGCGCGCCGGCGTCTTTGCATTCATTCAGCTTCGTTTTCGCAATCGGCCCTTTCCGGTAGCTATAGCATTAGCGTGCCGCTTCGCTTGTTCCCCCGCCGGGTGCGTTGCTGCGGCGAAGGGGACGGAACCAATTAGGCGAAAAACTAACTGGCTTTCACGTCACGTCAGGGCTAAACAATACTAGCTAGCAAGCGCCCCTGTCGGAAAGCGCGCTCCTCGCGGACCCGGCGTTGTGTGCAACGAGCGACGTCCTTGGCAGGACGACGCTCGCGCATACACGCAGCGGCACTGGGATGCCTCCACTAGCGATGCCAATAATTTTACATAGATAACTGCGTACTTGAACATGCACGTGGGACTCGGACCTTGTGAGTTGTTAGGTGGCCGTCCAGCAGGTTCCCAGTTGAGCTTAAGAACGATAGCATTCGCTTGCGGGTTCAAAGGAGTTCCAAGAGTGAAAGCTTCGTTCTTGGGTTACGCCGCATGTTGCGCGACAATGGCTTCACACTCCAGCTCGAGTCATGCGAAGACATGGCGCAAGCCCTGACTGTGCTAGGAACAACAAATCGTAGCGGAAATAAAAGGACATAAATGTAAGACGCAACTTCTGTAGCTTTTGACATTTTCGTTTTATTGTCATAAATGTGATAGCTATATGTTTACTACATGCTTGGATGTACCTGCTGCGTTTTTTTTTAAAATAAACATTGTATTTTTAAGTATGGCACCATCCTGCACATGGCGTCGGTCTCCTTGTTCTTGTTATTTTCTTTTTCTCCCGCTTGTTTTTGGCGCTCTACGATTTTATCAGCAAATTTTTAACCGGCTCGCTTAAGAAAACCTTTCGGTGAGTGCGCTGACTGCCTGTAATCTGCGCGAAAATTCAGTGAGTGCTGATGCTATTTGCGTGTACGGCGCCGCATCACCACTTGCGCAGAATGGCCTGTGCTCACGTGGAGGATTCAATTCGTGCATGTGTATCGGCGTTCGTCTCTTCAGAATAACGCTGACCGCAACAGAATCGTGATTCAGAAAACACTCCCCCCATAGTCATGATACCAGGGTGACCGTAACTGTATTTGCCCATTATTTCATCAATAAAGCTTCTTCGCCGCGAAATAATCGGTACGAATGACTGCAGTATAGTTTGGATATTCGTAGAGTAGGTAGGCTGGACAAGTGTGCTTTGGGGATTTGTTTTTTTGCGAGAATGCGCTTATGAGTAGATAACTGGGCGTTACCACTGCGCGGATCGACCACGTTCTACCGTTTGCAGGTTGACGTCGCATTCACCGACTCCTATGTGCCTTCCTTACTGCAACGGCTGAGACGCCCACGAGCAACAGCTGTAATTGTGAGGAGACAATCCCACCACTTTTTTTGTAGCTACCTCTCGGCGCAACAGCGCCGAATACCCGCCGTAGTGATGCAGTCACGATGGAATTGCGCTGCTAAGCACGAAGTCACGGGATGAAATCCCGGCCACGGTGGCCGCATTTTGATGGAGGCAAAATGCAAAATATCCTGTGTACCGCGCATTGTGTGCATGTTAAATAAGCCCAGGTGGTCAAACGTAATCCAGAGTATTCCACTGCGGCTTGCCTGATAATCATATCGTGGTTTTGGCATGAAAATCCCCAGAAAAGCCACAGAACAGTACGGTAATAGAAGTGTGGCGCGTTATGTTTGACAGACTGGACAATCGCCCACTTTTAGAACAGAAAGCTCTATTCAAGTACTCCCAAAGTAACTCCATGTAGATGAATGTATCGGCGCTGCTCAAGTTCCTGAGAGCCGCGAGGCTGCATGAGAGAGATATAGTACACGACCCTACTGCCGCTGAAATGCTCTCACACACAGCCTCACGCCATTTGTGCTCCTCTGCTTGCTTTTCCCTTCTGTCCCTTTGCCACCTTCTCTGCGTAGGGAAGCTATCCAGGACGGCCTCTGCTTAAGGTCACTGCTTTCAAATAATCTGTCTATCTATCTATCTATCTATCTATCTATCTATCTATCTATCTATCTATCTATCTATCTATCTATCTATCTATCTATCTATCTATCTATCATCTATATCTGTCTATCTATCTATATATCTATCTATCTGTCTGTCTATCTATCGATCTATCTATCGATCGATTGATCGAATGCTCGATCGACCTTGACGTTTTGTTAAGCGTAATGGTCAACGGCCTGGGCCGAGAAGGTCTTCCTCAACCTAACTGCGAACCTTGCTATACGAGTATATTGCGAGAAAAAAAAATTGGAGGACGCTTACGCTTCGCTTTTAAGAGTGGAACGCGCTAACATTCAAAGATCCCTGACTGCTTCTCACGCTTCCCGACAACTGCAGCAACCGTAATGGTAACCGGGAAACACTGGCGGCGAACGCTATGCACGAAGTGCGAGCTTCCTGGTAGAAACGCGGCCTCTCGCCTGGGGCGATCCCGGAGATATTGCACAGCCGCGCCAAAAATATTGCATAATTTTCAGGTTTCCGTTTTTGTTTCGTACTTTTAATATTTCAGTCTGAGAAGATTTAACATAAAAGGCATGCGCTGTGGGTGTTTTGTTTCATGACATTTGTTTGTGCATTGTCATTCTCAAAATCCCGAGGAATAGGTTACATGTACATGTACCTAAATATATTCGGAGGGCCTGCGTGGTTGAGGATGATTTTCTCCGCCACTCGCCGACATCGCACGCCGACGCTGGTTGCCGACGCCGGATTTTATGCGACACAGGGCCTTTAAAGGGCAACTCTGGCGATTTTTTGACCATGTCGAGCTAATAAAATATTTAGGTTCCCGAGACCCTCCTGGGTCTCGGAGAATTGTTCCGCAAATTCGAATTGTTCCGCAAATTCGAAAATAATTTTAAATAAGCGAAAAAGCGCAAAAACGAAACCGAAACCTGAGCAAGCAGCCAAGCGAACCTCTGCGTGTGACGTCACAAATGTATCCCCGACGGGGAAGGCGCGCAACGCATGCCGGTCTGGCCCGCGGTGTGAACGAAACCGGCGAAGAGCAGACGCTCAGCTTATTCGTGACCGCGCCGGACCTTCGGGTGACATTGCATATAAGCTGCATCACCTATTCGGATCTGTCAAACAGTGGCAGTTATGATTCAGAAGAATTCAATAGCCACGAATCGCCGTCCTCCACCACTAGAGCCAGCACGCATGCGCAACATATCGCGCTGCGACATGAAGACCAAGGGTAGCTCTAACCACTGATATACGTGCTGCTTGCTATTTTAGGTGTTTTGCCCCTTTCAGGGAACCGAAACAAGAACTGTTTGTTTACAATTAACATAGCCCAGTTTCCAATTCTTCAGCAGCCTTTGCTATGTAATATAAAATATTTATACCCCAATAACGACAAGCATTCCACAGAAATGACAATTCTACCATGGAATATTCAATATCTACTTGAAATAAAGACAGAGGGAAGTGGAGACAGAGTGGAACAGGTCCTCCGCATTTAGAGAGCTGTGTTCCAGCATGTCTCATAACATTTCATGATATACTTGTAGCTTTTTGTTCCCCTCTTTTTGATCTGGTTGATTTTACAGAAACTCTACCGCTGTGCTATATTAAGCTAGATGACGTGCCTCGCGATATTCGCCTCAGTATCAGGAGCACCAGGGATGCGCTCACTGTGTGACTTTACGGGTGTCGGCTCTTACTGCATGGTATTACAGAACAGTACGGCTCTTAGTCGGAAACGAACGAATATCAAGGCATTTCAAAAGTCATAGAAAATAATTACTTGGAACAACATTCGGTAAGACAGAAAACGGCAGTCTGGGCATTTCTGCCCCGTGCATGCTTTCACTTCCTTGATTTTCGCTTGTTTGTTCGTTTGCTTGTTTTGAAAAGGGCAGGAGACAGGCGCGTTCTTACGCTTCCATCATTAACATTTCTTCCTGTCCCTTCTATTTAGAGCTGCACGTTCTGGCTGGCAGGCACGCGTCCGTCGCTAGCTCAGCGTAGCTCTTGTGTCGACAGCTGCGAATATACACACTAATCTTAAACCGAAAGCCCTTCTTTCTGTCCTTCCGCCTGCCTCGGAGCGCTGAGACCCGGGTTTAAGTATAGCTTGGCTAGTCTGCGTCACGCTGCAACGGCCGTCCCGCGGCGGCACTTGGCAATAAAGACTTCAAACGCTGTCTTATCTGCTGCCCTGCAGGCAAACGCGCAAACAAAACGGCACTGGCTTGCGACAGCAAAATTTTTTTTCCAGCATACTGCCGGGCCCTTTCGTCATGTATCGGCGTTGCCCTGTACGAGCGAAAACATGATGCACTGCTACAAGAGCACTTGCGCGTTTTTTTTTTTTTCAAAGGGGACAGACAAAGAACTTGAACTGTATTCGGGAAATTCTATTCAGCAGTAATAAAAAAAAGCCACTGTTACCCTGTACGAAGGCCTGAGAAACGAGAAAAGACGAAAAAACGAAATACTGGCGTCAATGTCATCTGGATGTTCGCGCGGTAGCTATGTATATTACCGGCGTTTGTTCTGGCCGATGTATACTTATTTAATTTATAAAGACAGAGCTCTCTGTAACTTATCGCGGTATATAATGCACGGTGCCTATTATGCCTATTATGCAACCTGTTACCGTAAAAGTAACGGA
This sequence comes from Dermacentor silvarum, assembly GCF_013339745.2. NCBI lineage: Eukaryota > Metazoa > Arthropoda > Arachnida > Ixodida > Ixodidae > Dermacentor > Dermacentor silvarum. The sequence continues at coordinate 55,697,555 of NC_051159.1, read as the reverse complement.
AATAGTGGTTTGCACAAATAATTTATCACTGTGAACTGTTTCATTGTTCATTTTACTGGGCGACACCAACAGTATGGACCAACAATATTGCCGATGCCGTCACCGTCGCCGTAATGTTCTGTAAAAAGTCGAACTGAGATACTATCCTATCGCACCCCGCACGCCGTATGCTGGGGGTGCGAAAGTAAGCGAGCAAGGGTGAGCCGAGAAGGAGGGTGGCTTGATGCGTGCCTAATGTTTGTGGTCACGTGATAAAGCTTGCGCAAGGCGATAGTGGGGGAGGGCAGGTGAACGCGCATCTCCTTATCTAGTGCGCGTGTGCGTCGCCCGCACCCTAACTTGCAGGTAATCTTTGGCGGGGACAAAGATTGGGTGAGCCGAAATGCATGTGCGCTCTCTTCGCGAGCGCCTAGTTAAGGAACTTGCGAAATCTGAAACTTCTGAGACCCGCTGAAGGGAAAGGCAGCAGAAGCGTTCTCTCCCCTCACATTGCGCTCTTCATGTCCGGACTGTAACAGCGTGTGTTTGCGGTCATCGGGTGAGATCTGTTGTGTTTGCGAGTGCGCGAGTGGCAGGATGCTTCCCAAGTTAATTACTAAGCGAATGTTTACTTCAATTAGACGGCCGATAACACTATATACTTTGCTTAGTGCAGTTATGTAATAGTTTGCTACCGCTATCAATGTTTCGCGGTGTAACTGCGTCATTTTTTGTGATCCAGCGTATACAGTTATCATTGTAGAAATTCGCACTCGAGGCAGATGTTGACGGAAAAATTACTTCTCCGATTATTTCCTTTTCCAGGATGTTTCTGTGATTCTTAAGATAGCTCTTTTTAGCCTCCTATAGTCGATAATTGTCTGGCATGAAAGATATGCCTGAAAGCATTGATGCCTGACTATATTCCATCGCACAAGTCGTATGCAGCACTGTCGAAGGTACGAGGCGTACACAGGTAGTATCCTTACCCAACGGAATGGTGTTCCGGCTGTAAATATCTCATTAATGGAGGGATTAGACTTCTATTTTATTGCGATAGAAATTATATGGACACTCAAAGAGGATTTCTGCCGTCGGCGTCGTTGTCGCCATCGCCGTGAGGTTCCGTATGACGTAAACAGCGATGAAATCGTCGCCTCGCGCCGGACGCTGTATGTGCGAGTGAAAGGGGCCGAGGGACGCGCGCTTTCATGGGGAGCGAACGCATGGCGGCGAACAAACGCGCGTTCTTCGCCATGCTCCCTGAATGGCTGCAGAATTAAGCGTCTGTTTCCTCCTTTACAATCACCATGTATAGAGGCAAACGTGACTTCTTCCGTCCCGCTAAAGGCCGTGGGGGGAAGGGAGGGAGGGAAGGGAGGCGACGTTTAGCTGCGGCATCAAATGCGTATTTATATAAAAAATGTGGTTGATCCCTTTTATATAGGAATCGGTATAGAACACGAAAGTGAAACGTGTCTTCACAGAAGTAGTGTAATGTTTATTGCACATTGATATATGATGTCTATTGGTGTTTTGTGGCTAAAGCGCCCTTAGGCGTTGATGCACCCACGCTGACGCCTGGTGGCACGTCTCCTCCATCACGACTACCAACGTCGATGACCATGAGCAACCGTCGTGCATATGGAAGCTGCACTACGCTGCACACGCTAGCACAACGCGAAAGACGAAGCACGTAACTGACACACTAATACAACGCGCAAGACAAAGCACGTAACTGAATCGTCACCGAGTCAAATCAGCGCGTACAGCGCGTCGTAATTGCAGCCTCCGCGATCAACTTCAGAAACATTTTCAGAGCTAATTGCGGAGGCCACGCTCCGCTGTGCTGAGTACGGTGAACGCCACCTAGGTGGCGTTGGTAGTGCTTCTTGATGCCAGCGTCCCTTCGAATGCTGGCATCGAGGCGTCGTAGTGCTGAGACCACCGAAGCGTTCACTGTCGGTGCGCGTTAGTGTCATAATGCAGTACTTGTCTTTTCTGCTCGTAGGCGGCGGCACCGCCCCGAGCAAGAGCGCGGGTACACGGAGGAGTGTTAGATATATAAGGCGGGTCTGTGTAGCTATCTGCAAATGCGTTTGTGGCGCAATGGGTTAAACGCTCGGCGATCTATCGTCGCGGACCGAGAGGTCGTGGGTTCGATTTCCAAATTTTGCATGTTTGTGGAACTTTTTCTTCTGGTTTCTTTCTTTGTATTATGTTCTATGACGTATTTCCGTGACGGAAATACGTCAGTGAAGTCTTGGTGGACCCCGGCATAAAACACTTTCGTGTTAAAACGTTGCGAGGCGAGAAGGTGGTAAACAATTCCGACGCTGCTCGACGAGTTTCCCGTTGTGATCTTGACGAAAACCTCCGAGCCGCCCCCAGGGGCCCTGGCAATAATCACCAACGCCGCGGGCGTCCGGTGCGAAAGCGGGCAAAACGGTGACGGCGTCGACAACAGTTCTGCTCATTGCTGGTGCTGCTGCATGTCCAAGATTATACAGCTGATAAAACTACTATCCTTACTCCGTATAGCTCTCTACTAAGTTGCTATCGCAATGAATGCTTCGCCTTTCGGGTGAAACTGCGACATTTTTTTCCTGGGGACGTGATACATTGCAGCGACACATGACATGTCAGGACGTTTGCGCATGCGCGTCGTATACCACGAGTTCAGCAGCCGCTGAGCAGACCACGCGGCGCGGATGAACACATCTCGAGGGGCATTCGGCCTTCCTATTGGCTAAGGAGTCTATCAGCTTCCACAGTGCTGCCAACGAGTTGTGGGATGAATTATAGGCCATGTTAGCCTGAAGGAACAGAGACAGTTCAATGTCTGCTCAGCAGTGTCGAAGTTATCAAAACGGCGCTCGTCTTTTGTTTTAATAGCGGCGACGGTAACAGCCACGACGCCGTTGCGGAAAAACTACCATTAATTTTGAGGGTTATAAATATACCTTTTAACATCCACTTTAATCCAAGCGCGTAAGCATTTCTACGTTGCACGGCCGCCGAAATATGGCTTCATCAGACGAGAATCGGACCGAGCGCGTCGTTCTTAGCTGGCAGGTCGTGAATAGCCTATAGAACCGTGGGGGGCGAAAGGCCACTCTGCAGCGTCACGGCTGACTCGATAGACATTTTGGTTTCTGGCAAGGCACATAAAATAACAGATTTAAATAACTTTTCTTCACGAGCACTCATTCCTTATTATCCCAACAAAACGGCATAATCTGTGCGCACTAGCGTCCGATCGACAGAAGCGCGCATCCTTGGCAGCGCTTACGCCAGGCGTACGTACGCTTAGAACTTGCATGTGAGTGTCTCGTGAGATTTTTAACACAGCGCGACACGTTAAGCGTGTGTGTGTACATGTTTTCCTCCAGCCACCGCTCGCGAAGCTATTGATTGTTTGTTATCTTCTCACGTACTCTTACTCAATCTTTGTCTAGACGGGGCATGTCATTATAGGCAACAAAATTAATAAATGAGCAAGAGTACTGCATTTGATGGACAAGCTTGCCAAACAAAAGGGCTGTGAGCCTAAATAGATTTCTTGGACGGCTATCGATCGAATTTTGTCGGGAAGTGCTGCATGCGGTAAGACGTTCTATGGGCCAGAAATGACACGAGGCGTGATATTGGTAGTTTGGAAGCACTTATCCTTTAAGGTGAACACAATAATTACGCATTCCAAAAAGGAAAAAAAAAAGAAACAATAAACATACAAAAGAAGGTCCATCGAATCAATGCCACGTTCAGATGCAGGCCGCTTATTTCCGGTGTTGTAAAATGCACCAGCCATTGAATGAGGCAGGTGGTTCGCTAAATACAACGCTTTCAACAGTCATTCGCCAAAGCCATTTACTGCGCGATAAAGTCTGAATATGAAGTGAGTTCGATCAATCTTATAATTACACGTTTAAGTTTCTAACCTCGCACACTCTGACATATATCGTGCACTGTTGCACTCCAGGATGCCGAAGCGACGCCACCGTCGGGGCAATACGCACTTACGAGACGATATACATAGAATCCAGAAAGCGTGTCGGCGCATTGCAGAGACAATCCCTGCTAATCCAAGTGTCAGCGGAGAGATGCCGGAATGCAACGTTCCACCAGTGACGGCTACAACTGCAAGATTTCTTGTTTGGCAACGGGCACCGACTATTGTGTCTATAGCACGAGTTGTCTTCTGTTGTTTTTCTTGTTATAGAGACCCGAGTGCTGTGCCGTAGAGAAGTGACGCGCGTTTATTGCTTCCAGACGCGATCTGTACGCCTCTGTTCGCCACACGCGAAGGATGAGCGATGACATGCAGCACAGAACGTGTCGCAGGCATCAAGGAGAAGGAAAGGAGGGGAGGGCACGCTATCAGTCGGAGAAGAACCGAGTGCGCAGACGTAATTTTTCCCCGCGGCGCCGCCACTCGTCAACCAACATCTTCTCACTCAGTCGCTATCGTCAGCGACCGTTGAAAACGCTGCCGCATATTACCCCGTCTCAGGAGTAATACCGTGCAGCGACCAATGAATGGGCCACAGCTCGCGCCAACCATAGGGACGATATCCTCCTGAGACGGCGCGACCCCCTTGTACAATGCAGTTCACATTACCTTGACTCATTTAGAAATTAAGCTCGAACAAGTTATATATGTAAGATAATCATACGAGATACACCTCGATGTGATATTTAGTTTGTTGAGGCTTGTGGTGTGATTTGTATATATTCCGTATCTTTGGCGTGCACTGTGCATATTATGTCATTTTTAATCGTTTCCATCCGTCCATCTATCCATCCGGAGTAGCATTCTATAGGCGTGCCGCGAGGCAACCTAGCTCTCCAGGATTCATGAATGAGCATCTATCTCTCTCTTGATACTTTGTCAGCCTACACGTATATGATGGCTTCAGCATTTTACAGAGGGGCGGGGGGGGGGGGGGGGAGGGGCAGGGGGTACACAAAGAAAGAAAACGGACTTTTCCGTTGATCAGGTACTACTGGATAATCAGAACCGACTTGAAAAACGACCATGTCCCTGTGTTGTACACGGGTTTCGGGAGAATATTCAGCCACGTTGGATTTATTGTGCGAGATTTACCGCCACAGTGTCGAACGGCGTGTCATACTGTGCCCGCTTCGATAAACAACGCCACACTATCCAATGTGTCTTGAATAGACTATGTGATCGGCCTTTTACAGCAGCACACGTCTTTGGAGCCTGGCCTCCCGGCTCATCATTTCAGAAAGCCCCTGGAGCTCTTCTGCACTACCCGAAGGCAAAAGCCTAAAGAGGAACATTTAGCTTGGGTGCTCGATCCTATCTAAATACATGTAAATGACGAATTACTTTTTCTCAGCAACCTCTGCACCAAATGTGATGATGTTTGTTGCATTTAAAAGAAATAAAGTTAAAATCTAGTGACTGTTAGTTTCGAATTTTTTAATTTAGGTCGTCAATGTTCTATTAAAAATCGTCAAAAATAGCAAATTTTCAGAGAACGAAACTATCAAGTTTACAACTCTGTAATTCAGCAATGAGAAATGATATCACAATTCTGTGAATTGCATCTAATAGTACATCTAAAACGGAAAAAAATTGACATGAACCTAAAACACATTTGTTATATGTACATACAGCTTTTTCAAAACCCTTGCACACAACCTTACGAATTCAAGCAAAAAACACATTGACATATTGAATTTGCCCGCTTTGAATGAGCTAATAGATGCTGTTTACAGAACCGCGACATCTGTTCTTAATATAGAGGTATTAATTCGTAAACTTCGTGCTCCTATCTTTTTCGAACTTCCGGATATTTGAAAATTCGTTTAACAAAATTCAGGCCCTAATATGAAATTACGCTTCCAACAGTCACTAGAATTTAGCTTTCTCTCTCAAATCCAATAAATTTAATTAAAATCGGTCCGGGGTTTGTGTCAGAAAAGCGTTTCAGTGTTTTACATGTATTTGAAGAGGCCGCGTCGGAGTTGGCCCGGGCTAAAGCTTCCTCTTAAATGCTGAACTATAGAGACGCTGCACATGGTCTAGCGAATAAACTTGTGATCAATACTCGTGTCCTTTCTTTCTCTTCACACTTCCCCTTCCCATAAAGGCGGCCATGTAGGGGAGGGCGACTGAAAGTGTGGTCCATGGTAGCGCTTTTGACATGCTAAATTGAAGTTGCAGTTGTGGATAGTGGAGCAAACTTATTATGATAATTATTTACTACAATGTTTAGTTTTAACATGAGCAGCAGTTTATTGCTCTTATTTTGAATTTTTATGGATTTATTTGTTGGTATAAATGTACACTCCACAGCCATAAATAAAGTTCAAGAAGCAGTTTTGATTTCCTTTTCTTTTGTGTGGAAGGGGGGTTAGGCTTTCTGGTGTTAAACACTGTAACTTCAATAAAGGTGCCTAATTTTACACTTTTTATGCAGGTGAACAGTGCTATTTTGCCGTAAATCACACAAATTATTTTGCAGTTAAGACAATATCAGAGTTCCCGTCACCGCAATAGTGTTTTTATTAACCTCTCGCCCCCGCTATCAATAGTGCAATGCAACTGGTACAAGATAGTGTTTTCTTTTGTATTCTTTTTCTAGGGTAACTGCCAAATGCAACATAGTGCCAGATGATGTGGCTACTTCAAATATGATGGATATTTTATTCTACTCGATAGAATCAACACTGGTATTCCCTGACTCTTCACCGTGACCCCTATTTCCTTGTAACTGTTTTGCGTAACTTATGTGTTTCTGATTTTATTGAGCGAGCTTTTTCACTGTTTCACTGTATTCATTGTATATTAATAACTGTTTCCATCCACTCTTGTGGATGGAAACATAAGGCTTACACTATGAATGATTGAATTAATTAATTAACGGCAACAACAGCTCGAGCGTTAGTGTCAAGTCTGAACGTAGCATCGATGTTACTAAAGTTGAAAGCAGCAGTATACACTTCAGCCCCAGGAGTCACGTGCTGCCGCAGTTACATCTTTTTGCATTTTGTTGAATCTTCCCAATTTTACACCGGTTGAAGTATACATAAAGCCTCACATTTCGTTTTTTATGCTTCAGATTACCACTAATTTTATTACTAAGTAGATAAAGAGTGCTGGTTACCTGTAAAACTGAAATATACAGCTCAACAGGAAACCTGGCGTGCTTTAAGGGAAAGGGACGATAAAAGTTTGCACAGTTCTGCGTGAAATTCGAAAACTGATGAAGCATTATGTCTCATAGAAAGCGCTGTTTCTGTCGATATCGCATCGACCTGACTTTAGAATCAGAAGTTAGAAAGGGGTCCTTTCAAACCCTTTATAGTTTCGTCATCAGGAAAACGTTCTTGGCAGAATTTCACATGAATGGTTGTTTGAGGAACCAGAAAAAATAGGAAACCACCAACTGTGCAGTAGCTTGTTTCACTCAAAATAGTTGCGGACTATTTTATCAAAGAATAGGACTTCTTCGATGCAACTTATAGAGGGTTCATTAATTCAATTACCACGTTCACTCATACAGTTACAAGGGTAATTCGTACCATTGAACCAGATAGGCTGAACTTGTGTTTTTATGCGTGAGTCCTCTTCTTGAGTTTAAAAACTGCTTAGCGTGCTAAAATGGTCTGCGATTGTCTCGCCTCAGCAGATTTGCCACTAACAGGTGAATCACCGGGTTCTCAGTAGAATGACTTAGCAAAAAGAAAGAAAGAAGGAAAACGAACAAAGAAACATATAAGTGGATTGAAAGTTCGTTACTGCTGTTCTGGCAATGTTGCGCTCTTAAGCTAGATTTTCGGAAATCTTGTAGTACCTTAACAGAAACGTTTCTTTTTTTTTTTCTTCCTTTTTTTCCTTTTTGTTTTGAGCATTATAATACAGCGCTGCCATACGACAGGGTGCACGTCTACCAAAACATGGTGCTAGGTATACAAAGCGAAGAAGCATAGATTTCGTGTGTTTTTATTATTCAATATATCTAAGAAATCATCCGTACGTATATATGTGGCGTCGGCTGCTCATTTTCTCTGACGTGACAGTTGCGCTCGTAGTAGACATAAAAATTAACAGAAACAATGAATCAACATACGCAGAGGGACATCACTTCTAACGCTCGTACACACAAAATATAAATGTTCTACCCTTAGCGGTTCCTACCAGGATCTCTGCTATCTACATTGAGCAAGGAGGCCTAGTAGAAAGACGCCTGATGTCAAAAGCAATGCGAACAAATGGTCCCTTTTTTCTTTATTCTCTTTTAGTGTTGGAACGTTCGTCTACGCTATCGTTTTGCGTCTGCGTTTTCACTTATGAACAAAGCGAGAAAGCGATAGCGCTTTGCATATGCGTACTCTTTGATTTGAGAACCACTTTCTGTTTGCGTTGGTATCTGGCCTTGTATACAATTCGCCACTTGCAACTTTGTGTAATGTTCTTAGTACATATCAATTTGTTCTTAATGAGGGTCGTTTTCTTTCTTCTCGTTGGTAGTGGTTACAATTCTTTCTTTCTTTTTTTTCTTTCTCCGCCCATGTATATGTTTGTTTTCAGTTGTTATTTCGTCATGGCACGCTTTTCCTAACCCGAACTTTGCATTTGATCGAGATCGATAAAATAACAACAACGTCCTACTGGCTTTTTGGGCGCTTCTCCACGTGCTGTTTTTTCCTCGATGCGCGAAACAAGCGGGAACTCGGTTTGCTCTCGATAGCCCTAAATAAATATAGGCGGTACTGAATAAGGTTGGATTCGATGCTCGAGAAACATTCAGCGGAACGAAGTTTCGTTGTCATCGGAAAGCCGGACACGGTCTGCCGCCTCGCGTGTACATTCCGCAGGCTCTCTTCTCGGCAAATATGCTCGCAACCCTGCAGACGCTGCATGGATTTCGCGAAACAAATCGCAGTCAGCAGGAGGTCGGGAAAATGAAAAAAAAAAGAGCGGTCGGAAAAGAATCCAGAGAGGAGGAAAAAAGAAATAGAGAAGGCACGTGACAATTAATAACCGGCTGCCTAGCCATTTCGCGAAGGCCTGTTTCCGACGCCTGCGCCGTCACCGCTTCTCGCGCCGTGGGGATCGCGTATCGCCGCCGCTGCAGCCGCCAAGGCTGCGAACTGTGGGGACAGCCACGATGAGAAGCACGGTCTGGGCTGCACGCGCAAGATGCAAACTCGAAGCCTCCTTTCTTGCTTGCGTGTTTGCCAGCATGTATCAATTCGCCCCCTGCTCGACGACGTCGGCCGTTCTTGCTGCTAGATGCTTAACGCGAGAAAAGTACACTTGGCGTCGTGAGGGGCGCGTTCAACCGGTGCAGTGGCGGAGCATAACTCAGTATGGAGAGGTCGTGTCGCGATTTACGGTGAAGCAGTCTGACTGTGCAGCCGAGTATGAAATGTTGTGCTTTAATGGTGGTAACGTTTATAAAAGAGCACATTTGCACAATGAGAAGGTAAGCAGTGCTTTCACCTCAATGATAACGTTTGCAAGAGTCCGAATATTTTAAGCAGCTTCATTTGGTCTAAAGTTGATATCAATGGTAATAAATTTATAGGAGCGAGCCATTTATAGGTATACTGCGGCACCAGGCGTCATCTGATAGCATGTAATACGTCTGTGACTGAACTTAAGTGTTTATTGTCTGTTTATTTCACTGAAGTCAACACTACCTTCAGATGTGGCAAAATATAAAAAGATGCATGCTTGCGCGACTGTTAGCATTATTTACGGTAAATAACGCTGGTTGTATTCTTATTGTTAAAATGTTCAATTGAATTCAAATCACCTTGTTTAGATTTTAAACGAGTTAATGGTGGAATCATGAATTTCTTTCGTTTTCTTTTCTTTTCAGTTGGTGGCGTTACAAGCCCAACCGGTGTTTACTAGGTTGTAGTGGCGTTTGCGTATCATATATATATATATATATATATATATAAGCAGCGGCAACTATTCGATGCGGCGACGCATTGACGATGGTTTCAATTTATTTGTGTGTTTCGATGTCATAAATGCGCGGTGCGAGGCGCGCGTTGCAAGGAGAGATAGATTTGATTAAGTAAAGAGTTCGAATCGCTTTTATGAACGCCTAATGAAATGTTACCCTAGCCCTGCTCTGATGTGCAACGCTCACAACGAAGGCGTCCATCAACGAAGTCTCGATCATTGAAATTTTTACGCAAATGATTGGTAAATGTGCAATCCAGACCTGGTGGTCCTGTCGTTCTGTGTCAGGGCTTATTCGCTTAACTTACCCTGTTATCGTCAACGAGTTTCACTGAAACGGGAGTTGAAATATCTGAATCTTGTGCTTGAGTCGGGCGAGGTATAAGTCTACTTGATTGGAACTTCGATTACGCCGTGAAGTGAACGATAAAGCTAGGTGTAGCCTTATACATGGTATCCAATAAAATACGCCACTCATTTATTGTGTTCATGGCTAAATTGTCCGGTTTGTATATCATTTGGCCGAGATAGGTAGCGACAATAGAATTGAGAAAGCGTGGTCAGACTCCTGTTTTACGGACGGCTACTCCTTCTTTTAATGAGGCATAGTAAAATCAGCATCATGCGTTACGCTACTTTAAATGCGCGCACCGTAAAACACGGTAAAAATCAGACGTTAGCTTGTCCGCTATCTTGAATGTCCGAGTGTTCATACTTTCCCTGGCATGCTGTTATCGTGTTTCTCACTTCTTACTGACTTCCTTGGCCGTCCAACATTTCCTTCGTGATCCATGTGCGTTTTCCGGAGTGCTTTCATTGCAATCTCTCCTTCCATCTGTCGTCGTAAATGCAGATAGGCATTCCCCGCGTAGTGGCGCCTGTTCTTTCGCCCGCCGTTTATTTATTGACTGTAGATGGAAGATGTCCGCACACAAATACGGTGGTAGCCACTCCTCGACTTCTTAACAGGTGGTACAATCTGCAGATATATCTTTGTACAGTGATGAACACAGTTTTGTAGAAGAGCCAGCACGAGTACAATTAATGCACAAGCAAATACGTTACCCCATAAGACGAAGCAGTACAAGGACATTACAAAGAAACTCTCAAAGCAACAGTGCAAACAACGAGTATACCACAAAACATACACAGCGAATGTACAAATAAAAACACTCTCATCAACGAAACGGTTTCTTACAGACATTTTTTTTTTTCACTGCTATTAAACAGCTTTTTTGTGTGACTGTTGTTGGTCCCGGCTCAATAATTTCTCTCTATTGACCTTGTGGCATTAGTAGTGATTCAAGTGAACATCTTCTTGCCCCACAAACAATTACCTGCACCTCAGAGGCACATTTCCGAGCACCCATTAAAAATGTCACGCTAGAATGCCCCCCCCCCCCCCCCCAAATAGAAAGAGTACTGAAATGGCCCGCAACAAAATTACAATAAAAATATGCAGCAGGCAGTGCTTGTCTGCCCCACTGCAGCATGCCGGCTGCACGTCCCTTCCACTTCTTCAAATCGGACTGCACATCGATCCCACAACCCTTCCCAGTTCCGCGTAGCAAGCATTTATCCTGCAACGGCGAAGAGCCTTGCGCAACCACGGCGGCCGCGACGGCGGCTGCAGACTGTAGTGAGTCTGGCCGTCTCTTCGCTACCCACCACACTCTCCCCAAGCCGTCTGAGCTGCCTTGCACTTTTGACTTCTTTGCTTTTGCTTTGCGGAGACCCGGGGCAGGGTTCCCGTCAGTCACGACGAGAAGGCGCCCGCGGCTGACAGGCGAAGGACGCCCGGGCGAGGTGACGTGGACGTCTGCTGGCTAGCTACAATGGCCTGGCGACGCCATCGCCTCTGGTGGTCGCCACATGGCAGCCGCCGTTCTGAGCTGAGCAAGTCGCGACTACTGCTTCGAAGAGAAATGAGAGATGCCGACCAAGATACAGAAATTAAAGAACACTTGACATTTCGGCCCTCACGCAGGAGCCTCGTTAACAAACAAGGCTTAATTGCAAACAAGGATCTCCCTGTGAGGGCCAAAGCTCGAAAGCTGAAACGTCAAGTATTTAATTACCTTTTTTGTCTTGGTCGCCATCTCTAGCCTTTTTCTGACGATTTTTCTCTGACCAGATGAGATTTAGCCAGACTCTCGCTTTATGCTATATTACAAACGGCTGCGGCGGTCAGATGAAGGTATAAGATTTCTAAGCTATCCCATTTCTACTTGTTGTAAAAAATATTACTTTTGTAGATAAATTGTGCAAACAATCATATTGTAGATAAGAACGCCATCACGTCTAGTTCCATCCAAGTCTGACTGGTGTCCACGCCTCTTCAAGAATTCAGAATACATCTGACAGTCTTAAACGGTTGGTGAAACAGAGACAGAGCAAAACGGGTATCCCGGGAGGCTAACTAAGGGCGTGCCTGTTTGACTACCAGACTCGAGGACGGGCAAAAAGTTGAAAGAAATGTAAAGATAAAAAGATAATAAAAAGGCAGCCAGATTTACCACACGACGATGAATGTTCGCTAACATTGAGAAGCATTCGTACAGTCCAGTGGTCTTCAGCAAGCTCAAAAGAGAGATTTTGTAGCCCTGTGCATGCTAGAGTGCTTAGGCGAAATTCCCATGATCGTTTCCTCCGAGAACGGTCAGTCGTCCAAGCGGGTGAGTATTGCTAGCAGGGTAGCTCGATGAGCGTGATGCTCAACTGTGTCGTCACATCCACAAAGGTTGCACGCGGCACTGTCCTTCCTTTCTATTAGCAATAAATAGGCATTCGTAAATGCAATGTCCACCACATGCTGTTGTTTCACGACGGGAGAGCCTGTGTGGCAGTTGAAGTCGCAAGTAAGGGTGGAGAGATTACAATAAAGTGGGTGTTGCTGAATCGCGGTCAATTCGATTGTTGAAGTATGATGTAGCGAGCAAGTGATAGAAGTTGCCGTGAATCAGCCATTCTCTAGAGCAGCTAGGTACCCGCTGATCTTGTTAATGAGGCGAGCATCCCACATGATCTGCAATGTCGTTGCCGACAATTACGCAATGGCTCGGCAGCCACTGACACAGAATGTTGTGTCCGTTTTCGAGAGTTCGGTGGTGAGCGTGCCCTGTTTCGTGCACCAGTTGCTCATTTCAACCATGATGTAGGGGCAAACTGCAGACTTTGTTTGGCTGCTTTGTAATCGCAGGAAATGGCCCGTCGATTAGGCAGCAGCTGGAGCAAGTAATTGACAGCTGCTTGAACAGGCCAGAAGTTCCACTATACGGTCGGCGTCGCACTGTGAGAAAGCTTTAACTGCATAGAGATAGTGCCCGACGGGAAACCCACTACTCCCGCAGAGCTCTTGCAAGTGGTGGAACCGCCTCTGTCAATGTGGACGCGGTCTAAATAGGACTGATTAAGGAAAAACAGAGTCTGGTACTGCAGGGCTAGCGGTAACAGGTCTGCCTTCTGAACGATGTCAAGAACTGAGAGGCACACATGAAGTTACCGGAGACACCACAGTGCGGATATTGCGAGCATCGCAGGCTTATTGATATGTGGTGTTTTATGACGCAAGGGCCAGTAATGGCCACAGAGCGCCAAGTCGCAGGCTTGCAGCCAGGTGGTGTTGAGTCATTGTGACAGGCAGTGGCGTAGCCAGCAATTTTCTTCGAGGAAAGGGGGGGGGGGGGGGGGGCTCACGTTGCAGCGCGGCACGAATAATAACTGCATTGCCAATGCCATTGTATATTAGATGCTGCAGACGAAATATAGAACCCTACGCACTGTTCCGAAAATATTTATTTTTTCATGCAAGAATATACTCGTATGTCCTAAAAACTGTGGCAGAAGTAACTGATATTTATGTTCCCGCGTTTTTCTTTGTTCATTTAATAAGTAAAGAAAATATCACACGAACTTTAGAACTATATTAGTTCGAAACCAACAAAGCAGTGCATGCAGCTGATATGAAAAATGTAAAGGCCATGAAACGAACAAGTTAAGAAGAAATATTTTGATGAATCTTTGTCATTCAAGAATCTTGTTTACATTTCTGTGCATACGCAACGGCCAGGGAAAAGCCTCAATGATGCTGTCCTTCATTGCAATAGATTGCACAGGAGCAGCTGTTACCGATCGTGTACTGTAATTACGCCACGATTATAGTCGCAACAGTGAGTACGTATAAAAAGCAGGAGTTCTGCACAATATACATTAGAAATGCGAAGATAGCACGGAATATACAAATGCGAAGATACAACTTGATAAAAGGGCAAGCTGGAAACAAAGTTCAGTGTTTGTATACACAAAACCTCGCAACAAGATATTTAAATATTCCTATAAGTCTCCAATAAATCTACATATTTAAGCAAACTTCCTTGTATATAATGCGGCATACATGACAAATAAACATGTTGTGCAGTCGCAGGTAGTAAACTTTACGCGTAGAAAGAAAGACGATTGAGGCAAGAACAAAACTATGATCGCAGAAATCGTGATGTGTACTTAGGCTATGCGGCGGTCGCGACAGCACCATATGGGTAGAATAATAGAGGAATAATGCGGCAATCAGTACGAAAATGCGTAAATTAACTGCCTTCAGAGCGGCAATAAATATTCTGCACCCCAAATTAAAGAATGGTATTGCTTCCTTTCAAAAAAGAAGTAAAAGCAAGTAGCTAAAAAGGAAAGGAAAGGACAAACGAAAGCCACAGATGATGCGGCAAGTTGAACTACCCAATATCCAAGTGTGTTTTTTGGGAAACGCCGCCTGGGCCGGGCTTTCAATGAGCAAGGTCAGTCAAAATTTGTTATTGATGTCCTCGTAATTTTTGTTTTCGCGTGATAATTTTGATGATGAGGATAACTGTTAGAATAAACGTCGAAATTCTGTGGTTTTAAAAGCTAATGAACAGTCATACGTTTTCATAATAACGAGTTTATGAACCTGAAGGAACAGAGCTTTTTACCTGCATTGATTTTTGCTGCTTCGCTATCTAAAGGACAAACTTCACTGGGCGGGGAAGCTTACCGAAGCGGTCAATGACTTCGGACACGTTGATGCCGACGTGTCTATGGGCGTTAGAAGCGCCAGCCTTAGTATTCGTTCCTCAAACATTGTAGAGCGGAAGTAGTTTTTTAGTAATCTCTTGTTAAAAAACATTCTCTTTGCGCTGGCAGTGGTCACTGGAAGGTTGACTAGAATCTGCAGCAGTTTGTACACATTTACATAGAACCTGCAGTCGAAATGACAGAGGGCATCTATTCCGGTGCTAAAACCTAAAAACACTCCTTTGATGTCGTTGGCATCCTTGTTTAGGTACCTTGCAAAAACAGTAAGCTGTTCGATTCCAGCAATATCCGTCGTTTCGTCAGCAAGTACAGAGAAGCAGCCTACAGCGTTTACTTTTACATCTAGGCTTTCTTTGATAATTTCATCACAAATTTCTATAATTTAGTTTTGTACATCTGGGGTTAAATACGAGGCATCACTGGGGCAACCTTACAAATGGTTGTTCAGATATGTATCTCCACAATCAGCTCGCATGCGAAGAAGCGCTCTGAAAATACCAGTATTTTCAGCGGGGCCTTTACTTAAATCCATAGGACCACTGTCCCTATGGCCACGGAGAGCTAGACCTTGTCGCCCGCAAAAAGTAACTGCCTCAATAATAGGCTGTTAACTTTCTTCTGTTTTCTCTTATTTTACTTTGCCTGCCCTGGTCCAGCTGATCGATAACATTGGGCTGGCTTCCTGAGAATGTTTGGAAAAAATTATCAGCTGCCCGCTGACAGGCACGGTGATATTTAGTATTTTTGTCTGTGTGGAAGATTGATAACGCGTGCTTTCATTTCTCAAACGGCTTGGACACGAGGGCTCTAGTGCGCGCATGTTGTCCCAATTTTAGAAGAACATAAACCCATAAAGTTCCAGAATTGAAAATCTAAAGCATGCCATTGGAAATGTCAGTGCACCTTTCGCTTCAAAAGTTTCTGAGAACTTTATACCCATAAATTTTCGCAATTGAAATCCATGCGCTCCGTAGATTCCGCGGCCGCTGCGAGATGCCGCAACGCACCCGCTCGCTATCGATAGGCCCTAGCAATTTGCACGCACTGAGTGGACCCTTAGAACTAGGATAGCTGTGGTCAAAAATATTTTTTGTTACAATGGCTATTCATACATGGTAAACATCTTTGAAGAAAATCAAGTATACAATCATCGACATATGAAATCAACAAGCTCATCAACAAAAGCATACAATGTTAATTAAATAGGAAATCGAGCATAAAACCAATCAATTTTAATCAAATTAATATGTACGAAATATAATCTACAATGTTCGTGCTGAAATGTATTTTTGAGCGTGAAAAACACTTTTTAGACAAAATCCAGAATGATTCCCGGCGTCAGTGGTTGTTTGAGTCGGCGGTGAATGCCAGCACGACAAGATTCCGGGCGGGGCTGCAGCCCCCCCCCCCCCCCCCCCCCCCCGGCTACGCCCCTGGTGACTGGGCACTGAGCCAAAGCAGAGTGATGCCTGTGATCGCCGTGCTAGCAAAACAGCTACCTAGTGGTGTGATACAGCCGTGAAAAGTGTTGATCATGCGCCCGGAGAGTCTCAGAAGCGATCTTAAAACAACACAAAAGTTCAAAGGAACATGGAAAAGTGAAATTATGAGGAGTAGTCGTAGAAGGAATGTCGCTTTAAGTCAACGTTCCGGCAAGGGGACTACATGATTCCCGACGTGCGATTTTGACAGGCCGAATTTTCAAATCGAAAAACCTTTAAAATTCCTCCTTTTTTGGGTGGAACAGAGCCCACGTCACAGGGGTTGTTCAAGGACAGCAGGCCGACGCTTTAGCCAGAAGCGCCACGAATTCGCTGGGTGTGCACCGGTTTTCAATGAACGTTTTTCACGTCAACGCTTTAGCGAACTGCGCCACGAATGCACTGAGTACGTACCGCTGTTCAATGAAGCTCTCGCCAACTTGAGTAACTCAGTATGTGCCACTAGGTGCGCAGCCAGCGAGAAAACAATTCTCCTCCCTAGCACGCACCGGCGTGCCATGCCTCTCTTCACGGGGGCCATGCACGGATTTCTAGGCAGCGCTACCAGATGACGCAACGTGTCTCGAAAGCAGCGTGAGAGAGCATTTTGGCTTCCACAAGACGCCTTTCTCATTGTTCGCGCGCACCGGCGCGCGATGCATTTCGAAGGACACGCGCAGGCTTGACGGCTGCGCCTCTAGACGGCGCACAGAGTTCGCAGGGAAACGCGAGATAGTAGTCCATGTGCAGTGCGCCTCATACATAACGCGTTACGACTGTGGCAATACGTTGTGTCGCTGTATTGCATCAGTGCTAAAGCATTACCGGCGACACTAAACTTGAGTTAAATTTCATGGCTGGTCTCGTTGTGAACCAGCCATGGAGCTTGCATAAATGTTGTGATGTTCGAGATAACACTCCAAGTAGTCAAGGGTATTTTTTTCTGTTTACTTTCCCACACAGCTGACCAGCGCTATTTAGCGGTGTGAGACGAGCTCGAGTTGAGACTTGCCGTACTTATGAAGCGGCACAAAGAGCCGTGCCTGGCATTCTCCGGAAACCATGCTGTCCTACCAGGATACTTCATAGAAATGTAGCAGTTCGCTGGGTGTGCACTCACCTTGGTTGCAATATGCGCGAGTCGATATTCCGTCCGGTCTCGGTGATCGCGAACCCCTGCAAAGAGCGATAGTTTCGAACGAGTCAGAAAAGGAATGCATAGAGCTCGTAGGATTATTGGCGAAAAGGCAAACACTAGTCCAGCGTGTTTGCGGATGACTATAGCAGTAATTAGAGTGTCAAATGCCCTGCATCGAGCCTCAGTTAGCCTCTTTAAGACTACCAAGCGGAGATGCTAACGAGACAAGAATGAAGAAAGAGCCAATTCTAAAATTGTACCGCAGCCCTTTTTTAGTCCAAAACCTGAACTGTTCTATTTCGCTCCTTGGACTATAGCTATGCGCTGCTGAGAAAGCGGTCGTGGATTAGATCTCGGTTCCGGAGTGCCAAAACGTTCGCGTACCTTACAACAGGTGCACGTATATGATCCAGAAGTTGTGAAAATCATCCCGGTGACCTCCACTACGATGTGCCTCATAATTCCATCATTGTTTCGGCATGTAAATCCCCAGAATTCAATTTATAGCTCTTGTCTTCTCTCTCTGTATCTCATTCTATTTCGCTCGCTTATATCCCTCCTTGCGCGTAGGGTTGCGAACAACTGGACAAAATCTTGTTAGCTGCCCTACCATTCCCTCCACCACTCCCTCTCATTGCCCAGTTTCGTTGGAAGGACAAAGCGTGAGCTTGTAACACCTCCGCATCGTTTACGAAGGTGGCGAACAGGCCACACCCATCGCTGCAATTAAGGTGTTGCGCCAGTTGTGGCGCAAATATACACACCAAGCCACCTAGACAGCTACCATACAGTGCGATGTAATGGCTTCGTCTTCATTTTATTGTGATTATCGTTATTCCGATGCTTAACGCACCGTTTCACTCCAACTAGTGTTACTGGGTGTGCTCCACTGCTTATGTGCCTCTGTTTAACTAACATCTTTGATGCCAACTTGGGTCACCGGGTATGCGAGAATGAATATGTACCACTCTTCAATGCAAATAGCCAAACGCTTTAACATTTCTCCGCTGCTCGGCGGAATCGAATTCGCGTCATCTATATTCAGAAAAGCTGGTTGAATTCGCACACAACACGCGCGGACTTCGCGGTGGCGCCACTAGATGGGGCAGTGGGTCAAGTGGGAAGGGCGATAGAACAGTCCGGCTGCACACACGCCTCATACAGGGCGCGCTTCGGCGTTGGAATTACATTCTGGCTCTACTTTAGTTCAATGCAAATCGCATTACTGACGACTTTCCTCGGGAAATGGGTTCCGCTGGAATTTGTTTTAGTCGTTCAGTATGGTTGTTTTTGAAGGCTATTTGCTTTTGGAATAGTACAGTACTTATCAGATGAGTCAGTGGCGAAAATTTGTCTTGACTCCTTATTTTTATTCAAGGGAAACCTTCTTTGCCTACCCTCCCTGCTGCTGTCTGCTAGTAGCCGTTGGGTCGGTGAGCATTTCGGCGCACATGTAAACATAAGTACACGAAGGTTATATGCGTGCCGAATGCACGTACCAGTGAATGGCGTTATACCACTATTGTATGCTGACCGACAAAGTAATTCCAGGAAGCGCACCCCAAACATGCACCAAAAAATTACTCCTTATATCAAACTTGAACACACGTATCTCTAGTGCACACAAAAAAGCTAATGGAACAGTACATACTATTTGACGGGTTCTTTGGTTTACTTGTTTTTGTTGTATTTAGTCATTTGGTATACGTGCAACTTGGTGCGTGGGCATTCTTGGCCGATCCTCCAGAGTGGCTATGAGCCAATGTGAGACCAGATGACCGGAATCCATAAATTCAGCTAAATATGTGTCATATTTCTCCCTGCATACATCTGACAATGTCACTCTTCCCTCGACAAGCGTCATAAATCGTTTCCGTCCTCGTGACATCGCTGCGTGAACATCTCACAATGTGCATCCGCTTGGTTTGGTATGTGCATTACAGCAGATATTGTGAGCAGCGAAGTGCGTAAACATCAATGTGGCTTGAAAGTAAAGCTGCGACAACCAGTGTGGTGTATAAGCACTGCTTGGCACTAGACGCGGTAAAAGATAAATACAAACACAAATGTAGGTCAAATGAAGTTCAGGTTGCTAGTGTTGGCAGACTTGCGTGAGCTGGTGTAGTTGTTTCTTCGCTGAATAAACTTAAGATAGCATTGAAAGAACGGCCCAGTACTGAATTAAGCATCATTGCGCTGGAATGGCGCCGTTTATGGACACAATAAAGAATAAAGTGTAAAGCCTTTCTCTACAGCCTCGCTTTACATAGATAAATGTTTAGGCTAACGACAGAATGATTCCAGAAGTTGAAGCTCATGTTGCGCTAGAGGCATGTCGGAAACGAAAGGACAGACAGATGCCAGAAGGACTCAAAATGAAGCCTCCTAGTTACGTTTATGCCTTTTTCTAACAGTCGAATTCCTGAACGTACCGTAAAAACCACAACTTGGTGGAACAATTTTAAAAAACCAGCTGCAGAAAGGCAAGCTCCCTCCTATATACCAATAATTTATTACCGGTCTATACCATTTTTTTAAGTTAAAGTTCGGAGGGTTGACCTATATTCCCGTCTTTACGGTAATGTTTTTCTGGCATCTAGAAGAGTGGCATATACGATTAGACGGACAAAACAGGACGCTGAAACTTCGAGTACTGTCGTGCCGCATTTCTTACAAATTTTAATAGTAACTATTTCAATAAATTAGAGGGAATGACATGCATACTTGATCTTGAGCCATCGCACTTGCTCGTGATTTACAATGCATTAAAATTGCATTTGTAAACTTTATAACAGGGGAAGGATGGAAATTTCGGTGCTTACGATTGATCCTACATGTCTGCAGTGCAGCATGAGCCACTGCGTTCCACACAACCTTCATTTAAGACATTCACAGTGAGCACAGTAACATCTCTTTAGCGTCGTCTTTGTTCAACTGTATCGCCTTGATGCCAGTGCTAGAGCTATTTTTCAGCTCCGCTACAGTACATTGGTCTTTCTATGCGGTCTCGATGTGATGACCGCGTAAATATAGTGAAAAAAAATCTAGCCCCTACGAAGCATTGCACCAGGCCCTGCAGTGTGGAAAGCGAGTTTCTGTCCTCGGCACCGCGCATTAAGTGTGACAGTAAGGCGAAAGAGCACCGTCATCATCGTGCTATCTCTCTATCTACGCGCATGCCCGGCATACACGAGGAGGTTTCGAAGGTCGACTGACAGGCGCAGCACGTTTGGCTGCAAAAGCGAATAAGCCAAACAGGCGCCCTCTCCCACTCCGTTCAAGCGGCTGTATTGGAAATTGAATAAAGTGTGAGTGCTTTGCGAAAGGAGGGTGTGGGGAGGGGACTTTGGCACAACTTCTTTACAAAACATCAGCGCCGCGATGCAGAGACACTCACTGGGAACACCTCCTCGTAATTCTAATCTCGTACCCCTATTACTATTTAGCTTCACGGTGTAGGAAAGCTGAGAGGAGAGTTGTGGAGAGGAGTGTTCTTGCCCCACTACGTCTATTTCTCCTTTGTAATTTTCTTAACTGCCTCGGATGCACCATTGAGACCGGTTTGGCTGGGTCCCCTTTCTTTAGTTTTTGTCATTACTTAACGAGGGAATCCGCATAATGCAAAACCTTATGCCACCATAAAGGCAAACTTTTCTTTCTTTAATTTCGTTTTATTGCCTTATTTCCTCTTGGGCAACGTGCGAGTTAGTCATGCTTTTCTTGATAAAACCATCTGCCCAAACGCTTCTTTCTCCCACGGATAAGTTCCGGTGCATATGCACGTGAAATGTGGTCAAACGAGTGTTTCATTCCTCAACAGCCTTAACTATCGTGGAAACTATTTCTGCCGTGAACGTACGCTGCGCGTCGTTAGAGGAAGGAAACAAATTTGTTATAGGCATGTTTCTCGAGGCAAACTTTGTGTTCCTACTCACGCAAGTTCACAAATAAATTTGGATTTCTCTTGTGTGGTTTTATTATTATTTTTTTTTGCGAAGGGTTGTGCACTGCACTTTGGCTATTTTGATATGCACGTTACTACAGATTTTTTTTTTCATGTCCAGCTTGTCTGTAGACGCCCAAGAAAAAGCTCAGATTCTGGGTACGTCGCAAAGAGTTTAAAAGTTATATCTTAACATGCTGCATATTTCTCCGAAAGCAACGATAGGACAGTAAGCTTTTTTTTTGCTATTACATTTATAACACATAAGTCACGAACTGCTGTGCATACAAAAATGAACACAATTTCCGTCAAAAGTAACAACAAAGTTACAGTGAACAAGTGTTCTTTCAAAAACCAAACGCGAGCTCTCATAACCTAAAGCACTGTGATCTGCAAGGGAAAGACCATGTGTAAGCAAGTACAGTTGAATTAACAACTGGAGTCATGATGCTGTATAGATTTTAGAGTACGTTGAGTGCATACCACACGCTCTCTTTATGAATGTACAGACAGATCAATTAATATGAATGAAAGAATGATGAATTCATTTACTAAAGATGAGGAATATGGACGGCATTATTATACATATCTGTATTCGTGATGATTGCACACACTGTAATGATATTTCCAGCGCTACAAATGAAGCTCACGCTCCGGCTACGTGACTACTTGCACGAGAACTTACGATTGAGGATCTTGTCGGTAAGGGAGCAACTACTCTTAATGTTGTAGCACGGCAATGTAAGATTACTACAGTTTTAGAAAACAGACCTGATAGTCCGATCTCAAGACTTTCCTTTGTACTGTAATATCAAGGTTGGGTAAGTTGAAAATGGTTGGTGTGCCATGCGCCAACTTAAAAGAGTATCAATGTTCCCTGAAATAGTTGATTCACGGTACTTTTGATGCAACAGATTGATCAGCGGAAGAAAGCCTAGTGTCCGCCAGGACATACGCAACACATCGAATTCAACGATAGCATTCGCCTAAGTGCTAAATCATGTAGGCACGTCTTGCGCGGCGCGATAACATTTAGCGGTTGTTAGCCGGTGAAAGCGATCACCGAACAAAGACAAACAAGTGCACGTGTCAACATCTCGTTCGTCCTCGATAGGCTTGCGCGCTATTTTCAGCATAGTCTTGTGGCAGCACAAACTTTCACGTAATGACGTTAATTTCTGGCTTCCTAAGACCAGAAGAGCGCCCGTTGAAACATGGTTTGAGCACTAAGCACTCAGCGTTGAGCACTAAGCTACGCACTAGCAGATTGTTAGTAGTAGAGTTAGCGCACGTATTCTTAGCCTATATATAACCACGTATCAATATTTTACCCGTTTAATGTGCGTGGACAATCTTGTAAAAAGCCAGCAAGAATAAGTTTGTGACTTGCACGTTCAGTTTATAAGTACACTATATCACCGGCAGCGAGACGTTCATTCTCAATGGTCCAGATGTACCTGTATAGCCCTTTTCTGTACTTTCATTTAATACCATTCTTTAACAGAAAGTGTACCTCTTTCAAATACTTCCAAAATCGCTCTGGCAGTGAAGCTACTTCATGTATAAAGTAGGGGTACATGAGTTCGGGTTAGGATAACGTTCCGCCAGAAAGTTATTCTTGTGCTCTGCCATAAGAAGTAAGAATATTCATAAACCCGCGCTTTCTATGCCGCGCATGGGAGCCCAGTAAGTCGGCTGTGAGAAAAGCAGTAACACAAAAATTAAGTTGAAGGACAGTCACAAACGTTATTTCACAAATTCCTGAGAGTTATGACAGCCGTATCTGTACTTCAGACAGACTTCCACTACATTGCACGTTCTATGAGAGTTGCCTGGAAAGAGACAGGGAATCGCAAATTGAAAGATGCTGTCTTTGAGAACTTCCTGTTGTGACAGATTCTTTCTTTAAACTATGCATTAATTTTTTTCCTCTGCGCGTCCCATTGCCAGACGTTACGGGTGACTTTGCGTCATTTATCTCTCAGTATAATTTTCATGAATCATGGCATTAGGCCTAGCTGTCATGCATTTTCCTCGCTAGTGAGCGGCTTAAACATTCTTGTTTTTTGTCATCCGGCGATAAAATAGTGTTCTGTTTTATGTCACAGATAAGCAGGAGAAACTAATCCGCTTCTCTGAGGATTTCACAAAAATATGTATGACCTGTAAACTTCAAACATGTCGGCACCGTACGCACAAGATTTGTATTTTGCGAATTCTCCATTCGTGCTTATAACTGCCGCTGTGAAAAAACGAAAGCGGCAGCTTCACATAAGTAATCATGCGTGCAGACACTGTGGGCCTGGAGGCACAACACAGACCGTGCGTTTGAACTTCTTATCAAGTCCCACATAGCAAAACTTATTATTTATTTTTCACAAAGGCGAGAAAATTTGACATTCAATCACTCTCAACGTATCTACCAGCGTATTTAGAGAATGCGAGCTTTCGTATGCAATAAAACAAACAAAATCGCCATATTTAGAGCCGTGCTTTATTGTTGTTCGATGTGTCTTTGTGTTAAACAATAAACAACTAGGCTGTACCATTTTAAATTTAAACGGACTCTTAATGTAACTATGAAGCCGATCCAAAATAAAAGATTAGGCTTCTGTGGTGACGAATTTATCCTTTGTGGCGAGAACAGAGCTTTTCTAAGCAAGAAAAATGATGAAAATTCGGAATCCTGTGTCCGGCTCTGCCTATTTTGGACTATGGCAACTCTCACGTGATGTCAGCACTGGCTTATTTACAGAGTGTCTAGAATGGAGGTCACGCTAGTGTTACGGCAATTCGTTCGTTTTGGGACGGGTGATTCAAATTAAGGAGCAGCATATCGACTTTCCGTGGCAATTTCTTACGCAACGAAGTCAGATATTGGCACATAGAAAACCAAGATAACTCCGTATAATATTTTTAGTGCCTCTGTAAAATCATGAAACTTATTTTGTGATTTGTCACTGATATTCACGGAATCTGCCCGTTCCCTTAGTAAACAACCGTTGTCTCAAAAGGACAATTCCTCGAATCCTGGCATTTTTCAAAGGCTGCTCTCACGGCACATCCTTTCATTTTTACCAAAATTATTTATGTTACTTTGCGTTTACATGCCTGCAAATTGTCAGGCATGATTGTCACATTGTCAGGCATGATGGACACATGATTCGTTAGTTTAATTTGCCCTGCACGCATTTTAAAACAGGTGTCTCGGCTTCTCTTTAGTTCACGGCAATGTCGGTTTTGTGAACACTCGTTTTGAGGCTGACATTTTATTGCCTAACGATACTTCTTTTTATTATTTCGAATGGACGGCGCATTTTCAGAGGCTTGCGAAACCGCAAGTACGTCTTGAGGTTACTGTTTTTAGTTTTTTTTTCTCCCAAACTATTACTCCACGTTTCAGCCATATAAAAACTGTTAGAGGAAGACCATCTGTCAGCTTAGAATAACGCGGTGTTTTTCAGCGGTTGTTTCGGCCTTACATCACGAGGACTGAGTGCAGGAAAACATTTTTTTTCTAAGGAACAAAGTCGGTATCATGAAGTGCCTAGGATGAAATAAAAAAAGAAAAAAAAAGAAGCGGTCTTCTTGATGACAGTCAAAGTGTTTGAAACTGCCCCTGCACCCGAGATATTAATTTACTTGCTTAGAAAATCTAGCAGTTCATTTTAACATTGAGGTCAAGATAGGTGTACATAAAGGACACACATATACAAAGCAGTAGTGTAATAACGATGAAGCGAAGCTTGCAAGCGAGTTAGAAGCAATAGCGGATGCCTGGAGCAAAGCCTCGTCGCCTGTAGCTGTTAGCTGTGTGTGGCCCCGGGACGAAGGCGATGTCTTGCTAAGGAAGAGCGCTGATGAGCGGAGTAAGCACAAGAAAGTACGACAGATGCCTAAATGCATTTAAGGTTTCTGTGCCCTTTGCGAAGCAGGGGTGCAAACCCATTATGGGGGACGGGCTCAGAATAGGCGCGCACACAGTTACACGTTCCCAGTTGCATATACCAGCCAGTGACCAAATTTGTGTCTACTCCGCAATGCAGCGGCAGCCAGAAACCACAAATGGGCGAAGGGAGGGAAGAGGCACACAAAGTTTCACATTAAATGTCGAGCAGTGGGTGTCGCAACAAAAATCCCCGAAAGGGGATTCTAGTGGCAAGAAACTTTTCCTCGCATGAATAGACCCCAGACCTGAACAAAGCATTTTGACGATTGACCTTTGCTAACGTTGTATACATAACACATCTTTCGCAAACTATCTCAATGGCCGATGTGACGTTCCTTGCTGGACTATCGACGTATAGACGTTTTTAGCACTGAATTGAGTTCTGGGCCACCAACTCGCGCTGTCAACGTCATAAGCGGAACTTCATATTCATTTTCATGAACTGTTGCGCTCTGACTGTATGGATTTTCTTCGGTTCAGCGTTGCACAATGGTTACGTATAGGCGTTATGCAGCCGTTGTAGATGCGCCATTTTTGGTTAACAGGCTTGCCGATGTATTTTCATTTCGATTTGGTATTAATCATTTTATTATTGTTTAGTGTGGAGCTGCTTTTATGTTCACCACAGCAAAGGCAATTGTCACCGCCGTGTTAACAACGTCGGAAGAATTTGGTTCTCTATTTCAAGAGCGCGAGAGCTACAAAATTTGCTGGCATTATGTGGTCCAAACGCCTTAATTTTCGTCATAAAAAATTCAAATATGTTACCAGTGTAATTTCTATCCTGGATTTGTAACATTACAATGTGAAAGTAAACGCGAAATTGCAGCTTGCTTCATCCGTTGTTGTGTATCGATATATTGGTAAATTAAAAGCGCTATACACCTTGGCTGCAAACTTACTGCAGCTTCATAAACTGCGCTGACCCTAGACAAACGTGAAAAGCTTAGACAGACGATGCACGCCACGTTAGCTAATGTTGTAGTGCTCGAAGATGCCTACGTACGTAAAAATTTACTCGACAGCGTAAGCGAACATTTTAGTGACTCTGATGCAAAATTTGTCCATAAGTTAGCGAGCTTTTATCCCAATTTAGCGACATGCGCAAAAAATATGACGATACTGCCCACAAGATGTACCTTAGTGCATTTTTTTTCATTAGAATATCTTATTGTTACTATACAATTTGAGGGCGACTATGGCATCGCATATCAGCGAAAAAGGGAAATTACTTGAAAGTTGAGTGGCGAACCTAATTACTTAAATAATAAATGCTATTTGTCATCCAACCAATGTCCGGCCTTTAACATAATTGAGCTGAGGTTGCGTAATCACGCTCTGCCAAGGGCGTTCTTGCTATAATCTGTTTAAAATAAAAAAAAATAGGTGGCATACCCGAACAACGCAAAGGTGATAGTTGCAACAGCCGGTACATCATTAGTATTTTGCCTTGTGCATTTAAAATGGAAATGCAATCATACAGCACTGCCATCTAAATGATTACGTGTAAGTAATCACAGCGAGGCATTTACATTTGCGGCGAGTGGCACGCAGCTCGTGCGTTAGCGAGCATAATTACGTTGTCAGTTGTACCACTACGCGAAACAACAAAACTTGAGCCGGCTTGTCGTATTATCGTCAGGCATGGATCCAAGCACCAACAGTAAATTTTCTTATTTATTTCGAATTCACAATGCATAACAATGCAGTGGAGGAAATTATCGGTTTTGACAATAGTCTGACTGGGCAGCTTCAGGTTGAAAGGGGCGCGTGAATTTCGTCAGGTGTGGTGTCGATATTATTTTTATACAGTCCATCTCTGTGACCCTAGCAGGAATGAAATTTATGGGAAAATGAAATAATGTATGGATCAGTAAAACAATAAATTAGTCAAGCAATGAAGGTGATGGTTCATTAGAGTGCGCCGAAACGACCGCCCAGTGGTGAGAGTCACAAATTACATCCGAAAGACAGGGAGTGTAACCGGAAGACTAACGTCTGGTTTGGGTGGGGTCATCACGCAGCCAAAATTGAGACCTAGCTGAAAATATTGACGCAACCATAATAGAAATAACAATAGCGTGAAAAGACACACATACGCACACTTCGACAAGATCCACACAATATGATAGAAATAGTCTTGTTACATGTGGCGAATTAAAACAAAACAAAGCTGTAAATATCACGAAGGAATGAACAACACAGGAAACGAAATGTATTCCGAGAAAAATCAGACCACGTATTCTATACATACAACTATCAAGCAGTGCAAACTTCAACAAGGAGGAGTTGGGTGCAAACGTCCTTGCTCTCAATAGAGACGTATCTATGCGATGAGCATTGAAACTAGATCGTATTCTTGACATTTGGTTATGGCCACAGAAACGAGAGCTTTAAAAATCACAGTGCTGCGTTATATAATACTACTACTATTACTACTGCTACTACTACTACTACTACTACTACTACTACTACTACTACTACTACTACTACTACTACTACTACTACTACTACTAATGCTACTAATAATACTACCACTACTACTACTAATAAATATTATTACTTTTGTATTTACTCTTTCCCCTGCTATGGATCTCGGCGAAGTGCACCTGGCTACTATCGTTTTTGTCATACCCTATTTTTTCTAGACAGATTGGTTGCAGGCTATTTCTTCCCTTTTTTTCGCTTTAGGTGACTTTCACTATGTATGCCCCAACATTTTCTAGTTATAGCCGCCATGGTACTAGCTGTGGTTGTGGTCTTGCTGCAGGCATTCCAGGCAGCTCAGACACTACATGCGGTTGAAAGTTGAATAACTACATTGCGTAACTTTACCTTTAGGTAGATATACAAAGTAAATGGACGAGGTTACCTTTCAGACTAATATGTTACTTTCCTGGATCACTTTCTGCTGATTCAGTATTGGAACTAGCAGCTACAGAGCTGTTCAAAGTTTTCAATCTCACCTATTGCGAAACTCTTTAACAAGCCCATTGTTTGACAATGCAGACACGCTGATTTGCAAAAGCGCAAATAGAAGAAAAAAACTTCCTATAAATACTTGCAATCACTAAATTGACCCAGTTTATTGAGTACGAAAAGAGGAAGGAAAAAAAAAGTTGCAGAGTTCGAACAGCACAGTACGGAAGACAATTAATGAAACTGTCGTTGCTATCACCGCCTTTTTTTCAATAAAAATTGCTATAACATCATTTTAAGCAAATAGCAAATGTGCTGGCAAAACGAGTGTAAGCGTAAGGCTTGTTTTCAAAACTAAATTTTTGGTACGCAATATTGTCATCGTGTCGTTAGTGTCGTCGCCGTCACGACCCTGTGATTGTTTTGACACCGTAACGTTGTTTTCGAGCAGCTGACTGACTCGCGCAGAAATTACCCGTGGCTTGTAACGGTATTTCCCACTCCTTGTTTGCTTTCTTTTTATTATAGGAGACGTCAGGACCTATCTAAGCCAAGCTTCAGTCGTCGTTCACTGATGCCACCATAGTCACTTCATCTCCTGTAGGGGCGTTCGATCTGATTGCCGCTTAGAAACGGCTATGATTCGAAAGCTCCGCTCATCTAAAATAAAGGTCGTCGAGTTCTCGAGTAACCATTCGCCTGAACACAACAGAATGTCATGACTAGATATGAATTGAGGCGAAACGTAATACCAGACTTCGCTATAACTAAGCGCCGAGCGAATGTTTTACCACGGCCTTGCTGGTAATGAAGAAGCATAGAGTGATTTTCTCTATTCTCCTAGTTTACCTAGTGGCATAATGTCGGAATGTAATTACATATGAGCATGGAGGCCCGTTTGATTGAGATACTCGTACATGAGATGCAGATGATGCAGATGAAAATGCGCTAATGCACAGATCATAGCATTTGTATGTTGTGGCACGGCGTGTGGTCTGCCTGTGCAACTACCTTTAGATATTTAAGCATCTGCATCTAAATGACTGATTGCATATAATACTCCTCCCAAACGAAAGTTGCAACGCGGTCGACTGGGATATTTGACACATTGCAAAACCGATATAAAGTATGCGAAGACTTTTCTGACAGCTAAAAATTACGGGTTTTGTATCGATAGCTTTTCATCTTAAGGAACGAAGTAAAATAAGAGATGAAAGGCAGAGAGGCTAACCAGGTTAAATGTCCGGTGGGCTAGTCTTTCATCCTAAAATGCTGCATGAACCTTATGACAGATTGGTCAGGAATAAGATGGAATCAGGAAAATTTGATATTGTCTGCACGGCAAAAAAAGCATTTGACAAAAATTGTTTAAGGAAACGAAAAATAACACGAAGAACAAAGAAATTCGGAAGACAATCGCACTCTAACAAGTTCAAGTTTATCGATGGCAAAGCACGTATTCCTGCGGCAGTGTTCAAGAGAGGAGGGTCCCAGAGAAGGAAGGGCTGAAATGATTCAGCCCAAGTCTGTGCAGCAGCGCTCTCACATTCTAATCATTTTGACTTGCTAAGCACGTGTGACTTTCACTTTTTTTTATTACGCGCGTGGAGCGCCCCGCAGGCTTTCGCAATCCGAGCATGCAATCCCTGCCAGGAACTACGGCGTTTTCGTTTTGATTTCTTCCCCGTGTTAGCACAGCGAGCCACGTGTCTACATTGCCGACACTGCGGCCTTCGAGTACAGCTGTATTGGTGACGGCCGAGTGGTCCGTCTGCTCACGCCTTCGGCGTAATTCACAACGTGTTGCATTCGATCCGAGACTGTCCTTGAGGGACTTGGATTGGTGACGCGTTCCTCCTGATCCATCTCGAGCATGCTGCTTCATGTTTGCTCTAACGAATCGTTTTATATGTACTCTCATAGGTATTATAACAGGTAATAGGTAATAAATGTCCATCGCAGGACTAAGGCCTCTCCCAGCGATCTCCAATTAGCCCTGTCTGCAAATTTTCTCAGTTCATCTCACTGCCTTGTTCTCTGTCATCCTCGATTGCGCTTCCCTTCCTCTGCGACCGATTATGTAACTATAACAGAAAACCGACTACCTCCCCTGTGTATTACATGGGCGGCTCATGTGCATTTTTTCGCTCCCCCTTCTTCTCAACTAGAAATTCGGCTATCCCCATTCGCTCTCCAATCCACACCGCTGTATTCCTGTCTATTAAGGTGCTTCGCAATTTTCAATTAATCCCTCGTGGAGCCATTCTTAACTTCTTATGAAGCTCCTTTGTTAAGCTCCAAGTTTCTGCCCCATATGATGGGACCGATATATAACCCAATGTCTGCACACTGATACTTTTTCAAGGATAGCGGTAAGCTACCGGCCATGATTTAGTAATACCGGCCATCCGCACGCAAACCATATTTTTTTTCTGCACATCTTCTTCCCTTGATCAGGGAAGGATTCCTTGACATGCTAGCAGCTTTAATACACAGTCAATAGCATTGGAGAGATTGTGTCTCCTTGTCTGACCCCTTTCTCTGTCGGTATTTTGCCATTTGTATTGTGGAGAATTAAGGTTGCAGTGAAGGCTTTTAGATATTTGCTATGATATGCATTTATGTATGTATGTAGGCCTATGCATGCATGTATGTACGTATGTAAGCGTGTGTGTGTTTGTGTGTGTGTGTCTGTGCGCGCGCATCTACGTTCGTCTGTATTTCTGCGCTTACGACGATACGTTGAAACTGCTGCCTCATCACGGTTGCTAGGGCCTAGTCAAGCAGTTTAAACGAGCTTTTTGTTCTCGTGTGCATTTTCAATTTGTCCTTTGGAATAAATCAATTGATTGATTTGATCAATTTATGCGTGTGTATATACATATGCGAAAGGGGAAAAAGATTTCTTCCACCCGGCAGTAGCACCAAGATACAACGGAAACCAACGCATGTTATCTATAAAAAGAAAAAGTTTCGCAATTGCTGAGAAAATCATCCTGACCCAGAGATCAAACCCGGGCCCTACACCTACTAC
Organism: Dermacentor silvarum; assembly: GCF_013339745.2. Classification (NCBI taxonomy): domain Eukaryota; kingdom Metazoa; phylum Arthropoda; class Arachnida; order Ixodida; family Ixodidae; genus Dermacentor; species Dermacentor silvarum. Next base: position 55,666,090 of record NC_051159.1, on the reverse strand, counting down.
CTGGCATAATCGGGAGGCACGCTTCCTAGTTTAGCTTATAAAACATCCAGATTAACCCTGATAACAGAGTGACCAGCCCGGAAAGGTGCTGGTCCTGGGTTAAATACCCGGACCAGGATGATTTTTTTTTAGTTCTTTCGGCGAAACCCTAGACATCAGTTTACTTCGTAGCTTCGTGCTGCTGTTGAGTGTATGTAAGTATGTGCCTTTGACGAAAATCTTTCACCTTGTGGATCTCCGCAAGGTGAAACGTATTTGCCATGCATGTCTTTATGTACGTGTACTCTTTCAATAACTGTCTTTATCACACGGTGAATTTCCTAGACACTTTATAGCACCCAGTGGTTGTTAGTTGATCATTCAGCGGCAGCGTAACTTAGTTTCTTATAGATACCGCGTATCTCTTCAGTTACTACTGATCCTGCAAGCTCAAAAAGGCACATAACAAACTAAATCACAACACTGCAATATAATACACTCATCTATTTACAAAACTACATGACTGAACATATTAAAACCAGAATTCACTGGTATTGTGAGAACCTGTACAAGATTTTCATTTTCTTTCAGCCTTTTCACTTTAGTGCTAACGCTGTGCAATTCGTCACTGAGGTCCGGAAATATGGCGCATATTAACTGCATGTTTTTCTTATCATAGTTATTAAACACATAAGGCTTAGCGTACATTTCAGTTTTACATGTGTAACCTTCTCATTTACTTGTCCCTTGTATTCATGAATTAATTTTTAAACAATACAATATAATTCAAAATGTACTTTTATTTGCAGCGAACTTAGTGTTTCATAAATATGTTTTAAACTGGTGTCGTTTCATGCTGCTGCATTTTTGATCATTTAATGTTCTCGAACACATTTTCGGTAATATCCTGACTGGTTTCACAGGGTTTTTTATTGCTACAGATGTCATTCTCGGAGGAAAACTACTCAAGGCATGCGGTATTTCAGACAACATACGGAGTGTTTCAGTAAGTAGTACAGTTGGAGTGCGAAATGAATACCAGGATGACCCGAACGCCGAAGGACAAGTGCTATCCTAATCCTGTACTGGTCATCAGCGTCTTGATTTCGCACTTCAAGCCAATTCATTATGAAATACGAACTTGGCCGCTCTCTAACTTTGTTTAATTTCAGTTTAGAATGCGAAAGGGGAAACGGAGCACGACAGAAGAAGCAACCAGATTCGGATACCGACAGGTGTGCAACCCCACTCAAACTGCTCACACGCTCCTATGCGTTCTTGCACCGCCAACAGGGCGTAGTCAACACTATATTAACAATGTTCGCTATTATTCGAGTGCGATTCTCGACATGGCCGGAGTTAATACCCAAAATCACGCGGGTCACTTTCGATGGCGATCAATACTGACCGGTATATAAATTATCGATCGCGATTGGATCCTTTCTGCAGCTTGTGCTAGGGACCCAATCGCGATTGAGAAATTTGATCCCGATTGAACTTAGTTGTGATGGAAAGCGCCTCGTGTTATCGGCGTATTAGATATCAAAGAATGATTCATTTTATTAGGCCGACCTCTCTGCCTGTCTAATAAATTATATATATATATATATCTCTCCCTCTTGATTTTATTGTATGAGTGTAGAAATAACGCGATCGGCCAAAGCATTGAAAGAGGAAGGCGACTGCGACCCGTCCGCGACGAAAGGGGAACACGCTTGCAGAACGCGGGCGCGCGAGCTAGCCGAGGCGCCCTTTTACGCAATGTTTCAATTTCCGGAAAGCCCTTTTCAAGGTCGCCGATCGCTACATTCAAGGTCGCGCAATTGCTACAAGCGCGCCGAGGAGGGCCCCGGGCGGCCTGCCGCATATCTCTCCGCCACGCTACGAGAAAGCTTGGGAAAGGGTGTGGGACAAGCTGGAGGAAAGATCTGCGAGGAGTGGAGAGAGTAAGGTTGCAACAGAGAATGAAGATCTGGAAGGAAGAGGAGGCGAGACGACATGAGATAGAACTGAAGGAGGATCGGACGAGGGAGGAGGTGGAGGTGGTGGGAGGCACGAACGAAGGAATGAAGGAGGAGGCACCGTAGTGCGATACAAATATGTCTTTTTCACCATTCGCGGGAGTCGGGCGCGAGCCGGAGAGCTTGGGTTAGCGAGCGACGGCAACGTAGCAGGAGGGCGGACACAAACGCGTAACAAGGAGCAAAACGGAAGTGCGATGCTTTTATTGGAGCCGCCAAGGCCGATTCGCTGCCAGGCAAAGTCCCTGATTCCCCGCGTTCCCCTGCCGCGAGCCATTCGCGCCCGAACGGGGTTCGGACCCGTAGTTCGACGGGCGCTGAGGGTGGCCGTAGCAACAGCCCGAGTGACCTCGAGAGACGCCCTCTCGCGCTGACAGCGCTAAGGGAGCGCGCGGAAAGAGAGAGAGAGGGAAGCGAGGGAGAGATTGAACTGAACCTTCCCTCTGTCTTTTTTTTTTTTTTTTCACAGTGCGTGCGAGCTCTGATTCTCCCTCTCTCATCTTCATGGATAGGAAAGGCGAGAGCGGAGAGAGGAAAGCCCGTCGTGACGTAGCGGGGGTGCTCTGACGTAAGCAACGCCTGACTCCTGAGCGTCACGCGCGAGGGCCGCCTGCCAGACGGCGCGGATGGCATCCCCCGCTCGTGCTCGGTTACAAGCCTGGCAGGGCAGAAAGTGAAAGAAAAGCGCGCGCTGGAGATGAATGCTAGCCCTGCTGTCTGCTGCAGGAGACGCATCGTTCCAGGGCGCAAAGCGGAGAGGCGTACTTAGAACGAAACGAGAACAATAGAATAAAAAAAGTGGGCAATGGAGAAAGTGATCGAGTTGAGGAGGCAGGCTGCTGGCACTCGGAATTTGTTATATTCTCGTACCTCGCATTACTTGCAGTAAAAGAAAAATTAGCAAAGGTGAAAAAACGTGAGAGACAGACAAAAAGGGAGAGACCTTGCGTATATACTCGTGTGACATATTTACATTCCTGAAAATTCTTCTTCAGCGAGGCTGTTTTACGATATATTTACCAGTCCTTCGTTCGTGAGGTGATCTCATAAAGCCCTAAGGCGCCGACGAAGTGCAGCGCGCTCTCTCAACAAGAAAGTGTCGTGTTCTCGGCTATTTTCGAATTTGCACTTGCGCTTATTTTAATCTAACGGTACTCAATTAATGACTTTCGAGGCCTTCGGTAGATACATGCAATCGAACCTTGAGTTACTAGAACAGATTAGGACAGAAGAAGCACTTTCGCCGCCAGCAGTATCGCCAATTGGATGACCTAACCGCGCACTGCTGCTCAGATTGGAAACTTCATTGAGTGATGGTGCAATGTTTAACTCCAGTTAGTAACACCTGCTCTGAGTTCTGCAATGAGCAAACAGAAAAGCACATGCAAATTTTTAACTCGGTCGTCTTCGAATTTCCTTTCCTTAAAGCATGCTCTTCGGCTACAGTCAATTTGCGTACAAAAGGGAATTACATGTGTGTACAAAGGTCGTCCCATTCTGGCTTTTAGATCGGCAATGTTCTCTTCGAAAGTACTAACGTCGGTGTCTTTTCCGCCACGGAAATTCCCCTTAGCTTGCTCTTTTAGTCCACAGAGATGTCTCCGATGCTAAGCGAGGAAACGGTTTTGCTGACGGCGAAAGAATGTGTCTTCTTGATCGGGGGTCATCCAGCAAGGCGGTGTTTCTTTTTGTTAAATGTCACATTGTTTTCTCCTCAGGCTTGAGTTATCTCGACTGCTGGGTCCTGCGGCGACCAATCATATCTGCTTTAGCCACAGCAATATCGGAGTAGAGACAGGCTGATCATTTTCTTTCCTTTTCCAGCGCACCTTCAAATTTTGTTTCTGGCGAGTTGATGATTTATTTGTAGGCTTTTTTTATTTCGATCTACTGTTCTTGGCATTTTGGCATGCCATTTTTCTTTCTTTTCAGGAATGTCGCGAAGCGTTCCTTGAATTTGTGTGTGCATGTGTGCGTGCCTGCCTGCCGGCCTGTGTGTCTGCGTGAGCGTGTGTTTTTGCGCATGTGTGTGTGTGCGTGCGTGCTTGTGCGTGTATGTGTGTGTGTGTGTGTGTGCGTACCTGTGTGTGTGCGCGCATGTGCGTGCGTGCGGGTTCGTGTGTGTGTATGTGCGCGTGTGTGCGTGCGTACGTGTGTGTATATGTGTGTGCGTATGTGTTTGTGTGCGTGTGTGTGCGTGTGTGTTTGTGTGTGTATTTGTGTGTGTGTGCGTACCTGTGTGTGTCTGCGCATGTGTGTACGTGTGTGTGTGCGTGGGCACATGTGTGTGCGTACGTGTTTTTGTGCATGTATGTCCGCGCGTGTTTGTGTGTGTGCATGTGTGTGTCTGCGTACGTGTGTGTGTGAGCGTGTACGTGCATGCGTGTGTGTATATATGTGTGTGTGCGTGTATGTGTGTGTGTGTGTACTTGTGTGTGTGCGCGTACGTGTGTGTATAAGTGTGCGCATGTGCGTGCGTGTTTGTGTGTTTATGCGTGCGTTTGTGTGTGCACACGTGTGTGCGTATGTGTGTGCGTGCATGCGTGTGCATATGTATGTGTGTGCGTGTGTGTGTGCGTACGTGTTTGTTTTTTGCGCTACGTGCGTGTTTGTGTGCGTATGTGTGTGTGCGTGTCCGTGCGTGTTTCTGTGTGTGTGTGTGTATGTGTGTGTGCGTGTGTGTGTCTGCGTACGTGTGTTTGTGCTTACGTGTTTGTGTTTGTGTGCGTGCGTGTTTCTGTGTGTGTGTGTGTGTGTGTGTGCGTGTGCGTACGTGTTTGTGTGCGTGTGTGTCCATGCGGTTTGTGTGTGTGCGCGCATGTGCATGCACATATGTGTGTGCGTGCGTCTGTGTTTAGGTGTGTGTGTGCTTACGTGTTTTTGTGTGTATATGCCTGTGCGTGCGTACCTGTGTGTGTGTGTGTGTGCACGCATGTGTGTACGTGCGTGTTTGTGTGCGTAGGTGTGTGCGTGTGTGTTTGTGTGTGTGCGTGTGTGTGTGCGTACGTGAGCCTATGTGTGTGCTTGCGCATGAGTGTGCACATGCGTGTTTGTCTGTGTGTGTGTGTGTGTGCGTACGTGTGTGTATATGTGTGCATGCATGCGTGCGCATGTGTGTGTGTGTGTGTGCATGCGTTTGAGCGAGCTACCGTCGGCGGTTTTACATAAGAGTATATGTTAGGAAGCTCGGAATATTCAGCTGTACAGGGCTCAAAGTGCTTATCCCATTGAGCTAGAGCGCACAAGCTTTTCGAATAGGTGTGGCAGTCAATTCACATTGTGAAGTACACGACCGCATTGAAAAGGTAGTCCATGTTGTCTGCCGCTACTTGCTGGGAAGAATGAAACTAATAATTATACATAATATATATAACAAGATGGCGTAATATATATATATATATATATATATATATATATCGGCATCTTGTCACGTCGTGCGAGTGCGCCGACAATACGTTGCAAAAATGCCGCTTGACGAAGGCCTGAGTTCCATACAGAAGATGGAATTAACATTCTTATTTACACATTACAGGTTTAGGCATGGTAGTTCTCTTAACCAAATTTAGCACTTCTACATATAACGGGAATCAAAACATATATACTAACAATCTACAGCCTGGTGTCAACAGATTCGACAACTTTTACACTTAAGACGCAGTTCTCTATAGGCTCCTGGAGTGATGTTTCCACAGTAATTTCCTTCGTAAGAGACACTTATGTCCTAGACGCCTTGGCGACCATATCTTTCGACATAGCTTGTCGCTGTACTTTTGACTTATTGGGCTGCAGAAAAAGAAACTGCAAATGTTTTCTCCCTTCCTTTCGAGAATATGACGAGAGCAAGGTCATTGAGACAACCTTAAGAAAGCTTCGGTACCACAGGGCGCTGCGCGTTGGACTACTCTCAGACATCAAGCCTGTTCGGCAATAGCCGCATCAATTGCGTCCCCCAGAGAAGTGCTCACAAATGTCGTTACGCCTTCTCCAAGAATTCCGCAACCACGTATTTACCAGAAAGTTGCAATGGCTGCTCTTGCATGTATGCGTATAGCGGGAAGTGAGGCGGCCGTTATATTTACTCACGATGCATTTGACCTTAGACCAGCAAAGAATCCTCGCAGACTTTCTCGATATCTACTAAACAAAACCATCGCCAGTCATTTTCACTCTTTATCGGAACGACTTTGCCGATGCTTTGTGACCCCTGCTGTATCGTTTCCGCAAGGGGGTCAGTGCGTACTGCTACCCGGATAAAAAACTCCAACTCAACGCGTCGTCCCTTTGTGTGTCCTGGATTACTCAAGGTGGTGGACGTAATTTTTTTTTTTGTTGCCAATATCCTAGACTCGTTATGTTGCGCATTTAGTTCTTTGAAGTTTAGTTCGTCGAGGCGCCCGTTATGCTAATGTTGACGTCACGTTTCGGGGAGGACACTGCCCATTCACGCGGGAGGTTCTCCGGCTCTCTACGGAAGTTCTTGAGGGCTGTTGACTTAGATTGTAGTTGGTAAAGTTTAGCGTTATTTCAGGGATTTGTAGTTGTGGGGGTGGGCGGGCTGGCGCGGAATCGTTCGCCATTCATCTCACAATATGTATATGTATATATAATGCTTGCGTTGTTTCGCATCGCTAACCAAGTCGTCTTGTCCGCCCGTCTCGAGATTCATTTTGGAAGACGATGCACCTAACGAGGTACCTAATATGGCATAGTTCTTAAACTCTGCTGAAAGGTGACGCTGAGGCGGAGCAATTGCAGGCATTTCGAGCAATGCTAGATCCCCCTGCTGCCAACAACATTCAGATGCTGGCAACTGCCACTGAGAGAGTCAGAACGCATGCTTACTCTTTAGGAAGGAGGGTGAAGCAGAAAAGTAAAGCAAAGAAGAAAGAAAGAACAAGATGGCAGACCAACAAACTGTTGTTATGATCGGCTTGGAACTCTGCATCTCAGTTGTGGGAAACCAAACCCGCGCACGTTCCCGTGTCGGGGCAATTGTCTTCATCCCCAAGAGGCGGTTATGATCTTCCTGGAAACTGTACCTCTCAAATGTGGGAAACAAGCCCGAGCGCCTTTCCCGTGACGAGATAATCCCCTTCATCCCCGAGAAAGCGTCACACCTCTACGACCTGAGCAGATGCAAAAGGCGAGCTACCAAAACAGAGAACCCGAGGGGGAGGAGGTCGCCAACTTGCCCACCTGACATAGGACTGACACTTCCATAAGTTCACCGAAGGAGACATCGGCTACCACAAGACCACGAGGGGTTACTTAAAACCGGCCTGCCCCCCCCCCCCCCCCCCCCCCGTTTAGACAGAACCGCTCGAGACTCGGATAGAGTCGAAACCATGTAGTACCAACAATGAAGTGAATACAATCTTTTCTAATTTTTTCATCATCACGATGTCCGCCTTCATCGCCGTCTCCTGATTCTTGCGGTGACGACCCACCTCACCCGGTCGAGATTATATCACTGTCAAGTAAAACAACGACAAGATATCCCGTATGCCAATAGCAAGCCTACACTTCTCCGCAAGTAGCATGAATGAAAGAATAAAAAAAATTAGACATTAGTTCGTAATATTTGTTTCAGAAACATGCTACAAGCAATAAGTCCCGTGTTAGGCTTAATTCGACTATTATTTCTCGGAACTTGTGCGACAGGTGACATACTCGTTGAAAAAAACAAGCAATGAACGAAAGAGTAGCCATCACCATAGCCTACTGAGGGCTAAACGAGGGTGCCAGCTAACTTCCTTCAAAATAAGACGACTGAACAGCGAGAAGTTCTCCAAAGCTTTGTTTTCCGAATGTTTGTTCTCAAAAATATTTTTTACGGCTTTCAATTATTATATTATCTGGTGTAGGTTTATCCTTCATTCCTAACGAATATGCCTAACGTATAGTGGTCTATTATTATATCTAAAGCAGCGTACACTGCAATCTAAAGTGCTTATCCCTGCACAAAGGACGTCGTTGACAACCCACTTAGCGGAGCATGACAGAATGACAGAAGCGACATGCCTAGAGTGAAGCACGTGTATACTACGCAGTTATGTCAGACTAATGAATTGCGCTCAAAAAATTGTGACGCGATGTCGTTCCCCGAGTGCTGCCCCATTTGGAGCACCGTCATCTACAAGTGTGCCGCCAGGCAAGCCTCTCCACGATTCATCACAGATCACCGCTCTCTCTCTCTCTCTCTTTCTTGAAATACTAAGCGGTGTTCGTCACTAGTTTCATGAATTTACTGTGACGAAACGACATCGAAAGTAAGAAAAAAGTACAATACGGGACAAATAGCTCGAGTTCAGTTTTACAGGTGAAGACCGCACGTAACAGTCTGTCAAATGTGATGGAAGGAGGAGTCTTCATGCAGTGCACGATGATCATGTGCGCTGCCCATTCGTATCCCTTTTTTATAATAAAATATATAGTACTTTCAATCCGCCTCTTTTTTGCGCGCTTTGTTTCTGCTTCCGTAAGTTGTACCAGCTGCTACCTTCAGATTTGTTTTTATTCGTACTCAAAGCACCGGTATTCATCGTTCACGCATCCCTTTCCCATTGCAACGAAGACTGACGATATACTCTCTATCCCTCTTGGCTGACAATTTAGTCTCTCGCCTGCTTCCTTTACCGTTGCTGAACCCTCGTTGTTCTTTATTTGCTGCCTTAAGCGATTTCCCGATTTAAGCATTTGTTATCCGCGAAGCTTCGTTATCCCTCCTACCTTCCCACGTTGTACTTTATCACGCAACTGCAACTGCTGCTTCGCCCACGGTTGTGTCAGTCAACCCGCCTAGCACTGAAAGTACAGTTCGGGGTGTACGCGCAACTAAGCTACTCAGCTTGTCCCGCCCAGATCACCATCAAATCCGTGGGCAGCCAAGGCAGCAGGCCACCCCTCAATGAGTTCCACCTGCAACCCCCCTCTACCAACACACACACACACACACACACACACACACACACACACACACACACACACACACACACACACACACACACACACACACACACACACACACACACACACACACACACACACACACGCGCGCGCGCGCGCGCGCACGCACACACGCACTCGCCCACTGATTTTATGCCGCTTAGGCTGCTGCCTTAATCTCCACCGCCCAATTGTGGATCAGCTTAGAAGCCGAAGTGGCTTCTGCTGCGAAGCTTCGGCGGGATGGGGTGATGTCCAGTTCCCGTGAACAGCAGGCATTTCCGATTCCTGGGGCCTGTAGCTAATTTGAGGTCCCCGCGTAGACATAGACAGTGCGTACGTGCGTGCGTGTGTGTGTGTACACGAGTGCGGGTGTGTGAGAGCAGGGAGCTGAGAGGGGGGGGGGGGGGAAGGGGGGAAGCGATGAGCGGAACGGTCGTTCTCGGTCTACCAATAGTGGCAGCGCTTTCTGTCTCCTTTTTTTCCGTGTCGGGAGCAAAAGGACAGGCTCAAGCGAGACAAGCCCCGTACAGCAGCGTTGGGCTACACGGTGCTCTGCAATCCTTCCGCGGAGGCCCAAAATAAGCACGCAGAACAGACACAGAGGATGCACTGCTCGATCAATTGCATTAGCTTCGACGCTTGTGGGACCTGGCGTTGTCCCCGACTCGGTGAAGTGTTGCGAGGTGGCGCTGAGCGCGCTTCGAAACGCTGTGCGGGCGTGTGACGAATCGATTGGTCGGGAAAATCTGCATGCGCTTTGTAATTATATAGTGCCGAGAGAGGAGCAGCCGTAAACGGCAACTCGGCTCGTGATCCGTGTGCGGGCTAGCGGTACTCTGCGACGTTGCTCCGTATAGTGGCGGTATCCCAGCCACCGCAATGTTGGGGAAAGGGGGGGGGTAGGGCCCGAACTAACTAAAGATTCGAGATTGGCTGCCATAGAGGTAATCACGTGCTTGAGGCGAACAGCTGTGAGGGTTGAAATGAGAAAGAAACGTGCGAAGCCCTTCCGCGCTGTGTAAGGAAGTAATATTTCGTAATAGGAAAGGTGGTAGAGGGACAAACGGGGAGGGGGGGGGGGGCAAGTAATGGGACAGAACATTGGTATATGAGCGTAGGCGTCAACAGGGCTACCCACTAGGCTTTCCTGACACCTTGAGATGCGCTTGCAGTATTAGAGGAAGAAAGAGAAAGAAATATACCCGCTGGATTCTTGCTTAAGCTTTAGCCGCCTGAACTGCATGCTCCGTTTAAAGGGGTCTTGCGAGGCAACATGCAAATGTTGAGCCACTCGACGGGACAGGTAATAGTCGCGTCTGTGAGAACCAGCTAAAAAGCTCGTCGTATTAAGACGGGGATAGCTCTGGTTCTCACCTCACGATAGGAGACAGGAATGGACGGTAGGCCGGCTTTGCCACGAAGCGCCAAAGGCAGCGCGTGTGTAGACGACGATTTACTGAGTGTTCCAGACGCATTACAATTAGCCGAATCTTGGGAAACGAAACTAGTCATTTGGGCGACCGTTTTATTCAAGAAAAAGCAAAAGCACAAGCTGACAAAAGCAAAAAAAAAATGGGTAAAGGAGAACCGAAGCTGCCGAAAATAACAGATTTCTTGGCGGTTCAGCGCGCGCTGTGATTATGCAGGCCAACAAAAGGCCTTGCGGGCACACGTTTGCAAGGGGACTGAATCGATAGCTGAGGACGCGCCAGACGAAGCGACGCTCTGATTGCTTGTAGCTTATTTCCAACCGAGATTGCCGCGAAAGATTCTATTCAGGGTAAGTTTCAACGATATATTGTGACGTGGCCTGCGCCGTCGTTGTTTGTGCTAACAAGACGCGCGCTAAAATGACTTTGCGTTCGTGTAACGCCGTCACTTGTTTTTATCGGTAACTGCTACTCTGTTTTTTCTGATGCATTAGCCGCTTTTAGTTTAACGATGCTAACTAGGATATTGCAGCCGCAGCACGGCCACCTGCCAGTTTTAGCCAGCACTTGCTTGCTCGTTTTTTTCGAATGCACAATGTGGATCAACTGTAAGATAGCGCGAATTCGATCAAGCTGGCTGACGGGCAGGTGGTAAAGGCGATAACGGTAACGGGAAGCGGTAGCGATATGCTAAAGCTGTCTGTTAACTTGAGCCAACTGTAGAACACGAAACACACAATGCCGTAAGCGCTGTTCAGCATACTATTCCAGGAATCGCTAGCATGTACATACTTTTGCAGGCTTTTTGAACGAGGCAAGGTAGTTTTCGGTCCGTTTTCCTTCGCTCAATGTTTCTCCTGAACATGCACCGAAACCATTCAATTTGTCATATTGCCTATTAAAATGTTGTGGCAGGTAAAATGAGATATTTGTGCCTGGAACAGCTTCTCAGTCACTGTCCGCTTTCTTAGCTTACTACGTTTTTTAGCTTACTAGGTTTCTTGACTTCCCATGGCTTTCTGTCTTGGCCATGTTTCCGTGCTTTCGGATGTCGTGCCCCATTATTATGCATTTTCTCTTTTTAGTCTACGTGTGATGGAATCCATACTGAGTGATTTCAGCGCGATAACCGTTATGTGCGTTGCACTACGGGAAATAAGCGAATAGATATGCAATCATACAAAATTCCGGTGCCCTGGAAGCGATTCAGCAAGTACGCAGTATCAATATCCAACGAATGAGACAATAGTAGGAAAGCCGAGCGGACGTCGTACTTGCTTGACATTTCAGTATCGCCAACAGAACGCAGCTTCTGCCACGTACTGTCCTGACAAAATTGAAACTCTAACAGCAAAAAATAGCAACGAACGCCTTTTATGCGTTATTACAGAAAATTTTGATGTGTATAATCACCCTGTAGGCGGTTTTTAAAAATCGAGTAGCCCTTAGTATAGGTTTCGGGGTCATACATAAGGCGCTGTTAGGAATGCAGGCGTACCTGCAAACAAAAAGACGCCATTAGCGTAGTTCCAAATTCTTCGGGCTTATAGTTTGATAAACGCACAAGCGTCGCTTCCAGTATGACGGAGTAAAGGTATTCATGAGTGACATGACAGACAGCTGTATGCAGCTTTGTGAACCACTAGCCCCCTATTAACGCCACAGGTGTTCACGATACTCGAGTGCATGTTTGGTAACGCGTTCTTCATTTCTCTCATTAATTTGCTGCAGCGATTCTGCTCTTCCAGGAGCGCCCTTTGCCCCGATCGTTGCGCAAGAAAACCTTCACAAGCCTCGTTCGCATTGTCGTTACACGTTCTATTCGAGCTGAAGGGCAGACAATCAGGAACACACTGCCCTGCAGTGCAATTCTGTCGCAATCGCTCATTCCCGCGCGGCCACTTCCTTGGGAGCCCAGCCACGCGATAGACTCGTCCGACGAGCCGCGAATGAGGGATTGACGCCGACATTGGGGCGGCAATAGAAAGTGTTGTTCGCAGATGCTTCTTCTCCCACAAGTCTAGCCGCGTGTCTGATCGCACGAAGACTGATGCGAGATGAACAAATGAACTCTGCCCACCCATCCGATGTTACGAGAGCTTCACCTCCAGCGTGGGACCACATGGGTATAAAACGCCTTGGGAAGCCGTACTAAACACTGCGAGCCATCCTATATCACTCTTGATTTTTTTTTTCATTCAGCCATTTGAAGGAGGCGCATACGCGGACGTACATGTGTTTTCAGCCAGATACATATAATCACTCAATCGAGCAGTGACGAACAATAAGTGTACATTTACTAATCATCAGCCTAAGTTACGTTTACTGCAGGACGAAGGTCTCATCATTTGCAATTACCTCCGCATTGGTTCACCTGACTCTGCCCGTATATTTATCTTTTTATAATTTATCGCGCTACTTGATTATCTGGTGGCATTGATGACGTTCCCGTTCCCTTGAAACACTCTCGGTCACCGGCACACGTCTGCTCTGGATTTTTCAGGGCCTCTCCAACGCCACTTTTGTCTTCTTTATCGCTATTAGAATACCGGCTTCAGCCGTGTTCGTTTACATACATACCGCTGTCTTCATGTGTGTGAACGGGCGGAGTGAATGTTTAACTGTCACTTTATGAAGGTCTTTTTCCAACAGGGCCCTTTGTCTCGCAGGGAAATGTAAGACATGCTTATGATGATGATGATGATGATGATGTACGCAGACTTAGGTGGCTCGACGATGACGACTAAGAGCGGACAGCTTCCCTGCCCATACGGAGCACCCTTCTTCAATGCACATTTGCATTTATTTAACGCTTGCAATTACGACATTACGACTTCAAAAGCATGGTGCGTCCCTAGACTGTACAACTGTAAGACTATGGATGACTGAAAAATAAAACCTTCAAACCAAATTGGTGACGTCCACGGCGCCTTTCCGTACGGCGAGCTAGACAGGCCGACATAGCTGTAAGAGAGAGAGAGAGCACTGCAGACGTGGGTGCGAGTGTAGAGCTGAGAAAGGGGGGCTCTAATGAAAAGGAAAAATGGCTCAAACGAGGAAAGCAAAGCAGTGCTTCCTTCTCGCCCAGTGCACTGTTACGCAAACGCTTCGAACGAGCGGCTCGGCGTAGGCAGGCACGTGTCTGGACTGTACGACTGCACACACGCACGCTCGGGCGCCGGTGTCCCGTTCTATGACGGTGGAGGCGGCCACGCGCGCCGGCTCGCTCTGTACCGCTGCACTGCGAACCCGGCAGGCGCACTGGTGCTCTGCGACGGCGGCCGGCGGCGCTTACGTGGGCGCGGGGTGATGCAACGCCTCCTCCGCTCTTCGCCCGCACATAGCAACGGCTGACGCGACGCGATAGGGCGAAGTGCGCCGCGGAAAACACTACGCCGGCTGCACCACAGCGCTCTCGCTCGTCGGCCTCGTCGGTCATTTTCTCTTACTTTTTTTTCCTCCTCCGCCGCCACCACCACCACCACCACATCGGCATCGCGCGGGTCTAAACCCGGAGAAGCGACACACACACAACGCACGCACGGAACCTTCGATCGGCGGCCGGCTTCACCGTCATTCCCGGAGAGCCGAGAGGGCGAGGCGAGCAGGGAAACACCCCTCCAGTGAGCGGCAGACAAGAAAAAAAGAATTGAACCATTCGCTTCCTCTCTCTGCTTCTGTGCTTCCTCGTTTTCAAGGCCAAGGAGAAATTCCCTTCCCTAACGTGCTGTGGGTGCAGCCGCCGGGACCCTGGGGGCGCACCAGTTGCCTGCGCCGGCGAGTTCCAGCGAGGGCGGGTTTGGACACCGAACGATTTGGGAGGGACGTGTAGATCCCTCGCTGTTAGTGATTTCAACCAGAGGAGGCTCGTGGCCCTGATTATAACATTACAGCGCGCACGTATCTTCTTACGGCTTCCTGCAAAAATAAAAGAAAGAAGAAGCAAATAGCTTCATAAATCTTACAACAATCATTACGTTAATGACCGTATGTGACCGTACCAAGCGTTCATTCTTTCCCTGAATGTGGTGCTTGCGATGTCATTTACAGTTTTCAGCTGGATTGCGTTTTCAACATATGCAGTTGACGATTAAGAAAACGCTTAGCTTAAGGAAAAGAAGAAAACGTTAATGTTACTATTTGGGCGAGGTCATATGGGTGAAAAGGAAAGACGTACCGAAATCGAGAATCGAGGAAACAATGTCGCAAGAACTATTTCAGTACCTAATAACGGTGTCTCGGGGGCACTTGCGTCCGCGACGGAGTCCGATCGAGATCGATCATGATTGGGGCTGTCCTGTGCGACCGGGGTGTAAGAATGTATATATTGCAGGTCGGCATACATCTAAAAGTCGATACATCTAAAAGCACTTCAACAAAAACGTTGTACACGAGGAGTTTCGTCGTACGAAAGTTTGTTCTCTTAAATAGTGCAGGTCACCGCAACTCTTGCAGTGTTTCAGGGCCCTGTGTAGCCCAACGTTAACGAACGTTTCAGAAGCAATCCAATATTTCTCCACTTACGCAAGAGCGGATCGATGGCTGCAACTCGCTCTCCCAAGGGCACGTCCTGGGTTTCAGCTCTATTTTGAACGGCTTAATAAATAATGCATGCTGGAAAAGCATTATTTTTCTCCTTCAGCAAAAATACCACTGCATAGGTGGAACAGTTCTTGATCATGATGCCGTTTTTACTTCTGTGAACGGAAGTCTTTGGACTCACTTTCAGCTGTGGTCGCGTTAGTGAGATGATAGGAAGTAGTACAAGGAAACCGACGCGGTGTTGAGTTTCCACTGACTTCTCCTACCATGAGCGCGCAACGTCTCCTAGAGTATCGTGAAAATAACGGAAAAAATAATAATTGAACCGCTGCATCGATTGGAATCATGGGGTATATTAAAAGGGAAGGGACTAGGTGCTCATTGCAGTAGATTGTGTTAGTACTTATTCTTTCGTGTCACAGTTCCTCAGTTCGTTGTTTAAGCGGTGCCGTTTACACTCTCTTATGAGCCACGCCTTGTTGTATAGACATACGTTCGGGTGAAACCGTCGCAATGGTATCGTATTGTTGAACTGAAATGGCCAATTAAACATGGGAACAATGCCCTCAATTTCTATGCACCATCCACCAACGTGCAAATGTCCGTGAAATTCGTCTCACCGCGAAAGTTCCGTTTGTGCAGATAGTTTTTCAGTGTAAACCGCAATCCAGGTTATTGCACGTTGCTTCCCCGCCTTCTCTCTACACACGTCAAATCAAATGATATATATATATATATATATATATATATATATATATATTTCAACCCATGGGAGATAAAACGCATTTCTCTATCACTGTCCAGTGCTCGATTCTGTCTAAACGACATGACGAGCACGTTCTCCAGCATTCGGGGCCTCTCACGTCTTAGCACACTGGCGAGAATAACGCTCGACAGAATCGAGCGAGGGAAGCCGTTTACGCGTGCTTTATTAGCGCTCGCGTTTATGCTCCCTCCTTTTCCCAACTGAAAAAAACAATTCACAGGCTTCAACAATGGCGTCAGCGTGCGCTAAGCGGAACAGCTCGAGGTTAATTTTACACGGCCGCTTCGAGATGCAGATCCCCCGCTTAAATGACGGGTGTGACTGCCAGGTCCCATGTGCCACGGAGTTACCGCTGCTCTGACGCTTCTTTCTCGACGCTTCCGCGATTGCGAATGCGCCGTCACAAAGCACCAGCGTTCGCGCGTGCGTTACATAGGACAGGTTATGTGGCACAGGTTAGAAAATAGCGGCCCGGCGTTGCGAGCGCGAAAGCCGGCCGAGTGTAAACGGTGTTTCTTCCTCCATGCTCGTGCGACTCTCTCCGTGTGTGTGGTAACACCCGGCGATGCGTTGCGCAGCTGCAGCCGCCTTGTGGCGCTACGCGCCTTTATTTTTTTTTTTCGGCTTCTGTTATTTGAAAGCGGAACAGCGTGTCGCAACGATAGCGTCGCTGTTCCGGCTAATGCGTTTATGTCTTTATTTATTTTTTTTGGCGTTCCTTTAACGCGGAAGACATTTCGGTTGAGTCTATTTATTGTACATCGATTTAGACAGCGTTCGGGCCTCCCTCGGCTGGCCTTGGGCATGGTCGGCGCGCTTTTGACTCAGTACGCTTTTTTTTTTCACTCGCCGACAAAAAAAGTTTCTTGCGGTCTCCTCTTCCAGTTGACTATGTAGAAAGCAGACAACGTGACACATGTTTTATAGTCGAGCAGGCAAGCGGTTAGCGAGTGTTTGTTGTTTCTATAACTGGTATCCAAGCCTATGAAGCAAAGATTCAGGAACGTTTCGATCGTAGGTTGCAACTTTCGATACACATTTGAAAGGGCAAACTGAGGTTGGCAAAAAAAAAGACAAAAACGTAGTTGTGCGAAGTATGACGGTAAGTAGCGCGACAAAACGGCACAAATGAACGAAGACGAGCCACAAACAAAGTGCCACACTTTCGACGGGTAGTTTAGAGATAGGTGTGATAGCTGAAGATAGTTGCGCTGTCTACTCTACACCTAGTTTTTAATCTGCATTGGAATACTACAACGTTCATATTGTTGGCGCTACTGCCCTTAAAGATTGCATTTTCCCGACTAAAATGTAGTTCCGCATTTGCACTTAGGTGCGAATCCGACGTAAACCTATGTGAATGTAGTTACGCCTGACGATCAATACCGTGAAAACCTACGATAGAGGCTTCGAGCAGCTCTCATGCAGAAATTTTACGTTCGTTTTATGCAGCCCGCCGCACACTGTTGCAATGGAAATTAGTCTTTTTTTACCATTTACGGCAGTGGTAATTTAATCAACCGCGCGAGCAGTCGGCCAGCTTCGTGCAGAATCAGATTCTTGATCCCACGTGCCCAGTGAAGTTTAATATGCGTCTCCGGGCCACGTACGCACTGCCACAACGCATAATTTCTCGGTACAGGGCACGCGCGTTTCCTCCTTTCCGGTCCGACTCGTTGCCCTTGCCTTCGCCACCTTGTGTTTCATCACATCTGCCGCTGACATTGGTCTTTTACACAAAGGAAGACGGTTTGTCTAATCTCTCGGGCAATTTACTTTGATTTGCATTTCCTTTCTTTTTGTTCTTCCTTTCGTACGCCTACCTCGCTTTCGTGAGGCAGAGAACGTGTATACTCTGAGGGTGAGAGCGGTGAAAAGGGAGAGAGTGAAGTGCAGTGGCGACAGAGATCTCATCCGTCTTGGCACGGTGCTCACTTTGTTAGTCAAATGAGGCAGCCTCTGGCTCTTCCACGTCAGCTGACGGAAGAGGAGGGGATGGGCGAGGGGAGGGGGGTGCGGGCTTCCGATCCTCCAGGAAGCCTGAAGACGGCGTTGAGAAAGAGGAAAAGAAGAAACACAAGAGGGGTTTGTGGACAGAAAGAAATAAAGAAGAGGAGTCAGAAAGCGAAGTGAGTTGGAAAAAAAAAAAAAAGAAAGGAAAGAGGACAGTGTAGACAGATAAGGGCGAGGGGCCAACAGCAAAGTAAAGGGCCCCAGTCCGCGGTACTGACTCCACTTTCGTCGAGGTGGCATTGCGACAGCCGCTCGAAGACGGAAATATCGAGCAGTTTTTTTGCGTAATCGGAGACAGTGTTGCACACAAAATTCCACTCTTCCCGGGACCTGCAGCTCCCTCTACCGGCGGCTGTTGTGCAGCGCTCCAGCTGCGGCTATTTTTGAGGGAACGCGCTGCAGGTTTCGTCAGGGTGGTCCGGTTGGCCGATATTTATGCCTGCTTTGTTTCAGATAGGCTAACTTGGAAGCGGCCATGCCGTGGGCTGCCCAAGTTGTACCCCCGTAACTCGGTATTTATAAACAAAACGTTCCGTGTTGAGAAGCGAGCGGAAGTCGAGCGATATTTGACTGCCGAATATGAAGTCTAACCAGACAACGCACAAACAGTCCCTTCCACACCACGGAAAATTTAAACAACTTGTTCACATTTATCTCCGACCATAGAGATAAACATTCGTATATAAAAATACGCAATGAAACATTATACGAGTTAAATACTAATTAGCAGTCTAATTTATTTAATTAGCAATTGATTTTCTGAGTGATCCACTAGTGAAACATTGCTTCAGCGGGTCCAAAACGCTACCATTGGTTTGTCGTTAAATTTTCCGTGCCTAAATAGGAGTGGTTAGGTATCAAATTACCCGCCAAAAAATTGACAAGTTAGGCTTTCTGGGATCCATAAAAAATAAAGGGAAATCTGTGTTTCGTGCAATCTGAGCAGAATGGACTGTGATGTGCCACTCGCAGCTTCACTATCATACGCCGCGTTTGCTCTATAGTGCCAATGAAAGAATAAAAAAAAATGGCACAACTGATCTCACGAAAACTCACAATGAATGGTAATTCGTATAACATTGAATCGATATGGCGACACAACGTATTGCCACCGGGAAAAAAGTTACCTATGAGGCATGTACTGGTGCGGCAGTCGTATTTGCGCTTCCCTAAGAGAGCACTTGGCGCCATCTGTGCGTGGCCTCCAAATTGCATGGCGTGCCAGTGTACGCGAACGCGAAGAAATGCGTCATATTGGCAACTGGGCTCCTTTCTCGCGCTTCTTTCTGGACGCACTGCGCCATCTAGTAGCGCGGTCGAGAAGCTCGTGCGTGGCCTTCGAGACGAGAAGCGTGGCGCGCCGGTGCGTGCAAACGTTGAGAATTGTGCCCTCATTTGCCGCACACCCAGCGGCTCATACTCAATGACCGCAGATGGCGAGAGATTCATTGAAAAGCGGCACACACAAAAATAAATAATAAGGCTATTTGGTCATCTTTAGATACTCAATAGGCGCAGCTGACGGAAATTTGATGCCGTATTTTAATGTGTGTTGCAGAGTTCTTAGCCAAAGCTTGGTTCAACCGCAGAGAACCACAGACATAGGCCGGCCGAAGCATTGATAATTGGACCTGACTTTGTCCTTGGTCCGTTAGCTTTAAATTGTTAGCTGAGTGACGTCACGCCGTGTCACTGAGTACCGCCATCGCAAGCTACTCCACGTGAAATCGGTCCCCTTATCACTAAGGCGTGGAGAACAGCTATTTCGCCTGTGAGGATTATAGGTCGACCCACTGAAAAATCGAGTAGACTTTCTAAGCCACTTTATCCTGTCTGATCCAACTTTTATCCCGCATTTGTTTTCCATTACTTCTATCTCTCGTTTCTGATTTTGAATTTAGAGTAATAAACTTGATTCCTTCGCTTTTTGTAGTTTCACGATCAAAAAAATATTTTGTTGTATCATTGGTCTCGTAAATGAAAAGTCTAGGTTATAAAATCGATGTTTCTTTCAAGTGGAAGAAACCTAAACAAATCCCATGCAGGGGTTCACAAAATATCTTCTTTGTCATGCATCTATCGGTATGAAGGCTTTCTTGTAACGGGAAATCACGCGCATATCCGGCTTATTGTTTGTCATGTTAGCCATACCAGATAGGCAATAAACGTTTGTAGAAAGCATCAGGGTTGTTAGACACTTCCTGAGTCAAGCAAAGATACATTTTCATATTCGCTTTACAGATGTATATCAGGTTAACGAAATAGTTGTGTTGTATTCCTCACAATTTCGATGTTCTTCCTTCGCATTTTGACAAGCTCTTACATGCGGGGAATGCCTTTGTTAATGGCTTCTTGTAGATGTGCATGGCGTCGGTACGCGTCTACTGCCTTGGTACCTGTCGTTTTATAGGCCGCAACATAAAAAGAGGCACGCGACTCGTAAGTACCCTTTGGTTCGTGTGGGTTATTTTTGTTTAGTGCTAGAGCAACTACATGGACCTGCATATTAATTTTCGCCGTCAGCGTCGCCGTGATGTTTAAGATATATATATATATATATATATATATATATATATATATATTTAAATAAAGAAACACAAATAAAGTTGTCCGACAGCCAGACTCGAACAAAGGGCGACTAGCACAGAAGCTCGATATTCTAACTATGAGGCGCGGAACATTCTTTTTTGCTTACATGGTGTTTATTACAACGAATGAAATGGTGTATGTACAAGAACGACTTGAGCAGGCGCAATAGAACACCCTTCAGAATTTCCCCTTGTGCAAGATACGTTTAACTGAAACGGCACTGTTCATTCTAACAAGCAGGGGTTGCCTTGTTTGTTGTGTCGGGCCAATATCTCGCACCCACGGTATAGTTTGAACAACGTTCCAATAGTCATTGTTGATGGTGTTGCCCACTCACCTCGTGGCTCATACCCACAATGAGTGATTGGCTAAGAAATGGGTGGAATGTTCCAAGGTATATCCACAAATATACTTTGAGGACTCGTATAGAGTAAGTGCAGCTTAAATGTTAAAATACAGGTTGAAATGACAGCACTAACAGTAGGAAGAATGTAATCAGTTGAAGAGTCTAAACTTTCGATCAATAATTGGAGCATTGAACAATGTCCAGGGTGTCGTTCTTGTTGCTGCTCATCCTGCTCGTCGCCCAGTCCCTCCAGGAGGATTGACGTAGAAATGGGTCGACTATTCCATGGACTATTCCAGCGGAGCTAGCATGCCTGTGGTTTTATCCACAAAATAGAGGCCCCAAATGAAACAATGCGAGTGCAATGCTAAAACTTGCTATTGCTTTCAATGCTTCGCCGTTCGGTTCAAACTTTCCGTTTTGTTCACTTATTCGTTGATCGATTTTCATGAGTGAGAAAGATATAGGGGCGGATACCTGTGTTAAAACTTCAACATAATGTGCACAGACGGCCACGAAGTAACAAACGCTATTTAGGGAAAATCTGAAGGTCACGGTATAAGGTATGCCGAAAAGTAAAATTGATCTACGCCAGTGCGCCATTTTGGTAAGAAAGGTTAATGATGACTTCATGCGGAGGAAAACCCAGAGAATCATTATTAGTGTCCCAAAGTTGGGCCCAGAGAAGCTTCCAGCTGGTTTCGTGGGCGGCGGTCCCGTTATCATCGTAGTTGCGTCGGCTTAAGAGTCGTAATTCGAGCCCCTCCCGTGGGACTGATATGGAGATCTCCGCATCTGCTGGCTCCACGCTATTTAGGATGTTTCGAAACAGCCGGCGCAATCAGGCCTGAAATAGTCGGGCCCCTCTAGGGCAGGAGAGCTAACAAATGCTCTATCGTTACCAGCGGTTCACGCAGCTAGGCGCAGCGATAGACTTCGATTCGCATTTTTATTAGGGTTCTTTTTCTTTTTCTCCATTTACGTTGCTGGGCGAAGTAGTATAGATGTGAATTCATATTTAGTGGCGGGGGACCGCCATTAGCGAGCGCCGTTTGCACAGCCCGCAGTGCAACATGGAACGCGCTTAGGGCGACGGCGTGACGCTTCGGCTTTCACGCGGTTATGGTGACACTGTTCTTGCTTGTCGCTCGTTTAGACACTCGCGCATCTTTCGAAAACTTCTCCACTACCGTCGTGTATACGTGACTAAAACTTTGCCGCTGCTAGTCTGTCGCCAGGCAGAAAGTTTCTTTTTATACTGCGCGCGAGCTAATGAGTTCATTCCTAGAACCAATGCGAGTAAAAGAAGATGGCGCGAAGGGCCGAGAGTATTTCTCAATGCGCCGCAGCTCGTTCGGCCGGGTTTGCACAGACGATGGGAAGCACCATTAAGAATCATAGCTGACGTTTCGACTGGCCCTTTTGTTAGAATTGGCGCGGTATCGCCGCCCGCACGGTGTACGTGTTCATGGGATGTGCGTCTGTGGCACCTGATTGCGCAATTCTCGGCCGCAGTGGATGCTATAGACGCAGGAACAAGGAAGTTCTTTGTTTCCGCCGGGCTTTGTGTCCGCAAAGTAGATTGCGAGTGCAGGAAGGCGTTCGCTTTTCCGGGCGCTTGAGCCTTACTGACTGTTTTCCATTCCTCTCTCTTTCTTTTTGTGTCTTGCTTCTTCTTGACGATATACCGCAGAGAAAACCGTAGAAATTAGTGCTACGAAGCAGAGACGTAAGAGCGCGATTTCTAATGGCACCCGTTAGCTAGATGAAAGGAAAGGGGATACGATTTCTCCGTCTATTATGCGATGGAAATGAGGCAAACACATTCTAGGGCAAGAAACGAAAGTTCGTCTGTTCTTTTTTCCCCTCTTTTTGCTGCTTGTATGTTTAAGAAACATGACTCTGGCAATTAGCCGGTGTGAGTAAGACATCATCAGCACAGTCGACAGCACGCTACGCTGAGGGTAGACGAAGAAGGCAGAATTGTGTGGCGGGAGCACTACACGGAGGAACAGCAAATAACTCACGAAGCCGCAGTATAGCCGGCGAAAAAATAAAGAAAGAGGAAAAAAACGTCCAAAGACAAGAAGCCGGGTATAACATGACATCTAAGCACAGACTCGCCGAGAAACTAGGTTTTATTGCTCAGGAAAGTTTATGCTCAGGGTTAAGTCGGTTCACTGACGTGATCACGGTTAAGCACTTCCACTTGTTTTCATGCTGTCTTGCGACTTTTTGAAAGGATACACGGGTATGCACAGTGCCTGTCTTTCTATTACATAACTCCTTGTTTCTAGCTGGCTATTAAGTTGTTTTGCAGGCATGGGAACACTCGCCCCTTACCACCAACAGATCCTACTGATTAGAACCGAACGTGTAAATACTGGAGGTGGGCGAATGTCAAAGTTTTCCAATACCAATCGAATGGGAATAGCAAGTATGGAATATAGAATTTTAAATGGAGTAGTCAAACGCCGACGCACATACTTATAGCAGGGATATTCATTTCGGTACAATTAGCTACCACACTTGTTTCGACTAGAGGAAGAAACGCAGCGTACTATTACGGACAATGAGCATCAGTTTTAAATGCAACATCACTAAGTGTCAATAAAACAAATTCGCGAAAGGCCTCTCAACGTCTTTAGAACCTGGGGCGCTATATCGTAAAATGATTCCAAACTGTTTTGATTCCAAACTCCTGACGTCAAATTTACGTAACCACCGACGTAAGCATCGGGCAGTGATCCGCAGCGTTGTCGGAACAACCCAATCAAACACTCTCCTCGTTTATAGGAGGCCACCTTTTTTCTCTTTCAAAACCAATAACATTGTCTACACTCAGCGGTTTTTCTTATCTAATTGGTTGAAAAGAGGCGAGGAACATCGTGGAGAGGGTTTTGATGGGGCCGAGCCAGCACAGTGAAAACAGAAAACCACATGAAGAGGGTGGTGCCGGCTTCTCCGATTGGTCCACTTCGCCTTACTTAGCGTGCGGTGGCTGGTCGAAAATCGTGGTGGCGTACTACGGAAGGATAAGGATGCCGCTAAAAGGGATCCTCAGCAAGGAAGAGTTGGGAGAGCGATTCGTATGCATGCCGAAATGACTCGATAACGTTTCACTGCCACGCAATAAGGTTTGTCATGCGCAAAGATATACATGCTCACCGGCAGATGCTAGTAGCGAGGGCCTGAGCGACCGGTGGGCAGCCATCTTCTATTCCTTTCGGAACGGGGCAGTCTGTGGCAATTAAGAAAAAAATTCAGTTTTGTTCGGCATATTAATGCATTGTTTTCGCGCACTTTGACGTGGTGAGTTTTCGCGGTTTTGTGAGGTCGCGTGACAGACAGGCAAAGTGGGGGCAGCCAGAAAACATTGGGCCAGTAACAGAGGGCTAATGGTGAAAAGGCGTCGAATCAGGAATGATTATTTTTTTCTTTCTGCGGTTTAATCATGCATAATCAATGTGTAGACGTTATATCAGATGGGGAGCTATCGCGGTTTTCTTGACGTCGCGTGACAGACAGGCGAAGTTGGGAGTGGCCCGAAAATGTTTTGACCAATTGTGGAGGTTGATTGCAGAAATTGAACTGAAAACTGTTTGGAAACAATTTACGTTATAGCGCCCCTGGTTGAAAACAATATTTTAAAGAATGAATAAATGCTCTATGACCAGCTTTCGAGAAATGGTAAAAAAGTAGTCGTTAAAAAAGATAAAATTGGAAGATATAGAAAAAGAAGAGAGAAGCTGCTGGTTACCTTTTGTCCCAAAGACACGTGTAAGAGGGCTCGTTCCAAGAAAAAAAATCAGTGGTTGTCACGTAATAGAGAAACTGCTACATGACTAGACTGCAAAAATCACTGAGTTACAGACTACAAGCAAAAATAACATGATTTCCTGTAGGCTACAACTGCGAAAGGAAATCACAGCTTGTATTACCCATTTTGTTTATGCATCGCTTCAAAAACTTCTATCCAGGTTTTACTTTAATTCAATACAATTCAATTCAGTTTATTTCTTTCTTATACAAGAAAGAGGAGCAAGAGCTAAATGCCATGCGGCCTGACAGAGGCTCTTGCTTCGGTTAACGTTCGGCATACAGGTACATTTCACATTTCATACAGGTATGTTTGCATGCATTGTGCGCACACTTTGCGACATCCTTTCTTGCACCTAGCATGATAAAAATTATTCACGTGAATTATAAATCCAGTAAAATTGTAAAGCAACACAAACCAACACATTTATCAAAATCATCTTTTTTCGACCAGGTCTGCAGTACAGAGAGCATATTGATTGGTAGGAAATGACATGATTAAAAGAAAGTTTTCGTGTACTGTTTAAATTGGGGCTCATATAAGTCAATGTCCGGCTCAACAATATTTAATAGTCGGGGTATTTGATAGGCTAGGTCTTGACGTTCATAATATGTGCGGGTGAATGGTGCTGTTATCATTCGTTTGCGCAATGGGTAACGTAATGGAGAAGTGAGTGTGCTAGCGATGTGAAGACTATTGCTTTTTATAGGTAAAAAGAATTTATAATGATATATCTGGCTGATTCGGAGCAATGAGTGTTGGCCAAACAAGTTGCATTTCGGTAGATATCGATGCCTACCATGATAATTTTCAAACATTTGTATTACCATTTTTTGTAAAAGTATCAATTTTTCGTAACCTTTTGCAGTCGTTGTTTCCTAAATTATAATGCATTAAGTCAGCTTAGAGTAAAAACGGGCGTAGTACATTGCTTCTGTACACTTTTGAAAATTTGCGATGCTTTCTTTAGCAGACGGAGAACAGAAGCTCGACATTAACAGTAGGTTAGTGCAGAATATTTCGTTAGTGTCGACATCCGCACGACGAGAATAGTTGAATTTCGAATACGAATACGAATAGTTAGTGTGTACGAGTAATATTGGATTCGCATTCGTAACTTCAAATATTCGCCTATATGCGAAAAAAAGAGTATTTTATTATTCAGGGGGCCAATGTAAAGCCTCTCACAACTCTGAGTCCTTTAACGTGGGTAAATATTGTTATTAGTTTACTAGTTCAACTACAACATACTTTTTATATCATAGTGGTCCTATACGTACCGCTAATGAAAATAGTAAATTATGCATAAAATGGAGTCAATGCGTGCACTCATTTTCATGGAATGTGTCACAAAGGTGTCGTATGTAACCTGTGTGTAGCAGAGGAACATTACATATATTCCTAATTAAAAGCAATACCAGTAAAAACTGTTTTATCAATTCATCCACTCAGCTGCGCATCTTGTAAGTTCGAGACAATTATTTGATTATCAGGCAGTGCGCCGGTCAATATTGCTACAGTAATAGTATAAAACTGAGCCTACGCACGGCTCAAAATATTTACTGACGACTACACATATTCTACTTTAGATTATATAGACTATTGCACATTTGTCTGCTCAACGTATTAGCTTCAATCCAATGGAATCATCCGCTTGGTAGTTTGAACAATATCTCAGGGTCGCCCGTATAGCAGCGTCGTTGCTTCGTGCCAAGAGCAAGTAATAAACCGTTAATCGCGATATAATTGTTGGTAAGCAGGACTTATCTTCCTTCTTAAAGGTTAGGGTTGGGCCAATATCAACTTTCTCGAATACGAATAGAATATTGACACGTACACATGTTTATCTTTCACCGGTGGCCGCTTTCAACATTGGCTGACAAATGTTAAACGTTATCGCTCGGCGCAGGAGGCGCCTGCATTGGAAGCTTCTCGGACGTTATCAATGCTTCTATCCGTCGTCTGTGGTCACCGACGACCATGTAATCTGATTGTATGAGCGACGCGAATTGTCTAGAACTTTCTGGAAGACACGCGGGCATCAGGGATTAATCTGGAACCTTCGATGACTCAGGTATAAAAGCCGACGCGTTTCGCCGCTGATCAGATTTCGACGATCGCCGACTGTGTTCGCCGCTATCGTTGTGCTTCAAGTGTAACTTGCTTTTGTGGGCACAGGTTTGTCCAATAAAGAAACAGTTTCGTCATTCCCAGTTTTACGACTGTTTGCTTCATCGTCACTACTACGTGACATCTGGTGGAGGTGCTTTTATGTCCTTGTACCGGACCCCCCCGTCCAGCCGATCGAGCCACCTCGCCGACCGTTCCAGCAGATTGGGATGGACTTACTGGGGCATTTTCCGACGTCGACGTCCGGGAATAAATGGATCGTCGTAGCTACGGACTACCTCACCCGCTACGCCGAAACAAAAGCCTTGCCCAAAGGCAGTGCTGCCGAGGTAGCCCGATTCTTCGTTGAGAACATCCTCCTGCGTCACGGTGCCCCAGAAGTCCTCATCACCGACAGAGGTACTGCCTTTACGGCAGAACTAACTCAAGCCATCCTGCGATACAGCCACACAAGCCATCGCCGGACCACCGCCTACCACCCGCAGACGAATGGCCTCACCGAGCGCCTAAATAAGACCATCGCCGACATGCTGGCAATGTACGTCGACGTCGAACACAAGACGTGGGATGCCATCCTTCCGTACGTGACCTTCGCATACAACACGGCCGTGCAAGAAACGACGCACATGGCGCCGTTCAACCTGGTCTACGGAAGGAACCCGGCAACGACGCTTGACGCCATGCTACCGGACGTCACCGACGAAGAAAATCTCGACGTTGCCACCTATTTGCAGCGTGCCGAAGAAGGTCGAC
This sequence comes from Dermacentor silvarum, assembly GCF_013339745.2. Taxonomy (NCBI): domain Eukaryota; kingdom Metazoa; phylum Arthropoda; class Arachnida; order Ixodida; family Ixodidae; genus Dermacentor; species Dermacentor silvarum. Next base: position 55,638,753 of record NC_051159.1, on the reverse strand, counting down.
AGCTCGCCCGACTGCGCATCAAGAACCAGCAGAGGACCGACAGCCGACACTACAACCTTCGACGACGCTACGTCGAGTACCAGCCCGGTGACCGTGTTTGGGTCTGGACTCCGATACGCCGACGAGGACTTAGCGAGAAGCTGTTACGTCGCTATTTCGGACCATATAAGATCACCCGACGTATTGGCGCACTGGACTATGAGGTCGTGCCAGACGGCATTTCGCAATCACAGCGGCGCCGGGCACGACCTGAAGTCATCCACGTGGTGCGTCTTAAGCCTTTCTACGCCCGCTGACAAACTTAGGTACTTTGTTACTTTGTTATTGTTTTTTGTTATTTTGTTTATTACGCATGGTTTTGTTTTCGCTTTCGTGTTTGTTTGTAGCATCGGGACGATGCTTTTTAAGGGGAGGGTATTGACACGTACACATGTTTATCTTTCACCGGTGGCCGCTTTCAACATTGGCTGACAAATGTTAAACGTTATCGCTCGGCGCAGGACGCGCCTGCATTGGAAGCTTCTTGGACGTTATCAATGCTTCTATCCGTCGCCTGTGGTCACCGACGACCATGTAATCTGATTGTATGAGCGACGCGAATTGTCTAGAACTTTCTGGAAGACACGCGGGCATCAGGGATTAATCTGGAACCTTCGATGACTCAGGTATAAAAGCCGACGCGTTTCGCCGCTGATCAGATTTCGACGATCGCCGACTGTGTTCGCCGCTATCGTTGTGCTTCAAGTGTAACTTGCTTTTGTGGGCACAGGTTCGCCCAATAAAGAATCAGTTTCGTCATTCCCAGTTTTACGACTGTTTGCTTCATCGTCACTACTACGTGACAATATCAATAGTGAGCATCGAATATCGAATGTAAACATCGAATACTCAAAAGCAGATGCATATATTTACAGCAGGAATATTTATTTTGGTATACTAAGGTAGCACGGCTGTACTGACAGCGAAAAAAAGAGTAAAACGCAGCTAAGAGAGAGGAATGATCAGTTGAAACAAAAGATCACTAATTGTCATAAATTATCGCACGAATCGATACCCTTTCAAGAATTTCACAGCCTGGTTCAAAACAAACTTTGAAATAATGAAAGGCGGCTGTATGACTAGCCTAAATGTTTCTAAGACAAGCTTAAAAACGCCAAATTAAGGGTGGCGGAAGAAAGTTAAGTTCATGAACAAACATTTAAAAAAAAGCTGGTGAAGGACTTGTGTGCCTCCGAGATAATTAAACAGCCCGTTGGAAGGAAAACATCGCAAATTGAAGAGTAAAAGATAAAGCTGCTACAAGAATGCACCGCCAAAAACGCTTAATGACATACAAGCAAGAATCACAGGTTGTCATGTAGACTTCAACCGTTAAACTAAAACTTGGCTTGCATTACCCATTTTCTTTCGGCATTGTATTTTTTGTAAAATTTTTGTCATTGTTTCACTTCTGATAATATGCGATACTTTGTTTAGCAGGCGCAGGCGCATAAGAAGTCTAACTACATGAAGTTATGTTTCATCTTGTGCGGCTTTTTGCTGCCTCTTCAGCGTCGTTTCTTGCTGTGTTCTGCTATGACGGCCGATTATTTTCTTCGTTTCTTTTTATGCGGAACATTCTGTGCCTACTTTAGGCACTTTGTGTCTATCTATCCTCTTACGCCAATCCAGTGAACCAAGTAGTCTACTAGCTTGGGCCGTTCGGTACGTGCTCATGGTCATGGTCATCTCCTTAACTGGACATATATAAAGGCTATGCATGATATGACATACATACATGACACAGCATGAATGACATGGCATGGCATTTGGAAAAATAGGTATGTGCTCGTGGTAGGGATGAGGTCGTCGTCATTTCCTTAACTGGATATATGCCAGTGTATGGATAACATGACGTGCATATATGACACGACATGACTGACTCGAATGACATGACATCCACGACAGGCTCGTCGTCGTTTCTTTACCTGGATATATATCAGGATATGCATGATATGACATGTGTGCATGGCATGAATGACATGAGCTGACATGACGACACTAACGTGCATTCATGGCATGCATCCATGACATGCATGACATAACGTGAATGACGTCCCGCAACGCATTGCGGAACCCCAAGCGATGCTGGATAGCCAGTTTCCTGCAAAATGCTTCGCATAACATCGATTACCACCACAGTGTGTGGAATCTACATAATTTCTTTCCCTTCAGACAAACAGGTTGCTTTGTATTTATAGTTTGGCGCGTCTACTGATTCCTCCTGCTTTGGTAACATTTCGCTACCCTTATGCAAAGGCGGATGATGTGCGTATCCCCATCTACTTTTTTTCGATCCAGCGTCACTTGTAAATAAAGGAACGAATGGTTGGTTATGTTTCAAAGTATAGTCGAACATCTTTGAGTGTGTCTGCGTTTTGGATTTTCTCTGGTGTAGCCCTAATTCTTGTTCTTTCTTGGAGCAGCTCATTCTGCCGAACTTCACTAAAGTACAGTCATCTAGGAAAAATTGTATTGTTGCTTCTTTTATTGTAACGCGACAACACGGCATAATATTCTCGGAAAATGATCGCCTATAACGTTGAACTACACATACACTGAACTGTACGTGTATGACAATTATTGCAGAACCAAACGTTCTGCGCAAAGAGCATCTGAAAGCACTATGTTTTGAACACAACAATTGCATTATTTCTGTTCTTCGTATGTGCAGAAATCTTGCCTGCCGTTTCAGTGACGAAGGTTCCGATATGGGAATCAGAGACTTTCAATACTGTTAACAATCGGTCACCTTGCACCCCCAAATTTTTCTTCTTAACCTCCTTCAAGTAATTTAATCAGTAACAGGAGAATGACATATACGAACTGTTGTGTCAAGGAAATGCTCAAAACACAGTTGGTTTCCTACCGTCATTGGGTGGGCATCAGTAACCACACCGACATGATCGGAGCAGCAGCTTACTAGGGTACATTAGCTTATTAAGTACAGCAGCTTATTAGGGTATTAGGGAGCAGCACCAATTGAGTACAACCTTAGTACCACACCTGAAGACGTAATTCATACTCTTATTTCAGAGACGTGAGATGCCGTGATAGTGAATAACAAAGAGTGTAAGGAGACATGAGTATGATGGAGAGTGAGGGCAGATGAGCTTGATTGAACTTGAGTTTTAACAGGAGTTGAGTGCCGGCCAACGTGAGTACAAACGAAAGCCATGCACCCTGAGTTTGAGTAGACGTAAGTATCAAAGTGAGAGTTTGTCGGTGGGTGGGCTCAGGGGTATCTATGTGAGTAAGTGAGTTGGAATTGAGGCTACTATAGACATGAGTGGGTGCCGGTCACTCTAAATGGGAGCGACTATGAACGCGCGCGAATGTTGGTGAGCATGAGTAGGAACGTGAATGAGTGCCGACCAATGTGAGTACGCATGTGTACTAGTGGCGTTTGGTCTCAATACGTACAACTAAGCTGGAATACTACTCTCTTTCTTACAATCTTCATTTGATGAAGTGTAGCTGTGAAAACGAGCACTCGTAAGAGAGTTGCCGAGTTCTGGACAAGGTGGAAACGAAATGGTTGAGTGAACGAAGTGCATTTTTTAAATTCTGCAAGAAATCAAGAAGAATACTGAAATCTGCTTCAGGTTATTATACAGACAGTGATCCCGAGCATGCACTAAAGGCTTTTTATAGGCAATAGAAATGGAAAAATTGTACAGGGAGATGTTTTTCAAGCCTTGCGACCACCTTGTTGAGCTGGAATTTCGGCCCATAGCCGTCAAACCAAACAAAGTGCTTTGCATAACCTGCCAAGGATAGCGCACGAAATTTGCACATGTAAAAAAATTTCCGCAGCATTTGTTCCGCAGCTTAAGCGAACATCAGAAAGAGCGGCGTCGTGGAATGCTTCTCACAATGAAAATGCCGATAAAATTTTTGCAAAGAAAATTGTAACGGAAAGATAGGAACTTTATTGGACTATTCAGGACATCTGCGAGATTTTAAATCCACAACTTTCTTTAACTACTTCGTCCAATTTGGATGGACATCGAACCCGCCGTGAATGTTTAGTGGCTGTGGCGCTCGCTGCTGAGCGCCTATGTCGTGGGATCAAATCTCAATCACCGCGGATGCATTTCGACGGGGACTAACCGCGAAAGCACTCGTGTACCGTAAATTGGATGCACCTTAAAAAGTACCCCAAGGGGTCAATATTAACCCGGAGGCACTCGCTACCGCGTGTGTCATAGTCAAATCCTCGTTTTGACACGTGGGAACCCAGATTATAATTTTTAATAGACGTCGGCCGATCTCGCACAATAAAAACCGGAGCGGGTAACACGAGCGAGGAGGAGAGTAAAGAGCGGAGAAAGAAAAATGCAGCCAGATCCACGAAGTGAAATCTGTCGTAACAGCGGAGCTGTGGTCGTTCTGTTTCTGCGATTGTCGCGTATGTTTCATTACGATTCTCGCGTATGTTAGAGGTGTGGTGTTGCGAAACTGTTCACTCGGACGCCAATGTATTTCGCAGGAAATTATAAGGTCGCATATCTCGAAAGTGGTGCTAGCTACAGGAATTTTCCTAAGCAGACAGGATTTCACAACTCCTCGGCTTCAGTTTTGGAAATCATGCGCCCTAAAGTGAAGCAATTACTAATTAGAATGCTAGTTAGAAACTTGTACGCAACTAGGGAAATTATTACTGCAAACATTCTTGATGCTAATGTCTCTGTAGCTGCACCTAAAGAAACTGCCAGGGCCGGACTAGACTTGATATTAAAAAAAATTATTCCGCCGAAAAATAAACATCTGGTATGTAACCTTACTGCGAACCTTACGTCGGAAGCAATCGTGGTTAATTGTCGACGTAAGGGCATACGCGCACACGAAGGTTCGCATTCGGGGGCACATAGCAAGGCGTTCTCGCTCGGCATTGTGCCTTCGTTGCTCTTCCAACTCTTCTATAGATGAGGGCGCGTTCGGGGAGCATATTTTAGCGCTTATTAAAAAAAATTAAACAAGCAAAGCATACACATTTTTCTCGCATATGTAAACCATGAAGACATGGCGAAGCGAATTGGCATGGTGAACGGCGAAGGTTGTAAAAAGCTATCCGCTTTATTAAAGTAGTAATGCGTTTGAGGGCGCCTATCTGTCGCACTAAGTGTATTTGTGCAACATTTGTTTCACTTGCGTCATGAGCTGGGCACCAGTACACTGCTACTGGTAGTACAGGTGGCTACTGAAGCTGATTCGTTACCGTGTCGCTTCTATCGGCGCGAGCAGTCTACCTGGAGGGCGACTGTCTACCTCCTCCCCCAACAACAGAACTCGCTTCCGACTGCCGCCAGAGTGAGAGAGGCAGAAGGTTGTTCCTAGCCAGTTTGTTTCTAGGTGGCATTGCCCTACCACTACGGACACCCATCTTTCAATGTATCCACAGAGAAACGCCGCCGGCTACCAAGATAACCCCGGGTGCAGTAGCGAACTAAGAATATTCGCTTCGGAAGAATTGAACCCGGTACATTTACTCTAGAAACTGGAGAACCTATCGGTGCACCATGAAGATATCGATGAAATGCGAGCGGTAACGGCAGGGATGTCACTCAAAGCAGAGTCTGCAGAGAAACCAGCACGGAGGGGAAAGAGGTCAGGCGATGCCGTCGGCGTGGCGGAGATGCGGAGCGCGTAATTACATGTCGTGCCGGGGCGTTAAGAAACAGCATCGGTGCAGCACTGCACAGTGCATGGAACCTAACTCAGCCGTACGCACGCACTGGTACCAGTTGGCAGGACTCTACGTCATCGCAGTAGGTTAGGAAGAGCTGGTCCACTTTGGTTCCTAAGTATAATTGTCAAAGTTCCAGTATATTTTGTATCTTGAAGTTTGTCGTAGTGGATCTCAGAATGAAGCAGACCGTGATAGTTCAAGCGACGCTATTTTATTAAAGCGAAAATAAATGTGCGTTCCTCGTGAAGCATCTCCACCTGGTTTATGCTGATTGGAATACAAGAAAAAAAATAACACCGCAATACAAGCTACTAGATAACTCGCAATCATTGCAAAGCGTGCATTTTTACCCCTAGAACATTTGCAAAGCATCGACTGCTTGAAAACATGGCGTTTTTTTTTCTCGCGATGTGCTCGGCCGACAAACACGCGCCCAGAACCGGTAGGGCGATGGTGTCTTCCTATAGGATATGACCTTCTTTTACGTCGAGTACGTTAGGACTCGGCACCTTTTCTCTGTTTATCTGCACCTATCCTATACGCAGAAAATTGGGGCTGCGTTGGGGAGCGGGGGGGGGGGGGGGGTGAGTGAATGAGGTGTAAGAAGGCGACTAAAACCTAAATGGACACAAATCCTCTGGCTCTGATGATTAGGGATATTAATGGTGTTATGATGTGTGGAACCATTGCCACCGGGCCGCTTTTCTCCTGAGGCCAGTAATTGATCGCTTACCCTGAGCCATCAGAGCCGCTACAGTATAGCGAACGGGTGATTAATGTGCGCGAAATGGGCAGGCGTCCTGCGTCCCTCTCTGCGGAAACATACGTGGCATTAAGTCTGCGCCATCGTGGGCGCTGGGGAGTGCTCCTAACCTACGGAACAGCAGAATGGGAGAGTGGCACCAATGTTTGTTGCAGCGCTGGTTTTCTGGTAATCACAGGCGATAACTTTAGTACGGGGTATTTGCAGTCAGAGTAAACGGTAAAAGTCAGTGGTTAGCGGATCTATTTCAGCGAAAGAACACCTGCTAATTGAAAAGGAAGGTTTTGTGTTTAACAAGACGATCATTTCTTTTTCGTCATCATCACCATCATCGTCAGGATATTTTTATGTCCACTGCAGGACGAAGGCCTCTCCCTGCGATCTCAATTACCCCTGTCTTGCGCTAGCTGATTCCAACTTGCGCCTGAAAATTTTCTAACTTCATTGATCCTAACAACAGGATCATTTTTAGCAACCTATAAAGTAAAGAAAATGTGCATGTTTCTTACAATTAAAAATTATGTGAAATAATTGAATAATTGCGTAACAACAGACGCGGTTCGTACTGCGATTTCATGTGTTTCATTTTTTTAAGGTCTGCATCTGATATAGAACAGCAGCAAAATACTAGAGCTGATGGCAGTAGGTTCCGCCAGATGACAGTTTATTCATTCATATTGTAATGTGCTGAAATTACAGCAAAGTAGAAGCTGACAGATACAACACAAATGTTAATGGAGTACTAAAGGGTATCTCTGTAAACGCATAAGTAGTCCACTGTAAAATACCTAATTGCTGTACACTCGAAATTTAACAAAAGACAAGTTGACAGTCACTTCAGCATACGCTAAAGAGGACCAAGACGAAAGCTTGCGCGCTTATCAGACATTCATTAAAATACTTTGACATTGTCATTCGAGTGCTTTGTTACTTCCTATTACTTGTTTTCCCTTTACTTGGTCACTTTTTCGGTCGCCACCACTAGTTCTGCATGGTTAAAGGTGCGTTAGAACTATCGTGGCAAGTCTTTGAAGACCATTAATACAGATATGCAGGTTCAGTGATGAATTTTTTTAAACAATTTAATCGTAGAGGGTAGGCTACATGGGCTTGTATATATGGTGCCTTTTTCTTTCTTGTAGCGCAGAATGCGAGGGAGCACCCAAATACACATTACGCAAACACACAGCGCCAATTTTCAACAACAGATTTATTTCCAGTTCTCGCAGACGTACTTATACTCCTCAAAAGGTCATAATGTACGTGTACATTGCTCGGCAAATATAAACGAAACCGGCAAAACGACACCCATTCACTTTTGTGTACGCACTGGTTACATAGAAGGGTGTCCGTTCAAGGCGAACAGAGATAATCAAGCTTTTTTGTTAATAAAAAAATTGATCGCTTACTGGCGCATGCGCTTCAATTTTGGTGCCATAATTAGCACCGGATGGCCAATTTTTCGACCCACTGAGCCATCTAAGACTTTTGCCGTAATAAATTGAGTCAGCGGCGATGTAATCAACCTGAAATCTTTCTGTTGCATGGTCCGGAGTACTGCTTTCAGAGCGTCGATCTCGAACCCACTATAGGCTCACACTTGAGCGAGGATACGTCTTTTGTTGCTTGCAATTGTGAGGTGGTACGGTTTAGTACCCATCACCATTGATTTCTATGCCCCCATAACACAGCTATTCGGCCCTGGATCACTATGTACAAGTTTTGATGATGGTACTGCTGAGGTCATTTCTGCGCAACGCTACCCGCAATCACTACCGTACTATCGCCCCTCGTCTATTTTTATCAGTTAGACAACTCAAATGACAGTGTGCATGACGTCATAGGCCACTGGTATGCAGTACACCACTATAAGAAAAGCCGGCAGATCCCACGCCCTGTGGGAATCGATGTTATGCGAAGCAGAGGGCGGATAGCCTACCAAGTTAACGAAACGACCATGAGAGCACGAAGACGTAGGCGGCTCTTTCATGACCTACATGACACGCATGTCATGACATTCATGTTATGAGTCCTCAGGAGTCCCTTTAGCTACACCTAAGAGACCTTAAGGCGAAAGACTTAGTCATGCTCATGACTGGGACTTCGACCATAAACCTTTAGTGTTTCCTTCACTTAGTACCCACGTCCGAACCCCTTTCAGTGGTTTTTGAGTGTTAGTCTTTTTCGCTGAGTCATTGTCATTTATGCTGAGTCATGCTTATGACTATGATTTCTAGCAGCATCCTTGTGTGTTTTCATCACTTAGTGCCCACGTCTGAACCTATTTCAGTGGTTTTTGAGGGTGAATCTTTTTTTCGCTATGCATTGTCATTTTTACTGAGCCATTTCTTACCATTACAGGGTCAACTATCCAGTGATCTACATGAGCTATTGAGCTAATTGTGTGCCTCGGTGCTAGCTGCATACTTCGCGAAATATCGTTCATTGATTATGTGTATTAGTAAGCGATAGCGCTACGTTTACCTTAAAATATGGCCGCTTGAAATTACTTTAAATAAATCCTTAGTTCGGCTTGATTACACACGCCCTAACTAAAAAAAAATATTACATCACTGTCGTCACATGCTGGTCATCTCCGTACAGCGGGTAAAGGAATGGATCACACAATAAATCAATCAGTCAATCAATCGCGCGATCTATCTACCAATCGAATACTTCATTCTGTCCTAAAGAATAATGCTCGAAAATAATAGTGTGACGGAGCGAAGCTCAATACAAATTGGAGCGTAGCGTTTACTGTCTATGAGAGAAATAAAGAAACATCGGTGTTAAGTCGCCTATCATGAGGCCAAGTGTGAATCGCATGTAGTAATTTGTCAAGAATGTGCCAGCACTGATTTGTTATTTTCTTTTCTATGATTTTGAAGAACAAGAAATGGGGGTTATTGAGTTGCTTTGTAGAGCACAGAGTAGACATCCTTGGAGAGGTTTTCGTACATTAAACGAGCTAGGCTGCCGAAGTGTGTTTAATAACCCAGCATTCGGGTTGCTGGTGCATGCGGCTTGGCCGTTAAAAGATGGATATATATTCCGAGCAGAAGGCTAACATTAAGTTCTGAATTGGGCTAACAGAAAGTTCTGGACAGACATTGAAAATGATTCAGCAATTGTATTGTGACCAAGCGTTATCAAGAAGCCGTGTATTTGAATGACACCAAATGCTTAAGGAGGGCAGTCATTTGGTTCAAGACAATGCCGCAGAGTACGCTGCCCACCGAAGTAGAAGTGAGCTCACATTTGTGTTAAGTATCAATGAGCGAGCTGAAAGTTGGGGATGAGGCGATGAAGTAACGTGCGGTGCGGTCGCGATTCACCAAGTTCAGCTCTCTCTCTCTCTAAAAAAAAAAAAAAAAAAAAAAAAAGCTGTCAGCCCTTCCACTGAGGGAGCCTGCATGCAAGCGCATGTGAAGTGAAGTGAGGTTTATTTCCCTTTCGTACAAAGGAGGCATCCGGGGCTAAAGGCTGGAATGCCTGACGAAGGCCTCGGCTTCCCTGTACAGTCTGACATCAGAACACTCAAACGCATGTAGGCTCCCTATTCCACTGAGGTGGAGATGGAAGACCAGCGAAGCTGTACTATGGTGGGAATTATGTATTTCCAATCATGACTATTAATATGTGATGGTGTAATTGGTTATTTGAACTATTAAAGAATGAGATATATATGATCCGGTGATTTTCATTTATTTAGTGACCACAGGGCCCTTGGCCTTATGGTCGCTACGGTATACCGCCATAGGGTGTATGGAAAAGGTTGGCACGTTCTTCATACGCACGTCACCAACGCCGCGCGCGTTCGCTACTACGAACGCGTGCAAAGCGCCGACGCCGTCGACAACAGTTCTGCACGTTGCGGGTGCTGCTACATGTCCACGTTTATACAGCTGCTCAGAATTTTGAGAATGACAGCCCATAAACAAATGTCATGCAACAAAACACCGGCAGTGCATGCCTTTTATGTTAAATCTTCTCAGACTGTGATTGAGTCGCCAGTTCCCCTTGCGCCCGGTCGCAAGATACGCATTTGGTGCCGCAGCTAAACGTCGCCTCCCCTGCCCTCCCTCCCGTCCCCCCCATGGCCGTTCGCACGACGGAAGAATTCGCGTTTACTCTCCGCCGTGCCTTCGCTCTCCGTGAAAGCGCGCGTCCCTCGCACGCTTTCAATAACACATAGAGCATACGGCCAATGAGAGTTTTAGGAGCGAAGCTCCTTATAGCGGCACCCGTTCCGTCCCCGTCGTAGTAGTAGTAGTGTGTAACCAGTCTGAGAAAAATGAGAAAAAAAATTCCGAAGTTGTGTCCGTAGCGCGGAATCGAACCAGGGACCCCTCGCTTCCGAGCGCGCGGCGTTAGCCCACTACGTCACGAAGCGCACATAGACACACGCACCACGATGGCAATAAATACCCAACATTAACGAAAGGCCGCGTTTCTAGCGCGTTTCTAACGCGTTTGTGCTAGCGCGTTACGGCCCGTGTAAGAAGCTGGTGTAAGACGCTGTGGCCTCTCCCCCTTACCTTCAACGCGTTTCGAACGCGCTGCCCAAAGCGGTGGCAAGTCAAGTTCAAGTCGAGGAGCGTTTATGAATACGGGGGGTATACTCTCTCAGCAGTCATGTGATGGCGTCGGCAAACGCGGTGCACGTTCCGGCATGTGTAAATGGCTGCGTAAGATGCTGTGGCCGCTCCCCCTTACTAGAGAGTACTGCACGTTTCTAACGCGTTTGTGCTAGAGTCCCCTTAAGCGGGAGATCCGATGATTCCCTACGGAGCTTCGCCCACTCATCATCATTCACCCCGTGGATATGCTGTGATTTTTTTTCCACACGCGGACAAGACCATCGGAGACTCAGCCCTAAAGAGCTTCGCTGTAAAACCTGAAACAGGAACCATCAAAAGCAAAGACAATGCTGACTGCGTTTTTTATGCTGGATACTTCGTGCACCATGTTTAGCTGCCTCAAAAAGAAACACACACATACAAAAAGAAACAAAACGTTAACGCATACGTGCTAAAACTTTTGTGCGAAGCAGTTACCCAACGCGTTATAGTGGCTATGGCGTTTGGCTGCTGGACTCCCAATTGCGGTGGCGATCGAGGCCCCGGAGGTCACATTTAAATGGGGAAGGGGGGAGGGATGCAATAATATTCGTGCACTTTTATTTAGGAGAAACTTAAAGAACCCCAGATGGTCAAAATTAGTCCGGAGTCACCCCACTACGGCGTGGCTCATAACGTATCGTGGTTCTGGTATGTAAAACCCCAGAATTAATTTTTTATATGTGCCATATCCCGCCTATTATTTACACGGCCTGTCACTATAATATTTATTTTGTTTCCATGTGGGAAATTGCCGCTGTAGAAAATAAGTATGAAGATAGGGAGGCTATTCAAACTGTTTTGACAAATGCGCCGAAGAGCATCCCGGATGAAGCTTCGTCGACTTGCTTCCATGGGCCCCAGAATTGGTGGCAGTTGTGAGTAGACAGCCGAGAAAACTACTGTGAGAAGGCGCATGCTCAATATACTGTAAATCAAATATATTTTTCTGACTAGCTCTGTCATACAACTTCTCTACTAAAGGTTGCGTTATAGCGAGAAGGTACACGAAATTTGCAATATTACCTCCGCATGTTACCGCAACCAAATTGTAGACGTCGCAGGAAACAAATATACGTAGCTTTCACCCTAGCTTGAGATTGTTCAAGCCACCAGAAAGAAACTCATTCAGAATCACATCAGTACCAATTTCCGGGCATGATGGACGCCAGTATGCAGGCTTAAGGTTGTTCAAATGAACTGAAACTTCAGAATAACTTGGACTTGGCTTGTGAGGTAATGACATGTGTGTACTGGGCGTGTTACGTAATGTTGCGAAAAAAGCCATTTGAATGCTTTTCAAAATACCATTCGCGTTACTACGACGACACTGTAGCACGAATGTTCTGGGGAGACGTTTATTGTAGTTCGTGTACCTGTTTAGTATTCGGCGCCAGGACAAGCACATGTAAAAAAGAAAAATGAAATGCTTTCTTGGAAGTACGCTTCTTGAACAATACCTAGTGAACAGAATTTTTCGTTTGCATTCACAACCACGAGCGAACTTCGAAATGCGAACAATCATTGCGGCGTGCAAAAAAAAAAAAAACAATGCATCTAGGAGGGAGGGTCATGTATGTGAATTCCACTGAAGGAGACCTCAAAGCAGCATTGCCTCGGAGTATGCGCCATGGTCTATCCACCCCACCTTTTTTTATCTTAGCGTGCCGTCCTTCATTTTAATTTTTTCCACCTCTCATCTTGGGGCGAGCGTATTACCAAGGCGAACGGGCAACAATGTACCAACCCAGCAGCACTGACGGACGGTACGCATACAGGATACACGTTTATCAACCTAGCCTCACGCTACCCCCTCCTTCTCTCATCCGCAATCTCACTCTCGCACCCTGTTTAGTTCCGGCAGACCAAGTTTTAGTAAGCAGCTAGGGGAGGTGCGCGCAGCCAACCACAACACGGCTCGGAGCAGGCAGCGGCGACTGAGAAGGATTGTGTTCCTTTTTTTTCCACCGCTTTGCAGCAGTTAGCCTAAGCCCGGCCGGTTCGTATACGTGCTGTCAAGCTGTCGCGTCGGAACGGTCGTAGCCCCGAAGCGTAAACACTTTCAGCGTCTGACCCCCGAGAATGGAGTAGGAAAGACAGGAGGGAACGGATATGCTTAGCAACGAAATGAAGAAGTAAAAGAAACAATCAGTGCACGAAAAGGAAAGAAGCTCACGTCCTCTCAATCTTGCTCATTTATTTCTCTTCTTTCTCTATCGTCTCGCTAGGATTGACGCTTGAGTTGGGAGAGGGGGAGGAGGGAGAGGGTGCGCCAACGGGAAGGAAGAAGTGGAGGGTGTGTTGGAGGTTGTCTCTCACAGGACTGGTTCGGGTCTGGCCCGTTTCTTTTTGCCCCTTTTCTGCTCAAATGCATCGCCACTGGGAAGCTCGGCGATGTCTACGTTGAACGGATGGGCGTTCTGCTGGGTGAGGCAGGCACGACGTGACCGGAGCCGAATTTGCCAGTTCACTGTCGCCGAGCGGCGCGAAGCTGCGCCAGAAATCACCCACAGCTGCGGCGCTGGAACTGGCTCCGAGTTCGGCAGAAGCGGGAATAGGTGTAGATCCTCAAGGGACAGAGGCTCTCACTCCAACCTTCGCCCAGAAGTTTCTAGTCATGCGGTCTTCGTAATCAGGCTGGGAAAGAACGCTGGAAGCCAATAGTGGGCGAGCTCCGCACCTTCAGTTAATACTGTGTGTACACGGAGCATGTATATTTATGCAGTACGTGTGTGCTGTGCAGCCCCGTGGTGGCGAGAATAACCAACTATTCGTAGCCACAGACAGATCATCGAGCCCAGCAGGGTGCGGAGGACGTTTTGCCGCTTGTACGCACTGCTGGGGATCTTTGCGTGGTTTGCCTTTTCGTTTTCGCACTGTGTTTGATTTATAGGTCCCGGTTAGCGCAGGCTGGCGGAGCCAGTGGCCTTAACCGCAGATGGCACAGAAGGATAAACTGAGTGGGACGAAGCTGGTAGGAACGGCAACGGAATACTAGTCGAAACGAAGGCTTGGAATGGAGAAGAACGGAGAACAAGCATATGTTGCCGGTCAATGCTTATAGACAGCCATCATGGTAATCAACTGCGGAGGCTGATCTAAAATATATTCTGCATCTTGTGCTCTTGTTACGCCGTTATGTTAGACGTGGAGGCGTGTACGTGTAATAGTTGGTTTGGCACAATATGGATACAGACGAATAAAAAAAAGAAAGAAAGCACCATTGATTGTGTCTGAACGAAGACGCTTCATAGGACAGTGTGCGCGATTAGACTTAACGTAGCTAAATAAAAATGGTAGGTGCGTTTGATTATGAAAGAATGTCCACCTCATGCGGCAATGCTGAACACCGTGGCAACGGGGACTCAACACTGGCAATTGGAAGACTCGCAACAGCCTTGTCTTATATTGACGTAGCCTCGAGTTCTGTAATATGCATGCACATTTCTTTCTGACACAGCGCAGCTCGTAGGCGCCCATTTCCGCGGCGAGCGTCGGCGTTGTCTCTCGTAACCGAGCGAACGAGCACAGCTAAAGATGAAAGCGAACGCGGAGCGCAGTGGGAGATGAAAGACAGCGACAGCGAAGAGAGCGCGAGGAGGAAAGCGGAGGATGAGGGTTGGCGAGAGCGTGGGAAGTAAAGCGTAGTGCCGCGCAAGACGGGCGTGATGGCGCCAGAGTAGTGCGCGTCGTCTGTACGGAAACAAAGCGCTGCGTGAGCGTAGGTCTGTCTGCGGCGCCTGCTGTGAATCGCGCCCACGCGTCATCCCCGCGCTGCCTTTCGCGATCTCCCGATTAGCGATGCAATCGCGCCAACCTTCGCTCCACTTGCGACGTGCCGCACGAGACAGATTGTCCGCGCCAGCCAATATATCGTGAAATGAAAACACGTACAGAGCTGCGCTTAACCTTCGCATTAGGAAGTATCTTAATCATCGGTGAATTTTTCATTTTGAGTATTAAGCGCGTAATATAGCATCGCTTAAGCTTCATCCCTTACACGACAATAGTTATTGCGCTTCATATCATATATACCAAAGGGTACTCGCATAGTAAAACGTGCTCATGTAGCAATGCATGCTACATGCACCGCTACATGAGGCGACATGCGTACGTAAAGCTGTTTTTGATGCCGTTTATCATGGGTGTGAATTACGATGGAATTCATTTACGCGAGGCACTGAACGCTATAGTTGGTTCTCGAAAGCTGCAATAAGCTCAAGGGAATGAATTGGTGTATCTGCACAGTCATATGTGAAGCGAAAACTGAAGGAAAATATGTAAAGGAAGAAGGTGTATCTGTACGATCAACGAGAAAACGTGTGAGCTATATCAACATACAACCCTCAACAATCATAATGTTTGTATTTAATTTTTACCGGAAAGCAGACATGCCTGCAGATCGCTTGGCACTCTTTGGTCGTATACTTGGCCCTTGCGCCACAAAACACCACATTCATCATAACTGCAGGTGCGTCAGTTACCCGCCTGGGGCACGAAATCAAGCATGAGTTTAGCGGTCTACATTAGTTGGCAGCAAAGTAAAGGTGACCAGCCAATAAGAACATACAGGAGCACCCACCAAATGTATTTGAATTTTTGATACTTTTAGTTTTAGGTGAAATTCTTTGGTTACATTTAAAGCGAAAGCTCGAAAGGTTACAGAAGATAAGAAAGACCTGGTGATGTGTCAGAACAGCTAACAGTGGAAATTGAAAAAGATAGGAAAAACGACTTTAATGTGTCACTACCTGCGTTTAATGACACCTCTCCTGTAAATATTCGGAAAGGTACTGAATGGTGTCCCGACTTTTGTGATGTTTTTTTCAAACACGAAAAATGTGCGAGTAATCTCGATAAAATTCATTGCGCTTTCAGTGATCATTCCAAAGGTGTCTGCACCAAGGTTAACGGATCTTTTCCGGAATTCAGCATGTCAGTATCTGCGATGCTTCACCTTGAAATTTCTATTAACTGCATTTTAAATTTATTGTTGTACCTTGATGTTAAAACGTCGCCGGCACCAATGAAGTACCAAATTTTTTTAGTGCTTTGCAGAATGACGCTCTAAGTATTTTCATGTGCTTTTTACCTGGTTCCTGAGGGGAGGTATCATAGCGGACGACTGGGGAACTTCGAAAATCAAACCTGTTCATAAATATGGAGATAAAAATTATCAAAAATTACCGCCCCATATCGCTAACCTAAATAGTGTGCAAAATTCTGGGACATATAGTACATAAGGCTATATTTGGTTTTTCTAGAAATACACAGTATAACGGATGCTCAACATGGTTTCCGATGAGAATATTTCACGGCAAAGGCACTAAGTTAGAGTTGTACACAACTTTGCGGGGCCTTTGAATAAAGGGAAACACATGGAAGTAATTTCCGTGCATTTAAGAAAAGCTTTCAATGAAGTTTTTGTACAAGATATTGAGTAATAAATTCAGATAGATAATTTAAAACGAAAGGTTGTTGAATTCGATTGAAGCTTATCTTTCGAATCGATATAGACCTGTTTCATTAAAGCAGGCTTCCCCCACTCATGCTTCGGTAGATTCAAGCGTTCGCCAGTGATACCGTAAAAAAAAAAAAAAAATAAGGGATCGACAATCTCAAATAACTACGCCTTCGACCCAAACAAGTAATTATTTGAAAAACTTTTTCGTCCCTCCTACTATCGTTGAATGATATATTATTACTGACGTTATTGTCAGCCAGAACTCATTCTCATCCCTTCAGGCGAATCTGGATTGACACGATCCTGCAAAGTGGCTTTTACAGCGAAAGCTGTATATGGCTAGGCGAAACGAAAAACCGTTCGCCACATGTTTTGATAAACGTCTCCATTGGCTGCGCCGTCAGTTACGTCGTTCTCTACGTCGCACCCAAGCGCGCGCGCCATTGGCAGCGCCGTTAGTGACGTCGTTAGCCAACGCGTTCCCGCCATTGCCACGTTGACGCTGATCTGCCCGCAACGCCGCTTTCTTGGCTCGCCGTTGTCCCATGCGTACAGTGCACTAGAAGAGTTTCTAGTACACTGTACCCATGCGTTCGATATCTCGAATTAGCTCGGCGTCCTGGTTAGCATCATCCGCCCGCCATTGGCGCTTGCGTTTCACTAGAAACACAAACATGCAACCAATAATTGAGAAACGCTTTAATACAGCGTCGGGATTAACCCACTGCTCAACACCGGGGTCGCATGTTTCAGCTTCGCTGGTTAACCATCTGTACGGAGTGCTTGGACGGTGATTTTTTTTTGTATGCCCTATTTGTTTTCATTATGTCTTGTACCACCCTGCTATGTTCTCACTATTGAGATCGCAGTCTCTAAAATAAAGAAATAAATAAATGAGTAAATGAGATAGAAGTAGTTGTTGCAGGAAGTTGGGATGGCTGCACAATTGAAAACACTTAGCTTTTTGATATCTTTTATGAGAGAAAAGAAACATGAAATGACAAAAATAACTGAAATCACTTAACGACTAGCGTTCCTTCTTCCCTGTTACCTTCCTGTTCTTACTCAAAAAAGGTCAGGATATATTCGAGAAAGACCGAATTAACAATGAGATGGCCTTATATTTGTCATGAGGAGCGCGTGACCAATTACTACCGACACAACTGTGGTACTAGCATGAGGCTTGCTCTGTCAGATAGAGTTATTGTCTAGTGCAGGCTATGTCCTTAACATGGTGGAAAACCACCTTTACCCACCGGGTCATTTCTTTGCTTAGAAAATCGTTACAGCGCAAGCAGCAAAATCTCAATATCAATTAATATCTGGTCATTTGCCAATGATTCGTGAATTCGAATAGATTTAGAAGTGACATGCAAGCAACATACATGACTAGAAGAATGAGTAATCAACTTCAAAAGCACAAGGCATGCCTCCACGTTTCTGCGCGACACTGCGTATGCGAATAGCAGCCGCGAAAATTAATTGCTAGAGCCATAGGCCAAGCAGAAATTCATTATTGACGAGGCTTTTAATTACAAGAGACTTGTAATTCCAGTGCGAGGACAATTTGCTATTGCACATTAAGAAGAGTGATTATCCGCTATATTGCAACACCGATGGGGCGCTTTTGCGCGACGCGTCAAGTTGATTTCTGAATATGTAATCGTTTATCGCCTTAAGGCATTGCAAACGATAGCGAAAATTTTACGGCTCCACGCGAAAGAAAGGAAATATCTTCTTCGTTTAGGCGCGTGCTTAAAAAGAGAGATAAAAGGCACCGTCACCCAACTTTTCACTCAACATACAGTGAAGAAATATTAATTTTAATTTCAGAGTTTCATGCACATGACCCGCGTTGCTGCAGCTCCTAGAATTATCAGAGCACGGTCACGTGGCTTCTGAAACCGGGAAGCGAGCGTGTGATCTCGAAAGGCATGGTGTGACGCGGAATCCTTTGCTCGCGCCAAGAAGGGTTGGGTACAGCAGGTGCAAGGCAGAAAAGTGCGCCCCCCTTGCCCCCTCCCCCTTAGATCCCCTCTCAAAAAATAAAAAGCGGCCGTATACATCCATCTCACACCAAATTCTGTGTCATCGACCTCACTCTCCTCGCCTGTCGCTTCAAAACTCTTAAAAAGTAGTCTTTATTTATTTCCTTTCCTCTTCAGTTTCCTTGGCTGCGTTCCATTGCCTCTTTTGCGTCCAGAAAACCTTACTTTGGGTTTCGCCTTTATGCAGAGGAACGAACTCGGGCGCTTTAAAGGCAAACAAGCGTTAGCCGAGGTTCCTGGCCTCTGAAGCGGGAGGGCGCTGGATTCGGAGATCGGGTCATGACCTGAGAAAACCAAGACGTGTGCACGGAGTGTAAGGGGCGCCCTAAGAGTCTATACTATATGCAACTATGAAACCGGTTATCGTCTTACACTCGTCTTGTCAGAGAAGGAAACATCTGCGGGGAAGGGTATGGCGGGCACCTCCGCGCATGTGTCTGCCGCTCTTCATCGAAGCGGAGCGATGCGTGTATTCGGAGGCAGTCAACAACAGAAAAAGGACGCGACAGGGGCCTGGGATTCGCGAGAGAAACATTGTCTCTCACGGAGTGCGCTGATCCATCATTGGTGAGAGCCGGTGCTCGCAGGCCCAACTGTCCTCTCCCAACGCCGAGCTGAGCTCCGGGAGATGGAAGCTCGCAGAGAGCGGGAACTCGACGCGAAAGCTTCTTCGACAAACAAACGCAACTCTGGATTATGACGTCATGAGGTCGCTAGCTGTGGCTCGACGTCGGTCCTCACCCTTTCTTTTTATCTTTTCTCTCATAATCTAAACTAACTACTATGTTCCTCGTTCGCACTCTACATTACAATTTGGTCTTTTTTTCTCCCCTCTGCACTGGCCCAACCGTGGCTGTGGCATTGTGCGCGCCGCTGACGTTTATTCTTTTGAGTGTTTGGCTAACCACCTCATCGCTTATGTTATGCTGCGGGATGGGGCAGCTATTGAAGTTGCGTTGTTATAGCGTTTTCTCACTGTGAAAGATTGGAAGGCTGGAAGGTTTCTGCGAGAATGCGCTCTTGGAAGCGGGGATTGGTGGTAGGTGCCCCCAGTCGGGTTTTCTATTTCTCTCTCTCTCCCTTTACTTTGGTGCTGCCTACGGTGCCTGCCGCTGAGGCAGCTAGTTCACTGTACGTCATGGTATCCATAAAACGGTTTGGGGCAACCTGTCAAGTCACTTCTGCAGGCGAAAGAACTACACGATATAAAATAAACGACAGAGACAGCACTATTTCAGTACCACTCGCGTACCACGTGTAAGAAGAGCAGCCAATAGGAAATATTTCGTCTATTTATGTGCAGTGCATCTGTATAATACACAGCTGTAGCAGATGTTCAAGGAGATTTTATTTCTGAATTTCTTTACTATTTAGCGTCGTCAGGGGGATAATAACATCGAAGATTAGGTTCTAGGCAATCTGGAATCATTTCGCTGCAATGAATGTTTATTTGTGGCGACACTTTACTATTGTTGCTGTCGGCGCCGTTGTGTTAATGATGCCCCCTCAAAATGGATTCATTAGAGCTAACAAGTGCGTTCTGAAGGCAGATTATCATTGGCGGCGTTTTGGAAGGTGCCACTAAAGCTTTAATTTCTGGGAGCTCTCACCATTCTATAGCAGCCTTCAGTTGAGGGGGCTGAAAATATACCGTTCAGATTATAGCTGTGCTTTCGAAATCTCGCATTTTACAAAACATGTAGAATAAGAGATCACTGCAGATTAAAGCAGTCGCATTGGCTAGCGAGTTCTACATCTGTAAAGCGAGTGGCTCTAGCGTCTTGTTTAGGAAACTAGGCTTGGTGCTCCTCGTGAAGCTTAGAATAGGTCGAAATTGCACAAGATTTCGATTAGAAACTTGCAAAGCTTATTGCGTATTTTGAACCACCTACTCACTTTCAGCAAGCAAGTAGATGGTTTCAAAAGATTAGATGGGGCTGCATGTCTTTGTCCACGTTTTAGCGAAATTGTGAGCAAGTGGGATTTGATTCATGAACCGAGACTCCTGTCGTTGTTCTCGCTAACTATGTTGTCCAGCTTTTTCAGCTGACTTGTGCTTCAAGACTGAATTGTGCTTCACTTTATTGCGTGTAAATCTGGTGCTCAGAAACCAACCTCCAACCGCGGCCCTGCAAAGACTATCAATACCCAAGGCAAAACAGAGCAACAATGACCATTGACTTGTTTCTACTCCATGGTCCATATTTCCAGTGTGACTGTCTTATTTCGTGCTGGCCCCTTCTAACGTTACGGGCGGATTTACAGTAGGCATTCAATACAAGGGCCGACTTCACTCTATGCACTCACGAAGTCCTGTCGCCCGGCTCACGACTGTCTGCCCCGTCAGTTTGCGTCTTACTGAACCAACAATGCAGTGACTCAAGGAAGTCACACTTCGTGCAACCACTTTCGGCCTTGGCCAAGTCAACCAAGCAAGCAAACGACTAAATCGGGGTGCGGCCTCACCGCCCGCCTGCTAAACGGCCCTCTGGCACATAAGCGGCCCATTCAGGGCCCGCACATCAGTGAGCCAGAGCGGGCCGGCATGCTCCGCTGCTAAAAGCTCGGGCGGAGGTACGAGAGGCAGAAGAAATACGGCAGCGAAGGACGAGCAAAAATAACGAGGTCTGATGGTGCGCCGTCTCGCCGGGTCCCATGTTACAAGCTTGGAACAAAGTATCACGGGCATTCATGGCCACGGTTGCTGCCTTAGTAGTGCTCGAAGCCAGACGGGGGCCGCCGCCCCTCCTCTCCTCCGCGGGTTAATGATAGCGGCGCTCTGCTGCGAAAGGCTTTGGTCGTGCTCCTCCTTGTTGGAGAAGTGCATGCTGTTCCGAGTGACGGCGCTGCTTGCCGATGGTCTTTCATCCCGAGACGGCCAGCACGATTGCATATGCGCTCAAGTCGGAGCAGCCACTGTGGCTTCTAAGTCAGTGTCCTGAATTCAACAGACGCGCATCGGCGGATAACTTTAAAGGTCTGTGACATTTGTGATGAAAACAAAAGTGAAGGCTTCTCAGGTAAACACAGTTAGCAAGTCTCAAATTTGGAGGCGTTATTAAAAAAAATTCCTGGATAAAGAAAACTGGGCCAAAGCTCACTTGAAAGGAGGAAAATAATATTTGGTGAGCTAGCACTCACCGTCACGGTTTTACGTCGTCCTGGTCTATTTGCTTCTTTTTTTTCGCACGACGAGTTTAGTACAGAAATGATAAATAAACCACAACACGAGTAAATATATATGCATGAGCCACAACGCACGACCTGGATTCCTGACTATTTGGTATGCAAGCTGATTGCTTCACAAAGCTAACAGATCGGAAGCCTGCGGATGCGAATAATATTTTGATTCCTACTACTGCATTCGCAATTCCTGCTGGGCTGCTTTTGTAGAAACCTTCTGGGCAATGAACGGTCTCTGCAGCACATCAATGAGTTTCGAAGAAGGAAAAGAAGAAATGAAATTGTTGCAAACGGCTTACGCACGGAAAATGTTACCCTGTTCCCATCTTGACGCTGGGGATAAGTGGCAATGTGGGTGAGCCAAATTTGCGTAATTGATCTCCATCTGTCTCACAAATGTTCCCGCATTATTCTTTCTTAGCCAAAGAAAGCTATATATACCTAACGTCCCTGAAATAAATTGGAACTTTACACGTTTCCAGCTCGGAAAGACACCCAAGCGGGCGTGCCGCAGACAGGACATACGCGCACGTTAGCTCCCTTGGTTCGCGTACCATGCTCCTGTTACCTGCAGGGTGACTGGCTGGTTGACTGGCTCGCTCGGCGCTAGACGGCTACGCTCGTTACCCTTCCCCGCCCTTTCGGCGGCTCTGTGCAGCCTTACCCTGGCGCGCCGTCACACCGAGCTCCATTCCTCGGCGCAGCCAGCGGCCGAGTAGTTCGTTCACCTCGTCTCGCCTGCGAAGGTCACCGTACAGCCTTCTCTCCTCACTTCTTGCAGTGCAGCCCAGCCGGCGCTCCACTGCCGCACATCACTTACTTCTAGCCAGAGCTGCAACAGTCGCAGGAATAGCAACAGCAATTGCAGTGGCGGCGCGCTATTCCACCACCACACACGAGGCGACACAGCGTTATGCAGATGTAGCATCCGGCTCCTCATCTTTCGCCTTGTGGCCTCCCTCTCACTACACTCCTTCCCACACCATCTTATCCCACCCTTTCGCTCCTAGCGTTAGTTGGGACGTTTTTGGTTTCATCTGCGCCCTAGGCTAGCGCTTAGGACGAACGAATGTCTTACATTGGCGGTGTGGTGTAGGTTAATTGGTGCTGCCTAGAAGCACAATTTTTCTTCCTCACCCCCTGGATCTACTAGATACACCGACGAATGCCTGACAGCGTTTGGCGTTATCTATCTTACATGTGCTATAGTTTTTGACCTGGTTGAAGATAAAATCGAGAGAACCGAAACAGGAAAGTGTTCTTTAATTATAAACTAAGCTTCGGCGCACTTGTGTTACAGTGTGCTCAGCACTAGAGGAAAGATAACTTAATAACTTAAGGGTGACAGGTAAACTAAGAGAGGCGTTTCTAAAAGAGAAAAATGTTTCTTTGCAATGCTAATGACCCGGACAAATGTTTCTGGGTCATGTGAATCGCGCGGCTGGAAGAACAGCGTAGGCTTATGTCTGTGTATCCTAGGGTGGTACTTAAATGTACCACGATACTCCTTGGGACTACGCTGAAGTTTCTTTCTTTTGAGACATTCGCTCCTCTCGCGCTGTGGCAACTGCACTCTGTGATGTAGAGCTGAGCTTGCGGAGCACGTACAGCGCCCGCCGCGCCCCGCTAGTCATGTGCAACCACCTTCTGCTTCCTTTCATTTGCTTTTTAATAAATTCATTTTGAGGATGTGCGGCATGCTGCAGGAGATACAAGAAATGCGCACAACGGCGACTTTCATCTGTCGCGATGAAGCAGAACACTGATTTATACAATGGAATCAACCGAAGATTTGAACGCGTTAAGCATCGCAGATAGGTACCACAACTGTTTAGGATCTCCCTAAGTTTAGTTTGCTTTCGTGTGCTTAAGTGCTCCTAGCAGCGAAAACAAAGCGACTGCCACGGCATCTTATTTGGTGGAACAGTGCAAGGAGTTTCAGGAAAAAGTTTAATGTGAACCACTTGCTTTCGGCAGCGTTTTAATCGTATTTCGTAAGAACCAGGTTTATGCGTGGCGTGAAAACTTTGAAATCTTGGCCCACGGAATAACATATAGGCTGCTGTGAAGGTACCGCACGCTTTGACGGTAAATTTTTGACAGTGAATCGAGCTAATGCAATGAAATATGCGGCTCACTGCCATTGGCATAATATTGTGACATACTCTACTGAATAAGCCCCCTATGGCCCACCACTCTCATATCCTATAACATCATGTGGAATATGGGAGAAACAGGTTTTTATATGATATCTCATATGCTTCATATCGGATTATTGTACATGGGTCTTTGAACCATATGAGTGTTTGCAATAAATAAAGTTACTAAGTATATATGTCGCATCTGATGCTGCCGTCGTATGGTAGCGCTTCCGGTCAGGATGCATCGGCGGAAATGTTTCTGTCATTCGTGAACTGAAGCCAAACCAAGCGAAGCCGCATCGGCTAGCAGAAGACATGGTAGTCCGTTGCCATCGATTTAATTACATAATAAATAAATAAATAATTTATTTATTCTATACTGTTCACTCCCGACTGAGGTTCATTACCGGGAAGAGACAAAAAAAACGCACAGCTAAAGAAACACTGATCTATACAAAACACGCAACCTGTATTTTAGATCCTTATCTATAGCCACGTAGTTGTACTCCTAAATCGTACTAATAAATAACGAGTTCTTATTGTCATAAGACGTGGTGCAAGAGGTTCGATTGCAAGAAGAAGAAAGAAGACAGCCGAGGGAAAGAGTGTCACAATACAGAAGATGCAACTAGAAGTGTTTCGAATACGACGAAACGGTGGAAGCGAGAATTGATTTATAAACCATCATGGCGGAGGGTGGCCTAATGACTCCGGAGCCACGTGACCTACAATCCCAGGCGCCCAACGCATGGTAAGACTGGCTAGAAAGCTACGAGTGGTGCACCTGTGCAGTACAACTCCACAAGAAGCCTCCGGAAGTTCAGGGAGGGAACTTCATGACGGTGATCGGGTTGGACGTACACAATGCGTTCCGGATGCTCCCCTTGAGTTAAGCAGAGAAGATGGAATAGACGCAGTCAAAGACATGTTTAAAGAATACTTAACCCTAGCTAAAGGTTAATCATGTGTATGAAAGGTAGAAGTTTAACCAAATCAAACAGAAGGAAGGGTAAACTTTCAAAGAATGTCTCGACTGCTCAGCGACCCGACTGTTGACTCACAAAAGGCATACTGTAGACCTTTGCCGGACCAGCGAGCAAGCATTGCAGCAACTCAAAATGCCATCGCGATGGAGACCAAGACGGGGACGCGACTGCCTTTTTCGCCATGTTGGCTCGTCGTAACGTCGTAACGAGCTATTGGTCTCTGCTAACTTATAAAAGCCATACTTGATTTGGTATTCACTTGGATTAATCTGTAAAATGATCTCCGCTCGTTAGTAGCCCTTTAGCATACTATTGAAACAGTAGACCGCAATCTGTTTGTGCACTGGTTTCTTGCTTAGGTTTAAACCACGTATTAATATGTGTTATCTTCATGTTCCGTGGACTTTCTGGATTTACTAGACTATTTGTATCCAGTCATGTGCACCAAAATAGCATATGCAAATTACAACACAGCTATTGGATTCGGAATTTTGAGGCCAATGTAAAATCATCATAACGCTATATGAATGTCAGCTTATCACTGGCTACTTCTCAAGAAAGAGAGATGAGTTGCTGGCGCCTGGCATCCTTTCATTGAAGTCAGTGATCCGTATACGTGCTTCATTGTTCTGCAGCCAATAACACGGCGTTATTTTTCATGAATAATTTTTATTACCTGCGTAAAGCAGGATGTACTAAGTGTAGAAACCCGTTTGCTGAAATACAGAAAAACGATGGTAAAAAAAATATGAAATCGAATCACAAGAAGTGGTCGCTTGACGGTAGGCAGGCTGTCAAGCCTGCACTGACCACCGAGGTTGCAGAACCACGTGAAGACAAGAGCTAGGGAAAAGGTTACATGTTGAGTGATAAATATCAGAACAAAACTTTTAGGCCTCGCCATTTTCGCCTGAATCACGAAAACTCGGCACGTTCACAGTCACAGTGCGCATGCGCAAGCCTTGAAGGTTGCCGGCGAAGTCTTTTATAAGCGCCGCTTCATGCTTGGCTGAAGACGAGAAGAAAAGCCGCTTGTTCCTGGCGGAACGGCTTCTACGCTAGCAGAATGCACAGATAATGCACAGTGTGGAACAATGGCGGGCCTCTCTCAACTCAAGCAAGGGAGGAAACATTTGTAGCCAGAGTGGCTGACCTTGCACACGGTGAAAAAATTCATTCGGAAAACTTGCAGCCTCACATCTACGAAGTAGATGAGCTGGGCAGACTGAACATGCCGACACAGAAAGTCAACGATGCTCTATAATACTGAGCGAAAGGAATAGCAAGTGAATTAAAGTTTCATAGCAGTGGTAGAGCATGAGAAACATTGTCGACATTTGTATATAGGCTCATATAGGATGATCTATGTTGACGCTGGAGAAGGGTTAGTTAGAGATGTCATCGAATGTCCAGCTAAAATGTCCAACGACAACAGCATAGGCTGAGACGGACATTAACAATGCTAAAGTCCTAGCGGCGCCACAGTGCAATACATTGTCTTTCATGCTCACGAAAGATCACTTTGTGTACTTGAGAGGTCCTGGAAACCTGGACAGCCAATCGTCATTACTCGCCATTACATTATTATTCCAGAATGCACTCTGTCAATGTAAACAACGCGCAGTGCGTATGGATGTCTACATTTCCTCATGGATTATGCCAAACACGTGCGCGCACACACACATACACAATAAAACACGAGTTTTTCGCAGTTTTCTTTCTGCTACATTTACTGTTACGTGTAAAAAATATCAAGTGATAAACCTAAGAAAAGCTTAGCAATATGAATGGAAATAGGGTTTTTAATCGCAGCGCAACTGACAAAATGCATTGTTTCGCTTAAAGTACGCGCACGGAAATTAGACGGTAGGTTCATGCCACTTATGTAGACCGAAGTTTGAAACCACAACCTCTGCACTAAGCTGCTGCAGCGGCTCAGGCTTGACTGCTCGAGGAATGCGCAAATGTGGTGGTCCTGGCACAGCAATTAGGGTAAAAGCGTGTATTACACACATACTTATTCTCAGAAGAAATCTATGCCTGGTCCACCAGCTTCTGTTTATTTCGATATTTCGAAGCAAAAGCCGTTATCGTTAGTGGCGGTCGATGGTGGTGGTGGCTAACACTATACTATATGTCGTCTTTGTACAGGTGAACACGCTGAAAAAGTTAGAGCCTGCTGCAGATACCGTGATTCAGCATTACACACGACATGTATGTAGGATTTGGTTGGAGGAGGAGGAGGAAAAACATTTAAGAGAAAAAAAAAATAACCATGGAGCCATGTCGTGCTCTTTCGTACGACCGCAACGCCATCTTCTTTCATTGTCAATTGTTCACGTTATGGTAGGCTTCCAGAAGAGAATTTTCACATGTTTCCAGAAAGTGCGAGTGCAAAAGCAGGGACATTACGATGGGCTTTTTATTTACTCTTGCAGTGCCTAGTAAAATTCCGCGTCTCCCATAATAAGGCTAGAGGAGCTGATCTTTTCTTGCCTGTATACGTAAGTTATCCGCTGATGAGAGGTATAAAGTTGTGAGTAGGTGTTGCGACCACCATGACTTACGGTTATATGAGCAAATGTCTCTTTATGAAGCAACTACACCAACGGTAGCAGGCATTGTCACCCCCTGTGAGGCAGCTCGCCCTGTTGAATCGGAGCCGTTGCTATTCTTGTTGTCCCTCTGCACACGTGGCACACACCAACCTTGTGGGACTGACCAAGATAGGGCGGTTTGAGCAAAATAAGCCGAAGTTTAGAGGGTGAAATGCTGGACTGGTCAGAGAGGTATATTTCTGCTATGTTTTTAAAGTGGAATAGTTATCGTGCTAGAGGTAACTGAAAAATAGATCAGTAATTATGCATTTTTTTTTCAGAAATGCCGTCGTAGGGTGTCAAAATGTCTTTCAGTCTTTCATCGCATTGCCAACATTCTGGTGGCTGTACTCCAACGCGAAAGCTTGCCTGAAGAGTGCACCGTTTCCTTCGATGCGAAATCACTGGCATAGGTACGTATATCTCACCACAAACTGCAACCGCCATGTCTGCTGGCAAGAGACGTTGGCAAGCGAGTCACAGGCGCCTGTTTAATGGAAAGAGTTTCAGTTAACACACGATGACTAAAACAGCTTCGTAACTATGTTAAGCGACGCTGAAGCAATTGCTGCCACTACCAATGTTATAAATTGCGAAATTTAATTTTCTTAAAGATCAATGCTCGGATTCATACAGTTACACTTCATACTGCTCTGCTTTGCGGGCCACTCTGACCACCACTGTCATCGACTGGCTGTGTTTAACTCGAAAATATGGTCACAACTACTCTTTGCGACCGTAACGTTAAAGTGGGGCAAAATAAAGAATAAAGAATGAGATGGCAGAAGGAGTTATAAAAATAAATGCCCCTCCCGTGCCACTAACAAGTAGTGCAAAGTCACAAAAGCGCGATGCAGTGAACCAGGGGGGTATTCTGTAAGAGTCCACCTAGTGGATTGTGCATTGCGGCTGTCGGAGATTGGCTCCAGCTGCACGATCGAGGAGGAGCCAGCTAGTCTTCTTCTCGCTCACGCAGCTGGAGCCAATCCAGAATGTACAATCCACTAGGTGGACTCTTACAGAATACTCCCCCCCCCCCCCCCTCCCCGACGGTCTGACGAAGTGTTCTCTCGACAGCGCCATTGCTTGATTCCGGAAAACACGTATTGCCATGTGGCAGGGTACGAGAAATGCTAGAGAGCGTGTTTTAGTTGCCCTCAGCACTCACGAGAATATCAAGCCTCTAAATATAAATATGCCTTGCTTCAGATATTTTGCTGCACTGTACAGCGAAATATTTCAGACGAGTGTGAAGATGCCGCGCACTTTATTGATATTTCAAACGGCATGCAAGAATATGGGCAAACTTTGCCGTGTTGTTGTCGGTGGCAGAACCGAAATTCGCAGAAATTACGTCGGATAGTTTGGCCTTGTTTCCTGTTCGCAGTCTGTGCGGCAGGCTGTAGCCAACGCACGCCAGGTATATTGCAATCGATGCTAAAGATCAGCGCTGACTGCACATTGTCCGCGTCCTTTATCTGCGGAGACGTGCGAGTTCACACCTATCACCGAGGAACAATGAGGTTTGCCATCGGCTGAGCTACCAGTAATAATTGACCTGCAGAACTACATTAGCACTGCCAGGGTCTCTGTTTTTCCTCTCGCGGTGAACAACAATGTGTGATTTCATGTCTGCTTTCCCTTTTCTTCCTTATATGCCGGGGCAATGCGGCAGACGTCTGCTGCTGGCAAGCGCCGAACCACGACGAAGAGTAAAGAAACGTGCGATTACCCTGCACAGCCCTTCGCGCACAGAGAAGCATAGGAAAGCTTCGCTTACACGCTGATAATACTGTACGGTGGGATATATTTATTGCTAGCCGGAAGAAGGGGATGATTACTTTCATGCCACGGGGCTTTCCTTGCCGAAGGCGACTTGCCGTAGGTACAGTACACTGTTCATTTGGCCTGTCTACCACTACGACGGGGCTTTAAATGTCTAGTAAGGAGTGAACTAAAGCTTCATTGCTGTGTGCTAACAGGTTCTACAATGATCAAGAAAAGACTAACAAGTAACAAATCAATTTGTTGCATGTATTTCTTTGCACTATTTTACTTTATGTAGTTTATTCTTCTTTTATTTGTTTATATTGCGTATTTGTTTTTGTATTAGAAAAACATTTTTGGGCGATACTTTTGTCTATTTTACCTGGTTTTAGTAGAGAATCTTGAATCCTGCTTACTAGCTGTTTCCGAACCTTTTCCTATTAAGTTGTACTTTTTTTCTCAAACAGCAGGAGGGTCTATCCCCCGCCCCACGCCAAGCTCTGCAGGCCTCAGTCTTCCACTCTTCTTATGTTGCAGACCGGGTCCTGTCCCAGCCTAGCCAGGGTCAGCAGGTACACGGACTCGTTCGAGCCCGATTGTCCGGATAGCGGTGATCCTTTCTGCACTTTAGAACACATGCTGTGGCGGTGTCCCTCGTTACGGCACCGCGATAATCTCACCACGGAAGACGAGTGGGTGGAGGCACTCAAGAGCCCCGACCTCGCCGCTCAGCTACGGGCTGTCCAGAGAGCCCGCGACGCGGCGGTCAGGCACGGCCTGCCCGTCCCGACGTGGGAGCGGCCCGCGGTGGCTCCTCCCCAGTAAGGGATTCGCGGAGTCGCTCCTCAGAACCTAAAATAAAATTCATTGCCTGCCTGCCTGCCTGCCTGCCTGCCTGCCTGCCTGCCTGCATGGCGCTGTGTAGTGAAAGTGTGTACTGTGGTGTTTGAGGCTTAGTCGGGTGACCGTGGGCGTCGCCTGTATTTTCATCCCCCAAAATAAATAAATAATTACGTGCCCCCGTGTCGCCATTTAGAGCCACTTGTTTCCGCCAGGCAAGTTGAATGCCCTGTTATACCAACTTTGTGACACAGCCAGGGCACCCGCAAATAACATATATCAAATAATGTCCAACATGCTATTAGAGACTTAAACGTATTTGGCTCGCACAGGGGAATCAGGTTTTACGCTCGGGAACTAACGTGCGAGTTTTGCTATTTGAGCTTTTTCTCTGCGCGGGTTATTGTACATCTACGCTACTGTACCGCTTGGATGCCTATTTTTCCGCGCTACTCAAACAATATGCACTCTGAGAACGCCCATATAGAGAGCTAGCTATAAAATTTTTTGGTGCTCCTTCCGCATCGACCCAGATTTCTTCGATTTCAGCTTGCTCCGGATGTTCATTATAATAAATGCCTAATTCAGATTCATGAAAAACTTGCTAAAATACTGTCCGCTTATTTCACATTTCCACCTGTATTTTATGAGTCATATGCGGGGGTTTAATATATTTCCCTTATATTTGCGACAGAACTATAGCCGTGAATGGAAAGACAAACTTGATTCCTTGCCGTTCATTCCGTGTGGTTCATCATTGGCTAACTATACGTGCTACTGCGACGCTTGAACGCTTAGACGTCTACGCTGCTCCCTCATTACTGCTGCTGTTTTCTTGTAGACAGCAAAATAGCCCCGATTACCCTGGTAAGCAGAGGTACAGAACCACCGTCGATTGGTCTACGTTTTTTTTTTCCCTGGGGCGTTTTCTGTCTGGGCCGCTCCCGGTTTCAGTGCAGGTCTCAGTCTCGCCTTATTGCACATAATATATTCACTAATGGCAGCCTAACTTGATCGGAGGGAACCGCGGCCTGCCTGAGACCGACGCTGGAAAGCGGCTACTACTGCTGCGTCATGAAAAAAAAAATGAACGAAAAACACGGAGAGTTGCGCCGGCCTGCTTCCTTCAGCAGAAAGGCGTGATTAAAGAGGCTTGTATCCCTGGGGCTTTGTCACCTCAGAGAAATCACTCGAAACGCCTTCTCTCAAACCCAGACATGAAGGTAAACATTTTCTTTTAATTATTTTGTTTTCATATCGTCAGGTGTATTCGTTCTTTAAAATAAGTTGACTGGTGGGCATCATGCTTCCACAACGTTTTCTGCTGTTTCTATACTTATCCCAGCTTCCACCGTGCCTGACAAAGTTGGTGGGCCGAGCGCATAGGGTAGGTGAACTCGTTACGAACTCTCGCTGTTCTGATCCTGTAGAAGCAAGCATAGAATACATATGCACTGACATAGTGGAATGCATTCTTATATAACCCAGTAAACGGCAATGTACATTCGAGAATAGGGAGTCTGTTAGAAACGTTGGGTTACCGTTAGGTACTGTAAGCCTGTACCTTTGTTCTTAAAAAGTAAAATTTATTTGCCAGTAGGTGCGTAAGATTTATCCGCAACACGCACACAGGCACACATACTGGCATGTAATCGTACTGTGCTGTAAGTATAGAATGCCTAAACATGCTGTCTGTCGATATTATACATTGAAGTGTTCATTATGGGCACATAATATTACGCACAACTTCCTCACGCCATTACTGACACTTTGTCACCCTCAAAACCTCTTAGTCACAAATGGCATACTCGTCTTCCTTCCTCGAAGCATTCCGGCAGTCTACAAAGGGCGCGTGACAGGGCATTCAATTTGGCTTACGGAGGAAAGCAGACTTTTTAACCGCGGAACTTATTGAGTATAATTGCAGTAGTCGCTGCTAAAGTTTGCAGAGAAGCTAATTAATTTGTTACAATGCCTTTGCAGCACTGCCGTGTTGGTCCTGGAATTTATGTACCGCGTTTATGCTCATAAACCTTCTTTGCGCAGGCTTATAGCCATACCATTGACATTCCATGCAGGTACGTATACGTTACGCTCATTTCTTGTAGTGATCTGACCGACAATGTTTGAAGGACTTGTTGAATTAAGACTCCTTTTTCCTCTACAAATATTTGATATGAAAACAATTTTGGTTCCTAGTCCTGCCTTTTTATTCCGGTTTTCATCAGCATTTAACTAGGCCTTGCTTATGCTGAGTCAAAAGCCTCTGACACCACCTCTTGTACAATACAGTGTATGCATGTAGAATCAAGGAACATTAACGTCGGTTTCTGGTTGCTAGGCACCTTTAAAACGAACCAGAGACGGCTGTACAACACGGCGCCGAAACACGGCTCTTAGTTTCTGTAGTATGCGCTCTGGCAAGTTACCGAAAATTAAAAAAAAATGTGCGCATGTAATATTCTATGTATATTGGTTGCGCATGCTTCTTTCACAATGGTTCGTTTCTACATTTATTTCTATTTGTTTGCTCTTGACAACCTGTGTAAAATTAAAGCGCGCATAATAAAAATAACCGTGCAAGCTGTGTTGGTAATAACCTCGCAATCCATGTCTAAGTATATTAGGCCAGTAATTATTTCCTGATGAGTATTAATGCGTCGTATGGCGTCGAGAAGTGATGAAGTACTTATACAACGTGAGGCAGCGTGGGCTTCGAAAACGCAATTTTTCATATCTCGCAGCCGGTCCTGTCACCACACATCCTACTCGATCAGCCAAATTTATTAGGCAAGCGGTCGTCGGCATTAAAATGTAGCAGCATGTCGTAATTGTTTTATAAATGGTAGGCCGTTCCGAAAAATCAAGGTATAGTAAGAAAACCACCCGCCCAGAATTTATAAGCAGTGCACTTCGGCGGCCTTACATGTATTTTTTTTATATTGCTGTATACATTGTGATATTGCCACTAACATAAACTTCGTGCGTTAATTTCCGGGAAGAGTGCACGAACATTGCCTACAGTGGCGGTAGCGTGCACCTATATGAAGTGAATGTTTCCTTTTCGATTAGAACTTGTGACGTATTGAGCGATAAATCAAGTAAGAATAATTGTCTGTGCAGTACTGCTTATTTGCGTTAGGCGCTGTTGGGCAAACACTGACTCTGGAAACTGTAAAGTTTAGTCGCATTATCACGATCCATATACGAACAAGTCACATCCTCCCCGCAAAAAGAGAGCACGTAATTTTGACCGCGTTGGTTCTTTATTGCGTGCTCTAATTCAAGTACAC
The DNA here is from genome assembly GCF_013339745.2 of Dermacentor silvarum. Classification (NCBI taxonomy): domain Eukaryota; kingdom Metazoa; phylum Arthropoda; class Arachnida; order Ixodida; family Ixodidae; genus Dermacentor; species Dermacentor silvarum. Next base: position 55,605,321 of record NC_051159.1, on the reverse strand, counting down.
GGCCTTTTTTGTTGCATTCCAGACCTGTCAAAATGCGGCCGCTGTGGCGGGCATTGACCCCGCCACCTTGAGCTTAGCAGCGCAAAATCAGAGCCACTGCACTACAACGACGGGCTTGCTCCAACATTGAAATCATAAAAAAAACTGTTTAATTGCCACGGATACCGCATGTATCTACACTTTCAAAAATTACTTTTGGGAATGTACTGCCAATGCGAACTGCATAAATATAACGTTTGGCGACTATTCATGAAAGCTTATCTCACTCATAAAGTCCTAAGTAATAATTGTATTGATTAAAACCTTACCTCACGCCTCTTGGACAAGGACCGTTCAGTTACGCGTTTCTTCCCACTGTTTGATTATCGCTTGTAATAATTTCCTTTCCCAGTCATCTACGCTAAAAGCCTTCCTAGCCAGTGAAGTCGTATAATGCCGTTCAGTCACGAGGGAAAAGTTTACTTAAGTGTCGGATGATAGATGAGCAGCGCACTTCGCCAGATAGATAAACGACCACTCGAGGTCCCCACGGAACTCTCATAGGTGGGATTGGCTTCGGCAAGGATGCCGCACTGGCTGAGTCACTGCATGCAGATTCGGACGTCTACACAATGTCTCAAGGGAAGCATATCAGGCGCAACAGACAAAATGCAAAATAAGTTAAATAAATAGTCAAAAATGTTCAAGAAGCCGATCAAGCAGAAATTCAAGTGGTCGTAAGGGTAAGCTATCGTGCAATTTTGCCAGGCAATTTGAGCTTTAGGCAAAATGCTTCGGGGAACGCGAGACGTGGGGTTTCGATGAGGCATAGTTAGTGATTGCGGAGCGGCTGGTTTGCGTTCCGAAGTGCGGTTGATTGATCACGAGCATTTGGGAGTCAGAATGCGCCCGGAAGCGTCTCCAGCTCTAATTTTAAGTATTCGCGCAATTTGTCACATGCCTAGAGTAAGCTATCTTCCGAGATACCGAGTAAGAAGTCGTTCAGACATTCCATCCCCGTCCTTCAACATGAAAAAATTTTATCTCGACTAAAATTGCACTACGGCAAGTGAGTACACGCCTTTTGTGTTGTCATAAACTGAAAGAAGAACAAAAAAGAAAAGGCCCTGTTGAGGCTGTCATTAGTCAAGGGGAATGTGAACTAACCAAAGTCCTTTTAGCAATAAAAAGTAGGGAATTTGTCCTGTAGGTGTTTTTAGTCACCGTACTTAACCCGGAGGAGGGGGGGGGGAAGTATCATTTATATCGCAAAGAAAACTTTCCAGACCACCACTTGGTATTTGGCAGCATGCTGAGCTTTGAGTGGCAAGGTGTATAATTTTGAACATATGTAATGTAAATTATGATTCTTTTGCGTCGTTTCAGCAGCCAGTCAGTTTTCCCTCAGTGTTATATTTGAAATACAGCGTGTTTAGCTGGGTCGACTGAAGATACCTCAACAAAGGTCACAGGAAAGATTCGGGTCAACTTACCCTCATGCTTTGATACGTGGGATATCTTTTCACATCCTGTTGCGAGAATTGAAATCCTTTCATAGGCCACTACATCGTCTCTATGAAGCTGTTTTTACAGCCACAATCTTCGTGATCACTGCAGTGGCATTCAAAAGTAACGATCATTCAAAACTTACAAGTTTTACGACACTGAAGAAAGCCGTAAAACTTGTAATTAGACAAATAATCAGCAGAACGCTCAAAAACGCTTTAACTGGATTAGATTGGCCTTGCATCATGATGGAAAAATTGCAGCACTGTCATTACGCAGTGAATGCCCGTTCTCATATTTGCAAAGTTGTGCCACCAAATGCTTTCGACAAAATAATTTCTGCCTGAAAATATCGTAAGTCCGACCAAATGGGAACTGACAGCAATGGCAACACAGATGCTACGACCAAAATAAAGACCACTGGCCGACGACACTCTCTGCCATCGCCGTCTTTTGGCTGCTACAATTGCCGAACTTGTGCTCGGAGTTGTGTTAATGCAGAATGCAGAAAATTGAATGCATTAATGAATGCAGAAAATTGTAGAGCGACATGAAAAACTATCGATAGAGCTTTCTGTTGCTCCGTACGTGCTACGTAAAAGTGTTTTTCCGAGCATGAAAGAAGCCCGCGAATACACGCAAAGTGCCTCGAGCGACCAGTCGCGCGGCAATTCTTCGTGCATTCGCGGGCTCCTTTCACGCTCGGAAAAACACATTTATGTAGCACGTATTGAGCAACAGAAAGCTGTATCGGGAGTTTTAGATGCGATGCATCTTATGTTCGGGGCTATGTCACTCCCTCCCCCCGCCGTGCGGCGTCCACTTCCGGTTCCGCTTCCGGTACCACTTCCGGTTCCGGAAGCCGGAAGCTGGCTTCCGGAGAATGCTTCCGGCGTTTTGCCCGAATGATCCCCCGGTGCTTCACCCACTCATCATCATTCACTTCGTCCTCTCATTCTCCCCCCGCAACGCCGCGATGAGTGCCACGGACAGCGCCATCGTCAACGCCATTGTCAGCACCGTGGACAGCGCCGCGGAAAAGAGGGCTCGAGCCGCTGCCACGGAACGGCAGCGGCGACAGGCCGATCTGAAAACTAATGGGAACTTGAGTCGACCCCATGGCTGCTTCGCATACTACTCAGGGTTCCACTACGGAAAGATGGGGTAATTTTTTTCATGTTGGTCTACAATTTCCTCATTGACACTTTGATAGTTAGGGCAGTACTTCTTGAGTTAGATAATTAATTACAATTAGCTAAATAAATATCAGCAGCGAAAGAATTACTGGCGGCTACTCCACTACACTGGAAACAATACGCATTAGATTTGCTTCGCGTAACGCCGTTCCTCTTTTTTTAAATCGTGCTGCGTGATAGCTGGGACACCCTGTATATATATTCTTTAATTACAGTTGCACTCGAAAACACTTCATGTGACATCGCAGAATTGTTCACTTGGAATGGATGAACTGTCTTATACTTCGCTATCGCGATCACTAATACTGCTTCGCGTTTCTGGCAAAACTGCAACCTTTTCTCTCTTTTTTTTAATGTGACTCCCCGTATAAGCGCCGGTGCGCATGACTGCTATTGATTCTGCTTTCGAGTGAATCAATCGAGTGATTTCGAGTGAAGCTCGGTCTCATTTTGATTACTCAGTGAAATAGATATATTTATGACCTCTGCATGCAAGTAGCGATGTTTTCATCCATGATAAACGTTGTAAACTATTAGAAGAGTTTTTTCATGAGTCGTTAGCATTGCCTACTGGAAAGAGAAGAAATACTGAGACACATATCATTGTCGTGCATTTCACATGCCGTTGATAAAAGACTCTGCTAATGGGGTCACTGAAATCTACAGTTTTTTTTTTCAGGGTCAAAATAGCACGTAAAGCAATCGGAAGTGAGGTGAACATACAGCAACATATTCATTCTCTAGGCATAGGCTGTCCATACTATTGAAAATAATTGTTAGTTCGCTACCGCCTTCTCGGCAAAAATATAATAAACTTGGTCCTGTGTACATATTTAAATATATTGTGTCTGTGCATGGTGTTTACAGTGGAAATTAGCAAGAAAACTCACAGAGAAAAATACGGGTGAGGTAGCCGCCACTGGCCCTTCTAATGCGCGTGTTCAATTGTCAGAATTTGCAGAAATAAAGCGAAAGCTGGAATTAAAAGCCATGCGCTTCCGTGCCAGCAATTATGCAGGAAGCTTTTAGCCACAATAACATTATAACGTAAAAGGTAGAGGCAACTGAAAAAAAAAAACGCCAATGATGTTGGTAACGGAACATCGGTAATGACATTTCAAGGGGGAGGGGGGGCTTCCCGGGAATATTTAAGGGGGCTCGGGCCCCGGAGCCCATCCACAGTCGAAGTAAAGCTTCCATATCGCAAATCCTTGCATGGCTGTGAAGTATGCACTCAGAAAGTGCGATGTGTTTTATTTTGCGCCAACGCCTACCACACCCAGCGAATGAGCTAGCAAGCATGTATTGGTTGAATAAAATTTGATTATGAATTATGCGAATTTGAATATGACTGACAACATGGATGCGGTAATTCAGACGTAACCCGTCTAATCTCCCGCATTGCTTATTACAAATCGTTTTCCAACAGCTCAGCTGAAACACAGTGCATGTTTCTGCACCGAAGGTTTCTTGCGAAATCATATGCGAGAGCGCGCGTGACGATTTTCTACCGTGATTTAGGAGGGTTGTTTTATTTATAATTTATAAACACTTTCCTTGTCGTTGAATAGTACTGACTTTCGTAATAGAACAGGAAAAAAAAACATTTCCGGGTCTTTTAAATCCTTTCTAATGCGCTCAGCGTGGGATGTATCGAGCCGAGGCTCGGATTTGTTCTTGCTTTGGTCGGAGTGTTTGTTTAGAATGCAACAAAAGCAGTGGGATATGCAAAAACAAGAGACACTTTGACAAACTTAATTTGTTAGATATCGCTCCTGGGTATTTTGTTATCAGTAGGCTAACTACTTGCCAGGGGTAGTCGGCGTTGAAGACGCGGTCGGGTTGCAGTTAGTGCCATAGTAAAAAAAATTATTGTTGTTTTCATCTTTTCATCAGGAGAGCGAATAAAGACAGCCTTGATTACCAGGTGATACAAACATTGGATAGGATTACCTAACTTATACAGTATGAACAAAAATACGACCACTCCCCACATCACATTCGTAGTTTCGCGCTTTTATTCTTCTATAGTGTTCGTGTACTTTCTAAGCTAACAACAGAAATTACAGTAAGAAATCGTCTGCATTATTGTGCGTTGCAGCTCAAAGGTAAAACAAACGACTATGCGGCATGACGCGCTGTAACCATTCAATGGTAAATACATACACCACCCCCTTCTTATGCAGGCTTATAAAAGCAAACGGTAATTCCAAAGGCTCGGCTGCATTTTACGGGTGACAAAACCTAAGCCGCTACAGAGATTTACCGAACAGTGATAGTGTGGGTCCGTTATGTGACGAACATACTTGCAGCATCAAATTACAGAGATAATGATGCCGCATTTCCTGTGCGGGGCTGATCAGAACGATGCGATCGATACAGGCTTGTGCGCACGTTGTCCACGAGAAAGTGACATAAAATAAAACAAAACGTGCCAGTAGGTTCCGAACATCTACAAGACCCCTTCAAACGTTCAAACCAAATTAATAAAGGCCGTTGCCTTATGCGACAAAAAAAATTCTTGGGTTTCACGTGCCAACACCATGATATGCAGTAGGACTGATAGTTGGGCGAGTTGGTATACGTATTCACAGTGAAATATTTAGCGCGCACCAATCGCTCGTGTGTACCCATTCACTGTGTCCTTGTCTATTGTGCGCGCTAAATATTTCACTATGACCATGATGTGGTTATGAGGAACACCGTTGTGGGGGACTCCGAACAAATTTCAACCACCTGGGGTTATGTAACGTGCACCCGATGCGTGGTGCATGGGCGTTTTTGCATTTCACCCCCATCGAGTAGCGGCCGCCACAGCCTGAATCTAATCCCACGCCTCGGGCTTAGCAGCACAATTCCATCCCATTTATTCCACCGCAGCGAGGGATTTACGAGATGAGAGGCTTTGTCACGTGCACGACAAGCTATATTAGTCGGTTATATGCCACTTGACCTATTCGACGGTTTCACTCTTGCGAAAAGAAGTTATTTTACACGTACGAGTACACACGCTCTTTATGTTTGCCCCAGCGACCATGTTTCTTATTTCTGCGATAGTACATCGAGGAAAATCTGACCAGTTTTGGCACGGAGAAACACCGTATACTCTCATACAGTGCATATATAAATCCTGAACATCAAAACGAAGAACGAGACTAGTGCTCTTGCGTAAAACTCCTACAGCGGACCGAAATGGCGCGGTATTATTATGAAAAACGAAAAAATGACGGCGCTGAAGCAGACGCTTCGGCACGTTATCAAACTTCTAATGTCATTCAGGCGCCGATGGCAAATGAGGCCACGGTATGTACTTGCCTATAGTAGCTTATTCCGAAGCAGCGGACAACATGAATTACTGTGTTTCGTCACTAATACGCCTTGATGATTTCTGAATACCTGACTGAACGTTTTTGTGATAGAAGCCCACTTACTGATGTGCAGACCTGAACCTACAAATTTTAATCAGTGTCTCACTGGATAAAATAAATAAATAAAGAAAAAAAATGCACCACAAGAACGAAATCAGCATTGTAGCCGGGATGATCAACTAAACTATCGAGGTGTAGCGCGAACTGCCGTGGGTAGGAAGGGCGAAGGTGAACCCGAGTTTGATTAGGAATCGGTTGCAACGAAAATTTAGAAATCGCACGATTTCAGGCTGCGTTTATGGGGGCACACATCCCGGGCGAGAGCTTATGAAAATGTAGCCACTAGCAACATCTTTGCTTTTCATGTAGTTCAAATAAAGGTTCTGGCCCACACCTGTTACTTCAGACCTTTGCACCTGCAATCACAGAATAAAGTCGTTGCGCTTTACAATTTGGATTTTGAGGATGAACATTTTATTATTGCAGAATACATATCGCCGGCATTCCATCACCCAGAAGTCAAACTGCTTCACATTGCGTTAATGTTTAAAAATTGCTCTCCTGAATTAATCCTGGCAAAAGGTTTTCTAACGTTTTATACGGCAGGCCGAATTTTTAGTCATGCATCTCTAGCACGTCCTTATCCGAGGTTTGGCTTGATGCCTAATGGTATGGTTCAACCAAATAGGGGGAATCGGATACTACCTCCTCCTTTTCTCATCAAATATCAAAGAACCAATCTCTCGTCCTGCTCATCGACGAATCTTTCTGACTGTAATTGAAATAAAAGCAAGCGATTGCCGCCCTAAAATGTTGGCAGCTGTCCTTGGCCAAACCTAAAGCTCGGCCAATATAGGACCAACGTTGGGCCACTATGATCTTACATAAGGCCACATTGGAGCAACATTAGCGCTGCGTTGGTGCCGCTTCAAGCACTACGTGAGACCCCTTTTAATGTAGTAATAATAAGAAGAAATAATAATGTAAAAATAAGCATCATAGGCTTAGGAAATCAAGGACGGTGAAAGGTAAGAATAGTAACCGCGGCTCTCAATGTGCTCTCATATATTTTCACCACTATGGCACATCAGTACATAACACATATGTACCTAAATGGTGAGGATAGCGGGAAAAAAGCTGCATTTTAACAGCTTGACTAGCCCCGCCACTATAAGGTCCATCGGTGTGGATATTTGGGCTTGTTGGTGTAACATTTTGCAGTCTTTGTAGCGCAAATAGCACAAATAGCTTGTAGCGCAAGTAGCACAAGGACGTAGCAGAACAGAGACACACACACATGCCTGTGTGTTTCTCTGTTTTTCTATGTCCTTGTGATATTTGCACTAGAAGAAAAGCCGGCAGATCCCACCCCCTGTGGGAATCGATGTTATGCGAAGAACTGTGCGGGGAGGGTACCAAGTCAACGAAACAACAATTGCAGCACGGAGGCGTAGGGGGCTGTTTGATGATCTACATGACACGCATATCATGACATTCGTGTCATGAACTATCATTTATGTTCGAACCCATTCCAGTGGTTTTTTTGTTATTCATTTTCGCTGAGTCGTCATTTTTGCTGAGTGATGCCCATGACTGACTTCTCCCATCATCTTTTAGTGTTTCCTTCACTTAGTACCTACGTCCGAACCAATTTCAGTGGTCTTTGAGTGCTAATCTTTTTTTCGCTGAGCCATTCTCATTTTTTGCTCAATACCCGCCGTGGTGGCTCAGTTAGCTAAGGCATTGCGCTGCTGAGATCGAGGTCGCGGGATCGAATCCCGGCCGCGGTGGCCGCACTTCGATGGAGGCGAAATGCAAAAACGCCCGTGTGCTTGCGTCGTAGTGCATGTTCATTGTCATTGTCATTTTGCTGAGTCATGCTCATGACTATCACTTCTACCATCATCCTTTAGTGTTTTCTTCACTTAGTGCCCACGTCCGAACCGGTTCCAGTGGTTTTTCAATGGTAATAATCTTTGCTGAGTCATGCTAATGACTATGACTTCTACCATCATCCTTTAGTATTTCCTTCACTTAGTACCCGTGTCCGAGCGCATTCTAGTTACATACCAAGTTAACGAAACGACCAGGAAAGCACCAAGACGTAGGCGTCTGTTTCATGACCTACATGACACACATGTCAGGATATTCATTCCATGACATACCATTTATGTTTGTCATACACTCTTGTTATACTATGCCAATTTTGGTACCTACCATGTTAACGAAACGACCATGAGAGCACCAAGTAGTAGGCGGCTAGATAGATACTGTCAAAGTGGCAAATGTTCGCCAAGAAGTGCTTCGCATTTAAAAATGTGATATATAAAGAAGGAAGCTGCACTATATGCCATATACACACGCAGAGTGCCGAAGAGGTCTGCGAGGTGGCGATTGTTGTCCGATATACAGGGAACAGATGAAATGTACAGATTCATGAGATAAACCCAGCATCCAGACATAAAAGGTGACAGCAGAGTGAACTCTGCGAAGCGTACGCAAAGGATGACAAAATACATACGAAATAATACGTGCTCATGGCACAAATGACCAAAGCGCGCTATAGTATATACAACGCTGCCCAGTGCGGCAACAGATGGTTGCCGCTCTTTGACAGACGCTTATTTTCTTTATAATATACGTGTACTTGTACACGGAGTGCTTTTCGCAAAAAAATGGTAGCATGCGGAGAGAAAAGCACTGGTGATGTATTTTGTAGGTAATCGACTTATGTTTGCAAGAATTTGTGTGCGACTTGTGTTCCGTCTGGATACCATAAATCAACTTATTTCTTGTTTTGTTACCATGTTGTTAGTTATCTGGTGAAGAGTGTCGAAAGGCCTCGGTGATCCATCCTCTACGACAGCAACAAGTCCTCGAAAGAGCAGTGCACTGAGATCGACGATGGTATATTTAACCCCATGAGAGTAAAGAAAAGCATTGCTGAAATACCACAATCACATTAAAACATCCAAACGTTTTTTTTTTAATTTACAGCCACTATACTGCTAAGACAGGTATCTATGAGCTGTACATATATTAACAGCGAAGCTGTTTAAGCCAGCCGTAATTTGTGGTTTGTGGTTCGTATCAAGAAACTGCCAAGAAAAAGAAAAATGACTTCCTTGCCGAGGCGGGAATCGAACCCGCGCACCCATAATCCCAAGACGAACGTCGTAACCACCAGTCTATAAAGCCACTTTTTTTAACATAGTCTATACAGCCACATTTGCCGAACATGCATTTATGCGAACCATATGATTACGTTCGAGCGACGCGTCGTCTTCGTCCACAGCTGGCGCGTTCACACGCTCATGCTCTGAAAGGTGAATAAGAGGTTTTGCGCGCTATGGTCATGAGAGAGATAAAGAAAATGAGAGCGAGAGAGAGAGACACGCATTCACGGAGCGGGTCTGCTGGAACACGTTGTAGGCATTGGGGCGCGATGGAATGCGGTGTCGGCATTGCAACGCGGTGTCGGTGGTGCAAGCTGCACTATGCAACGTGCAGTGACATCCGTAACTCCGAGACGCCCGTAAAGAAATTATGATCATCATAAGTAATGAGATGAAAAGTTCGCGCGCACTTCCGGAAAATGCTGGGCTAAGATCTCCCAGCTTCGCTGTTTCAAGCATTGCGCAGCCGAGTGCAAGGTTAATTGTTTTTTTAGTTGGTTCACAGTGTATAAGCTGTACATTGACGAAAGCTTAAGAGTTGCTTGCTTCGTTTAGTCAATTTGGCTGTCTATAGACTGTGTGTCAGGGAAAGGTCGTTACGTTGTCCACTTTTTTCATTCAATTCACGGACTATAGCTGGCGCATGCCCGCGCACTTACAATGGCGAACTCGTTCTCTTTCTCGATCAATTCCGGTCATTAGGATTTTCCCAGACTGTGTTCAAAGGTCTACACTAGTAATTTTTCAAGTGCTTTCAATTTTTCACTATATACCTCTCTGCTATTCGAAGTTTTCGACCTAACCTGTGGTGAAGGCTAGCGTGAGCCGTCAACAAAATTTATGTTCACACGAATGCTGGTTCTGACAAAGCGTGGATGAACCAAATAATAACCGACGCTGCAAAAGTCCAGTTGCTTCTGGTCTACTTGGCGTTTATAGAGTGTGTATGTATGTTCATGGATGCCTCTAAACAAAAGTCGTTAAGCTGTGGGCATTCCGGATACAGTGTAATCAAAGCGCAGGCACGAGGGATTTCGAGGAGGTTATATGCCACCGACGTACTATACTGGGGAGGTTACTCCACCGTCTTTTTTTAGACTTACACTTCCTTTGAGCAGGCAGCTATATCTTCAACGCAGTTAGGAATGGGAAGGAGTGGCGGGGTGGTAGAGTAACTTTCGCATATACAACAGTCAAGTTGTTTACCTCTTTACATGACCTCCGTAGTCACTCCGGATACTCCCTATCCCCAACTTCATAGTTGCCGTAGCACGACTTTAACGAGAGTATAATAAAAAATAACCCTTGTACAATCCTAGTTAAGTAATGAAATGAAAGGTAATTTCAACGAAAAGGTAATGACAAATAGGTATAAAGCATACCGCAGAGAAACTCGTAATGATTCAAATCATCTTTTTTCTTTCAATTACCAAGAAAGGACCAATTCTGGAGAGGTTCATTGGTTAAAAGCTGTTATGGACAGCTTTACTGGGCCAATGAACCCTTAACTAGGCAGTTAGGACTACAACAAAAGATTTCCAAGAAGTATAATACCTAATATTGTCAAAATAAATCAATTAAATGTTTTTCAGTGTTTCATAATACCAATACACTACGTCAATGAATAATAAATTTTATCTTAGAAGACGGAATTTCAATGTTATCTTGTGATTTACTGATGTCATGCATGTGGTGCCGGCGATACGCTGTGTGATGTCTCGTTCTCAAACACTTTTCACAATGTCCACACACCTTAGCTCAATTGCTAACGTCGGGTGGTTTCCTGTAGACTAATAATCGGCACTCTAAACTCCTCAAAGCTTTTTAGTCATTTTAAAGGTGTGCCAAACTCGGCGAGCCCACGCGACTTTCCCTAGCAGTATGTCCGCGCGACCGGACAGATATTATTTGCACCCGGCAACCTCTTTTACTTACGAATGTTGGCCCGCCAGCCGAAACGTTGGACAGTAAAGAACGTGTTTCCACGTACGTCGCTTTCATTTTTTGATTCTCTACCATCGGTGCTAATAATTTGGGCCACCTGACGTTAAAGAACCCCAGGTGATCCAAATTAATCCGGAGTCCCGCATTACGGCGTGCCTCATAATCAGATTGTAGTTTTGGCACGTAAAACCCTCGCATAACATTATTCTGATTTTTTCACCGCATTAAGATACAAAGTTTCTGGAGTTTTTCAGAGTGTCCCCAATTGCCAACTGCGTAAGCTGGACCCCTCGCTGCTAGGGCAGCCATCTAGCCTTCCTATAGCGGTATGAGTCAGCGTTCACGAACGCTTACTCCTACAGCATTGGAAGGACCTATTCGAGATTCCAACTAAAGGCTCGACCCCTAGCGGCTGCACCGAGAACCAGCGGATCTCGGTTCAGCCGCAGGGTCTCAAATTGCAGCGTGCGCTGCAGCGTTGCCTCGTAATTCTCAAATCGTCGTGATGCCGCCGCGCACAAGCCCGAACAAGAAAAAAAAATGAAAATAACGGATGTCGAAAGAATTTTGCTGGGTGCATTATGGCGTGTCATCGCGGTGGAAAGACAGTAAGTCATCATTTCCCGAAAGTAGCACTCGACCCGTAACGGAGTTTGGCATAGATAGGAAATAGCGCATTCGGGGAAAAAAGGCGACTGAAAATAGGGTGGCTTGTTCGAAACAGTCCTCTCGGGATGACTTCTTTATTCCCGGCGAGGCTTTGTCTTTATATAATCTAAGTATGTTGCTGGCGTTTCAAATCGTGGAGTGGACTGTTTAGTCAGGCACTTTAATAAATTGATGATGTACGCTCAAGCCTAATTTAGTTTGGGTAGTTCAGTTTTCTGCCCCAGCATTAGCGTTACTAATACCATAAGCAGCAGGAATATTCTCAGTAGTGCACTTTAGTTCACAGTCGCCGGTAGCAGGAATGATAACTAGCTCGGAAGGTCTGAAGGTGATTGTGACACATCTAATGCCGCGAGGCGGCATATCGATTTGATATCATGCCTAAGTTCAGAGGTTTAAGCAGAAGATGCTGTTTTCTCATTCAGAGCGATGAATTCCAAGTTTATTCACTCGCAAGAAATTTAGAAGCAACCAAGCAGCGCTCGTTGCAGATTTGGAGCATGAGGCCTTGCCATGCCGCCGCTAGTTTGCTTTCTGATACTGTGCCCACAGCCAAATTCCATTCCAACTGGTTCGATTCGTTTCCAAGTCATGCATTTAGACTAATACGCGTGACATTGCTCAAAAGAATACCCTAGCTAAATTTCGGAAACCTATTGGAAGAAAGGCATCTTGCTCCGACTGGATGTCATTCACTTCTCACGTTTCACCTGGGGGTTTGACGATTCCTACGGGCGGCGGGTTTCTGCCGTGTTCCCAAGCCTGGACCCTACCTCGAACACTGCGTACTGCAAGCGCGAACAAGCACCAGTCATCCGACACCGACTACCTTATCACACGGATCGGCTAACTATAAAGAGAAAGGTGCAGCCCGACTCCCAAACTGAAGCTTCGTTTGTTTTTATCCCAAGACACGATGACCAGGTAACTTAGCGCTTTTAGACTCGTTTTGTCAGGGAACAATATCCGTTCTTACCTTCTGAAAGCACGACAGACGTTAACTGCCTATATATTGCGAAATGTTATTGTGATCTACTGCAACACGAGTCCCAGCACGGAGTTACCTATGAAGGTAGAAAATAGCCAAGTATCGTCCCTGTAGCGGTAGAACAACGCCGCAAACAAGTGCTTGCACCTTTGGGAGGCCCGCTACGCACAACAACTTCCCTTTATTAACCTCCTGCTCGCTTGAAATGCTCTTTGTCTTTAAAGAAGACTGATGCGGCTCACGAAGCAGGCCGGTCGTTTGCAGCACCGCTCAACCATTATCGCGGCTTCTTTGCTAAAATCTTTGAGGCCGATCAAAAGAAGGTAATCGGTAGCAAGGACACCTCTATTCTACGCTACAAACGAGAACCTCGAGCACAACACCAAGCGAAAGAGCCGCCGTGAACCTGGATGTCGCAGATATCCTTGTTTATTTAGACAGCGCTGCCAGATCAAGTAACGGATTGTGCAGTCACCAGTTCCCTGACTTGCGACGCCTGTTGGTTGGAGGAAACGATCGAGCACCTGTTGTGTATCTATCCTCGCTGCGACGGTCAAAGCCTCTCTCTCCACTCAACTTTAAGCCGGTTCAACTCAAGACAACTTTCTGAGTCAAAAATACTCGAACCGTGTCTACATTCATCGCTGGCAGAATAAAACATTCGTGCTCTAGTGCAGTATTGAAGTGCACTCGCCTGAGGCCATTTGCAATCATCCAGTGCATCTTCCCACGTGCACGCAGTGTTCAATCTCTCCATCTTGCCTCTTCCTATTCCCCCCTTTTGGCCCCCTGTTTAGGGTCAGAAACCAGAATCTTTTCTGGTTAAGCTCGTTGCCTTTCCTGTGCTTGCTTTATCCTGCTCTTGCTGTCGAGGACAGGTGACACAAAGTGAAAGACCACAATTCCAAAGACTGTTCGTAGACCTGTCTATAGAAAATGTCTATAAACAGTGTATAAATATATTCAGCAAAAGCGTAAGACCATAAGCCCATAGACTTTCTATGGACTTGTCCTTCTTTTTATCCCCCCTAGCCCTTAGCCCCATGTAGGGTATCCAACTGGAACTACATGTGGTTAACCTCCTTGCCTCTCTATGAACCTTATCTCCCTCTATCTTCAGTCTGTAGACTATAGGCTAGAAAAATGCAACACCATTATTCTATAGAAATAGTCATAAATGTCCTGCACATTTGTATGAAAATAGTAAATAAAAGGTAAAGTCAGATTTTCATTTAGTGTCAGGAGATAGTCAATAGACAAATGTCCCTATACTTGATGCGGGCATGTGTATAGATCTACGAGAACGTATAGACGTAAATTTAAACAGTTCCTATAGAAACGTCTGAAGATGTGTCTATAGAAACTTTAAAAATTAATAGGTATAAACTTTTTATGAGCTGTCTAAAATTTTCGTAAGGGAGCACTGCACTATCGCCATCTCCAAACCAACCCTTACCAGCGGTTCCAGCCATAATCCTAATCGTGAGCCCGGATTTTCACTCGACATGCGGAAGTTTATGAACAGTTCTAGTACTTATTTGATCACTTCCTGTTTAACCTGCTTACAGACGCGTCATAAGCAAAAGTATTAGGGAAAATCTCAAAGAACTACAGTAGTCCCATTAAGCGGGAATGCCTAACTCTGGTCTAGTTGACCTTTGACAACTCAAACTGTATTTCGCTACGCCTTCAAATATGTTAATATCCCTGGGATCATCGAATATCACTTTTTGATGTCAGCAAAACATTATTTCTTTCTGGCGCAAGTACACTTCTTCATCGCCTAATGATATTTGTATGAAGTGAATCGAGTGGGTAGCACATCTGCCATCTCTGAATAAATCATGTACTTACATGCATTGCCATCCTATAAACAGACATAGAAACCTTATTTCGGAAATATGATAAATTATGAGGCCTTAGAATCACGATGGTTAATGCTGTATCGGATGCCGTGGCTTTCACTGAATCAATTTCAAGTAGGGAGCGTAAAGCATTGATAGGACACAGCAAAATTATCAGCTCCTAATAAGCTCCAAATATAAAAGCGGACTAACGCACCTGAAATTATTCAAATACTTCCTGAATGAAACAAAGGATCACTTAAGGGTGATGCATATTCTAATATGAAGTTGTCATTTGCATTCCCACTCATGTCATTCACAGTTTTTATTACAACGTCAACGAGGAGGGTCACTTAGGTGGCGGCGTGTTGGAGAAAATATTACATTTAAGAAAGTTCCAAGCAGTGCGAAAAGACGAAAATGGCAGAAAAATGAGTCCGGACAAGCGTTGCGTGTTTTCTCTGCACTTTGTTTGCGTCTTTTCCTGCTGGTTGGAACTTTGCTAATTATGGATGCATACGAATTTGCTTAACTTTCGGTACTTCTGAGAAGATACAGTGTTAATATTTCGCAATAATTTTGAAAACATTGTGTTATAGCAGTAAAAAAGAAGATGGTTAAAGACGTTCAATTTACTGGTAGTAAGAATTTCAAGTGAGGACAAAATGCTGACTGGGCGGCGACACAAAGTATTACGCTTTTAATAAAATAATTCGGAAATAATAACAAAGTTCAACTTTTTTATTTGAGACTGTAGCAGCTGTTAGGCTGTGTCTATAAGGTGCAAGAAATATATATGGTACTTAGAGCGTAACGAAGGTAGCCTGATAATAAGAAAGATTGAACCCGAGTAATTCGAAAGCCAATATTTCAAGAGAAAAATACCCACGGCTCTTATTATTATTATTCTCCATACTTAGAGTGTATTGCCATAGAGAACAACACGAAAAGCCGCTTCATAGAAAAACAAATCAATTCATTGACTTATTTTTTCAGTTATTATCAGGCTACATCCCCAAGTACAAAATTGCTCGCTCAAAGTGGATCAGCGCATGTCATCTATGGAAAGCTGATTGCGAATTGCTTGTAGCAGCTGGGCTACACAATTTCAAAACAGAACGCTCTCAAAAATGTTTTTCCGAAAATACAAAAAATTTGGAAGCAGCGTTGTACGGAAGCTTTTTTGGGGGGCGAATTATGTTCCCACTGCCCGGTAGTTCATCAACAAATTATTTGTTCAATTTTCAGGCAATGAATTACCCGAATAGCCTCTCTAAAATCATGCGTGAACACGAATAGGCGTAGCGAAGGCCTTTCAAGTATGCCGCATTCTTCAGCAGCCTTCGGGCTGAAATTCCGACACCGTCTGTAAGGCGCCTCTTTCTAGCAGGCGCTCATTCACTCCAGTAAGTTCTTAGCGTTGCTATTTGTTTCAACGAAATCTGAGAAACTGTATTACGAACACTGGCCAAATATTGATGCTTCTGTGACTTTTTTGTGACGCATGTATATATATGGTCATTCTGTGAAAGTTTCAAGAGCTACATGACCTTTTATAGTATATCAAGCACAAAAATCACAAAATAGCTCGAAAGTTACTATGAGTGGCAACACAACGGCTGCGCGCGAAAAGTGGCCGATGCGAAACTGATGCTCAAGAGCACAAGCTGGCATCCCCTTACCCGCCCCCCCCCCTCTACTTTCTCATAACTACCGTTAAATTATGACAGAGTGGTATCAGGATGGCGATTGCAGCAATTTAACCTCGGACTGAAGAGCGAGGACCCGATGGTGGGCACGATGTTTCCTGCCACCCATTGAAGGGATAAAATTTAATCACATATCTTTGTTTGAAATTAGGCTGCATGGAGACTGCATGAATTTCGCCTACATACTGCACAAGACACCTCGAAGACAGGCGTCGCTAACGCAACACAAAAGAATAAACTACAAAATAAACATAATAATTGTCAAGTTTCGAGCTAGAAGTTGTAACGAGGAACTTTCTGGCCGGTGCAAGGCGATCGAGGCTGCCTATTTACTTGCCGAGAAAACCATAAATTCTATGCAGATGAAACGGAAACAAGTACAAACCTTTTCTTTTACATTCCATCTTGGGTCAGACATGTATCCAGGATATCCGCTTTCACGGCACTCACAAACACGACACGGCACTATAAGCCCACCACACACTACTTCAACGATTTAGTCTTTCACATAGCACCGTGGGCCAGCGCCCGGCCCTAAACAACATGTATGTATTCCTGGTGTATTTCTTGATGGAAACTGCCAGTGAACAGCTGTCATAGTCATCCTGGTCACGTCTGAGCTTGCAGGAGGCACCGATCACTGCCAGTGACGGACGTATCCACCGAGATGATTCTGCATTGAGCACGATGCGGAGCGTTCCGGGCTCCTCGTGGTCTGCAGAAGAGTATCTGGGGGAGGTGCGGCTGACGCGACTCGATGCCGCGTCGACTTGTCCATCCCCAGCCGGCTTCGAGGGGGAATGGTGGCAAGGGAGGAAAAGTCCCCAAGGCGGACGTGGACTCGAAGCGCGAAGAAACTCCCCAGGTACTCGCTCAAGTTTCCCTGGGCACTAGCAATTCGCTCCAACGGGGCAGAACAATCGACACGCTTGGGCTTCTAGGGGACGACCGGTTCGCGTATGAACGACTCTGTATTCCTCACGCATTAGGAGCAAGATTCCCTACGCCGAGATGATAATGTTCTCGAACATAGTCCTGAAAGACGGACTGGTCGTTTAGCGCTAAAATTTCGAGGGAATGCACATAAAAAACATTACCTTTTTTTGATAGCTCGTGGAATACGTACCAAAAGTAAATATGTTTCCACAAAATCTTGATGAAACCGAAGTAAGGATAGCAGTTGCGGAGGCTTACGCTCATTTATAATAGGAGCAAATGAAACTTTCTCGTAATAAGCACTTGAATATAATGTTGTCGCTCAAGATGTATAGTCCCCGTCGTGCTCAACCTAACAAGCATTCGTTAAAGCGTGTTTTCATTTGTTCTGTAGATGCAGTTAGAGATTTATGGCTGGGGTTCCTTGAAGTGTGTACCTTAATGCACCTCTCTTGCAAAGCATTCTGTTTGCTGCTGACAGCCTGCGTTTCTTATGATAAGATGTGTCTTGATGGCTCGGGTTAAGTGTGAGAGATGTTGTTGCTTTAGGCTCTCTGGGCAAGAATTTAACGCTGTTTAACTATATTTAAATATGACTGTCTAAAGGTACGAATACGATGTGCTTCCAGTTACATCTCCGACAACCTTTATTAAAGGTTGAAAAAATAAAATACGCGATCAGTGCATCGTTTTGTTCTTTCAATATCTTTAATTTGACGTCATGATTACATCACCTTCGTCTTGTTTCTCTTACATTCATATGTGCATTAAACTGAATCGCCAGCCTCTTCAGTAAACGTTGTCGCATTTCATGACTAATGAATTGCGCGCATATTTTAGAGGCTGATGCTCAAGCACCGCTAAATGTGCGTCTGAAATGAAGCGACTATCATATATAGAGTTGCCTGGGTTTACATAGCTTTTTTATTGAGGTAACTAATCATCTTATTTGCGATCAGTTTTTGTAATTACCCGACCAGTGCGTGCTGGTTTTACGCTCATAGGTTAGCAATCATAGATTCGATCTAACTAGCAAAATCACTGCTAAATATTGCGTTTTCCTACATATTACTACCAAGTTAGTTGCGGTGCACCCGAGTGACGCCAGTAGCAGTTGACAATGCAGGAATGTGCCACTTATCTACCATTTCAACGCCTCAGCGTACTTACTACACCTAAAATATATTGGTCGGCAAGCCACATGTTCTTACAAATAAAACGATCAAATAAATATGCCACTTACTTTGCTACACTGTCAATAGAAAGTGACGAAATGTCACAAGGCTGGCCCCTCGAACGTTGTCCATACAGCGCCGGCACCATAATCAGGTCGCGGGATCGAATCCGGGCCCCGGCGGCCGCACTTTCGATAGAGGCGAAATGCAAAAAACGCCCGTGTGCTTGCGTTGTAGTGCACGTTAAAGAACCCCAGGTGGTCAAAATTAATCCGGAGCCCTCCACTACGGCGTGCCTCATAATCAGAACTGGTTTTGGCACGTAAAACCCCAGAAAGAAGAAGAAGATAATGATTTCCGCCTCGGCAGTACCTATTTTCAACGGCTCAGGTGCATGCATTGCACCAGTTATCATACAAAGCTCAATACGCACCAATCCTTAAGCTTCCACTGTATGAAAGGAAGGCGACGGAGAGAACCACCGTGGAATTCAAACCCATTGGCTGCATCCTCACTTTACTGCTTCTGCGTCGCAAGATATTCGATCAAGCACTTAAGGTGCTAAGTCATGGGCACCGGATCATTGCAGCAAACGCTATGGTATTTACATGCCGGTGTACACGGGCAGCTGGCACATGTCGCGCCTCTGGAGATGCCAAAAGTTCCAAGCATAAGTGACCGGACAAGTTGCCTTGACGTGAACCAGGCATAGCCGTCTGAGCCCTCATCAAATTTAGGGGTGAAGAGGCAGACACACACACAGATAAACATGAATGGGCCCAGTCAAAAGTCATGCATCTTTTGCTGTGAGCATGTGAGTGGAAATTGAAACGCTTCGAGGAATGAGACGAATAGAGACTGCAGACCTTAGTGGCTTGCGTTACTTTGGTCAAAAGCGGGAATTGTTTTCTAATCCTTTCATTATATTACCGTTTCTTTTTTTTAATGAAGACAAATACGTCTGCAGCTCATTTCTCATTTTTATGTGAACTTGTGTCTACATTTTCTTGTGTATAGGATGTGTTGTTTCCAATTCCTAGTACATGACTTTGCCCTAACTATGTTGTCAGTTATGGGCGCGATGTGTGGTTTGGCTTTGGGAATGTTCGTGGGAAGACTGCCAAGAATGTTTGAGAATCGCCTGTGGCAGATAGCACAATTCTAATCCTTGCGCTGATATACTCGAAAAGGCGTACATACTTGCACGAGAAGTCGAAATGGATATTCTGCAAATTATAAAATGTTTATTAAATCTATTTTAACCAGTTACCATACAGCTCATACTGCTATTTATGAAGCGCAACCGATGAGTTGTGAAGGCGTACACACTGGTAAAGAATTCCTAGGCAAGCACCAGTTTTGAGGTACTAGTTCCAATAGTGTGCGACAACATACACTGACTTTACAGTTATCTTTGTACGTGCATAATACTGCGCTTTGTAAAAGAAAAGCAAGTGGTATATCAGTGCATATTTACCGCGAATTTCACGGTGCATATCTCAAAACAGGTAAATGAATTGAATTGGGGGGTTTTACGTGCTAAAACTACGACTTCATTATAAGGCACGCCGTAGTGGGTGACTCGGGATAAATTTTGACCACCAGTGGATCTTTAACGTGCCCCCAATGCGCGGGACATGGGCGCTTTTGCATTTCGCCCCTATTCGAAACTGATGTAATATTAAAAATTCGTTCCAAGCAGATTTGGTTGAGAAATCAGATGATTCAAACACAGCGCACATAGTGCCTATCAACAAGTCGGAACTCCAAGATCCACTTGTGAATTACCGTCCCATATCACTCACCAGTACTGCTTGGAAAATTTTCGAACGTGTTATGAACTTGGTGGGTATGGCAGAAGCGGGAGAAGAAAATTGTAGTTCTTTTTTTCTCGGATTTCACGTGCCAAAACCAGTCCTGATTATGAGGCATGCCGTTGTAGGCACGGCTTCGGATTAATTTTGTCCAGCCTGCGGTTCTTTAACGTGCACTACAACGCAAGTACACGGGCGTTTTTGCATTTTGCCTCCATTCGAAATGCGGCCGCTGCGGCCGGGATTCGATCCCGCGATCTCGTACTCAGCAGCGCTGCGCCTTAGCTCACTGAGCCACCGCGGCGGGTGAAAAGTGTAGTGCCGCTCAAGACCGGCTTTGCGGCTAGAATGGGTACGAGATGGAACCAGAATAAGGCGCGTCGTCTGTATGGAAAGAAACATACATGAGCGGCATGAGCTGCAAGAAGCCCGCGAGTACACGCAATATTGCCGCGCGAGTGGCCACTAGAGGCACTTTGCGCGTATTCGCAGGCATCTTTCGCGCTCGGAAAAACACTTTTATGTGGCACGTAATGCGCAAAAAAAAAAAAGCTGTATCAGGAGTTTTTCAAGTTGTTCTACGACTTTCTCTTTGACACTTCTAATCTATTTATAATAATTGAGAAGTTCATTATTATTTAAGATTCAATTTTTAACTAGGTGGAATTCAAGAAAAGTGGGGGGTATACTAACGACTCGCCCTAGAACTCCGGAGCCGCACTCTGCCCACCGCTACCCTGCACCTCTGTGTTTATTGGCGTTCAGCGGGAATCCCAGTCACGTCAGGACCAGCGCAGAGAGCACCCGAGCAGTTCCAGCCAAGCGCCAATGCGAGGTTTGGTTTGGTGCCTATAGATATAGCACAACCCACTACGGGGGATTGGCCATGAATCGGGCGGCAGTGGAAAGCAGCGACGCCGATCCCGTTGTCTTTGTCTTCCTCACTTCAGGAGCCATGCGACCGCAGCGACGCTTGTGCTATCTTCGTCATTACAACATGAATATATCCATCGACGACAAACAACATTACCTTGGTACTGTCCAGCTACTTAACATTAGCATATTTTCAAAGTTTGGCCCAAGTTAAGTGAAACACCCTGTATTATGAACAATGCTTCTCGCACCCTAGGTTTTCTATGCGGAAATACAAAAATGATTCCTATGAACACCAGAAAATTGCTGTTTCAAACAAATGTAATATCTAGACTTTAATATGTCTGCTGTGTTTTGGATGCCTGACGTTAATAGTGAATTGGAACGAGTTCAAATCAGGCTATGAGACTCAAATACTTCAACTACTTTAGGCACTTCAGTATGTCGAGCGCCAGTTAATGTATAGGCATAAAAACACTTCCCAAACTCTGACAAAAACTTCGGCTTAAACTATTTTGTCAAATATTATATTACAGGCCAGAAGTAATTAATTGCGAAAAGTACTGGCTCCGGCCCGATTGTGCTACTTTGTGCCTAGATCACATACACAACGTCACAGAGTGCAGATGTACATAACATATTCTTCGGATCATAACATATTTTGCGCGAACGATCCGTGATTGAAACCGTTTGACACAAGATATTGTTGATATTGCCGCAAGTAAAGTGTTTTAATGCGAACCATTCTTTGCCTCATTCTGGAGACTTTGCTGAAGGTTAGTTGCTGTCTCGCTTCGCTTTACTTTGTAGAAAATAATGTGTGACCGACGGCGCAATCTAACTAATATGTCGAGCACAGCTACCCCGGCGCTCTACCCATTTGACCACAGTCCACTTTTTTAAATCTTTCAAGGCATTTATTACAAATATAAAACATACGTGAATAAGTTATATAGATAGCCGCCAAAACACTCAAAGCAGCGTCTACAAGCGCAAAACAAAACTATTTACACTAAAATTATTACTGTAACCACTTCTCTAAAAGGGAGGCAAAACGATATACGTCATCAACCATTAGGCCACAGTCGCACGCAAACTTATCTCGTGCCAAAGTTGCCAGCTCTTTGAAACGCTCGGCGCATGCGCCCTGTGCTGCTTCGTTGTCTTCCTGGTGATAGCCCGTGCTTTTAGGTGCCGTGTTAGATTGCAATATCTTCGGCACACGTTCACTTTTCTCAGTACTTTCCTCACAGCACGCTATGCAAAACTTCTGGGACAATTTACCAAATTCATTATCGCCCAAATTAATTATGCTTAACATTTATTATCGTCGTTTTAACATACCCCGCATGACGTAGTCACAGGTACTTACGATTGCACAGCACGTAGTGCTGATGACGTCGCAATCTATGTTTCTCTCATTCACGCTCGTCCATTGTCTATGTAGAAACTAAAAAAAAATAGCGTGTTGTAAGCGCGTGTTAAACGACTGGCGTAGAAGTCATGCCGTTGGCACCATACAGTCGTCTTCGACATGGTCGCAGTCATATTGCCGTCGTCATAAACCAATACTCTTGCGACCGACACACGCAACAACTCAATTTACACGAACATGCTGGTTAACCTGGTAGCGCTCCCCGGCAATGATGATAGCCAGGTGCCTGCCAAATGATTCGCATAACATCGATTGCCACAGTGCATGGTAATGTTCACAAGTTTTGTTCATTTTTGTAACTTTTCGTAATTTTTATCTCTATAATGATTTTGGTACTACAGCTGTGTAATTTTTTACAGAGAAGCTGTATATGGCTAGTTTCCGTTGGATCGATGTCTCTCGACCAAAATTGTGGGCCAATCCCGAACATAGTGCAATACGGGGCCGACCCGCGGCGGAGGTGAAGCAGGCTTCAAGTACTCCACCAGCATGCAAAAATAAGCTTAATATCTTGGATCCAAATACAACCCGTATCAGATATTAAGCTGATAAGAACAGACACTACACTTCGACCCACGTCGGCTATGTCTACGTTCGCACCCTACACGTGTAGGCCATCCCGCATATTCAAATTAGTGCCTACCAATCTGAGTGTCTCCTGTCTCCTGACGTCACTCTTTACGTAGGCTCCTTTCCTCAGCTCTGCTCTGACTGTGAGATTGGCAGGCCGCGTGTTGTATGGTCTGAAGAAGAACAGCTAGCGTGTCTACACACAACGACGGCGTGAACAGAAAAGGGAATGGGAGCGGCGGCGGCAGTAGGAGACCACCGACGATGAGCGGGCCGCGGACGCCTAGCGTAAGCGTGCTGCCCGCCAGGACCGCGAGGCGGAAAGAAATGCGAACCGTTCATGTTGCCCCGA
This sequence comes from Dermacentor silvarum, assembly GCF_013339745.2. Lineage (NCBI taxonomy): Eukaryota > Metazoa > Arthropoda > Arachnida > Ixodida > Ixodidae > Dermacentor > Dermacentor silvarum. The sequence continues at coordinate 55,581,787 of NC_051159.1, read as the reverse complement.
TCCCGCAAACTTGGAACGTTTCGCCGGAGTAACTGTCAATCACCACATACACAGCTTCACTGGTCATCCACCTTCACAGAGTGGAATGGCACTGAATTTTTTGTGAGCGTTTGTTAAATATGATTTCTCCCATTTTATTGCACGTTGTTATTATGGCCAAGGTGTTCAGTACTATTCCGTTTAATGTTTGCTAGTTACCAAATGAGTGTTTGTCGACTGTATTGTTTGTCCTGCGTAATGCAGGGGGGCTCAGCTGGTTCTCAGCTGGTTCTCAGCTGATACTTCAGCTGGTTCTCTTAGTTATTACGGCTGACTATATACCTCCACTGTAATGCCACCAAGGCGATGTGAATACTCCGATACAAAAAAAGAATCTACAGCCTTCACTTCGTAAATTGCACTATCTGCCGTAAAGTATTTAGCTAAACATCTACTAATTACAATATTTCTCCCATTAAACATGCTACCAACAAATGACACGCATCATATAAGTGTGAGGCCGCAACGTCGCAAGCGGCGCTCCGCGAACACTACTAGCATCGTGAGACGCCAGGTGCTGCAAGGAGGGTCTTTTGACTTTAGAAAAGTAGTTAGCTCTCATATTGCGTAGCGCCAATATGTCAACGTAGCCAAGCAGCTCGAGCTAAGCCTTGCATTGCAATGCTTTGACGTATAAAAAAAAACGAAAACAAAAAAAAACACACCTCATAATTCTTTCTTTCATAATATGTCATCCCACTGGTACCGTTAACCTCAGTTTGCGCGTATTAGTGGCCAACAATGTTCACGCGCTATGCTTTTAACGTAACGACATAGTCCTTTAACGCCTTAGTGCATGTGCTTTTCTTTCTTCCGAAAAAACTAAAACAAGAAAAAAGCTTTCTTTATGCCGAGAGTATCCAAAAAAGCTTCACTTCTCTAACGAAACGCATAGTTGCGATTTTATAGGCCGAAATTGCCCGGTATTTCATGTTATACTCTGTGCAGTTACGGGCGCCATTTTCTGGTATATTCTATAACCACCAGACAGACGTTTTAATCAGCGAAAACTTGTAAAAAAGCATCGCAACCATTGAAAAAACTTGGAACTTTCGTAAAATAAATCAGGTATATTTCTCGCAGCAGGAATTATTACAAGTTTTTAAATAGTTAAGGATGTCATCCTTGATTTACCAAATGCTAACTTCAACATTTCAGCTGGGCTTCTTTTTACATGGAATTTTTCTTTGCGTTTTCTTTAAGGCGCTTGACGCAAGCGGAATAAAAAAAACATCTTTGTTTTCCTCTAAGCGTTGCTTGTTGTTGATCGTGCCAGACAGATCGTGCGTGTCTCTTAGAAGATGACTGACCCCGTACTATGTACGACATAGAAACAGCTGGTATATTTGTTTCTGCATATAATTTTCATATTCATGGTGCTAATGAGCCGTATGCTCCCTACGAACATGGTATACTTTGCCCCCAAACTTGCTTTCTCTGAATGAAGCAACTTTCTGCTTTTTTTACCAAAACAACTCATTACGAAATGCCGTGTCTTTTATAGTGGGCAGGCCATGTAATGCGTAGGATGGATACCCGGTGGACCATTAAAGTTACAGAATGGATATTAAGAGAAGGGAAGCGCAGTCGAGGACGGCAGAAAACTAGGTGGGGTGTTTAAGTTAGGAAATTTGAAGGCGGGAGATAATTGGAGATCACAGGGAGAGGCCTTCGTCCTGCAGTGGACATAAATATAGGTTGATTATGATGATAATATAGTCCAACACTCTATGCTTACTTTACAGAACCAGCAGAATTGCTTCCTCGATCAAAACATCTAAGCAGACTGGAAATGAACCAACAAACCTTTATGCCAATTTTGTGCACTGCTTTCATGTGTAAGCATTTTCAGACGGACGTGCTATATGCCAAGTGTAAGTATTTTCAAACGCGAATTATGTGTCAACTGTTCCAGCAGGTATGAATTTCATTGGTGTACATCACACAGATTCTAGGTAAGTATCTGCTTATTTTCTTTGTGTTGATTCTATATGATTAGAACATAGTAGTTGCTCTTTGTGTATCACCATGTGCTACGGGATTAATACATGATGAAACTCTGGTGTCTCCGCCACGTGGTATGCTGCTCAGTGGTAACTGCTGGTAACCACATAATTCGACACTCGAAGCTGCACTGGCGGCAACCCTATTTTAGAACACACGGTTGGTGGCCCCGCTGTGTCAGCTGTCGCGAGCTTATTACAGGACCCGGTGCTCAACCCCAGCTGTCACGTAATTGCGTGACTCAGTGGATGCGAAAATGCACACTTAAGAAATACCAAGAAAGTAGCCTGCGTGGAAAGAAGAATCTAGCGTACATTTCGAGATCTGTTCCTCAGCGGGACGTCTTTAAAACGGAAACGCAAGGGTGAAACGCAGTGACGGGCTGACGGCATTCCGCGCTGTCAAGCCCTCCGCGGTAACAAATTATTTTAAACAACAGTTGCCTCTCGCGTGTCGTTCTAACGGTATTTTCGGCCGCTTGCCTCCTCGCGATTTGCGGTTCGCAGACCCTATCATGCTTCTGTCTCCGCGACGGGCCGGGCTGAAGGCAGGCGTCGGTGACCAGACAGCGGCCATTGTTGTCTCGTCGGGACCCGGTCTCCATCTGGCGGCGAAAGAACCACCTTTCTCCCATCATTCGGCGTGTCTGCTTTTCGACATATGCAAACGACCTCGTGCGATTGTGTTCTGCTTCATGTGAGGCCTTACTGACTACAGCAACGCTAGAGGATGCAGAAGAGGGCACTCGAAAAAAAGAAATATGACTGAAAAAATAAAGCGGCAGTGTGCAGATGTGTCAACAAGCAGTGGTTCTTCATGAGTGGTTCTGCAAAAGTGCGTGCAAAATAGAAGGAAATATGCCGATTCTTCATACAGGCGGCACGTCCTGCAGATGTCAACGTGCAAATGAGAACGACTACACCGGTTCCTACATATTGTGTTCGCTATGTGAAGCTAGTTTTCTTTGCTTTTGGCAAGGCGTATCTCTTTTCGCAAGAAACTCAACGTTAGAGTCGACGTTTTTTTTTTTTTTCGTTTATTTTATGGAAACAGACAGGCACCTGGAGCATTCAGTCATTGTCTGGTCTGTTATTACCGCAAAGCTCCACATGCTACTCTGGAATACACCTGTGTACTTCTTCAAAGATAACTGTCTCGCAACAGATTGCTCAAACTATGCTTATGATTTATTGAACTCAGTTAAAGTGATCGTTGCTTGCGGTAATACATTCAAATATAAGTTGACGAAGCCTGAGTTTAGCAAACGTTTCACAAGGGAACTTCTAAAATATCCCAAGTACATAGCAAGCTTCCGAGTTTTAGACCGGCTGATGTTTTTTTTTTTATACAGCTGATATATAGGTAGGAAACTAAACTGGCCGAATTAAAATATTTTTAGATATTATAGGCTTATTCATAGTTGTTCTAGCTGCTTCTTTCTGCGGTATTATTACTTTTCTGAGGTTCGTATAAACAGTGGTAACCTATACAAGCCAACAGTAATACATATGAGAATGAATAAATGCAGCCGACAACTCTTGAATTATTATGTCTTCTCCACATTTCTGCCTTCACTTGTATTTCACACATCATGCGTCTTCTGTTGCGGCAAACTTAATAAAAGATCACCGAGTAGTGGCTCAATGCAACTTCACTGACTTCAAAAGTATTGCATTTGTAATTGCGTCATCTTTAATTTTTTTAAAGCCGCAAAGGCATAGAACCGTTCTCCTGCACGAGAATAGACGTTCTATTGACAATCGTGTCAGCAGCTTTGAGTGGAACACTGAAAACTTCTTTTTTTTATTGTGGTAGCTACTATATGGTCACTCCAAGCGGTTTTCTGCCGTCGTCGTCATCGTTCTCGTCGTCGTTGCCGCGAGGTTCCGTATAAATTCCAAGGGCGATAAAATGGGCTCCCGTCTACGACCGTCCCCAATGAAAATGTGACGCGTGTGAGAGATCTTTCGGACTCAGACCATCGTTTGAGTGTCCCTTTAGTACCACAGACATTAAACATTCCAAAAAGTACCATTTACGAGATTTTGACGAATAATTTGCAGATGCGAAAAGTCTGCGCCAAGATTCTGCCCAATGTGCTAACAGCAGACCAAAAATCGCTTAGAGTTGTAACGTGCCAAGAACTTTGGGACTTGTGTGAAAGTGACCCCCACTTTTTAGACAATCTATTCACAGGTAACGAGTCTTTCGCATGTGAATACAACGCCGAAACAATAAGGCAAAGTTCCGAGTGGCACACCTCTAGGGCCGCTCCCCGCAAGAAGGTCAGAATGAGCAAGTTAAAGATCAAGACCATGCTCATTGTGTTCTTTGACATCACGGGCTTCCTGCACCATGAGTTTGTACCACATGGCACAACCGTCAAGGCAAAATGTTACGTGGAAGTGCTCAAGAAACTCACACTAAGGGTTCATCGCGTCCGGCCTGACATCGCAGTAGATTGGAATCTTCCCCATGACAATGCGCCAGCCCACACCGCCTTCCTCGTGAACAGCTTCCTGGTCGATTAAAAGGTGCCAGCTGTTCCCCAGCCGCCATACAGTCCTGACGTGGCTCCCCCAGACTCCTTTTTGTTTCTGTGCTTGAAATATCCCATGAAAGGACATAATTTCTGGACAGTTTACAAAGTCACAAAGGATTGCACCAAGGCTCTAAAGGGCATTCAGGAAGAGGCCTGTCGTGACGCTTTCGATGCCTGGAAATCTCGGTGAAAGCGATGTATCGACGCAGGAGGAGCCTATTTTGAAGCCATTTAATGTGTTGTACTGGTCTAATCAATAAATAGTTTTTAATCGACTCAATGACATTACTTTTCGGAAATACCCTGTATTTGTCACCTCACCTGGTAATCTCGTGTACGTCAAGTTCTCGCTCCGGACTGAAATTTTCGATATAAGAATTTATTTACCTAAAAATGCAAACATCTTGCCAATAGTATGCCACTGAAAAACAAAGTTTGAATCACGTTTTGGCTACTTCTTGCTATTTTTACTATTCTGGTGCGCTCAGAAAACTCTTAGACGTTATAACTGTATGCGCAAGAACTAGTAAATGTACGAGAGTTTAAAAAATTCAAGCATTGATTTTACAGCACATCAACTTCCAAATGAAAAGAAAGCTGAAAAATATGTAGAAGGCAAGTATATTTAGGAATGTATTGCAGAGAAAAAACGTCTATGATTTTTATTTATTCGTTGACTTTGCCTTTCTCAGAGCCACACTTATAGCTCTAATAACGTTAGCTATATTATATGCGAGCTGCTCTTTCACTGCTTGATTTGTTCCTGTAAATGCGTAGGTGTTGTTTTGTTGACGATATCGACACAAATATGTAGTTGCTGCACGTTTTGCGGCCTCTCTCATATTTGTTGCTAAAAACACTCGAAAGGGAAGCCGAAAAAAGAGCCACATATTTACTCAGTTTTTACTTTTGAATGCTAGAAAAACCTTCTCTTTTTTAAATCACTTCTGCAGTTTTGTAAGGTGAACCGTAAAAACTTCCCATGCATTTGCTTAGGGAGGATGCTAGTTCAAGCTTCGCCTTAAAGATATATCTGTGCTTTTAGCCACCCTTGCGACACGCACGTCCGGTGATGGAGTGGCTGCCACGCTCAAGAATGATGAGGTGGACATCACGGCCGATAACAGGGCCCGATAAGAGATAGTATCTTCACACACAATTAAAGTCGGATTGCCTCGTACTATTTGAAAGAGAGCACTCCGTCTTGATAATTGAATGCTGCGTTACGAATGCCACCAGCAAGGAAACGTACAAATCAATTTCTGTCCTGAAAGATTAGACGCGCTCTGATAACCTAAACGTTATCTCAATTCTGCAAACAAAAATAGAAACGACGCTACACAGAGCAGGTGGCATCGTTAGGAGCATTATGCGCAACAAACGCACAATGAAAATGGTGGTTCTAAGGACAAAATGAGCAATGGAAATAGAGGGTAACAGTGATAAAATGTGTTGTCCTGACTAACAAGCACAAATACTCGACCGTGTCTTCTACGGCTTGAACAGCTACTGGAGCAGGAACAATAGTAAGTTTTGCTTGGCAGTGAGACGCGTTTTTATTTTGATGATCTGCATCGCATGTTAGGAGGGTCTGATGGTGGTTTTAATTAACGCACCTTCAAGACACATTATTTAAAGCATCGTACACCCAAAAAAGGCGCCGTTGGGAAAATGCTTGAAAAAAAAAAGCGAATACGAAGGCTGAAAAATACTCACACTATTTGTATGCACGCGGGTTTCAGCACATCATATTTCTGGTTGTAACAAATATCGCAAGAAGCTTCAAGCACCATTTGGCCTGATCATGGGGATTATCCGAAGAGGGAGACGTTACGGAAAAAATCGCGACGTCCAGGTCGCTAACAAAAATAGTCGCTCTATTTTTGTTAGCACTGTGCTCACGTTGGTTTCGACGGGAATTCAGGGCGCAGGCTCCTTTCCCAAGCGTATCACCCCTGAAGGAAGCCGAACGCCAGGCCGGGGTACGCTTGTACCCTTTTGAACCAGTGGGTGCCCGGCGGCGGTGGGAATCGAATCCACAGCCTCCCGCAGGCCTATTCATGCACTAAATATTCATGCACTAAAGAGCACATGTGGTGATTGCGATACTGAAGCCGAGCGTCAGTGAAAATATGTGTGCAAATCCTAAGACTAGCACCACCTTTGAGATTCCGTCCCTGATTTCTGCTAAAGCATGCAGTGGAGTTACAGTGAAGATCATCCCGAATTACTTGATGCATGATTTCAGCACTTCTGGAAAGTAGCGCGAGTCTTTCGATTTCCGCTAAACAAGCGTGATCTCACAACTGCTAGACTTTAATTTTACAATTGCCACAATGCACTAAAGTGAAGAAATAAAACGTGAGTTATATTTTTTTTTAATCAGCCACCTGGTCATTGCAATTTCTAGCTCAAGTAATGTCCATATCTTAAGGTAACCCAACTGGACAGACGAAATTGTTGTGTAAGGTATGAATGATGTTTTAAAAATCTACTAAAAAAGAGGCAACAACAATGCAACTGAAGGCATAACTCACCCACAGTGTGACGCCTCTTAACATTACGGAACTCAATAAGTTTTGTGCGCGATTTGTGCAAGAGTGCTTCAATGTGTGAATTGAGATGGCAGGTCGCCCAAGCTTTTTTTCTCAATTTGGTGAATTTTTCCCAGTTACTCCTTTGAGTGGAAGAAACAATGATACATTATTTCTCGCTCGTCTGATATTTTATTCCTTCTTTTACTACATTCTATTTCATAAAGCGTTGGTCTCTGTCAGTGTCAGGAGGAGTGCCAGATCTTGGTAATTGGAACAGAAACGAAAAACGTGTTGTTCAATTAACTTGCGAAAGAGTCAATTGACAACTATCCGTTTATGCATGAATCGTTATTTCACAGCACTAAACATTGCGAACTTTCGGCACCATTTGTGCGAAACTTTGACCGTTTTTCGGCGAATGACGAAGCTTGCTCGCTTCGGTTTTTGTTTTTGGAATAGGTTGAGTCTGCCTACTTGCACATTTCGACTGCCACCTACTGTTCTTGATAGGCCGTGTCTTCTTGCAAGTCTCACGGCTTGTTTTCCAACTGGTTAACGTAGGACGCGGTGTTTTCCCCCGCAAGAACCAACCGCAATATTTTGTAATTCTTTGGCTTGGCGTGGCACATGTAGTGTGTTTTTTTAGACATTAGCACCGCACCTTGATATGCCATCAATGTCCAGTTACTTGTTTGCGGTTATTTAGAGAGCTAAGAGTTTATAATAAAAGACCCCAAAGAGTTGAGCACATAGAAGAATATGCCATTTACCGACTGGGTATATGCGATGGAACCAGTAGTGTATCCACCACTGAATGACGATTTATGAGTTTCGGCCTGACGAAGTTGTATGTGAAGATGTATGTGGCTTCAAATTTCTGGCTATTGTTGGTGGCAAAGAAAATATTGAATACCTACATGCACCACTGCAGTTGCTCGTATCGACCTTTCCAGCAAGAGTTCCCTTTCGGTCATTAGTTTGCCCACTGAACTGCTGTGAGCCCGCGCGAATATCTGCTAGAAATAGCCCTGACTACAGTAGCAGAGTTTGCGTTTTTCCGCCCAAGCGCAACAGTGCATACAGGGGCGTACTTAAGCCGAAATAGAAAGTTCTATACACAGGATGTTTTATTCAGACCACGCAGAATTAAAAAAAAAAACGTCTGTGGCAAATAGAAAATCCTAGCCATTGAGATGTATTAGTCGTGGAGGTGGACATTGTTATCACGAGAAATTAAAATGCATAATCTTCAATAAAGAAACAATAAGTGCTAACGCGAAAAACATTCCGGTAGCCTAGCCATATACAGCTTCGCTGTAAAAGAAAGTATATGTGTTCAACACCAAAAGCAATACACGTGCTATAAGAGGTGGCTTAGTGGAAATGACTACATGGTTTAATTCCGACGACCGGGAGTTTTTCAGCGTGCTCGTGAAGCAAAATACACTACCTTTTTTGCATTAAACCCCAATTGATGTGCGGCCCCTGCATCCACCATTTGAACCTGCGACCTCTGCAGGTAGGTCAGCAACAGGACACCATTGTCGCTTAAGCACCGCGGAATTAAAGTTAAGCATTGGCATTGAAAAATAGGGGACAAATGAGTGTGGTAAAAACGTAAAAGAACGTTTTTAATGCAAGAACGAGTGATTTTAGAGTGAATAACTTTCTGACACGACAGCACTCTTTCAGCCGTTTTTGTGGTGAGCGGTTGGTGGTAGGAAGTTAGACTTTCAGTTAGTGGTAGATTTTGATGGCGTAAGGGCAACTGTGGCAAAAGAGCGCCAAACACAAGGTTGATGGTCGACTCAGGTTAGTAAGCAGTAAAAGAGAAGGATAAGAAACAGTGGTGTATAGGACCTAAAATAATTGAGCTATGATTACATTTGATGATTATGGGCAAAGCGTATGACATTTACAAGGTCACGCAGCCTCAGCAACAGTCCTTGTCAGGGCAAGGAGTTCGGGGCGCCTGACATGTGAGATCAAAAATCTCAGCCATTTCCTCGGGAATGAGACAAGGCTGAGTTCAATGGAAATATGAAATTGCACGTAGAAAGCCTACACTCGATAAAAACTTAAAAACTTTTTTTTAGTGAAAACATTTGGTAGTCGCCGAGAAAGAAGGACGGGTGCGGAGGCATTTGATTTCTGTACAGTTCTGGGAAGTGACGTCTCCTGTCTGGTTCTAGCCCCTTGCACATGATTAGAATATGAATGACGTACAGTCGATCACCACATTTTGGACAGTGCGGTGCTGGAGAACTTTAACAGATGTGAATGTGTTGCATGTGTGTGTCCTATTCTATGCCTGCATAGTGCAACCTCTTTATATCTGTCGCGTTTCTCGGCAGCATATCTTCCTACTATGGGCTTTATTGTGTGCAATTTGTTTTCAATTGCTGCATCCCAGTCTTCTTGCCATTGCCTACGGATTCTGTTTCTAATGTGCGGCCTGAGGTCCTCGTAGGGTACATTATCTATGTCAATAGAAGTACGGATAGTAGCTGACTGCGCAAGTCTGTCTGCTACCTCATTGCCAGCTATGTTGCTGTGCCCCGTACCCAGCATAGTGTGATTTTAAGTTTGGATTTGTGAGCCGACATAACACATTTTAGAAGGAAATTAGTTACTGGATTTTTATGCTTTTTACCGGATGACAACGCAGTCACTGCACTGAGGGAGTCTGTGTATATGATGGAGGCTGGTTGTTTCTTCTGTAGGATGTGCCTTACGGCAAGGAGGATGCCACAGCATTCTGCAGTAAATATGCTTTTATGTTCGTTCATTGTTTTCGATTCGGGGAATTGAGGGTCATGTGCGGCACATGCGACAGCTGAGGACTTAGAGGCGTCAGTGTAATATTCGGCACACCTGTATTTTGCCTGCAACGGCATAAAGTGCTGATTTATTGCGAGCGGATGCCCATGTTTGCCCACCTCAAGAAATGACATATCACAGTTAACAGCGTGCATTTCCCACGGCGCAATGGTGTCTTTGTGGCAGACCACCTGGAGGTTGGAGACCGTTATGTGCAGGATTTCAATGTGTGATGCGACTCTAACGGGATATGGTGGCGTTGCTGATGGTCGCCTCAAAAACAACTGAGTGTTGGTTGTGTCCCGCAAGAGTTCACCAGATGGATGCTCTGCACGAGAGCGCACCGTAGTGGCATACACTATGCTTGTGCACTGCCTTCGTCGTTCCAGTGACCATCTGTTCGCCTCTACATACAGGCTGGCTATTGGGCTAGTTCTGAAAGCACCAGTGGCCAGACGGAGCCCAAGGTGGTACACGGGGTCAAGTATCTTTAGCGCAGACTTTGACGTTGATTCGTACACTACCAAGCCATAGTCAATACGTGACAGGACAACGCTGTTCAGAAGCTTCAGTAGACAGTCACGGTCTGTACCCCATGACTGATATGAAAGGATCTTTAGTAAGTTCAATGCTTTGAAGCATTTCAATCGCAACTGCTTTATATGTGCAACAAAGGTGAGCTTTTTATCGACCACAACACCTAGGAATTTGTGATCTTGTTTAACGGTTATGGTCTGCCCGTTCAGTGTGATGTTGGGGTCTGGCCTAATGCCACGCTGCTGAGAAAAAGGTAAACAGACGGTTTTTCCACAGTTGAATTTAAACCCACTTTCACCTGCCCAGCTTGAGAGTTTATTTACCCCCAACTGAATTTTCCGTTCACAGATGGCGAAGTTGCCGGATTTGAAACTGATATGGACATAGTCTACGTAAACAGAGTAGGAGGATCGTTTTGGGCAACACACTGCTTAGGGAGTTCACTTTAACTATGAAAATCGTGCAGCTGAGAACGCCACCTTGGGGGACACCATTCTCCTGTATGAACCGCTTCGGTATAGCATTCCCAAGACGAACCACGAAGGTGCGTTCGGAGAGGTAGCTTTCTATAGTATTGAGCATGTTTACCGAGACTTCAAGAGAATGCAGATCACGGAGAATGCCATAACGCCAGGTCGTGTCATAAGCTTTTTCCAGACCAAAGAATGCAGAAAGATAGTGTTGTTTGTGGATAAACGCATCCCTGACATAGGACTCAAATGCTACAAGTTGGTCAGTTGTCGACCGACCAGACCTGAATCCAGCTTGACGTTGGTCAAGAAGGCCGTTATATTCAAGGAAATACACGAGGCGGTGCATTTATCATTTTTTCAAGCACCTTGCACAAGCAACTAGTCAAGGCAATGGGCCTGTAGCTAGCTGCAAGTGTGGCTTTCTTTCCTTGTTTAAGAATGGGTATGATAACAGCCTCTTTCCAGGCTTTGGGTAGGTGCCCAAAGGACCATATCTTGTTGAACAGAAAGAGGATGGTTATGAGGGTGTGTTCATGTATGTGCTTCAGCATGACATATGTAATCCTGTCTGGGCCTGCTGCTGAGTTGCCACATGTTCCCAGATCCGCCTTCAGTTCCTCCATAGTGAAAGGGCTATTGTACCCTCCAATGGATGGCCTTTTATCACGGATAGGTTTCCCCTCTTCCGCTAGCTTGTGTCGCATGAAGGAATCTGTATAATGTGCTGAGCTGAAAATATATTCAAAATGTTGACCTATTGCATGTGCTTGGTGTTCCAGTGTATCACCAGCAGTGCTGACCAGAAGGCACTGGGTGAGCACTGCGCCCTTGAAGTGCTCTAAGTCTGTTGTATACTTTATGTGCATCTGTGTAGGAGTTTACAGATGAAAGGAATGACTGCCAGCTTTCTCGTTTGGATGCACGTCGGATACGCCTGCCATTTGCTTTAGCACGCTTGAAGTCTATTAGATTATCAACTGTAGGATATCTGCGGAATTTTGACCATGCTTTGTTTTGCTTTTCACGGGCATTCTTGCACTCCGCATTCCACCATGTTCTTCGTTTGTTTTGTGTTTTATTTGATGTCTGTGGGATTGATTTCTGTGCAGCCTCTAGAATGTGCAGTGTGATCATGGATTGAGATTCGTCTATATGTAGGTCTACGATTGATGAACTGGGCAGTTTTGAGAGTTCTCGGAACTTCTTCCAATCAGCAGCCTGTTCTTTAAATTTCCTATGATTATTTACACACAAATTTATGTTTCCTGTGTTTTTTAAGGAAACAGGAAAGTGGTCGCTACCATACAGATTATCAGTTATAGCCACTCAGTGGTTGCCAAGAGCACCGGAGAGCCAATAGCAAGGTCTATTGCTGTGTATGAATTGTGTGCTATATTAAAATATGTTGGCTCTTTTTCATTAAATATACAGTAACCGGAGGCCAATAGAAATTTTTCGATTAGCGCACCTCGGGAATCAACTCTTGAACATCCCCATAGTGGGTGGTGTGCATTGAAAATCTCCAACCAACATGAATGGATCCGGGAGCTGGTCAATAAGTTTTTCAAGTTCTTCGACGGAGAGGTGATGATGCGGAGGAATATATAGTGAACATACAGTTATTATTCTACCAAAAGTTATAGCCCGTATTGCCACTGCCTCAAAATCGGTAACTAGAGTGATACTCTGACAGGGGATTGTGTTCTGCACGATAATAGCGACGCCACCCAATGAGTGGGCAGTGCCTTGCCTGTCTTTGTGGTATACTGCATATTCTTTGAGAAAGTTTGTGCGTGTTGGGTTTAGGTGTGTTTCCTGTAGGCAAAGTATGTTTGGTTGTTATTGTGCAAGTATTTTATATGTCATCCAGATTCCTGAGTAGCCCTCGGCAGTTCCACTGTATAATGCTCTCAGCAGCCATTTTTTTCGAGTAATAAGGGGGCGGGTTATTCAAGTGTCACCACCTTTATTAGGCGGCTTGACTGGAGGATGTTTTTTCTGTTTGAGGCGGTCTAGAAAACTCCGCCTCTCTTTGGGGGACTCTCTCAGCGTCAGAGACACCGAGGATCCCGGGGTCACTTCCATTGCTTCCGGCGGAGACTCCGAAGCGGATGAGGGTTTCTCATGAGAGGTAGACTCCCTCTCGATTGTCTGTGTTGTTCCGGAGGTGTGTGAGAGGTTGACCTCTGGAACTTGGAAGGTTGGTGCAGCCGATGGCTGCTTGCTGGGGGGCCGAGAAAGGCGCGCATACAAAGCTGTACTGCGTGCCCACCGTAACCAGACGCCGCCCGGCCCCCCGGCGCGCTGCGTCAACGTAGGATCTAGCGGAGAGAAGCGAGAGCTTCTTCCGGGCTTCAGGGAATGTGATGTTTTCGGTTACCTTGATTTGAATGATTTTTTTCTCATTTTGGAACATTTCACAGGTTCGCGAGTACGCAGCGTGCGGCCCATGACAGTTGGGACATTCTGTTTGAGTGGCACTGCAGCTTTCGGTTGGATGCTCGTGAGCACCACATTTTGCACAGGTGAGCTTTCCGCGACATGTGCTGGATCCGTGTCCGTACTTTTGGCACTTAAAGCATCTTCTCGGGTTTGGGACATATGGGCGAACGTTGCAGTGGATGAACTCTGCTTTCACAGCATCTGGTAGACGGGACCGATTAAAAGTCAAGATGATATGGGGTGTCACTACATCTTCACCGTTTCGCCTTATGGTGATGCGGCGTAGGGCGATGACACCTTGATCTTTGAAGCCATCGAGGAGGTCAGATTCTGTTTCGCGGATCAGATCACGTTCTGATATAACGCCTTGAAGTGTGTTTAGACTGCGGTGGGAGGTAATGGTGTGTGGGCGAACTGCTTTTGCTTGAGGAGGATGTCGGAATGATCTTTCTGTGACACTTCAACAAGAAGATCACCGGATGAAAGTTCCTTTGCTTCATAGTGTTTTCTATAAGTTTCGCAAGGGTCCTAGCGATAGCAAAAACGGACATTGCCGCAACTAAGTCGTTGTCTACAAGAGAGTGAATAATCAGGAAACGTGGAAAGCGGTAACAGTCACTTCGAGTTCTGTCAGAGATTTCTTCGGTACGGCCCCTTTTCAGGGACCGATCAGGTTTTTTGGAAGAAGCAGTACTCATACGATATGGGTATGCCGACGGTTCCTAGAAAGTCACCTGTGTTTCGCCGTCTTATTCACAGGAAGGTCCTGGGGCTCACCGCCTGGTAAACAGACGAAGAGCCCGTCGGCCGGAGCTTGACCATGGCCCCGACACCCAGCGTTCATGGTTTCTACCCTTCATCTCAAAACCTTTCGCCACGTTGCAGATGACAGCTTCGGTATGGGGGCTAAGAGTCCGTGGTGGCGCCAAGCACCATCACATTGATACTCAAGGTGCCCTAGCGGGAAGTTAGACTTTCACCGCCGATACAAAGGCACTGACGCAAAGGGCGCGTGTGTTGGCAGAGTTAAAGGAAAATTTATTCACCCGTAGGTACAAGTGAAACAATGGTATGCCATATGTCCCACGTAACTTGTTCCAAAATAAAAGAAAATTGGGCAAGTGCCATGTAGTAGGACAGAACCACAATCATGTTTGATGTTGCTTGTAGCAACTCAGAATGTTTTTTTATTTCGCCTGTTTATATAATTAGATAATAAAGCCAAGTTTCGATGTCTTACTGATTCGTCCGTGAGCGCCAAAAACGCACTGCAGGAAAGCCAAGTTACACAGTGGAACAATTTGCGCATCTGCGCACACAATAAAACAACAGGCTGCGCTTCTGCGCACACAAGAGAACAACGGCGCACGACATACGTATCGTGGAACACTACAGTTTACACTCGCAGTTGTACCAATAAGAACAATTGGAACTGCAACGTCACGCTACCCAGCCGAACTGTATATACCTGCATTCAATTACGCGCATCACGCAATGCATTCCCGGCCGTCACCATGGGTAGGCCGCGGGTGCAGCGCACGGCAGAAGAGGCTGCCGTACGCGAATGTAAGCACTAGCACGATCGTGCCCGTAAGGCCGATCCCGTGTATCGGCAACGGCAGAGCTTCTGACAGTCTAGCACAGCGGTCACAAGGCAGTACTGTGCAAGTGCAGATTCGTCCGTGAAAGTGTGAGTGTAATCAACTGCTACATGATTTAAAATAAGGACTATGCAACCTAATGAAATGTGTCTTTATTCAACTTCAACGTCAAAAATTACAATCCTTAACAAGCAATCAAATCACATATGCATCGCATCGGGTCACTCAGCATTTCTTGGTTTCGTTGCGTGGTCGTTGGCTTTGGACTTTGACTTTGATACAGTTTGCATGGTAGACAGCTTCGCGTTCAACCATCTTTCTTTAAAAAAGTTTTTTTAATAGTTATACAACTTCTCAAATATTCTGTTCAGTGTAAAAGTGTCAATGCGAAAATCGGAGACAATCCTAATGAGTGCTCAGTCAAGCTTTCTGTTGTTGAATACTTAATAGAAAAAAATCTTTTTCTAGCCTGAAAGCAAGCCCACGAGACAAACGAAAATTGCCGCGCGACTACTCGTGCGGCATTTTATGAAAGCAATCTCTTTAAAAGCAACGTCAGAAATTAATTGGAACTTACCATGTGGTGAAAGTGCAGCAATGACGATGGCGTCATCAGTGACACAGGTTAGAAGACGGTGTACCGTCACATATACCACTGGATTGCCCATGCGTTCAAGCGGCATGACCTTGGTGGCGAGTTGCACAGAGCCTTTCACCATCATATTGGCTGGTTGGGCCGAGGACCGAACAGCTGCTGAGACCCTGGTACCACCATGATGCTGCAGATATTGCAGTCACCCTGCAGCCATGACTTCTTCAATTTAATAAACGATGGCGTCAACCAGCGTCGAAACGAGTAAATTCAAGAGCAAGCACTGGGTTTTCGTGGGACCGTGAACTATAGCCTGTCTCTGGATGGCTGATTCACCTGAGCAGCAACAATGCAGAACCCGTTGGCTTATTATGCTGCACGCGAAAAAACATTTGCTAAATTACGCGCAGGCAGAGTTGCTGGGCGCATTAGTGGGCGAACGCCAAGTATTCTAGTTGTTTGAGACACAGGTGCTGTCTACTTGTGCTACAATAAGAGATGTACTCGGCAGAGATGTTCACGGCAACGATCTAAAGCTGTCAACAAAAAGATATCATAGCTTAGTTTTGCTGCTTAGTTTCGCTTAATATCGAAACTTACGTTTCGAAGCTATTATTGGCTGATGCGTTTCCTTGCCTTTTTTTTGATAATGTCAAACAGGCTGTGCACTGCTGCAGAAAAAGGGCAAGATAGGATAACGTTTTGTTTATTGAGGGTGCGACCAAGATTGACTTTCTGCTTTGTGCATTTCATGGCATCCAGTGTCGTCTACATTTCCGTGTTTCTGTGCGAAAGGATGTGTGCGCGTTTTGTTTTCCTTTCTCCCCATATTTCACCCCTTGTGATATATCAAAACTGCAGCAGCATGTCAAGTCCATCAATAAGATAAGCTCACCGGTTAAATGAAATTTATCTCACAAGAGCGCATCTGTTTTCACCTACTGGTTTATGTATATGGTCACTTTGTGATACATTCCTGGAATGCGAAAGTTGTGTGCATGATAGGTGGACAT
Organism: Dermacentor silvarum; assembly: GCF_013339745.2. Taxonomy (NCBI): domain Eukaryota; kingdom Metazoa; phylum Arthropoda; class Arachnida; order Ixodida; family Ixodidae; genus Dermacentor; species Dermacentor silvarum. The sequence goes on along the minus strand of NC_051159.1, from coordinate 55,565,187 downwards.
GCGATGCCAATTACACAGCAAGGCAGTGAGTGTTCAAGAGGTTATTGCCCTAGGCTAGTGGTCTGGCCTAACAAAGCGCGAAATTTCGAAGCAGTTTACTGAGAAATAAAATTCAATTTCTAATGCCAAATATGATATCTTTTTGTTCCGTACGGTACCCCACCCACTCTGGAGGTTATCACAAGCTCTACTGCCTGAGTACAAGTTACACGTAGAATAAATAGCGGCACTGAAAAGCACCCATGTATTCTATGGGTGCCTGCGAAGAGGAAACTGTGCCACAATGTTCGAATAGCGACCTGCACTACTCGCAAGCGCGCAGATAAAAAGCGCTGCCAAAAAAAGTCGGCTTAGTATGCATGCCACCCACACAAACGGCGTCCGTGCAAGCATAGCATCTGTTGTGGCACAGCCTTCGCGTTCGACATTGTCGTTTGCCGTTGTTCCCGATGCTTTGCCACTTTTTGTTCCGCCACGTGCGGGTCGTAATTGATTTTTTATATTCTCATATCCTTGGCGCAGCACGGTACTCTTTTTACAGAGAACTGGATAATTTATCAATGTGTTTTCCGCCGTTTAAAGATCCTCCGTTTAGACCAGAAATGCGTGCATGATATCCTCCTCCAACCCGTAATGTGATCAGGAATGTAACGGCCTTCAAGTCAGTCCTTGTTACCGACTGGATGTGTTACGTACGAGATAAATCCATTTCTGAACAAAAAAAAAAACAAAAAACGGTTAGATGCTGAAGGCAGCGTTTCCATTTAGGTGGCGAAAGCAAACCAACCGTCTCCTCCGTTTTTTTTTTTCTTGTAAAAGCCGCTTTCTTTCTTGTATATAACGAGATGTAGGCATAACATCGTTTGGTAGGTTGACATGTTTACGCTGCACCTCGGATGTTTATGTCAACATGCGGTATTCTAAATGTAATTCACAGTCATTTTTCGTGGTATGTAACTGCTCCACGATCTATAATAAGCTAGAATGCGTCCCATTTTGAATGGGACGCATTCTTGAGCGAGTCAAGCTAGCTCTAGCGAATGTATCTCGCTTCGACGCTATAGTTGGCCGATACCGGAGATTGCGCAGTCGAAAAATATGTGCTACTTGGGCCACTGCATATGTCCTTCTGAGGCCACCGGGTTCTATACGATGACGACGGCGGGACAAGAACGGCATGACGTGAGTCGGATAACCAAGACGATGTTGAAGAACACTGTCATGGAATGACCACGACTTCATCACGAAGGCGATGTGACAATGAATGCAGGACGGCTGTATGACGACAATCACGGGACGACGTCGGCATGACTAGAGTCAGATGACGAAGCTGGGATGGCGAAGATGCGTGTACCACGACGACATCATGACCACGAGCACATACCTAGTAGTGGCCCAAGCTATTAGACAACATCGGCCACTGGGTCGGCCTAGTAGTCGTGACGATGACGGCTCAAAACGCCTGAAGTAGGCAAAAAGTGTTAGTGGCATTATAATGAAGTGAAGAAAACCACAGTGCAACTGCATTGAAGCGTCGGTATCCCGCGCCAATCTTTAGCAGCGTTGCTGGAACTAGCGCCTTTCTGCACTGCAGTCACTCACGAAGAAGAAAACGTTATGGAGATTCAAAGCTCATATTGGAATTTATATGAAGCGAAGATTTCGTAAAAGGGGTAAATGAAATTTTATAAAAGCGGTCATCTACAGCGACGCGTTTTGCAGCATCTCGATTATGTGACCGCCTGGCAAATAGCAAAACGCCAAAACCGCATCAAGCAACCCTCGTCCCCCACGTGACCGCGGATTAAACTTTTTTCAGCATCGGACCACTTTTTTTCTCGCCATCTTCTGGAACTCAGCTAGGAGACGACCGAGCAGGCGGGTCACATCTCGGTAAGGAAGGCATTCAATATGGACATATGGGTCTGAAGTCTGATTTGTTCCACTGAATATAACTAGGTACCCTTTGTTGTTGACTGCGTAAGCACGTTGAGAATATAGTGGGCCACCAGAGCGCCTGTAGTAGTAGTATTAGTCGTAGTAGTACTAGTCGTAGTAGTAGTAGTAGTAGTAGTAGTAGTAGTAGTAGTAGTACAGATGCGGTTACATATAAGCCAATTAGTTATATCACTGCTGTCCTCTGTATGAGATGTTCGGCAAGACAGCACCAAGAAGAACAACAAGAACAGCAGTAGCCTATAATCAGTAAATTCCAGGAGAGTTTACTACGAGTCACATAGAGAGTTTTAGCCTGTCCGGTATTCCGGCATACTTAATGGCGCTTAAGCAATACCCGGTTACCGGACATTGTAAGCGACATCTTGTGATGCTTTGTCTAACCACAATGCTTTACAGACACATTTTCGTGCTCCATCATTGTGCTTGCCGAAGAAAAAACAATTGAAGGTGCATTGTGTCCACGAATACGCGGCTGCCAAAAATTTGCACCAGCAACGAAGTAGAATTCACTTGGTTACTGCAATAATAGCTCTGTGTTTGTATGGTTGGGCTCTCCTCCAATAGATGGCACCACAACCTGGCGGCTCACGTTTACGTCCCCGCTAACCTGTTAATTCGCAATGGTAAGACGTTTGAGAACAAATTACAACTCCATATCATTGGAAGTATGTCAACAAGTACTGAGCGGTGGAATCAGCAGTTTAAAGTCGCACTTGTTTCACATGGGTCTCGTCAGATGTCTCACATTCCATAATTCGGGCTTAGACGAGTAGGAATATATTTTATAACTCTAGATAATTCCGGCAAATGATTGTGCCCTTCAGTCATGTTGCACACGTTTGTGTGCACGGCTTCTTGTCCAGTTTATCTCCAGTGGTTGGAAGGGAAAAAATCAAACAGGGGACGTTGACATTCGGGTAAATTGAACCCTCTATGTACTCAACCTGGCACCATTTCCCTGCACTGTTCTTATTAGTGCTGCACTGTGATGAGTAGTGCGCGACACGGTGCGGTGGTAAGAAACGGTGATATGTGTGGTGCGCGACGCGGTGTGGTGGTTGGAGACAAGCAGACGACATGTAGTACGCGCGCCGAGGCGAATTTCATGCTGATGAAAGACGACAACGTCGAAGTGCCCGTGAATACGCGGCGCAAGAAAAAAAAACAATAGAAAAAGGCATCCAATCGCAAAAGACCACGGAGCCTCAAGCAGCCAATGACCAAACGACAAGTCGGCCAGAGCGGTAGAAAAACGAGCCCCGCTGGCAGAAGAGGAGGGAGGAGTTCCAGAAGCGGCACCCGGAGAAGGTCGTCCACCGGATCGGGGGTTGAAGACGGCCGTCGGGTTCCAGACCCGAGCCACCAGGACTTCACCCGGCCGGGGCCTCCTGCCAACCCATTCCTGGGCGTCGCTACTCCATCCGTTCGGGAACTGCTGCCCGAGGCCGGCGAGCGTCTGCGCCCGTGGGCAGAACGAGGGCGGTCGGGCTACGGGCCCGAGTTCCACAACCAGCTGCCCGGCCAGAACGCCGCCGCCGTCTGCCCGTGCTGCCGAGCCGACTGCCTTCCTGGGCATCGCCACTCCACTCGGTCACGGACTGCTACTTGAGACCGGCGAGCTCCAGCGTCTGTAGGCAGCGGTCGAGCTGTCGGGCTACGGGCCCGAGTTTGCGCCCAGCTGCCTGGCAAGAGCGCCGCCTCGCTCTTCACGTGCCGCCAGCTGCCCGTGTCCCCTCCGCGAGTCGGAGCCGATGCGATGGGGTGCTCTAACCAGTCGTCGACCAGCCCGTCATCCAGTTGGTGAGACGAACGCCCTTCTTTCGTCGCCTTACTACCACCCTTCCACATCGAATTGTTACGCGCGCTGTCACCTGTGCCTAGCCCTAGCTCTGTTTGTTGTCTAACTTGGATTTTACTTGTGCCTTCCTTTTCCTCTGCTCTTCAATTCATTTCTCCTACTTGCATTCATAACGTGTGTATTAAATGTCTCGTTCTGTTTTTTGAAACCAACGGCTTCGTCCTTTGATTCGGTCCTCAGAGGCTCTGCCTTAGAGACCTGCTTTGAAACAAGAACCTGCACATCACATTCACATGGCCACTTTAGTGCGGGCGTCAGCACGTTTGACGTAATGCTAACGTGTCACGTTTCGTCAGAGCAGTTTCTCCTTTCTCGTATTGCTTACCGCCAGTATTTAACTTACGTATACGCTTTAAACTGGCATTGAGCAGTAATTTAAGTACTTCGTATTTATGAAGACTCACTAGAAAAGGCACAAGGCATCATCCAACCACGTTGACTCTTATTAAATAGAATATTCAGCGCCATGGAAGAAAAAAAGAACATTATGCAGCTTCGACTCTTCGACAGCTTCGATTCATAGCTGAGAAGAAAAACAGAAGCGCGAAGAAACAAGTCGCGTGCTTCTTTTGTTCGCGCATCCGTTTTTCTTCTCATTTATCAAATCTGTCGTAATTTATGACTGAATAGATATTTAACAGCTAAAAGAGTATCGGTCGGCCTTGTCATTTAAAACTAGTACAACGACGTAGGGTGAGTGCGCAGAACTATGACTATAACTTTTCCTCACATGGCCTTATAGTTAACGCACGTAACCAAGGTTTGCGTGTGTGAAATGTAGCAGATTATATCCATATAATAATTTATACAAGTCGATATAGAACGCCCTCATTTTGAATTTATTAATTTCACTTGGCCTAAGATATAGAAATCACTAACAAAGTGAAAGTCGCTTCCCGCGCTCGTCCTCGCTACGTTGCATTTCCACGTATATACTCACTATGCAGATGTGGCTAAAAAAATGGAATTTTTCTTTGCAGCTGCTCGTGAAGTGGCTTTCCGCGTGCTTTTTTCCTGGAAAATAACATATGGGGTCGTGTGCATGTACTGTTTCATTGAATCATGTACGGCAAGTGTTCCCTCTCTTCTTTTTTTTTCTCTCTCGAAGGAATTGAATGCTAAACCGCAGAGCAGCGCCAGCAGGAACGCCACACACGTTGGAAATACACCTGAACGTATATTGCAATGCTATTGCCTTATTAACGGTAATCAGTACTTAAGTCAATGTGCAACTACCGACAGGCCGGCACCAGTCGCCTACTGTATACATGAGTTTGTTCTATGCGTCCACTTGCGCCAAATATAAATTTAATCTTCTCAGACAAGAAACTCATTTGGAGGAACACAATCGGTGGGTCACTACATTGCTTCAATGATTATCGCATGTACGTCGAGGGGCATCCTGAGCGATGTAGCTCAGGATGCCCTAGCTTCTGCCAGGGCATCCTGCTAAAAATTCTGGCTTCTGCCAGAATTTTTGTGAACGTACACTTCAGGGGACTGTGTCCTACCAAACACCATCATACATGTTAAATTTACCACTATCACCATTTGGTGGATTTCATCGTATAGATGATACAGAATGCGGCTAGTGCTACTCCTACGGTATGACCACTCCCTCTTTCAGGCAGATGTTCGCGTACGAGTTGCAGAAGCTAAATCAGAAAATATAAGCACGTGAAAACTCGTACTGTGAACGCTATGTGAACGTGTAATGTTTAAGGCGGCAACTATGACTGGTTGGGGGTGGGTCGACCGATAGAATAAATCTTGCCTTTTCAACGCCTGCGTTTCTTCCTCCCTTGTGTATTGATTTGTAGCGATGACAGTCTTCTCTTCAGGGATCCCGCACTCTATAAGTCATATCAGATGATTCTAACAGCGCTGATCTGTACTTAGTATTCGTGGGTGGTCAGGCAAACGACAGCTTCGCCTTGCAGATGGAAGAAACAGATAACAAGCTCCTCTTTATGTCCTACAAGCGTCAGTATATACATCGTGTCGCAGACGGTCACTCAACCCTCTTTGAGTCGCTTCTGGCAAGAGATTGGGTTAGATGTTGCGACGCCTGTATTTCATCCGACCGGACCACATGAGGAAAACGTTTCCAACTGATGACTCCTCTCCGAGGGTCCGCTTTGTGGATGAAAACAGACTAAATCAACAAAAAAAGAAAACAAATAAAAGTGGCCGTCCTCTTTAAAATGGAGGCAGTACAGATTACGCCTACTTATTATTTTTTGTGTGTGTAACTTAACTTATTATCGGCGGCACTCCACTGAAGGAGCCCTATCTGGTTATGACCCCACGCACGGCGCGTCCGCTTCTCTTTTTGTCCATGCCTCCATAGACATCGGTATACGTGATCACGAGATCGACATAAAAGTGCAGCTCTGCCAAGGAAACCGGGTGTAAAGAGAATAATCGCGGTAATTTAGTGAAGGAGGATCGAGCAAGAGCTGCGATTCTTTTCCTCCGAGCACTCAACCTCTCTGGGAAATAACCGTTGATGTGGCGTTTTTTGGACGATTCGTGTAGCGGCGATCCTAAACACTACATCTTACTCTACTCCAGGAATAATCGCGCGTCTCGCATTCGATAAGTGTCGTGGTGTCTAATCCGGCTCCTCGTACTTCTTTCTGTCCCTGCATCTTCTCTCTCTCTCTCTCTTTTCTTCTTCTTCTTTTTCGTCAGTACGAGTTCCCATCTCGCTTCTAAGTTGAGGAAATGGAATCCCGCCAGGCAGAGAGACTATATCTGCGCTGCGGCGTCGGCGACTGCAATCTTAACCTAAGCCAGAGAGACGCAACAAATGGCTCTTTTTCTCGAACTGGTTTGGAACTGTGCTTGGGCGACTCTACAGCGACCCGAGTAGTGGCGCCAGTGCCAGAGAGAAAGAGGGCGCTAAGAGAGAGAAAGAAGGAGCATCTGTCGCAACAAAAAGAGTGCAGTGATGCTGACGAGGGAGTGGGGCGTTCAGAGGCCGTTATGGACAACGATGACAAAAAGTAGCGCGATCTTTCGACGACGATTGCATTGCATTTCTGTGACTGCTCAAAGTACATATACTGTGGAGAGTGCTTTATTTTGATGCGAGGCGTTTTTCAGCGCAGTATTACTGACAGTTTATGTGAAAGGCAGCGGGGCTGCATTTGAAAATGTCGAGCAAGACGCAAGTCCATTGGCAAGCTGTCACTCTTTATTTTGACTAGACGATGCCAGTTCTGGCTTACGCACACTGCACGGATCTTCTGCAGCCCAGAACAGAGGGTATAGGCGTTGCGCTACGGGAGTGGGCCGGTTGTTAGTGGGATGACTTTCAAGGGGGTGTATGTGGCGGTCGCGGAAAGGGCTGCGCGCGCATCTCAGGTGGTATCTTCTCGCGCGCTCCTGGCAGTGCGTGCGCGCTAGGGCCGGGAAAAACGGCGGCTTATGCAAAACACACGCGGCACGTATCTCGGCCCCTTGCTTAGGTATGCGTTGCGGCACCCCTCGTGCTCGTTGATAAACGAGGGTGTGCGGCGCTGCACGGGGCCAGCGCGTAGCGCACGGAAGGACGAGGGGGCACGCAGATGCGAGGACCCGCCGCGCACGATGTGCTTGCTGCGCACTGGTGCGTCTGCTCCGGCGCTGCTCGCGCCTTGAGGCGTTGCGCGGCTGATCGCGCACCAGGTTGAAAAAAATCTGAGTGCAGTAGAAGATGCGCAAAAGGACAGCTCGGTGGGTTAGATGGTGCATATTCGGTGCCACAAGTGTATGCGCAAAAACCCGAGAAAAGAAAAAAAGAAAAGAAATAAATAAAGACAAGCACGGCCACTCAAGGACACATTCACAGGGCGTGAGCAATTGCACTGCGCTTGTCCTGTCGATGTATCCTTGATTCGTTGTATTTTTCTTTCGCAGACAGTGATCATAATGTAGCTATACGCACGCAGAGACTACCAAGGAAGAAATGAACTTGGAACTTCTCTGTCCGTCAGAAGTCTGCGTTATTGGGCGAGTTGATAAATGTGCGGAAACTGAAAGGGAGCATGAATTAACGGGGAGGGGAAAATATTTAAGAGGGGATGCCTTTCTGCATATAAATTGACATGATGTATGTTAGCAAATATTAGCCGCAGCTGAACGCCTGTGATACATTGTTTCTTGTCTCCCTTAACTTGTGCTTCACTGTTGACTTCGCTGCCTGTTATTCAAGAGCGACTGCGACTCTAATTGCTCGTATGGCTTGTTTAAGACAGAGGCGTGAGCGTAAGAAGACCGCAATGACAAAAGAAACGAAAAGAAGAAGAAAGTATTACTATTATTACGAAGAGGTAGCACGTGGCACAAACGTATATACAACTATTTACATGTGAAGGTCAGTGGTGGACACGCAGGGTGCTACACAGGTCCTAGCTCCAGTAGAGTCTACCACTTCTTCTTCTGTGTCTTGTGGGCACAGTCCTATGTAAATGGTCCGTAACAATATTCACTGCTGAGGAGGCGACGTTCACACAGAATGATAGCTTCATACGTTTTATTTGTTTCCTTTATTTGCACATACTACTTTTATCATTTCACAGATTCTGTGCCAGGAATGAGAAGCTACAAGATTTAGTAACACAGAAGCTTTAGTAATGTTACCGTTTCGGCTTCCACGTCACAGTGAGGCTGAAGTACGTCAAAGCAGTCGCTTATGTCGGGTCATGTGACCAATAAACCTAGCTTACACCTAGGCGTGTCTATACGTAGGTATTTGCTAAGTGTGTTGGTCACATGATACGACATACTTAAGCGACTGTTAGGTTGCTCTTTAGCCTCATTATAAACAAAGCTCCCGCAAGGGAAGCGAAACAGTGAAATTACTAAGTCTTCTGTGGTCGGTCTCCGTGTTTTGTCTTCTGTTTCTCTCTCTCTCTCTCTGTGTGGTCGGTGTTTCTCTTCTTCGTTTATCAAGCCAAGTATGGCGCCTTAAACTGCTTTCGAAGCATAAGCGTCGGCCGAAGCTCAGCCCGATAGGTCTAAGTATGTTTTCACTCAGGTCAGAGAATGAGAAAATGACACAGAGAGAAAGAGAGAGAGAAAAAAAATGGCAGGGATATCTACGAGATTCCCGCTAAGATGTCTACTCTACGCAGGTGGAAGGGGGTCAATAGTTGGAAATAAAGAGAGAAAACACGGCCTCCGAAGCCCTGAAAGTGCTTCGTGCATTCGTGAAGTCGACAGACTTCCTTGAGCGACTGCCGTTGCGATGTAAATCTCCGAATGAATCGCCCACTCAGTAGAAGAAAGCTACCTACTGTGCAAGAGCCAGCAGGGCAAATTAAACAATGTGGCTGAACATTTCGCAGACTGAGCTCTTGAGTAGAGGGGCTCACTTTAATTTACTCATTCATTTATTTACATCTCAGGAGATACAATTTAAGCATTAGGGCTACACCTGCAACCGAAAGAAGCGCACACTGAAGAAACATGGTGTGATAAAGTCCCAAAAAGCTCCATTGTATGATTAGCGTTCACGCAAACATTTCCACTATTGGAACACAAGTGGGGCGCAAGCAAGACGAGGACACAGAAGAGCGTTTGAATATGATTTCCCGAGTTCTGGCCGCAAAAAGAATACTTTAGGAAAGCTGCAAATTTTTGATGAACAAGAGTTGCTTCCTGTGATGCTGACAGAAAACTTACGGAAACAAGTGAAATACTGCTGGTATCACGCACGAGAACACAGGTAAGCAAGCGCTGCAACTGTGCTCAGTATGAGTTCAATCTGGACACACCAATGCAATTTGAATTTGTCATAACGTCAACACCCCAGGTCCTCCAGAAAGTCCAGCGGGTGGCCAAGGCCAGTGGAGCCGTGGACTATACGAGGGAGCCTCCCATCGCTCTTTGACCACTTTCCCCACTCCCAGCCTTAATAAAGTTTTTTTCTGCTGCTACTGTCATAACATCAGAAATAACAGGCCAAGTGTAAAGCAATTTTTTGGGTATACTTAAAATCTTATGATGGAAATAGATAGTGAAGCCAAAACAATTGCCAAAATTAAGAGTTATTTTATGAAGAAAGGTATTGTAGGAACAGTTATTTAATGAAGAAAGTGGAAGTGAAAATGGACAAGAAAGACAACTTGCCACAGGTAGGAATCGAGCCCACATTCTTCGCATTACGCGTGGGGTGAGAAACTTGCCATAAGAGGCTTTTCGCTTTATGCGACAAGCTATGCCGCAGCGGACAGCGTTCCTTACACCGAATGCTTTATGAAGTGTAGCTCCTTCCCGACGCATTTTTCTGAATAAAGGCTCATGAACTACAGCAGCATTGCTATGAAAAAGCAGAAAAGAAAAAAATATAAATACGGAATGGCTAAATACACCGGAATGGTGGTCCCTTTTGTGTAATCACTGTGTTGACACGCATTTTGCATTATACTTCTCGTTACTCTGTATCGAAACCTGGTAAGAGGCCAAATTGTGCAACAGGAAAATTTTACAAAAATAGAAAGGAGGTGGAATAAACTGGAAAACGAGAACGCCACAGAACAGAAAGAACGGTGAGACAGCGGAAGTTGAATAGTAGATCAATTTGAGAAAAAGTAGTCGTTTTGGGACCTCTCGCAAGAACCCGCCTGTCACATCGTACACCGTAAAAGAGGACCTCCGAAGGATTTCATAAAAAAACGCCCACAAATCGAACACAATATAGCGCCTCACGCTTATGCTATAGTTACCGGCCACTATATTTATAATCCACCTATATGTTGGATGAACAAGTCGGTGAGAGCACAGGTCGGGCTCATTTATCAAAGAAGATTGATATCTGTACATGAACAGTCTCTTTTGAGGCTGGCTACAGTACTCAATAGGAGACCCGAACGAAGGTATGAAAGATTGCAAAAAGTGCGTGAGTTGTAAATCTGTATCTTAAGAAATACTTGCGTAGCCACAAAAAATATTCATAGAAATGAACCTTTACAAGCACCTGCTAAAACGTCCATGTTTCACATCAAATAAACTCGAATCACCCCACCAAAAAAATCTCCGTATAGACACTAAGCATGCAGTACACTCTCACTGTTTACTTTTGAATTAGACTTTATAAACAAGGACGTCTGTGCTCTTGTAAACAGATAAAGTGCAAGATATAGTCAGGCAGCGAGCGCTACCTTAATAAAGGAGAGGGAGGCGCTACTGCGTAGGTAGATATAATTAAGCGCTTACGCGTGAACAAACGCGTGAACAACCTTAAGCAAAACAAATAATTATTTATCTATTTTCACCACTTTTAGGATAAAAGATAGCACTGTATAATTCTGATAATTAAGTGTATAAACCTATTTAAATATCTGAGATATGCTACCTACAGGTATTTTCGGTTTTAGAGTTGTTATTGAGTGGTTTAGCAAGTTGAGAACGTAGCATGTGGTCACCGTAGTTGGTTCTGAAAGGAACCAGATATTATTTTCGTGTGTGGGGTTGACTTCTTGCCGTGCTAGACTGACTAGGGAGACAAAGTAAGGGCTATTGCTCTTGCGGTCTGTTGGATATGGGCAGGATAGTAAAGTATGATAAAATTTAGTTACAATTTTTATCGGGTATGAACCGAGCAGAAGACCGGCGCGAATGACATCAGAGATCATTCGAATGTCATTTTTTTAGTTAGTTGTGTAATGTTGCAATATTTGTACTATTAGTGGCACCCCACACCATGTGAGCGTTTGTTAGTCGTGGGAGATATAGGGCAGTATAAACAAAAGGGCAGGGAGTACTGCGCCCTTCTTGCCATATTGCCTTCTCACAGTACTTCTATCTTCATCTTACGCGTTCTAAATGAATCAAATATGAAAATTCCAAAATGCCGAGTACCTTGTCATAACTACATCAAAAAGTTCTATCTTGATATTTGTAGGCCAGAAATAACGCAACTTGGTCTACGTACTTACGGTTCCACCCCTGTTCAGCAACAACGTCACTGACACCAAAGTTCCGTACCGTACCATTACAGACTCGTGTAAGGGCCGCACTTCTCTTTCACAATGATGACGAGGTGCGGACATTACACGGGACCGAACCTTTTGGTTCTGTCCCGTGTATTTTCTCAGAATTTCGGGCTGCCAAGTTGGCGGTGCGCCCCTTACACTGGTGCAGGCCGTTACGCGAGTCTATACGGTATTTTCTTAAAATGTGACACCTGGGCTCTTTAGCAAAGGTGGTGGCTCAGTGGTATGTGGCGTCGCACTGCTAAGTGTGAGATCGCGGGTTGGATTCCAGGACCGATGGTGGCCGCATCTCGATGAACGCGACGTGCAACTACGGTTATGTATTTACATTCACGCTTACGCTGAAGAACCTCAGGTGGTCAAAACTGAATCCGAAGACTCACAGTAAGACATGCCTCGTTATCAGACTGTGTTTATGCCACGCGAAACCCCACAAATAATTTAGGCATAATGTATTAATTTAGCCAATTTAGCCATATACAGATGGTGCAATGTATAATTTTGTGGTTCCCAGCAATGAGTATGCCAGTCACACCACTTCAAGTCAGTCACACCAATTTGTTTTTCACTTGTTTATCCCCAGCAACGCAACTGTAACCTAGTCCCATAAACTATCAGTCGTGCATATTATTATTTTATTATTATATAGGAACGGTTATACTCGTGCCATCTACGTAGATAACAATGCGAGCATTTCCGTCATTGACAACTATATAGTTGACAGCGGTGCTTGCAGGTATATTTGCAGAAAACATTATGAAATATCTAATAGGAATATCAATTAGCTGATATACTTTTTTTGAAAATGCACCATTAAATGCTTCTCAGGCACACGCTAAGATCATTGCGAAATGCTAAGTTCGTTGGAATAGCTCTCCACTAGGTGACTTGCAATCACAGGCATTATAGTTCACTTATCTAAAAAGGAATAAAGCATATCAATTTTGCACAACCCTTCGCTTGGGTAACTGAATGAACCGATTTGATTGTTTGCGTATATTTCTATGTTCTCTGTGGCGCACGACAATCAAATTGTTGTATAGTCCTGAGAAGCGTTGTTTTCCTACGTGACCGTTCGCACACATTGATGCCTTTGAGTGGCAGTGTCTACTAGGCTCGACATAAAATTAATACAGAAGGCAAGACGTGCAAACAACATGGCTGCAGTACAAACAAGACTGCTACAAGGTGTTTTTCTTATTTAAATTGCTTAACATGCAATTAGACAAAGGACATCACAGTTGTGCAACTGTACGTTATATGCCCACAGCGCCACTCCTTGCGAAGACGAGAACGAATCTCGATCTCTTTTAGCTCTCCAAGTGGTTGCGGTGAGAGCACAAACTTTTTGCTTATTCTGAGTGATGAGCAGGCGTTGCACCCATCGTACAGCCTTTACAGCTACGCACAACCGATAGTGACATTGTTCACGACTTCACGGATATATCGAAAAGGGCCCCATTAGGATAAATTAAGAGTAAATTTCTCTGCTCAAGGCAAGCTATAGAATTACAAAGTTTTATAGTGATGGCTACAAAACACCCCAGGCTGTTTCAAGTGCTGCACTGCACTTGCAGGACAGATAAGAAAAGAACCCAACGTATTCACTGTGAGGCAAGTGCCATTGATATGCTTTCATATTGACAAGAAAATGCGGAAGACATAGTAAACTTTAGAAACTTTAGATAAGAGAGCTGTCATGCCAATCATTCTCTTAATAATGGTAGCAATGTTCTGCATAGACTCATGATTTAAGCTTGACCAATGGATTCCGAGCAACTTGTTGCTTGCTTTTAGGAATTCCGCCGCCGCGTTTTGTGTTTTGGTGTAAATGTGTTTATTACTTGAACAACCAGACTTTATTGGGGACACAAAGCCCGCATGGAGAGTGCTATAGTGGCTTGAATAAACGCAAAAGGTGTTTGCTTGGTTGTACCAACGTAGAAGCTGTTCGTGCTTGTTTACAAAAATCTCTTATGAGTAGGCACATACACAGGAAACCACAACATTCACAAATATCCGCGCCACACCAGATATAAAGCTCTCATCGTACTCTGAATATAAGAGTGTGGAATGGAAAAGAGTACTGAATAAAGCTGCTTAGGGCTATGACGCGATGAGACTTGGCGTGTATTGCTTGCATGTCATAGCAAACCTTGCTGAAAAACAAGATTGCGTCAGCGCGATGTTCAGTCGGTCGCGAAAACTCAGCACAGGCAACGTCGTCCATGCGCTCTGGCCAATGTCAGTGCAGACATCAGGAATATCTTAAAAGATAGGAATACCTGCGCGTATGAACATTCAGTTTTTGACGCAATGTTTCTGAAATGGCATAGATATCTCAAAGACCAGGTTGCGTTATTCTCAGTAGAGAAACTTGTATGATGTCGGCAGAACGCATTCGACAAAGGTAACAAAGCTTTTACCAATTTTGTATGCATGACAACGTGCGTGCTGGAATAGCGGGCAGAACTATGTTTGTTTTCACCGAAGAGATGCATATCATAAGCGCGCGTGCCTAAATCTGCTGCTCGCTTCCTTGAACGCCTCCTCGTCGAACCGTCTAGTACCAACTCTGTTCGTTTTCTTGGCTCATTAATCATCCTTGCAAATGAACTGTGACTGGGAACACAAGACACATTTTAGCAAAAGCGCCCTTCTTATCGGCACCGGGAAACAAGCTCACGGCAATCTACGGCAGAGCTTAAGGATAAGGTGGAGGGTCTACCCAGAGTGGTTAACCCGGAGGAAGGCACAATTAAGAAAAAAAAAAACATTGCGTGGATCCGGCATGCGAAGGCAGTGCCAAATACTTACTTGTGTGCTTCTTTCCCGACTGAGTATACTATCAGAAGGTGAACTAAACTTGAAAGGTCTCACTGATTCTAAGTTACGATTGCGGGGAGCTGGTTTCGAGTGACCTGGCTTCGACCGCTGTGGCCTCTCCTGCTCAATGCCTCGCCACGAATTTCTTTTTTTCTGGTTATACTTGGATTAGGCGCGGAAGAGCGTAGGCGATGCTGAGATTGGTGTTTTGAACAGGTTGAAACTGAGGAGGACGGCGTGCCCTGGCGTCTTGTGGGCTTCTCGTGCGATGAAGGAAAGACGGGGTATGAACGAATGCTCATCAGAGTGGATCTTATTCACTGCTTAGTGTACTTTACGTACCACTCAAAACGTTGCACTATCAAAAAAAAAAGATAAAGTGCGAAAAAAAAAGATAAAGTGCGTGAGTCTTCATACGCGTCCCCGATCCACATATATCAGCATTGATATTCCGCTTTAAGCTGGGACTTTGATAGCCAAAGAACACCGAAATTCTGTGTCCATATGTGTGCAAAACTGCGCGAGAAACGAAAGATGTTCGCACTATTTGTTTAGTGAAAATTTCCTTTTCTTATCATAGTCCATGCATAAGGCGACACCTTGTTCATGCACTGGTGATCGGTTTTTTAGATAGAAATCTTCAACTAAACTAAATATATTAATAGCGCTGTAGAATACTGGTGTAGGTAAATGATGCGGCAGTGCGCACGGACAGTCCGTGGTGCTGTACTACTTATCTTGTGCGCTGTAAACATCTCTTGTGTTTCAAGCACAAGGTAAGTTCATAAGTTAAGCTGACGACAAGAGCGTATTTTTCTAGTTTTTATCGCCTAGTGTGTTTTTTATGGCACTCATTCAGACTACACGAGAGCACTGATATGCGCCTGCAAGGTCTCGATCCAACGAGATTCTAGTGTATTTAATTACGTCAGTAAATAAGTGAAAAAGTTGCAGTTTTGCCCGAAAGGCGAAGCATCGATTGCGATAGCAAATTAGTGGACAGCTATAAAAAGTAAGGGTAATAGCTTTATCGGCCGTATAAACTTGTAAACATAGGCATACTAACTAAATTATGAAGCCTGGTGTCACGTGAGCCAAGCAAACATGAACACATTTCTCTCGATGACCGCAGAAACTCACTGTCAGTACGCTGGAGTGAGGAAGCGCGGCGACGGCAGCGAGCGAACTTACCTTCATACTGTTTTGGAACAACGCGAAGTAAGCCGCGAAAACACAGCGCACGGAGGACAGTGCTTGCCGCGAATGGCTTTCAAGATACAGAGGAGTAGAACCGGAGTAGCACGCCCTCCCCCCCCCCCCCTCCCTCCCTACCCTTTCCCTGGAGCGCTGCGCGCGACGGAAGATGGCGCACTTGCTTTCCGCTTTACTCCCTTGTGTGCGCGAGATTGAGCTGCGATCGCCGGCTCACCCTGGCGCGCTGTCACTCGCACATACAGCATACGACGCGAGGCGAATATTTTATCGCCCTTCGACTTTACACGGAACCTCACGGCGACACCGAAGGCAGAAATGCGTCTTTAGTGCCTCTTTAATTGCTAATCGTAATAACAAGATGACGTAAACAATATTGAATGACAGTATTTCAATATATTTCAATATTTAAGAACCCGACTTGCATGTTTCGTAAGCTTCATGAACTCGCTTTCTGTTGACGATCACTCATGGTGTAGAAGGTTATTAAAAAATCAGGGCCTCCTCTATTTTTCAATGCCAGCCAGATGCGGCCGATTCCCCGGTTCACCACCTTCTACGATCACCCTTTCCTACTCTCCCCGGTCAGCTAGAGTTGATGACTTCTTTACGGTCTTTGGTAAGAGTACCCTCTGGGTGGCACCTCACGACGCAAGTCGGAGGAAGTAATCCTGACAGACGCGTGAAGCGTCTACCGCATCCCCTCCAAAACGGCAGCGGCGCGCGCTCAGTGGCTCAGACGCACGCGTGACGCAAGCAGCCGTACCCTATGGGTAGCGTCACATCATGGTAACTCACTGAACAAAGGCGCACCAATGGCTGCCATTGCGTAGCGCGCGATTGCACTGTCATTAAAAAATAGAGGAGGTGCTGGAAAAATAAACTGGACAACTGCACATATTAGAAATGCATGCGAAAGCACGCAAGCCGCGCCCTTCCAGAATAACAGCAATACTGGGCGCAAGAGTAAGAACACATGTTAAAGAAAATGCATGACTCATTGAAATACTAACAACTTGGTAATACAATCCGAAAGCTGTCTCGAGCTCCATCCGCATTTACGTCGTTGTGCCTGTTCAACTACCTGAAAGCTTCACCTGAAAATGAATAACGCAAAAAAAATTATGGGGGTTTTACGTGCCAAAACCAGTTCTGATTATGAGGCACGCCGTAGTGGGGGACTCCGGAAATTTGGACAACCTGGGGTTCTTTAACGTGCACCTAAATCTAAGTACACTAAAGAACCCCAGGTGGTCCAAATTTCCGGAGTCCCCCACTACGGCGCAGCCGCGTTAAAAGATGGCCAGAAACTTGGGTGTATTCCCTAGCTCTGATGCTTTACTGTCGAAGAGAACGCCACAAATTATTTACCAATGCCTCTTGCACCTAGTTTTCACTGCTTGAGGAAATGGTTACAATTTCGGCGCGCGTTTTTTATGTAGGCATCGATCGCTATACTATGCTTGAGTGTTCCCGTCGCAGTGACTCCAAAGGAGCTGATCAAATCTGGGCGTTTTGTTGTGGTTCTCTCTTGTTCTATTTTACGGTTAATTAACTTCCGACATTTAATATTATAACAGCTGACTTCCCGCAAGAATCTTTTTTCCGCAGTACATTTGTCATATGAAATCAGAAAGCGTGACAACATTACCAATTCGCATAAACTACACACTAGTTCATTTTCATTAGGAGTGGTCGAACACGGCACGTCGCAGGGACAACGTTCTGGCGAGAAGACTTGCCTGTTTGTAAGAGCACCAACTATGACGCAGACAGGCTTCCTTGTCGAAACGTTCTCTCCAGCGGCAATATTTCTTTGGCCTTTGTCGATCACTTCGAACCTCCATCTTCGGATGAGTTGCTGTATTGTATTGGCTATCAACGCATATTGTCAGTTTTATTCGCTGCGGTAGTCCGGTGGTTAAGGCGTTGCGCTGCTGAATTTGAGGTCGCGGGTTCAACACCGGCCATGGTGGCCGAATATTCATGGCGGCGGAAAGATAAAAAGAGAACACTCGTGTACCGGGCATTGTGAAGCCGTTAAAGAACCCCAGGAGGTCACAACTAATCCAGAGCCTCCCCTCTACGAGGATACCTCTTAATCAGATCGTAGTTCTAGAACGTAAAACCGCAGTACTTACAATGAAATATTGTGAATTTTGTACATTCTACATGAACTGTGCTCACATTCACAAGAATGGCTAAGAACCAAGGAAAGCTTCTTTTGAAGGCCTGAACCTCACTTTCTTGAAAAAAAATATATAAACAATGCAAATAGGTGAATGCGCAAGTGTTATCATATGTATTGCCCACCAGCAAGCTGCCAGAGGGCACGGCAGCTTGCTGGCGGACAGCATGCCTAAATCGCCATTACTGCTTCTGCAGGTTTTGCCATGGTTTTTCGCCGTGGTATCTACAGCAAACAACGGGACTCAACCAGGATTCTTCGATGTGCCGCAACGTGGCAATGACACTGCGGACCGTCTACTTGTCAACGCCTACCCTACAGGAGTGACGTCATTGTTGGACAACCTAGAAAAGGCACATCCCGGCATCGATTTCTTCAGAGGGCACGGCAGCTTGCTGGCGGACCACATGCCTAAATCGCCATTACCTGCTTCTGCAGGTTAGTCAGCTTGGTAATTTGCCTGCTTATCGTAGCGATGATAGGGTTCTGTTGGTAATGCCGTGCCCTCAAAAGTGTTGTGCAATTCTGTCTGACTGCTGGATCGATGCTCATGTTGTTGCTTGTGTGCGGTGACAGAGCAGAACCCTTGGCCGAAGGTTAATGAAATGTAGCAGGTTATTATTGATAAGCAGGAAGAAAGTGACCGCAAGATGGACCGCATAAGAGAGGAAATTGCTGCTGTTAATGCCAAAACTGATAAATTACAGGCTATTCTGACTTTGTTTGAGGAGATGAGCAACAAAATTGAAAAATTGGAATCTGTTGTCCAACTGCAAGCATTGAAGTTAATCGAGTATGAAAACAGAAGTAGGCGTAACAACCTCGTAGTATTTGGAATCAGTGAAAGTGCTGACGAAACAGAAATTAAACTCAGAGAACAGGTCCTCGACGGTATTTTTGACAATACTTTGGGGGTCCCCGTCAGGACAGTTGAGAGAATTCACCGTATTAGAAAAGCGAAACCAGATAGGTCAAGACCAATGATTATGAAGTTCCTTGATTCCAGGGAAAAGGACGGTGTTTTAAAGAACTGTGTTAAACTGAAGGGCACTAATGTTCGTGTCAGCCAAGACTATGCTAAAGAAAAAGCGGAAATAAGAAGAAAGCTATGGGAAAGTGCAGCATCGGATCGGTCAAAAGGCATGAAAGTCAAGCTTATCTACCATAAACTTAAAATAAAAGACAACATATACACTTGGGGCCTCACACAAGATAAGCGCACACTATGTGGACACGAAGAAAGTAGATTCGGTAAAGAAAAGCAGGAAAAGGTTGATGCGGCTAGCCGGTCACCTAACTTGGACGATTCAGGAAGTTCGATGGTGACGCCCAGCTCGTCACCTACGTCATAGCTATGTTTCCTTGTTTTAAACGCACGCAGCATCGTTAACAAAATAACTGATCTGGAATTTCTGCTGCTTTCACAGAGCCCTCATATGGTTTTGATAACAGAAACCTGGCTGCACTGGGGTATACAAAATGACGTAATTATTCCCCCTGGGTACAAAATGTTTAGGAAGGACCGCGATTCACATGGCGGAGGAGTGTGTATCATAATAAAAAATTCTGTCCATGAGACCCTAATTGATAGTGACATTCCTGAAACAGTTTGGCGCAGGATTTCTTTTCAAGGTGTTGTTTATCTTGTTGGTGCAATATATCGGCCACCTTCGACTTCCCTGGACATGCTAAACCAATTGAGCACATTCTTGTGCAACAATGTACATAGGAACACACGGTTAATTATGGCCGCAGACTTCAAATTACCGCACATTAACTGGCAGGACCTAGCTTGCAGCGGCGTTGAAGCATCCAGCGCTAATAAACTACTAGATATAACGTTTTCTTTTAATCTGAATCGAAATCGTTCAAGAGGATACAAGAATAACTTCTAGGTCGCGGTCATTGTTGGACCTAGTGTTCCTATCCAATAATATAGAAAATCATTTGTTGACAATTGAAGACGGTATTTCTGATCACAAAATGATTGTAGTGAATGTGACTGCTAGCAATGTGCTCCATAAGAAATACTCTAATGTAATGACGATAAAAGACTACAAACGTGCTGATGACAATTCAATCTTAGATTTTTTGGAATTTTCGTTCGGCCAATTTGAGCACCACGCAAAGAAAAAATCTGTAGATGAGCTATGGAATGAATTTAAGGATGTAGTAAACCATTGTGTCGACCGATTTGTGCCAACTCAAAAAAAAAGTCTAAACAACGCCGACCTTGGATTACCCGCGGTATTATTCACATGAAAAGAAAGCTAAAACGACTGCGTAAAAAGAAAAAGGGTTCGGACGAAATAGCGAGACTTCGTGCAGAATTGAGACGTACTCTGACACAATCCAGAAAGCAGTTCTTTGAAAAAACACTGGCAGGGTTCCTAGAAAGTTCTCCACAAAAATTCTGGAGATATCTCAGCAGTAGGAAAGATAAAATGGAAAAAATTGTAAAAGGCACTGGAACGTTAACAAAGACTGCCGACATTGCCGAACATTTCAATCACTTTTTTCAGTCTGTGTTTACTAGCAATACAAACGCGAATATAGGCAAGCATTTACAGTATAATATACATTATCCAATGGAAAATCTTGTAATCAAACAAGAGGGAGTATTCGATTTGCTGCTGAATTTAGATGCAAAAAAATCTAGTGGAGCCGACAGGATTTCTCCTGATTTTCTGAAACGCTATGCTGAATGGATGTCCTACTATCTAACGATAATTTTCGAGAAATCATTACATATGCATTCATTACCCAGGGACTGACGCAAGGCGGTAGTTTTACGAGTGTACAAAGGCGGTGATCACACACTTAGAAATAATTACCGTCCCATTTCACTCGCATGTATCAGTTGTAAACTTCTAGAGCACATCGTGGCAAAACCCATTTTAAAATTTCTAGAAGAGAATAGATTACTTTACTCATACCAGCATGGCTTCCGTGCTGGACTATCCACCATTACACAATTAATCGAAGTGGCTCATGATCTCGCTTCAGCCTTAGACGAGAAGCGCCAGATTGACGTCGTTTGTATAGATTTTGCAAAAGCCTTTGATAAAGTGCTGCATGATAAGCTGATCTTTAAACTTAGAGAAAAAGGTATCGATGAAAGGCTAGTGCTTTGGATAAAAGAATACTTAAGTGATCGCAAACAGACCGTAAGTTTAGATGGCAGTTTGCAGAGTCCACTCCAAGTGCTATCAGGTGTATCTCAGGGATCGGTATTGGGTCCACTGTTATTTCTTATATATATCAACGACATCTCACCTGTTGAACAACCGGTGAGACTGAAGCTTTTTACAGATGATTGTCTAATTTATTCTACCGTAACCAATGTTCAGGATCAACTCAGAATTAGTCGTTCTTCAGAAAATTTCAGTCAATGGTGTAATTTATGGGGCATGAAAATAAACTACTCTAAATCAACATACACACATATGACTAGAAAAGTAAATGTTCTGCTTTTTAACTATTACATTGATGGTAATTTGTTAGTTCGTGCTAACCAGTTTAAATATTTCGGTATTACAGTCACGCATAATCTGACATGGCATACGCGCATAGAAAATGTGTGCTCGAAAGCGAACCAGAAACTAGGTTTCTTAAGCCAAAAACTAGATCAAGCTTCGCGAGATGTAAAGCTGATAGCTTACAAAACTTCTTTAGGCTGTTACTTGAATATGCCTCAGTCATCTGGAGCCCTCATCAGAACGCATTGACTACAATGTTAGAAAAAGTTCAACGTCATGCTGCGCGCTTCATATGCGCAAAGTACCGCAGATTAGATTCCGTCACACAGATGCTGCAGTCCTGGAAACAATAGAAGCACGAAGGCAAAAGAATCGGCTCAAAGTGTTTTTCAGGATACTACATGGACACTTGAAAATTAACAAAGATGGGTACGTGCAACTCCCAGGGAAACGAAGCAGTCGTGTCAATCACCAATATGTTTTACGACCATACTTTGCTCACAGGGATGTGTTCCGCTATTCTTTTTTCCCTGCCATGATTGAACTTTGGAATGCGTTACCAAGCTTTGTGGCAAATGCCAGTGATGTTTGTGAATTTCAAAAATCGTTCAACACGTATTTCTGTGATTTCGCTTCTGCTTGATGTACCTGTATATATGCTTTGTGTGTATTTAAAACCCTCCCTATAAGAACCCTCAGCAGAGGGTTGCCAGTATGATTAAATAAATAAATTTCCCAGCAGATGCCTTCTTCCATGTGAGAGCAGCATTTAGTGAGCTTGTAGTGAATTCTCCACGACTGAAATTAAAATTATAATGGAAGTTTATTTCAATGGTTCTGAGGCCCTAGCGCTTGCCAAGGACTGTGCGTGGAGAGACATAGAGAATTCCTAGAATGCCGAGATGGCGAATGCCCAAAAATCTGGGTTCATTAAAACGTCTAATGCAACGACGCGAGCTGGCATGTAGCTAGCAGGATAACTTAAGAGCAGAACTTCCTGAGTAGAAGAGATGGTATCGTGCCTGGCACGAGAAGCGGAAAACGTAAATGCTCATGCGACTGAAGAGATTAAGTAATTTTACTCCCACGGCTTGGTAAAGTAGATACGCAGGCTTAAGCAATGTTAAGCAATGTGTACATTGGCTATCATTTGATTTCTCATAAGTTTACTATTCACTTAGCAAAGCTTGTTTCTGTGTTTGCGCACATCTTCTGAAATGGCAAATGGTAACGTGTTCGATGAAGTTGCCATGAATGTCACTAACAAGTAATGTGCTATCAAGTGGTGGCTAAGTTTGTATTTTAAGGCAAGAAAGGAAAAAGAACATCACAGGAGTTGTCAGCATGACGCTTCAATAATTTACGATAAAGAGCATATAAACGTTTGCAAGAAAAAAAATATTCTCGAGAGGATGTTTGGTGACAGTAAAAAATATGGCGTCTTTTTTTGCAGTACGCTTTCTTAAAACTGATTCCGTCATTGTAAAAAAAGCATATTTAAGCGTTTCATTTGTGTTTGGACACAACCATCCGGAGTGAAGCATTTTGTTAGAATGGCCTGCATTCTATCAGAAGTCACAGCAAATTATGGTTCAGATGAGGCCTGTTATTTATAAAATGAACCATTTTATTTTCTTTATTTGGCGAAAATGTCTTTAAAAAATCTAATGCAGTTACGGAACACGATGCGAGACAACAGCCTATGGTAATTGATCTCCGTTGATAGAGTTCTCTTTCCGCTGAACCCAGTACACGAGCATATACAACTTTACTTGACCCAATCGATCAAGTCAAAGTTGAGCAGCGAGTTTTAACATATTTACGTACAGTCCTCAGCCAAGAATCAAACGAATCAAGTATCTATTAGACTCTTATTTATTGCAACACCACCGCAGGATCATTACTTTGCCTCTTTCACGAACTGTACTTCGGCTTCAACATTTCATGCGTTAAACTTCTGACTCCATCTGGCCCGTCCATCCCGACTCCTTCTGAACTCTGGTAGCATAGAGCAGTTACAGGTTCGACTAACCACTTCAACCAAACATCCTCACAATCAGCGATTGAAAAATGGAACATGCTACCGGATCAAATTGTCAGCCAAATGGTACATCTACAAGTTCAACCTACTATTGACAGTTAATTTTAGAAGTTAATCCTCATAGGTACGCCACTTAGGTTCATCTGTGCCTTATGAAATGTACAGTGGCTTTACATGCCAATACATCTGTTTATACAATATTTATACGCCTTGAACGTTGTTATACATCTTAATGTTTAATGTTGACGCACTTATGAGCATTTTTGCACTAAAGGAATGTTTACGAAGATAGGCTGCACCTATTTGGTAACGGCATATGTACATATCTTAAAAAGCTACTTTCGCTGCTAAGAAAGTGGAATCTCCTGCTACAATACTACCCTTTGCGACACGATATCTACATCACTGTAACACTTAAAGGGATACTAAACAGAAAAAGTATTTTTTTTTTGGTATCGGTAAATCAGCCCCTTCTACAACGTACGTAAAAAACCCCACTCTTGTCACGGCTGGATACTTGGTAAGCCAGAAAAAGCGCAATAACAAGAGGCGGGTGACGAAGCCTCTGTGTAGATCCCGCACCAGCTCGCTGTGACGTCATAGGTTTCACAGCGTCTTCTAGGGACTAGCTAATTCTTTAGCGGCAAAGATAGACTACAACTGACGCCTAAATACGAAAACATATATTGAAATACGCGGCGTCACAGTGACATATAGGCGTTGGAGATTCCGCGCGTAATTCAAGAACTGAAACTTTGACCTTCATTTTGCCTTCTAATATTCAAGCTATTATCTCGGAATTACCCACAACAGAGTTTTCAAAGAACGCTTTAACCCTCGAAAGTAATTTAGTGTTTGGCTTTACTGTCGCTTTAAGCGTTGCCAGCACCCGGACACTGCACCATAAAATTGTATTATCGATGAAATGAGCTTACTGTTTGCGCATGTTCTTTCCAAATAAGAACCGCAGCTGAGTAGGCTTCGATATTACGCATTTAGGTGCGTGAGAAAAAGAGCAATCCCTAACAAGTGGTTGCCGGGGCCTTTAAGTTAAAAGGCAAGCTGATTTTAACTAAACCACATCAGATCATGCTCGGGGAGAAACCATGCTTGACGTAGCGAAATCTGTTAGCAGTGCTCTTCCCGTTACCATTACTCCTAAAACTACGCGAAAGCAGCGCTCACTATTAAACAATGATATTCACCCACTTCTAAATTAAAGACACACTCAAACATAAAGCCAACTCGTGGACATAAGTCAAACACACGAAAACAAAAAGTTAACCTACCTAAATAGGTGAAACATATTCAATCTTAAAGTCCAGTTACATATATCTGCTAAAGTCAGAGCACAAAAACTAACACTGAACAGACTCACTGGAATAACCATGAAGTTAGGCATAGAATATAACTAGGTTTGGTCGAACGAAAAAACAGACGCAGTGGGCTTAAAATCGATTGTAAATACCGTGGTCAATATTTTCCCAGAATGTTTTTCGATAAACCTCTGGGAGTGCTATTCCCGCTCTCATCTGCAATGAATATGTTGGCCATGGACGTCAAACTTTCCTGCGGTTGGCTGGAACAAATCGCGTACTGAACATTGTCTTTGTGCGTTGTGTCGTGGCCGTTCTCGTAGATGTTGCATATCCTCATCTACGCAACCTCAGCTGCTTTGCGCCCTAGAAGCGCGGGAAATTTTGTGTAAGATGTAACATAATACAGAGCCGCGCACACTGATACTTTAACCCATGTTTGGGTAACAGCTCAGACTCCTTTTCGAAAATTTACAAGGCCCGTGCTCCCAATATTTGTCTTGGAATTTTGATCTGCGCTGTACCCATCGCATTCATTATTTTAGCGAGAATTTTCGAGGGAAGTAGAAGGTCCTAAAACGGTGGCCCTGCTAGAACTCCAAGGGCGGGGTACTGCCGTAAATATGTTTGCTTAGTGATTTTGAAGTACTTTAAGAGGAACTCGCAGCTCCAAATGGAAAGCAGTCGAGGGCGTGATCTTTCACAGTGACAGTATTGCTGTGGTATCTGAATGGGTGCGGAATCACCCCTCCGGATTGGTGAAAAAACACAGTCCGCGGAGCCAAACGCTCTGTGTACATTTCAGCCAAATTTGCAGTCATGCGCGGGGCGTGGAGCTCGCAAGAGGAGGGCGAAGTCACCTTTTTCTCAAATGCTCTCTTTTCAGCAGAAGCCTTCTCTGCAGTTTTTTCTTTACGCTTTATTTCGTAATATATCAGATTCGCCTATACGGATACTGTGAGCCAATGGCTGACATTAATCAAGAAGGCGATTGGATCAATGCGCTTCGTCCTACTGTTACTGTGTATATTTAGTGACGCAGTTTAATAAATAGACTCAAGTAATCGGAAATCTACTTTCCGATTTCAATCACAATTACGTACTTCCGGAAGAAGCCGACTATCGCCTGCTCACGCTCGGCCGCGGCCGCCCGCACAAGAAGTCAACTTTGGCCACCCTGCTTGTCGGTGTCGTATGCGTCGGGTCTCGCTAATTTCGAATAGTTAATTTCGACTAGGCCTCGAACCAAGCGCAACTTAAGGTCGGACCACACGCACACTCACTCCTGGCCCCTCTTGGTTAGACGCCTACGCCTTGGCAGACTTCGCTTCCTATTGAGCTATTGATAGCGCTTCCAAATGCCGAAGTTGGATGTGGCTACTATCCGTTGGTCAAGCTGGGGCAGGACAAAGCCGGTCTGCATTACGTAGCACGGCAAGCCTGGAGCATATGAGCGCGAGCGCGCATTGAAGCCCTGTCGTTCACAAAGCAGACGCTGCGCATACGCACTACAGCTGCATGTAGCTGCAGCGGTCTCCTACGTAGCGCATAGATACCGTCGCTGCCGCAAGGTGTCCCGACGAATGCACTCGCCGAACATATTGCGGCTTGCTGAGGACAACCGCGTTTGGCTTACCTTTGCTGCGTCGTAGGCGCCAAAATCGAAATTAGTGACGTCTACGTGAGCATCCAAAATAAAATTTGAACTGCGCGCCAGGGTGACGTTGAGTAGGCGGAGTGTTGTGGGCCCACCCCGCTCCGCCGTAGCATTCGCGGTGCAAGGCATTGTAGAAGGAACGGGAGCTCAGGGAACGGGATCGTACGCAACCTTCATTGTCAATAACTGCGCTTCTTCTGAACCCAATGAAGCACTTTTTTGCGTCAAAGTATCTCTGAAAAAGTCTATTTTAACTTCAACTGCATTTATCAACTTCGACAAAAAGTGGTTCAGGGCTGCCTTAAGTGATAAACGCACTTTAACTATGCACCACTTCTTTCAAGTGCCATTGCTGCTCTCTATTGCCGATATTGTTGAACTGTTTTTTTGGCCTTGTTTTGTCTGCCTTGTTAATGCTGTGAAGTGTGAGAATGCAAGGCTCAGTTCCACGGACTTCGCCAGGCATTTTCCTGCCTTTAGTCGTTGTACCCGAGAAAATGTATGTGTCTCAAACCCTCCCTAAATAAAAAAAGAAAGAAAGAACGAAAGAAAAAAGCCATTAATGGACCCGACGATTGCGTGCACTGAGAATAAGATAGACGGAATGTACGTTCGCTTAGAGTTTTCTGTCGTCGCACTGCCTCATTCGCTGATTTGTCGTGGGCTCTAAGTTATAAAACTTGAACGAATCGATCGAACAAACCGTCCTGGGAAATGTATGGCAGGCAAAACCTTCAAGAGCCCTCTCAACTTCGGTTTAGTGGCTTTGGAACTGGGACACGAGTACGCTGCTTCATACGTGCCGAGTCACCTCTTGCCATGAAAACCAATGAGGGCGTGGCTGCGCCCATTGACGGATCGCTATCCTTCACGCTTCAGAATGCTGCTCGGGCTGTAGCTTGACAGCGTCTTGTCATTGAGTAACCGCCGATCACTGCCTCGTTCTCGTTGGCTCATTCTCAAGGTACGCTTTGAAAAAGTTTTTTTTTCCATACTTAGTATCTGCCTCTACACAGAGGAACTGTGCTTGGAGTTCCGTATGGTTACCTACAGGACTTACTGAAAAATTTTGTGAGCGTCATTCTGTCTGAAAATTCTGTCAGATATCTCTATATTTCGGGAAAAAAATGTTCCTTGTTATCTTAGGTACGCGGGCAGTAAAACACTTATAAATGTAATAGTAGTTATCCCGTTTTCAAAAATAAAATGCAACAAATAAAAGATCGTAAGGAAAATACTGCTGGCTATATGGTAACTCTCTAGCACAGTTTGCTGACACTTGAACGGCGGTCAATAAAAGGAGAGGCAGAGATGATAGCAATAAGATGACAGAAAGAGAGAGGGAGAGGAAGCTTTTTATTGAAAAGCAGTGATAATCGGCAGCGTATTTTAGATCGCATGCTACTCTGCACTGAAGGGGACGAATAGTAATGGCGGAATCTACTCACACATCGTCAATGATACGACTAGGTAAACGTTTATCACTGACACGCTTGTGTAGTGAATTGTTCAAGTGAGTTTGTCATCTACGCCCACACACCAGTGCTGTTTCGTTCAATTTTCGGCAAGATATGGTACCCTTTTCAATAGTAAATATTTCTAAAGCGAATGTTTTGTTGCCTCGTTCTTCGACTTTCCCGCTGCTGCTGCTGCCGCTGAAGTCATGCTGAATGGCTCTTGCCGAAGACGTGGGTCCTACTGAAAGCAATGCCGCCATCCCGCTGTCGTCGTCGCATCATTGTCATCTCTGCGGGCTGCTCACTAGTTTGGGACGATTGGCCGGTACTGGACATGTAGTAGTGGACGTTCATTCATTGTCCTGAAAGGAATGTGCGTGATCGAGCGCGACAAGTTTATGCTCAGCGAGGCGTTTCCTAGTAAAAATTGAGAGTATTAGATCAGACAGACAGAAATACTTTATTTGTAGCAAGTGAGTTTCGACTCCTCTAGGTCCCTGGACCACCGCACTGTCCCACACTACGTCGAGACGGTCATGTTCCTTTTGTTCATGACGTTGGCAGCCCGAGCCAGGGCTGTAGACGAGTGTCGGGTGCGTAGACGACAGCAGGACCTCCCAGTCCCCCCAGCTTGAGATGGCGGGCTGTCCCTGCGGGGGAGGATCAGCGCTGTCTACAACAGAGGATACAACTGTCGTATTGGAATACACACGCCACGCACGCCACACGCCTAAACAAAATACACGCGCCGGCAGTTCAAAAAGAAATGAAGAAATAGTGGCGCGATTGAACTCTTAGTAATAAAGTGCAATTAATATTACTGAAGTTTGATCGAATTGTAAATAATATAACGTATGCAACACTTTAGCGTGCTGGTCCTCACTGAAACAATGCATTTGAAGGCAGCAGCGCTCAAGGCGGTTCACTTCTGGCAGGCAAGAGTTAGATTCTAATCTAGATAACGTTAAAAGTTAAAGCCTCAAAACGAATATTGAAAAGGATTGGTGCATTAAAGTGCGCGCTAAAAATCTTGCTCAAACGAGCGTTCCACACTTAAACTTCAGAAACATCCATGTTTGTGTTTATTTAAGGGCAAATGTTGTATTATTATGAGCTTGTCTTTAGTTTACTCGTAGGAGAAGCTAGTAATTATCGATGCTAAGGGGGGTGTGGCTGCACGAACTAACGCGTTCAATCATGTGTCGCTTTCGTCATCTTTGATTGTGTTTCTTGTCCTCAGCCCTTCATTTCATCTGAGCATGCCTGTTATCTTACTTTACATTTGGTATGGAAGGGAGGATTTAAAAATTTTTCTTCCATATGTAAAGTTAAACATTTTCTGCCTCGTATCCACTGTTGTAAGACAGTGTTTATTTACGACAACAATAACTGCGACAAATTTGGTCTAGCCATGAGCACGTGACCTTTTAGAGTTCTGTATTTTTTACTTTTAACACATTACAGAGCCTGCTGTCGTCAATTCGGTGTGGTCCTCTGTTTGATTAGAGCAGCAACTACTTCTGGCAACTTAAACAGACGCTGGGCGACACTGAAATGTTTCCACGAGTACACATAAACTTTGATCCACCTGGCTCCAGCTGTAAGCGCCAAAATTCAGCAAACTTTCCAGGTCATCCAAAGCGAACATCGTTTCGCATAAAAGAAAACATATATAGAAAGGCGTTCCGTATATTTTCAAACTGTTCTGTCGAACGCCTTTCCACGTAGATAAATAGGAGTTTAAAAATTGGCTGAGGTTTAACTCTAGTAAACCTAGTTATCACGAGCGAAAGGTCTGTTTGGCTTGATTTTGCTAAGACTATGCACACAGTGTTTCATTATGCACGTTTCCGCGCTTGCTAAGCTTCTCTATAACGTGCTAATGAGGCCTCCCTTAGCTGCCGGTGTTTCAGCGGCCAACCTTGCCATTGCTTGAGATTTCGCAGCCTGCCGTCCAGCTATACTGGATGATTGGATTCATCCTGTCGCTTGCGCTGAAGTGCACGAACAGACGACCCAGCCGGCACGCCATCCATGGCGAGACTGAGCGACAAAGCGCCGGCGAAACAGCCGTTAAACCCTTGCCTAGTCACGTGGTACCACAGCGGCGAGGCTCCGAGCGAGCTCAACTGCGACGTCTCTCTGCAGCGGATTACATGGCGGAGAACATGGCGTGACATCACGCCTGCCACACACGAGCTCCAGCAGGTCAAGGTCTTTGCGACATGATGAATGACCTTGCGAGACATGGCGTAGTAGAGCTTTCGCTCTAAACACAGCTATAACTGGAAATAAATCTTTTTAAAGTTATAACTGGATGAAAAGTGGAGCGAGAATAAGGGTGCAGGTAGGCTTTGCATCGTGGTTGCTTTACCAAATTCGTACCGTCGTCAGAAGAAAAATCACTGCTGGCATAGCCGTTGATTATGTGTCATAAGGAGCCAATTAGAGGTCGCGCGTAGTACAATTTGGTTCATTTGAAGAAAATCGTAGCCTATTGATCGTTCATTACTGATGTTTCATCACAAACGACAAATTTCTTGTACTAGCACTGGCTACAGAATGAGGAATGTTACTGCTACAGAATATTGCTACTTGCAACTACAAAACAACAATGAAAAACGCATCTCCCTATATAAGTTAAAATATTTGCGTTGTCCTAACGGCAGATATGAAGTGCTGTGCATGTATTTTAGCCAAGAGTTTCCTACTTCAATTGATGATGTGTACTGTATTATGATGGGTAGAGACATGGGAATGTTAACAGTTCATGTGAAACTAAGAACAGCGGGAGAGATAGCAACAAAATACGAAAGACACAAACGGCACCGACTTCCAACAACATTATTGACGCATCAACAGGGGAAGCGTCATACCAATGACTAGGGAGAAGCAATCCCTTGCCATATATTGATAATTCGCGAGGCCCATGAGCAGTGTTTAAAATTGATTGCGATACGTAATATCCCTTTGTGTTAGCGCAAGGGACGGGGAAACCTACACACAAGGTAGCAAACTTTCTAATGAGATCGGCTTCAATAATTTGACACGCAGCTCCGAGTTGGGCTTAGTTAAAACCTCGTAACGTTCAAAGAGGTGCACGCAGGAGCAGTCTCGACAATGAATTCCAAGGTGGCCTCGAACTGTGTTGTGCACATCGTTGTGATGCTCCATTAAAAGACCGTTCAGGCAACTGCCTGTTTGTCTCAATATATTTCTTCCCGCAGGATAGCAGGATCGGGAAAACCATGGTGGTGGCAAAGGGCACAAAGTGCGTTCCGTGTTTCACAGGACATCGCACTCGGCTGGATGCTGGTGTGTTCAAAAGCTTACAAAGCTTGGATAGCCTTTCCGGAGCGGAAAAAAAACAACAACTGTGGTGTCAGTGCACTGCACATTCTTCAGCCTATACGCGATGACTCGCGCTGTTCTTATTTTTGTATGCTGTACATAATACCAAGGCTTCACTATCGAAACTTTGCGAGAACAAAAGAAGGAACACAAACAGTGATCATTCGGTGTCGCTTGCTGAAGAAGCTGGGACGTTGCGGCGGAAGAAAGTGAAAAAAAAAAAAGAAGTTATCCATTGACATATAGTAGATTTCGTGCTGCTCATGTGTAGCTTAGAAATCTGCTATATGTAATTGGATATTTTTTATTCAACCATTCATACGCCTTCTGTACGATGAGCGCCATAATGATTATCAGAAGTAAAGCATAGTAAATAAAAGGACTTCGGCAGGCACACATAAGACTGCTCACGTGTGGAAATGCGAAAGCATTGTGGTCCCTTGGGTGAAATGTTTGTTTTCGGACCCGCCTAGGTGTCTGGAAGCGGGCTCGTCTCACAGCCTGGAGCTGCAGGTTCGATTTCCACCCGAACTGAAAATAACCAAATTTTGTTTTCAAAGTCATTTATTTATTGTGTTTACAGGAACCTCCCTGAGATATCTGACGTAAATCCGAGCATTTTTGACGCGTTTTTGCTCTTTGCGCCATGGGTAATTTTCGGTGCAATCGCTCGGTGGCGACGCCGACGACGCCGGCTTTTCGTGTATATAATGCTTTCGCATTAAAAAATTCAGAATAGTCACCTTAGCAAAAATGGTCCCACAATGTCACTGATCTCAGGGTCAGTCAGAGGTGCTTACAACTAAAAGCAATCTGTGGCTTAAAAAAGGATACTGGGGCTGGTATCCTCTGTCTAAGTTTCCTTGGGCCAGTAGTTATGATAGTTTGAAATTACCCGAAAGATATTTATTCGGCCGCGTACAATGTTTTAGTTTTGGAGTGATAGGTCATCAAACGTTTGAAATCTGCAAGTCGCAAAAATGCTTGTCTCCACGTTTAGTTAATTACAATTCTTTTCCTCTAAATCCACGCTGCGTCTCACCA
Source organism: Dermacentor silvarum (assembly GCF_013339745.2). Taxonomy (NCBI): domain Eukaryota; kingdom Metazoa; phylum Arthropoda; class Arachnida; order Ixodida; family Ixodidae; genus Dermacentor; species Dermacentor silvarum. The sequence goes on along the minus strand of NC_051159.1, from coordinate 55,532,817 downwards.
AACACAGCTTGATCCCTTTATACAGACATTTTCTCACCTCTTATAAAATTTTATCCGAATAAAAAAAATAACGAGGACCCCTCTATGTCAGTCCTTATATGAACACTCCCCACACGATATCTTTGAGTTCATATGGGCAATCGTCTGCTTTTCAATGGCCATGCAAATCACATTGCTCGAACTGCCACCGCTATTTGTGGCTTTATTGGACGCATTACACATGCTTTCAGTCACATGAAGCTTGCACTTCACATGAAGGTTTTGAATGACGTCAAACCCTTTCGAAGCAGCTGCAAATCTAATCTGTAACGGAACGCGTCGGAGGGTATTCCCATTGTTCATACGCGCGGTATCATCCATCATGTCGTTTTGATGGTTGTTCTGTGGTTTTTACACCGAAGCTGGTAAGGGCTCAGTCTCCGATGGTCGTGTCTGCGTGTAGGAAAAAGCTCTCATTGGCTCGTGCATTTTATGTTTCGCACGTTTAATATTTCAGTGTGAGAAGATATAACATAAAAGGCATGCACTGCCGGTCTTTTGTTTCATGACGTTTAATTATGGGCTGTCATTCTCAAAATTCTGAGGCGCTTGCAACTAAAAGCAATCTGTGGCAATTTATAAACTTGGACATGCAGCAGCACCAGCAACACGCAGAACTGTTGTCGACGGCAGCGGCGTTCTGCCCGCGTTCCACCGAACGCGCGTGGTGTTGGTGACGTGTTTATGAAGAACGTGCCAACCTTTGCCGTACACCCTATACCGGTGTGCCGTAGCGACCATGAGGCCATGGTCCCTGCGGTCACCATATAAATAAAAACCACCAGATAATTTATATTTCTCATTATTTAATAGTTCATATAACAAATTACACCATCGCATAATAATAGACATAATTGGAAATACATAATTCCCAACTCTCATAAACTTGAGAACGTACAGAGAAAATCCGCGCATTTTATCTTTCGCTCGTACAGTCACCATACTTCAGTTAGTCATCATCATCATCATCATCATCATCATCAGCCTATATTTATGTCCACTGCAGGACGAAGGCCTCTCCCTGCGATCTCCAATTACCCCTGTCTTGCGCTAGCGTATTCCAACTTGCGCCTGCGAATTTCCTAACCTCATCATCCCACCTGACTTTCTGCCGTCCTCGACTGCGCTTCCCTTCTCTTGGTATCCATTCTGTAACCCTAATGGTCCACCGGTTATCCATCCTACGCATTACATGGGCTGCCCAGCTCCATTTCTTCTGCTTAATGTCAACTAGAATATCGTCTACCCCCGTTTGTTCTCTGATCCACACCGCTCTCTTCCTGTCTCTTAACGTTACTCCTAAGATTTTTCGTTCCATTGCTCTTTGTGCGGTCCTTAACTTGTTCTCGAGCTTCTTTGTTAAGCTCCAAGTTTCTGCCCCGTATGTTAGCACCGGTAGAATGCAATGATTGTACACTTTTCTTTTCAACGACAGTGGTAAGCTCCCAGTCAGGATTTGGCAATGCCTGCCGTATGCACTCCAACCTAATTTTATTCTTCTGTAAATTTCTTTCTCATGATCTGGGTCCCCTGTGAGTAATTGACCTAGATAAACATATTCCTTTACAGATTCTAGAGGCTGACTGGCGATCCTGAATTCTTGTTCGCTTGCCAGGCTATTGAACATTATTTTTGTCTTCTGCATATTCATCTTCAACCCAATTCTTGCACTTTCTCGATGAAGGTCGTCAATCATTTGTTGTAATTCCGCTCCATTGTTGCTCAATAGGACAATGTCATCTGCAAACCGAAGGTTGCTGAGATATTCGCCATCGATCCTCACTCCTAATTCTTCCCAGTCTAAGAGCTTGAATACTTCTTCTAAGCATGCAGTGAATAGCATTGGAGAGATTGTGTCTCCTTGCCTGACCCCTTTCTTGATAGGTATCTTTCTACTTTTCTTGTGGAGAACCAAGGTAGCTGTGGAATCCTTGTAGATATTTGCCAAGATATTCACGTATGCCTCCTCCACTCCTTGATTACGCAATGCCTCTATGACTGCTGATATCTCTACTGAATCGAATGCCTTTTCATAATCTATGAAAGCCATATAGAGAGGTTGATTGTACTCCGCAGATTTCTCGATTACCTGATTGATGGCATGGATATGGTCCATCGTAGAATATCCCTTCCTGAAGCCAGCCTGTTCTCTTGGTTGACTGAAGTCAAGTGTTGTCCTGATTCTATTGGAAATTATCTTGGTGAATATTTTATACAATACTGAAAGCAAGCTAATGGGTCTGTAATTCTTCAATTCTTTAACGTCTCCCTTCTTATGGATAAGTATAATGTTGGCGTTCTTCCAGCTCTCTGGTACACTTGAAGTTGTGAGGCATTTCGTATAAAGGGCCGCAAGCTTTTCAAGCATGATATCTCCTCCATCTTTGATTAAATCTACTGTTATTCCATCTTCTCCAGGCGCTTTTCCCCTGGTCATGTCTTTCAAGGCCCTTCTAACTTCATCGCTAGTTATAGAAGGAGCTTCTGTATCCGGTTCATCACTATTTCGAATGGAAGAAGCTTGGCTGTTTTGGCTACTGTACAGGTCAGTATAGAATTCTTCTGCTGCTTTTACTATGTCATCGAAATTGCTGATGATATTACCATGCTTATCTTTCAGTGCATACATCTTGCCTTGTCCTATGCCTAGTTTTCTTCTTACTGATTTCATGCTGCGTCCATATTTTACGGCTTCCTCAATTTTTCCCACGTTATAATTTCGAATATCCCTTACTTTCTTCTTGTTGATCAGTTTTGACAGTTCAGCGAATTCTATCTGATCTCTTGAGTTGGACACTTTCATGTTTTGTCGTTTCTTTATTAGGTCCTTTGTTTCTTGGGAGAGCTTCCCTACAGGTTGCTTTGGTGCCTTACCTCCCACTTCAATTGCTGCTTCTGAGATCAGCCTAGTTACGGTTTCGTTCATTATCTCTATGTTATCTCCATCTTCCTGTTCTAAAGCTGCATATTTGTTTGCGAGCACCAGCCTGAATTGGTCTGATTTTACCCTTACTGCCTCTAGGTTGGCCTGTTTCCTCTTGACTAATTTTACTCTCTCTCTCTTCAAATTGAGAGAAATCCTAGACCTCACTAACCTATGGTCACTGCACTTAACCTTACCTAACACTTCTACATCCTGCACTATGCTTGGATCGGCAGAGAGTATGAAATCTATTTCATTCCTTGTTTCTCCATTAGGGCTTTTCCAGGTCCACTTCCTGTTGCTGCGCTTCCTGAAGAAGGTATTCATTATTCGGAGCCTATTCCTTTCCGCGAATTCTACCAACATCTCTCCTCTTGCATTCCTAGAATCGATGCCGTAGTTGCCAATGGCTTGTTCACCAACCTGCTTTTTCCCCACTTTTGCATTGAAGTCGCCCATGACTAAAGTATACTGAGTTTGCACCTTTCTCATTGCTAGTTCAACATCTTCATCATCATCATCATCAGCCTATATTTATGTCCACTGCAGGACGAACATAAATATAGGCTGATGATGATGATGACGAAGATGTTGAACATCTTCATAAAACTGTTCAATTTCTTCATCATCGTGACTAGAGGTTGGTGCATAGGCTTGTACTATCTTCATTTTGTACCTCCTATTCAGCTTTATTACGACGACTGCTACCCTTTCATTAATGCTGTAGAATTCATCAATGTTGCCCGCTATGTTGTTATGCACTAGAAATCCTACCCCGGATTCTTTCTTATCTGGAAGACCTCTGTAGCAGAGGACGTGGCCGTTAGTCAGTACTGTGTAAGCCTCACCAGTTCTTCTAACCTCACTAAGGCCAATAATATCCCAGGAAATGCCTGATAATTCTTCAAATAGTCCTGCTAAGCTAGCCTCACTCGAGAGGGTGCGCGTGTTGAACGTTGCCAGGTTCAGTTTCCATTGGCGGCCTGCCTTGACCCAGAGATTCTTAGCACCCTCTGCCGCGTAGCAGGTCTGACCGCCGCCTTGGTCAGGTGCTCCGCAGCCACTGGGAACTGAGGGCCATGGGTTAATTGTCGGAGTCATGAGGGAGGTAGTGGCCGAATACTGCACCAGGGAGGCCAATTCCTGTTCTGGTGAGGGAGTGACTTTGATGAAGCTTAGTGGGCCTGCCTAGTTTGGTTGCACCTGAACTATTATAGCCCCACTAGCTCTCGGCAATATGTTTTTTTTTTCTTTGCCGGTGTCAGGCACCACTCCATGCCTGAAAATGTAGTGGAATGGAGCAGGATTCGAACTTACGACCTTCAGATTTGAAGTCGGGTGTTCTACCTCTACTCCACGCCACCTTTCAGTTAGTGCTCTTCTTCAAACAGCAAACTTGGAATCCTTACAACTACGACGACATCGCGAAAGATTAAAACACATGTACTTGCTCTATCATTAGCTTGGCATTGCCTCGAGTGCATACATAGAAAAAGTTACGCGACAACCCACGCGGGCGTATCATTAAAAAAATTAAAGGAATGTTCTTGCAGGACTGACACCTACAAGCATTCTTTTTTTCCGCCAACTGTACGCGAGTGGAATGGCCTCCCGAGTGATGTTGTGGATGCAGCAACAATGCCTTCTTTTTTAGCGCAACTGAAACAATTGTAACAACTTTTTAAAGACGATAGTCTTTCTTGGGGAACTTAAACGCTGAAAATTTGGTCTGTCTGTCTGTCTGTCTGTTTGTCTGTCTGTCACCCGATTCAGCCACCCGGCCGAAATTGGACCACTTGCTTACCGCCCACACTACTTAAACTGGTGCGGCTGTTCATACTTGTGAACGTAATCGATCACAAAGTAAATATTACGCATATCTGAGGCGCAACATCACTAGGTAAGTATTAGGAGGTGTGTTCCTTTAATAGAAAATACATAGATACGTAACTCTAAAGACCCTAGTTTCTTAAGCTGCGCTGAAAATGCCATGCTATGCGCGTTTTATTTGCAGCCCGTCGCTGCAGCCTCACGTGCAAGCTCGCGCGAGCAAACGCCGCTGGCGCGCAGCGAAGCATAGACCGCTGCATAGACGGAACGCGCGGAGTAATACATTTTAATGGCCGTACTTCTTGCGCAGCTTTTACAGCGTTGCACCTGGCTGATGTATGAAACGCAGTATAGGATGGCTAATTTAGCAGTACAGAGTTTTGAGGCACATAACCGTAATCCGTTGCGTTCATTTAATTAGGAATACATATTGTACTAGTTTTTTGCGTTAGTAAATGAAAAATCAATGCGTTAGAAATGGCGTCGAAAGCGTTAGAAATGGTGTAGGAAACGCTACGCGTTAAAAGAAGCCAACTGAAGCCGCGGCTCTGCAGCCGGCTTTAAGTCAGCGGTAATAAAAGGTCCCAACAGATGGCGCGAGAGCAGGGCGAACGCGGTAAATTTGAATTGAATTCAGCAAAATCTCCATTGGATCCATCATGGGAGGAGTGAGAGGGGAGGGGAAGAGCGTGAGGGGAGGGAGGGTGGACAAGAGAGGGTGTTACTTATCAGGGGTGGCAGAAGACTATCGTCTTTCGATGTCAGCGGCGACACCTGGCGACCCACCACCCAGACAAACGGGTGGCACTGGGATGCCCCCCACGACCACTCCCCCAGCGAGGCCTGGCTCGCAGGGAGACCTCGCTCCTTCTCCGGCTCCGCATCGGCTGCAGCTGGACGGCAGCACGCAGCTACCGACTGGGACGAGCGACGTCCCCGGCCTGCAGCTCCTGCGGGGAGCCGGAGACGATCGAACATCTCCTGCTGGCCTGCCCGGCGTACCTCCAGCAGCGGGGCCCACTCCTGCAGGAGTTCCGCCGCCTGGGCCTCCCCTCTGGCAAGGAGGAAGATCTCTTCCCCGGCCGACACCACCTTTCTGCACTTCGACGCGTCGTGGAGTTCCTTGAGTCGTCAGGGCTCTCCGCACGCCTCTAAGGACATTTCTACAAGCGGGAAGGCCTCACGGCCTCCCACCCCACCCCGGGCCTGACCGGCCTGGCACAACACCCCTGCAGACTCTGCAGCACACCAAGGCCTTCCATCTCGGCCTGATACGTGCCGCCTATGCCTGCCGGTTTTGCTTCGCCCAGCCATGGCGACTCCGCTCTATCCCTTCTTTCGCTCCTACTTACCCCTCCCCGTTGGCGCTGAGCCGTGCTCCCTCAAGGGCTGCAGAAGATAGCGCCAACCTTTCCCTTTCCCTCAAGAACCACTTATCATCATCATCATCTTTCGATGTCACTGGCGCTGAGCCGTGCTCCCTCAAGGGCTGCAGAAGATAGCGCCAACCTTTCCCTTTCCCTCAAGAACCACTTATCATCATAATCATCATCATCATCGATGTCATTTGCAGCGAAGCAAGCAGATATGCGGCCAACTTTTTTTTCTTTTTTGTCATCGTATCTATTCTAATCCTTTTGCTGTTCTGATTTTGACACATCTTTCAGTATATGTTATGCACTGTGTAATTTATTTATATTTCTCTAAATATGTTCCCAATTGTGTGTTGACAGTGTTTTTTTTTATTGCGATAGCAATTATATGGACACTCAAAAGCAGATTTCTGCCGTCGGCGTCGCCGTCGCCGTCGCCGTCGCCGTCGCCGTGAGGTTCCGTATGACGTCATTTGGAGATGAAATCGTCGCCGCGCGCCGAACGCTGTATGTGCGAGGTAGGTAAGGTAAGTGGTTCTTGAGGGAAAGGGAAAGGTTAGCGCTATCTTCTGCAGCCCTTGAGGGAGCACGGCTCAGCGCCTATGTGCGAGTGAAAGGGCGCGAGGGGCGCGTCTTTCACGGGGAGTGAACGCACGGCGGAGAACAAACGCGCGTTCTGCGCCGTGCTCGCTTAAGGGCTGCAGAAGTAGGCGTCTCTTTTATTGCGATAGCAATTATATGGACACTCAAAAGCAGATTTCTGCCGTCGCCGTCGCCGTGAGGTTCCGTATGACGTCATTTGGAGATGAAATCGTCGCCGCGCGCCGAACGCTGTATGTGCGAGTGAAAGGGCGCGAGGGGCGCGTCTTTCACGGGGAGTGAACGCACGGCGGAGAACAAACGCGCGTTCTGCGCCGTGCTCGCTTAAGGGCTGCAGAAGTAGGCGTCTCTTTTCTCCTTTACAATCACCATATATGTAGAGCAAACGCGCCTTCTTCGGACGCGCGAGAGGCCGTGGGGGAGGGGGAGGGAAGGGAGGCGACGTTTAGCTGCGGCACCAAGTGCCTATTTATATCAGAGGCTCCAGCAACAGTCACCAACGCCGCACGCATTTTGAGCTAACGCGGGCAAAACGCCGATGGCGTCGACAACAGTTCTGCGTGTTGTTGCTACCAAAGCCGCTCACCTTACTTCGTATGACATTGCTGTGTTGCTATCGCATTCATTGCTTCGCCCTTAGGGCGAAACTGTGACATTTTTTTGTTCAACACTTTTGTTTAACATTACAGTGTCCTATAATGTATTTTGTTCAACCAGAGAGACATTGTCTCACTGCCCACTCCTGCTTACGGCCTTATTCTAAGGCTAGCAGAAACCTTGTAAATAAAAAAATTGTCACAGTTTCACTCGAAAGGCGAAGCATCAATTGCAATAGCAAATTAGTAGAGAGCTATACGGAGTAAGGATAGTAGTTTTCTCAGCTGTCTAAACTTGGACATGCAGCAGCACCAGCAACGCGCAGAACAGTTGTCGACGCCGTCGGCGTCTTGCCCGCGTTCGCACTGAACGCGCGCGGCGTTATTATATGAATACGCATTTGGTGCCGCACCTAAACGTCGCCTCCCCTCTCTATCTCTCCCTCCCGTCGCCCCACAGCCTTTTGCGCGACGGAAAAAGTCGCGTTTAATTAATCTCTATATATGAAAAGGAGGAAAGAGACGCTTAATTCTGCAGCCCTCCAGGGAGCACGGCGCAGAACGCGCGCTTCCTCTTAGACGTGCGTTCGCTCCCTGTGAAAGCGCGCGTTCCTCGCGCCCTTTCACTCGCACATACAGCGTCCGGAGCGCGGTGACGATTTCATCGCCGTTGATGTCATACGGAACCTCACGGCAACGGTGACGACGACGACGACGACAGCAACGCCGACGGCAAAAATCCGCTTTGGAGTGTCCATATAAATTGCTATCGCAATAATAAATAAATAGTACAGCTTCGCTGGTCTTCCATCTCTACCCCAGTGGATGGGCTGACAGAGCCGCCAGAGGCGCCTGCTGCAGTCACGGACACCGCGAGCGTTCGGCGCTAATGCTCCGGGGAAACGGAGAAGCGCCGTTGGCGCCGGCAGCACCTCTGCGTGTTGCCCGATGGTACTTCTACAATTTGTTTCTCTCTCTCGCTCTCATTTTCTCTTTGTAGCCAATCTTTAGCCTGGCGTTTTTACAGGGAAGCTGGTAAGGGCTCAGTATTCGATGGTCGCGTCCAGGTGTAGAAAAAAACTCTCATTGACCGTACGTTGTATGTGCGAGTGAAAGCGCGCGAGGGACACGCGCGTTCACGGGGAGCGAACGCACGGCGGAGAGCAAACGCGACTTCTTCCGTCAGCGCAAAAGGCCCTGGAAGGACGGGAGGGAGGGAGGGGAGGCGACATTTAGCTGCGGCACCACATGCGTCTCTTGCGTACGGGCGCGAGGGAAACTGGCGGCTCAATCTCTCACGCGAAAGGAGGACAGCGGGAAGGCAGCGCGGGAGGGAGGGGTTGCGGCTTGGGCTCGGCGAGCAAATTGTACTTTGCGCGGCGGCGCGCGGTCGCGCGCGCCGTATCTTGCAAGCGATCTGCAACACTGCTCCTACCTTTGTATGCGCTGTGCTTTCGCCGCTCAGTTTCCATTGAAACGATATACCGCAGAAACCCTCGTTCGCTCCTGCTGGCGCGCTTGCTCACGCCTGTGTTTTGATAGCGGTTGTGTGTGGTCACACAAACAACGCGCAGAACTGTTATCGACGCCAGCGGCGTTTTGTTCATGTTCGCACCGAACGCGCGCAGGGTTGGTGACGTGTTTATATAACGTGCCAACCTTTGCCGTATAACCTATGGCGGTGTACCGTAGCGACCATACGACCATGGTTCCTGTGGTCACTAAATAAATGAAAACCATCGGATCATATATATTTCTCATTCGTTAATAGTTCAAATAACCAATTACACCATCACATCGTAATTGTCATAACTAGAAATACATTTTCTCGCCATAGTACAGCTTCGTGGTCTTCCATCTCCACCCCAGGGAAAGGGCTGACAGTTTTTTTCTTTTGCTTACGTCAACGACACGAAAATTTCCTTGGCTGATAGAAGTTACAGGTTCGCTGTAAAATTGGGCACCATATAGTACCACTGCCGCTACATAAAAAAGGTGCGGCCTGCTGTGTCGCGTTGCCGTCAACGGACGAACGCGTCTGGGCTGAGTTGACAGTTGCGGCCGCTGTTTTTGCTGAGGACGCCACTGTTCCGGTACGCAAGGCAGACGCTGGTTCGTGCTACAATGTGGTTACCTCAGGATTTATGCGTGTTGGTGTGCTTTTTCTGGCGCATTCTTGTGTGCTTATTTTGTGTGATCGTGTGTGTGAGCAGCTTGCCTCATGTTTCACGTGCTTGAGTACGGTTCTTTGGTGTGCGCGTATGGCAGACTGTTTTTTCTAGCGGTGTGATGCCGCGAAGCTCTTGTGTGCTGCTGTGGAACTAGAACGCGAGAAGAAACGCTGCTGCGAAGTACCACGAATTCCCCTGCGATCTACAGTGTCGGGAAGCGTGGCTGAAGAATATTTCACGCCAAGGGCCGCCAGGGAACGGAAGCAAGTTGGAGCCAAGCGACAGGTCACTGATATGTGCATTACATTTTACTGAAACTGACTATAAAAAGAACGCGAAGATTAGGCTTTTGCTTGCGACTGCGGTCCAGACTGTGTTTCGCGGTTATCTGCAGTACATGCAAAAAAAGAATACCAGAAACACGGGCAAGATGTAAAATGAGCAGCGCGTAAAAAAAATGGAGGAAGAAACGTAGACAGAACAAGCGCTTGTCATTTCTCCGCATCTTATTTTGCTCCCGTTCCTTTACGCGCTACTGATTTCAAGTCAGGCATCTTCACTAACCTGCCCAACCTGCCGCACTTGTCAGATTGCAGAGAACATAGATAGAGGAAAAGTTACATTTCAGGAGAAAAGGCGTCAGGGCCCTTTGGCTAAAGCCCCTCAATACCTTTGGCTACCCTCCTTCAGTGCCTGCATCACTCACTGCTTCGTCTTGAAGAAACAGGTAAATACACTCCCGATTATTCTTAACACAGCACTTCTTTTCATTTCAGGTGAGTCGAGCGGGCAGCCTTCATGGGGAGCATTGAGGCCCACTCTACAACAGATTGGCACTCCTAGGGCAACCTTTATTGTGATAGCAAATAAATGGACACTCCAAAGCGGATTTCTGCCGTCGGAGTCGTCGTCGCCATCGCCGTGAGGATCCGTATGACGTCAACGGGGATGAAATCGTAGTAGTAGAGGTTCGGGGTGGGAAAAGATGCGTATTTCTGCAGCCCTTATAGGGAGCACGGCTCAGCATCTGAGGGGAGGGGAATGGGGGGGAGAAAGAAGGAAATAGTGGGAGAAGGGTGGAAGGGAGAGGGCAGTCGTCCTCGTCTCGGGCAGGGTGTCCCTACAGCCGGTCAGCCAGCATAGCGTCCGCAAGGTAGCCGAGGACCACCTTGAACACTTGGCTGGGATTGCGGGCTGGATGCAGCAGGCTCCGTGCTGATGAAATCGTCGCCGCGGGGCGCTGTATGTGCGAGTGAAAGGGCGCGAGGGACGCGCGCTTTCACTGGGAGCGAACGCACGTCGGAGAGCAAACGCGCGTTCTGCGCCGTGCTCTCTGATGATAAGTGGTTCTTGAGGGAAAGGGAAAGGTTGGCGCTATCTTCTGCAGCCCTTGAGGGAGCACGGCTCAGCGCCAAAAGGGCTGCAGAATTAAGCGTCTCTTTCCTCCTTTCCATATATAGAGAGCAAACGCGACATATTCGGTCGCGCGAAAGGCTGTGGGGGATGGGAGGGAGGGGAGGCGACGTTTAGCTGCGGCACCAAATGCGTATTTATATAAAAACACTGCGCGCGTTCGGTGAGAACGCGGGCAAAACGCCCATGGCGTCGACAACAGTTCTACGCGTTGCTGGTGCTGCTGCATGTCCAAGTTTATACAGCTGATAAAAATACTATGCGTACTCCGCATAGCCCTCTACTAATTTGCTATCGCAACTGATGCTTCGCCTTTCGGGTGAGACTGCGACAATTTTCACATATGTAGGGTAATCAGCACTTCCAATAATGACTTCAATATTCGACCTGCAATGTGCAACTATAAAACGCGTTATTTACGGCCTGATTACAGTCACTGTCGCGCGTACCAACGTGGCTGTGGAAGCGCTTCTCCGTGAACGGCTGTATCAGAGGAGTGGCGCCAGAGCTGGCGCGAGGAGAACCAAGCCCGAGAAGCTGTTTTGGCGCCACGCAGCGGGCCGCACCTTTTTTTTTTACGCAGCGGCCGTGATAGTACACACGGTTTGTAATCACCGAAGTATTTAAACATCATTCCTTGATAGTTGAACCCGCTGTTAGCGATATGGAAGAAAAAAGCTCGAAGCGCTGTGTCGAAGCGGTACGTCATACCGAAAGTATGTGTGTTTGTAAAGCGCTGAATCTTTCGTAACCGTCCTGGTTGTTCAAGTTATCTATATAGTTTCATATCAAAATATTTTTAGTGCCTTAAAGCAGCACCAACTATTTCTTTCCAGAACTAGGAATCTCACCTTAGGAGTTGGCCTTTTAGTGCGTTATACGAAATGAATATACCAAGACGGCATATTTTTAAACTTAGACTAAAGAATTATGTAGTGCAGTACAATGACAATAAGTTGATTTAACGGTGTTGACATGGCTGTTGCGGCCAAGAGCACACAAAACTTCTCTAAAAAAATATGACGAACCAAGAACTCCTGGCCGTCACCTAGGCGGGACCATTTACCCGTCCCACAAACTCGCAGGGCCTTTGAATAAAGTTCTTTGACTGACTGATCCCTGGTTGCTATCAAAGAATGCGTTGAGGATGCTTTGAGAGGTGGTTAGTTGTGGCGTTATGTTGCTCTATGTGTTATAGGTGGCGCTCACCTTTACCACCATGTAGGGCTCCTTACCACCATGCCTAACATGTACGCGGTAGCCAACCGATACTTCGAGCGCCACTTCCTCAAAGTCCAGTTCGGAACCACGTGCAGCGTCTGCGACCAGGGACAATATTCTGTGAAGGTTCGCTCTGGCTGTTACGTAACTCGGAAAAAAAGTGGAACGTCGCGGCGTGAGGGAGACCAATCAGCGAACCGCGTTCTGCCGGAAAGTCAAGTCATCATTTTTGTTGGTACTTTGGGAACGATACAGTAGTTAAGGATGTTGCTAGTTTGATAAAAAAAATATTGATTTGTATAAGATATACATTTAATTTCCAGTAATAACTGCGGGCTTGCGACGTAGACAGCCAGTGATATTTTAATTTTATGCTGAGTTGTTTTATTTTTAGTTGCTACGTGGTGTGCTAGTCGTTAGACAGACAACGTGGTTCTCTTTGTTTGGGTGTTAGCGTTGTTTGGGCGCGGAAACTTTGACCATTGTGGTTGGTCTCCGCTGTTGCATGTCGTCTCGCAAGGACAGGAGGCTAGGACCGCCTGTTTCCGCCCAGCAGCGCGATATGCTGCTAGTGTTTATTGAGGAGCACCCGTACTTAGTCAAGGCGTCATCTTGCTGCGCCAGCAGCTTACGGAGGCGCGCAAAGACGAGCTGTGGCAGCAACTGGATGCGCTCCTCAGTGCGGAAGGCACTGCTCCTACGAGGGATCAACAGTGGCGCAGAATTCAGAAAAAAATTCACCAATGATTAAGATACTCCCTAATGCAAAATTTGACTGCAGATCTATACGTGTTTTCATTTCACAATATAATGGCGGCCACGGACAATCTGTCTCGGGTGGCACGTTGCAAACAGAGAGAAGTGTGGCGCGAGTGCCTCGTTAATCGGGAGATCGCGAGAGGGAGCTCGTGGGTGATGCCCCGGCGCGATTCACAGCAGCCGCCGCAGACAGACCTGAGCTCATGCAGCGCTTTGTTTCCGTACAGACGACGCGCGCTACTCTGGCGCAATGCCGAGAAAGATGCAGGGCCCGTCTTGCTCGGCACTACGCTTTTCTTCTCACGCTTTCTCCATAAGCGCCTCCTTTGCTTTCGTCCTTGAGGTCTCTTCACTATCGCCGCGTTTCATCCCCCGCTGCGCTCCACGTTCACTCTTTCATGCTTCGCTGTGCACGTTCGCTCCGTTACGCTGATGACGGGGACACCGACACTGGCCGCAGGAACGGTCGCCTAAGAGTTGCGCTCTAAAATGAAAAATGAAATCAAACTTACGTAGCTCCAAACAGAAATATGTGACACAGAATACTTAGAAAATGTGCATAGAATATAAAAAAACACATTAATATGGAGTTCAAAGGTAACAAAAAGGTGTTCGAGTTAGTAGACATCGAAGCTATACAGCCATTATTGTGTAGAAAAAATAGTAGAGCACCTTAATAAATATCTTCTGGGAGCCCACAGCTACTACAATTCTTTACAAGGAAAGCAATAAAATGCCGGTGAACAAAGGTGTCATGCAAGGACTCCAATATTTTACGAATGTTATTTACTGCATGCTTGTCAAGAAGTACTAAAGACGCTGGATTGGGAAGATTAAGAGGTGAGGAAGAACGGGAAATATCCAAGCAACCTGCGACTAGTAGACCACGTTGCCCTGTTTAGCAAGGTTTTAATCACTTGCCACAAACAGTTGACAAGTTCAGTCAGCAGAATTTAAAATTGGGTTTCGGGAATAATATGCAAGTGTCAGTCATATGCATGTAGCATTCAATAGGCTGCAAAGGGAGAAGGAATTCTCAAATATTGGTCGGCTGCTTGAAACACTAGATGAGTACGTTTACATAGGCCATGAGTCGTAGAAAACTTGTGTTATACAAGGGAATGGAATGCAAAAGCTTTATTGAGGTCCTTCGGAACGTCCGCTAGCACGTAGCGGGCCGCTCCGACGTCGTTACAGAAACGGGCGCGCCACGTCGCGGGTCCGTTGGATTACCCATATTTGTGCTTCAAAATCGGGACTGCGTAGGGCAGCCTCCCACTTGGACGAAGTAACGTCTTCGTCGCATACTTAACATCTTCGGGGCATACCCCGGGGCTAGGGTAGGTCCCGACCTGCAAGAGTCCGAGTGTCAATGCCTGAGGCCTGTTCAATTTACTGTGCGGCGGCGGATACTTCTGCCTCCCTAGATAAAATTACTTTGTGAGTTCGTTGTATGAGTCAGAGAGATTCCTATTGTCCGGAACCTCAGCGCTGCGCCACCCGGTAGCTACGCGGTCGACGACTCCTCGCGGAGCTCTGTGGCCCGACTCGTTGAGGTTGGACGGGGGGGGGGGGGGGGGGGCGCCTGCCTTCGATCTGTCCCATGTGAGCGGGGAACCAATAGACGGGAATCTCCAGAATAATATCAATGGCATGAAGCGAAGAAGATAGAAATTTCTCTTGTGAAGATCGACAGCTTATTATTCTCATTGAAAATGAAAGTATGCGATCAGTGCATCCTATTTGTACCCATGGCCCACAGAAAAATAACACGCAATAAAAAAGTCACCGGCCTACGCGGCGCATGCAGCCCAGTCACAGCTTAAGCAGGAGGACCGGCTCCATAGGAGCTTCATTTTAGGCACCGCACGCAACAGGGTCTTCGCGGGGAAGTGTCACCGTGTCGTTTTCACGAGAACGATCTGAACTGTCCGCCGGGCATCGACGGTGAGCTGCGGCTTGTGCTGCTTTCTGCACAGTGGTCTGTTGAGCACGATGTTGCCTGGTTGCAGCCTCGTGCATAGCTCTACCATTCGCTTCTTCAGCAGCGCTTCGTACCTTGCGAGGATGCGCCATAATGTGTAACGGTATCCAGGCTACGTGGCGCCCATGTCACATGCCCTACTCGCCGTGGTGGCTCAGTGGCTAAGGCGTTGTGCTGCTGAGCACGAGATCGCGCGGTCGAATCCAGGCAACGGCGGCCGCATTTCGATGGAGGCGATATGCGAAAACGCTCGTGTGCATACGTTGTAGTGCACCTTAAAGAACCCCAGGTGTTCAAAATTAATCCGGAGCCCTTCCACTACGGCGTGCCTAGTTTTGGTACGTAACTGGTTTTGGCACGTAAAACCCCAGAATTCTGTTTAATGTCACATGCTTAACCCGTGGCACGGTATTTTCCTATTGACGACGATGATGGTGATGATGCCTTGATGAAAACGGGGTGGTGAAAGAAATTGCAGTTTTGCCCGATAGGCGAAGCATCGATTGCGATAGCAAATTAGCAGAGAGCTATACAAAGCTAGGATAGTAGTGTAATGGGCCGTATGAAGCTGTAAACATTCGCTTACTAACTACATGACAAGCACGGTGTCACGCGCGCCCAGGTAAGCATGAACACATATCGCTCGATGACCACAGAAACTCGCTATGAAAACACCGGAGTGAGAAAACGCCCCAGCAGCAGCGGCTAAATTGACCTTCGCCCTTTCCATCGTCTCGCTTCAACGCGAACTAAGGGTGTGTTCCAATACTCGCCTTAGACGCTAAGTAGACAGCTAAGTGGACGGCGGCCATCTTAAGTCTCGTTCCAATTCTCACGAAGATGAGGTAGACAGCATCGCGAAGACAGCATCGAAGTCAAGAACGATGCAGGCTACTTTTCTGTCTAAACAAGATGGCGATTGAGCAGGGCGCTTAGAAACTCGATGGGAAGGTTGTCTGCGCACACAAAAACGTAGACACGCTTTTCTATACCCTTAATGTAAGTCACATGTTTTTCATAGGTTCGCAGGCGAAAATACTTAAAATACAGAACTAATGTGTGCTTTTCTCAACTTTCTTTTTGTCGCCGCGAGGCGGCGTCACGTCGCAGAGGCGTCTTCCAGTCTTCCAGACGGCTCGAAACGCGTTCGATTACTTCTCCTCGAAGCTGTCATGGCTGTCTTCGTAGACGTCAAAGTAGACTGTCCACGATGACGGAAAGAATTGGAACACAGCCTAAACATCGAAAGCACAGCGCATACGAAGCTACCGGCACTGGGCGCATGCACTTTTTCCCCATGGATCGCAGATCGCTTTGAAAATAATGCCCGCGCGGGCGCGCACTTCGCCCACATCGCAGGTCGTTGTGCTTAGCCCGCGTAGCCGTGCTGTGAACAGCAGCCGACGGAGCATAACGCACCCCCCCCCCCTCCCTCTCCCTGTCCGTCGCCTCGCCCCTGTACCTCGCGCGATAACGAAGACCGCCCGCTTCCGCCCTGCCTTCCTCCCTCGCGTGCGCTGCATCGAGCCGCGATCGCCGGCTCACCCTCGAACGTTTTCACTCACACACACAGCGTAAGGCGCGAAGCGACGATTTTATCGCCATTGGTCTTTACACGGAACCTCACGGCGACGGTGACGGTGACGGCAGAAATGCGCTTGGTGGGTCCATATAATTGTATCGCAAGAAATATCTGCCGTTAGCAATGAACTTGGAAGGGCTTTCCAAGATATGATTACGAAAAAAGCGTGAGGAAAAAAAGTTGTCGCAGTTTCACCTGAAAGGCGAAGCCTCAATTGCGACAGCAAATTTGTAGAGAGCTATACGGAGTAATGTTAGTAGCTTTATCAGCTGTATGAACTTGGACATGCAGCAGCACCGGCAGCACGCAGAACTGTTGTCGACGCCGTCGGCGTTTTGCCTGCGTTTGCACAAAATGCGTGCGGCGTTGGTGAGTGTTGCCGGAGCCTCTGATATAAATAGGCACTTGGTGCCGCAGCTAAACGTCGCCTCCCTTCCCTCCCCCTCCCCCCCCCCCACGACCTCCCCCCCCCCAAGGCGCATTTGCTCTACATATATGGTGATTTTAAAGGAGGAAAGGGACGCCTACTTCTGCAGCCCTTAAGGGAGCACGGCACAGAACGCGCGTTTGTTCTCCGCCGTGCGTTCACTCCCCGTGAAAGCGCGCGTCCCTCGCGCCCTTTTACTCGCACATACAGCGTTCGGCGGCGCGCGGCGACGATTTCATCTTCATTGACGTCATGCGGAACCTCACGGCGACGGCGACGGCAGAAATCTGCTTTGGAGTGTCCATATAATTGCTATCGCAATAAAATGTTCTCCAAGCTTGCTTGAGTTATCCAGGTCCAGATACATGCTGCAAGCTACTGATATGTGCAAATGCTACATGTCGGGACACCTGGTGGAATATAACGGAACTAGAATGCAAACTTCTACGTATCAACGCTACGCGGCGCGTATGTCAGATCCCGTGTCAAATGGTACGATACGATGCTAATGATGATGATAATGATTAAATGGTATTCTCTTTGAAACGGGACCGTGAAAAGCTGTCACCTAGCTTGCTTGAATTATTCAGGTACGCCTGGCATGTTTTTCATTGCAGCAGTATTTATAGATCTCCATTATCTCCTTTTTCTTCCTCAAGACATCTCTATGTACGTTGTACCACTACCCATGCAACTACTACATGGCGTGCCACCTGGTGTAATAATATGCAACTGCAATGCCAAGGGCGCACGCATAGACGCTACGCGGCACGCATCTCACATCGCAAGACAAGTGGCAAAATACGATGGTAATAATGATGATGATCATTTATTGGCATCGCCTTTGAAACGTGGCGATGACATAGTCATCTAGCCAGCGGGAATTGACAAGTGGCACAATACGATGATAATGATGGTCATGATGATGATTTATTTCATCCCTTTGAAACGCGCCGGTGACGTAGACCCGTAGCCAGCTTGATTTAATCAGGTACACAATATATATTTTTTCTAGCTTTCTTATATACATCTCCTTAAACTTATTTTTCTTCCTCAAACCTTCTTTAACTGAACTGCATTGTACCACTACCTGTGCATCTGTTACATGGCGTTCTCTCTGGTGTAATAATATGAAACTGCAACGCAAAATGTACACGTATCGACGCTACGCGGCATGCATGTCACATCGCGTGCCTCCTCGCGTGCTGGGACGCGTTTATAGGGAATTTTTCCGCTGCATGCTGGCAAGCGCTGGCTTGGATCAGTGGTACAGTAGCTTACTCCCGCGCAGGGCGCTCGGGTTCGATCTCGACGGGAAGTGGGTATTTATTTTTCTAATTCCCGGCGATAGCTACTACGGACACCAGACACCAGCGGCGGAGGCAGTCGGACATCATCGCCAACCAAAACGGCTATTGGAATGAGCCCATAACAGCGCACGCTGCAAAATGAACTTTAGAGGCTGCTAAGGCCAACGAAACAAACTATGGATCGGAAGAAACAGGTGCAGCTTTAGGAAGCAGAAAGATGACTGCGCGTACTTGAGCACAAACGCACGTAGGCTATATTCTGTCTCAAATCGGACGATGCAGTGGAGCTAGTCTGGTCGTGAAGCAAAAAAAAAAAAAAAAATCCTTCGAGGATGGTGATGGAGAACTAGGAGCCATGAGCTTAGCAATATTGCATGAATATCCTGATGAAAGATTGGTGATCACTGAGAGAAGCCCTCGGCATGCATTTGATAGCAAATTGGCCCCGGTTGCTGCTGATATGTTGCTGCTCATTACCACAAACATTTTCATTTAGGAACTGCGCAGGTTGTACAAATCACGGCTCAGATGAAGCTGCAGATATTGATGTTGGTAATAATAAAGCTACAAGCCTTTTGTATTTTGTATTTGATGAATTACAAACAAAAAAAAACAAGAAACATAAATAACAGCTCTAAACTACCACTTTGGTTCGTTTTTGGTTTATTTATGAGAAATAAAGCAGTGTGTATTGAACATTTGGCCGGCCGAAAGAGGACAGGATTTAAGATATTTATAAAAATTACAATAAATTAGTTAAGTGATTTTCCTCGAATAGGAGAAAGCATGTTGCGTCGCTAAAATATAATCTTTAGGCTTGAAGGCAAAAAAGGCGACGCTCATTGTGTGCTGATTCTTTTTTCGGGCAAAGCAACAAGACATTCAAACACGTGTACGTCTAAAGCTGCCGTCCTGACCGGAGCATAGATAAACTCGACATTGATTATAGTGACTTACACTTATTGCAGTCGTATAAAAAATACATACGTAAAATATTAGCGCAACAGCAGTGTGGAACTGTTTTATTATTCATCTAAATCGATGTCTGAGTATTTAGCGTCGTTTTGATTCAAAAGGAAACAAATGACGCTAATTAGCGACTTCCGGTGGTTTGTAATGCACCGTCGAAGACCATGGCCGTCAGACAGACAAACAGGCATTTTGAAACTCGACGATTTTATTTATCTTTGTTCCCTTTCATGTGTATTATGTTTTTTCCCCCGATTTCTGTAATACCTCGCCGTGTTCCATTATAACAACGTCCCCAAAAGAACCATCAAAATCTCGCCCCGCCGAGCACTTATTAGCCGGTCACAGAGCTTGAAAGAAACGCAATAACGCTGGCGCATGAGGCGATTAGAACGAGGCGTTACTTAGTCGTTAAATCTTTTTGTTTTCTCTAGCTTTTTTTTATTTTGCTCCTTTTTAAATGTCACATTTGTTATTTCCTGTGCTCTTATTGTGGAACGTGTGTCCCAGGCTATCAAAAATCATTTTGGAGAACTAGATTACCGAATCGCCTTGTCATATTTATTTTTATGTTTCCACTCTTTTGCATTGCAGTTAACAGCAGAGATTATGTATTCCCACTAAAAAATACGCCTTCAAACTATGCGAAAAAGAGGATGGTGGCAAAAAAAAATTCGCAACAGACGAGTGTAACGAAGGCAGGTCTTGTATTAGTTCAAGAACAATTCATTTAGGAATATTTTGGATACAGCATTTGAGGTATTAAAAGAAATAAGTTTTGTGATGCCATTTCGCTAACTAGTACAGCAATAGTAACACAAAAGAGAGAAAGTGTACACAATTACATTGTTGTAATAAAACTATTTGTTCACGCGAGTTATACGAGTGGAAGCTAGCAACCACGCAGCCACCAATTGCGAGTTATTGCCACTATTTTCCATCTGTTTCAGGTGCTTTCATGAGTGGCGTTTGTGTTAATACCAGATAATACACGGACCTATCTAAGTGACTTCATCGTTATCGTAAACTTGAATAATAGATAGCAGCGTTCTCTTTCCTAGTTTGATTGTTTGCTTGCATAGGAAATGTTGAACACGAACGTGGGTCTTAAATTCAGATAGGTCTCTTAGCAGTGCGGGAACTGTGGTTCTTCTCAGTGTTCGAAAATGTAAGCGCAGTTCATCGCTTATTTCGAGATGTCATAGTGAACAGTGGGCTTCATAGCGTCTACGATAAGTTGCACAATATGCTTCTTTGTCTATGCAAGGGCTGTATGACCAGTAAACGGGTACATTTCCCATGTAGGAGAACACGAAGCACGTGAGCGTAGCCGGTGGAGTGTTTTACCGAATAATACAGACGCAGACGTTAAATGTTTTTCCAACTTGAATGAGTCAAAACTAACCGTTGTGTAAGGATGCCAGCCGTGACTGTTTTTGAAAGATTATGTTGAAAGGTTATGGCACTAGTGCAACGGCATAAGTTTTGGACAGGGGGATGCAGAACCTTTAGGTGTCCCAAGCAGAAGACGGGGGACAGAAGCTCTGGTAGACTTTTTTCACGAATATCTAAACACAGATGCCACAACATGGCAACGTCATTATTTGGCTACTTAGTCATGCATGATTCAGAATGCAACCGAGAGACAAGGGCAAACATTGACTTTGTACGTCTGTGCTTTTCAATTCACATCGTCGGCTGAAGTCTAGCTGGTGCATTTCTTAACGAGATGGGATGGTTCTCAAGGTATCGATTATACATGTCCCTAGCCGCTCATCACGCCTGCAGTGGTACCATTTCTGGCGTTTAAATATTCGCCATCACAGCTAAAATTACTGAGAACTGTGCGCTTCTGACAAAATAAAAACAAAACATCTCATATATCCGCAAAAAGGGAGAACGAAAGAAGAGTGAAAGCAAAACTTGATATAGTAGTTTTTCTATTCCCGGAAAGTGTGTCTTGCTTTGATAATAAATGGTCATTGTCATGTTACTTACGTGGATAGAATGTGTGAACACATGGTGCGCTCCTCGAGGATCAGGACGGTACCATGCTATTACTATATGCAACCATGAAGAAGTAGTGAACAACTCAGTGAACAAGTGTGGCTTCTTGAAGTGATTTTCTTTTATGTTACTGTAAGGAATCGAGCGGACATTTACCGAAAACGTTCGAATTTCACTGACGTAGAGCGCATAGGTTGCACACAGCGTGGCTGTTCCACAGACCCTGAAGTTGAGCAGAAAACCTGAGCACCCTCCCCCCACACATCGTTCACCACGCTCATTCGCTCCACAGAGTGAATAATCTTAAAGCGGGTGTCTCAGCGATTTCACTTGATTGAAAAGAAAAGTGCGTGCGCGCGCACACGGAGATATTCGGCTGGTTCGAAAGCTCGCGTATGCAAACGACGACGTGCGCTTTACGCCTCTCCGGGGTGTCCTCATTCGCCGACTGGATACAGCGTCACTGGTACACAGGCGCCTTGTTCTATGTCCCAGTTCGACCCGCTTCGTGTTGGCATGCATGCAGTAGTTTCGCGCTCCAGTACTTACCACAGCTTACGGCAATACGTGTGCTGCTGTATGAGTTGTACCAACATGGCAACGTTTACTATTTGGCTGCACCTTCCAGCTCAGCAAATATAGTTCCGCATTCTCATAACCAGTGCGATATTTCACTCCAGACTTCCTGATCCGGTTATAAGAACGTGACAGAGACTGCAGTCGTTAGGTGAGCAAATTGAATCTTTGGAGCGACTTCCGTTTGCGGTTATTGCCTACAGTAGGTGATAGAACATGAGAGGAGGAGGCTTATAAATAAATAAGCAAGCATGATGAATAATGGACGTGAGCTTTTTCAATTCATGTCTTCTGCAGTCAGGCAAATTGGCGTGGAAAAGTCTATGCCAGTGATTCCAACATCCGCTAGCTAGCTTTTTGATTTTAACCACAGCTGTGATGTCTATATTTCCCGACTGAAGTGCTCGCAGCCAGCTTCCACTGCAGTGAACATAACTGGCGGCATGACGAGGGTAAGTGAAAGCGACTGGCGATGCAAATCTGCTCCTAGCCACGACGAGGTCGTCTTTGCACGCAGCGATTAGCAAGTGCGAGAAGACGTTATCGTGCCACAGACACAATGTATAGCCTGCGCACGCAGACGCGGCAAAACAGGCCTTGTATGCATGGCGTTCATAACTGCGGCTTTGGTCTTGCCCGTCGGATCGTGTTTCAGAGTAGGAATATGCAAGAACAAAAAGGAAAATGCTGTAGCAATGTAGTAGCGGTGATTGTACATTCAACGTAGCTTTCTCGTGTGAGACGGCCGCAGCGGACGGCACTGAAATTGTTGAAGCGGTGCATATAACATTAAAATTCAACCTTTAGTTGTCCCTCGCGTTATCAATCACACCATCAATAGAGAAATATTATTGTCGGGCAAATGTACAAGTAGAATATTTTTTGTTCAATTCTCGCATTCAAGAATAATTCTTGTCGCGCAAAAGACATTCTAATAATTTCTGACAAAATATTTTTGATTGAAGAAGTCAAGAAGTGTGCATTTCATTGAATTATAATTCACCCGCCGCGGTGGCTCAGTAAGCTAAGGCGTTGCGCTGCTGAGCACGAGATCACGGGATCGGATCCCGGCCGCGGCGGCCGCATTTCGATGGAGGCGAAATGCAAAAACAGCCATGTGCTTGCGTTGTAGTGCACGTTAAAGAACACCAGGTGGTCAAAATTAATTTGGAGCCCTCCACTACAACGTGCCTCATAATCAGAACTGGTTTTGGCACGTAAAACCCCAGAAAGAAGAAAGAGAAAAGATTATTGTTCAGCATATCTAAAAAATTGATAGGTGTACCGTAATCTTGAGTACACGTATAGGCATGAAATTGGTACCATATGGCGTTTTTTACTGTCTGTGGTGCCGCCGCCTCCAACCGCTCTTCTTCTTCCAACAGTACAGCGCGCTCAGCGTCTGTCGCTACCACGGTACAGTCGCTACTCATTAGTGGCACGAGCTCCGAGTGACACTCTTGTTTCTTGTGCAGCAACTTCCGGTTAGGAACCGACTCCCGGTTCGTCACAGAGGTGGGACAAAATTAAAAATAAGTAATAGACAAATGAAAACGGGTAGATGTCGATAGTTCTACTTATGGCTGATGATAGATATGACATCAGAGCACAGGTTTAGTACAGTAAAAAGCTAATTAAGTGTAAGTAATGATTAGAAACAAATAAGGAAAGTCTAATTGCCGTACACCAAAGCAAAGAATCGCACATTTTGTATACCCACCGTATCAGTAATGGCTTGGCTCCATATGCGTGCTGTTTTCCCGCCAGTTCGTTTCGCTCGCTGCTCCGAGTTCAGTTTCCCACCACAGTTTCACAATGGAAGTAGACGACGAGGATGCCGGGCCAAGTGTTGTGTACCGCCGAAGTTTTTGACGATAAGGCCGCCGGGCCTAGTGTAGTGCAGTGTACCTTACATCGTTTACATCAAGAATTCACCAGCATTCTTTGTGTCAGTGTCGTACTTAACCTTATTAACACAAAGTTAACACAAAGAAAACACAAAGTTAACCTAAACAATACACCAGGGTACACCCACGCCGAGGTGCGAGTGCCACTAGCAGACACCTAATTCAAGAATTAGGGTCGTTTCTCTCTTTTTTTTTCTTCCTGTCGCGTCGAAGTGATCGGCTGCAAATCTGCGGCCAACTCACGGACCGCGGGCGTTGAAACGAGCACAGCCAACCTTGTCTCAGCGCTAAAAAATGACAATCAAATGTATGGTGCCCTGTATCTGCCATCTTTCGAAAATGACAAATAAAACTTCATAGCACTACAAGTTAGTTTGAGTGATATTGTGAGCAAACATTAGGAAGCAATCGGAAGCAATATTTTTTTGTAACTTGTTTGGCCAGTAACTAGCGCATGTAATGCTGTCCTGTATAAAGGCTTGGGGGCCAGAGGGCGCATTTTCTTAACTTTTGACTGGTTGTCCGGATGATCTCGTTTTGTTCTCGCAACAATGCCAGGAAAATGGCTCTGGCTTCTGGCTCAAGGTCACTTGAAGGTCGGCGACGACGGGAGCTAAAAGAATTTCATGCTTAAAAAGTTAGGCCACAAGCCTAGAAATTCGTGACTGACAAAATTATTTAACGAAAATTAACATTAGGACTTTCATTTATTTAATGAGCATCATGAAATTTCACTTTGGTTCCGAACCCTGAGTAAGCGTTTTCCTCAAGTGCTGTCTAAATATTTGAGGTGAATGTGATGGGCATTCGCGCCCATTTGCTGCTTTGAATGCCTATCATGTTACGAACTATCTATTAGCCTTGTGGCTATGGGTCCAGACACTTGACTATACTGATTTGGTGCACAACAAAAAGAAAAAAGCTTTGCGACAAGAAGGTTTATATCAACTCTGCAAAATGCAGCTGTTACTAAGTCTCACAAAATTGGTTCTAAGACGTTAAACTCTTTCATCATAACTTAAACTCAAAGAAATGACCAAGTTGCCGTACTTAAAGCGGACAGTTGGGCTAGTTGGGAAGTCATTTCGTGCATTTCCAGCGCTTCAATGAAATAGAACAAAAAACCTGTCCTTGCGTTTTCATCTTCTCTTATTTTTCCTACTTCTTCCAAGCACTGGAAATGCATGAGAAGGTCAAGTGGCCGAACATGGGATGTGTCATAATGACGGCACCGTTTCGGCAAGGGTGTGTGTGAAAGGTGGATCAGAATAGGCGAAGGTACATGTGTACTTAGGCCAAGCCTGATCACCCAGGCTGAAAGCTGGGCTTGCTAGTACGCATTAATGCTTAAGAACAACGCAGCGCTTGTGTTGTCTACGTGTTTTCTTCGCTCCCGTGTTGTTCGTGCTGTTTTGTTCTTGAGCATGGATCCCCAAGGCCTAGATGTGCCTAGAATGCGTCACATCTTTGCGCATGTCATTTGCTGCTGCATAGGGGTGCCTGTGTCTTGCCTGTAGATATTTGTGCTTCGGTTTTCAAATAAACCAATTGGTGAAAGCTAGCTGCTCGTGTCGTGCCCTCCTCTATTGTCGTCCCCTGCTCCAGCGCTTAATATCGTTAATATGTCACACCAACAAGGCCGAACGGCAGCACTGATACAGATCAGCCTACCTGTCTTTCTACGGGACTGTTGCTTGAGGTGAGTCAGTTTTTTTTTCAGGAAGTCACAGACATCTATTTCCGCCACGAACACGCAGCTTGAAAATGGCGAGCATCTACAAAACAAGTGCTCATCACATAATGCTGGTATCGCGTTCTGCACTGGCTATCTTCTGCGCAGCCAGTTGTTGGTCGCTCAATTAAAGCTGTGTACTTAACGCGTGTGGCTAGGATGCGCGACGACCAATAGAGATGCGATGAAGCTGGAAGCGCGTAATTACCCGCTACACGCCTTTTCGCTCAGTGTGTGCTTGTGTGCAGACTCCAGAGGATGATGGCATTGCCGCTGTGACGAGTTGACCCAATTCGGTCTTCTGCATTCAAGGACACCAGCGTGCACTCAGATACTTTAACGCGTCGAGGACTCAGAAAAAAGTCCAGCAAAATAAACGAATGAAGTGGAGGGCCATTAACTATGAAATAGTAGCGGCCGTCACGAAGGTCAGGGTTTCCACTTTCCCGTTAAACTCCTTAGCAACTTTCCAGCCGAAGTCGTGCGTGTTCGCCTGCTTGAAACAGCGAAGCCGAATTACTCAAGTGCTCCGAACTTCGTCAAGCCATTTTCGTTTGGAACTCCTTAACGAGTTCACAAAATAGGTTAGAGAACCGCGTTTGTCTACAGTAATTCAAGAAACAGCAAACAATAGCATTTGCTGCGAAAGGTCTCTGTTCCTTAATTAGGAACAGGCATGCCTGTATTGTTTGTTGCACAGATGCTCTTTTTTAATCAGGTTCCGCTTCTCGTTAGGACGTTATTGTGAATTCGTTGGATTTATATAAATAATAATGGCTCTGCACTGATCCACGCATTGATAAGTAAGTGTGAATACCCTTTGCTTTAACTAATGAAGCACTTTATTTTCTCATTGTACACCTTTAGCCTCACTACATTTACTATAGGTGATATTGTTTAATTTTTGTGCACTTCTAAGATAAAGGCGATATTGCCATCTTTATCCTTTGCAACTTCCAGTATAGGTGCACAGTAATTGGTCAAGATTACAGCATAACTACGGTATAGGAAATACAGAATAACTTCTTGCAGTGTACCGTGTAGTAAAAGTGCACAATATTGTTTGCTGTGCTTCTAATTCAACTGAGCATAGAATAGGATGCAGTCAAAGTTTAATGTCTTATTTCCCGTAATATACAATCAGCGCGATATATAAAATGGGTGTGCTAATATTCGAAAATTTAGAATAACAAATCAAATATATTTTGAATCGAATATTTTTCTATGCCATTCGGTTCTCGAATCAAATGCTTCATATCCTAAACACTGAATATTTACAGATTTTTTTGAAATAATCAGCTCCGGTGTGCACCCATTCGAAAAACTAAAACAGCTAGAGGTTCATTTTTCTCGCTTGCATTTCTGGATTACCCGATTGTGACGCCTAGCCAAGGTTTTAATCCACATGGTGCTCAGTATGAGTCTCGGGGCGATACGGCTGCCTAATTCTTGTGTGGCTCGGATGCTGCTGCTAATCTCATCAGTGGCCCTGATGCTGATGTGCTATCAATCTGATATTATTATCATATCACATGAGACAGTTCGCTTATCAATCAAATTCTGTCCCGGATTATTCTGTTGACCATGATTTTGGCAGTATTGATACTTTCGCTTCGCTTAGGAAGCTGTCATATTGCTGCACATTTTTGATTGTTTTATTGCCTGACTTTCACACCCAAAAGATGGTGAGAAAAATGGTGGCCCTCCCATAATTGAGAGTAGATGTAAACATGAAATAGCCACCGGCAAAGCCGATTGCTGTCGCCACGCAGGCCTAATAGCTTACTTAGCTGAAATGAACCTGTTTTCAACTGAACCTCGTTGCAAGTCTCTTCTCGGCCAAAACACCCTGCGCGGCGTGCCGGACGCTGCCAGCCTGGTCACGCAGCATAGCGTATGTAACGCGGTCCTGTACGAGGGGTTAGGAGGCAGAGACCACATTTCTTAAGTTTTGATAGGTTGCCCGAACGATCTCGTTTTGCTCTCACAAAGACACCCGGGTGTTCTTGCCGGTTTTCTTTTCGTGCTCGCGCTCATTCTCGTCTTGAGTGCCCGGGTAACGGCTCTGGAATTTCGCTCAAGGTCTCTTGAAGGTCGTCGATAACGGGACCTAAAAGCATTTCATCCTTAGAAACAGTATCTTGAATACTAAGTCCCTGCTATATAGGCACCTATTCCAGTATACACTGTATTAATAATACATCGTATGCTGCATAGAGCTTATCTCAGTGCAGAACGTCTTTGTCTTATTTTGTTTACCATGGTCGTTCCTGAATGTTGCAGGTAAAGTTTCGCAGAACTAATGCACACAAATAATTTCTAGTGATATTGACAGATTATCATTAACTGTGGTGGTTGGCAAATTTACGAGACACACCTGGGTGAGTGGCACAATTGAGCCTTTGTCTGCAGGAGTTTGGTCTTACCATCGTGTGTAAATCATGCCAGAAACACAAGAATGCCGACTCGTTCTCACGCGCACTGTTCAAACTTTTCAAACACTAGGCGGAGGATGAGAGCGGCTTCCTGGGAGCCCTCACCTAATCGTTGAAACCAATTCCAAAAGCTTTTGCTGTACAAACTGAGCCGTCTGAATCTTCATAGCAACCTGTTAAAATGGATCGAAAGCCTCCTAATCAATCGTTCATAATTCGTCAGTACTAATGGTCATAGCTAAAAAGGTATTCATGTGCACCGCAAGGTTCTGTATTAGGTGTTCCTTTATTTATTATTTGTAATAACAATCTTCCTCCAGAAATATTCTCAAATGTTCAGATATTTGCCTACGACTGCGTGGTTTTCTTGCGACGTGACCAACCTCGATGGCATAAACACGCTGCAGGCTGATCTGAACATTATTAATAGCTGGTCTAAGAAATGTTTAATGAAACTTAATACTGACAATTGCAAGCTAATGAGAATATCCTGAGCGACTCATGCCTTACTTAGATATTGCCTAAAAAACAATACTCTTCATTCTGTCGACAGCTACAAATACTTTGGCGTTCATAATATGACTAACCCAACTTGGGCTGTTCATACTGGTTACATAATTAGCAATGATAACAGGATGCTAGGTTACTTGCACCGAAATTTTCATTCTGCTCCGTCTACTCTAAAAGTGCTGCTTCTATACGATACTAACACCCCCAAAGCTAGAATATGCATCGGAAGTTTGGGATTCATCTCAAGATAAGTTGATTACTTCTCTTCAACTTGTTCAAAACATTCCTGTTCATTTCATTCTTTCTAACTACAATAGAACAGCTAGCATAGGCATTACGAAGATAACTTCGACTTACCGTTCTTGGCACCTCACCGCAAAATATCCCATTTAGCTTTGTTTCTTAGGAGGCGGAGGAGGAGGAAGAGAGAAAGAGAAGGCAGGGATGTTAACCAGAAATGCGTCTGGTTGGCTACCCTACTCTGGGGGACGGGAAAGAGGGAATAGAAAGATGAGATAGAGAGAGGTTCTACCATCATCCTGCACAGCGAAAAGATGTAATTTCTCAACCACTTATGTTTCTCATCGCATTATTCATTATCACAAGGTAGAGATTAAGTCATGTCACAATATAAGTCTTTTTCAGTCATTTCTTCCGCGCACATCTCGAAACTTAAACCACCTTCCTGCACCCATCGTTACTATTACGGATAACAATGCCTTTAAACAAGCACTAGCTAGCCATTGTATAAATAGCAGATAAGTCGTACTCGCCACACCTTATTTGCCTTCTAGTTATTGCCTGAATTGACTTTACGTTTACTATAGTTAGTTTGTTAGCTAACATTGTATAACTAACAGCAATTATTCTCCTTTTCTATATTGTAACCTACTTCATCCAAATACGGCACCTTGACGTTTTTGTAAATGTTCTAAACACTCCCCTTTGCAATGGCTCCGGCTGTGAAGACATCTTCAATAAAAATAACTAGTAAAGGTGTCCCACTCCCATTTGCATCCGGTTCGATGTCATTGTTGGTCGCGGGATCGAATCCCGGCCACGGCGGCCGCATTTCGATGGGGGCGAAATGCGAAAACACCCGTGTGCTTAGATTTAGGTGCACGTTAAAGAACCCCAGGTGGTCCAAATTTCCGGAGTCCCCCACTACGGCGTGCCTCATAATCAGAACTGGTTTTGGCACGTAAAACCCCATAATTTAATTTTTTTTTCGATGTCATTGTTTCGCAATTTGTTCTTGATCGGTTTGACAGAAGTTTATGCGGCCACCCAATAAAAAATATCACAGTTGAGCCTAAGAGCGAAGCAATGAATACGATAGCAACATGTTAAAATATTACACAAAGTGTAAAACTCTTAGCTGTAGTGGCAGTATGAATTGAAGTGAACGTAAGCTAAGTAAAAACCAGCTGTTGTTCTAGGGCCCTCTGTTTCAATCCCCCCATCGGACAATTTCATTTATGTGTATTAAATAAAGCCAATGTCTTTCTTAGCAACTTTACCACCACACTTTCGTATCAGGTATGTTTCAAAGCGATTTACTGGGCGGATCCCGGAGGCACAGCCGCGCCAATAAAATCACATAATTTTCAGGCTAGAGCTCCGTTATTGTTTCTCACTTTTAAGATCTATGTCTTAGAAGATTAAAGGCATGCACTGTCGGTGTTTCGTTTCATGTGATTTGTTTGTCGGCTGCTATTCTCGAAACTCTGAGGAATACTTTTATCAAGAATTTAAGACCTGACATGAGCCACTTATGTGATAGAATGGTGTAGCAATATAACCCGCATATACATCATGTCATATACAATGGCGTGGCATATACCATACACATACCTAAATATATACGGAGCCTCACGCTGACGCCGACGACGAAAATTCGCTTGGTGTGTCAATATAAATGCTATCACAATAAAACGGAGGTATATTAGTAGTTGCGATGTGGTTGTTGCTTCAATGGTTTAATTGTTTTCATTATCTGGTAAAATTCAGCTGCTAACAATTGAAGCCACATTCTATCATGCCGCTATACAGCTTAATTTCTGTTCCCGACTCATTATGTTCAGGCTAGGACTTGAACAGCTCTTGAACAGCTAGGACTTGAACTCGGCTCTTGTCTTTCCCTCATAAATTGCATCCTATTCTTGATGAATCATCCTGCGCTGACTGCATATTCTTGGACTTCTCGAAGGCATTTGACAAAGTCTGTCATCAGCTACTACTGCACAAGCTATGTTTTCTTAACGTTGATTCTAACATTTTTAGGTGGATTGAATCCTTCCTTCTTAACCGATTACAATTCGTTAATACTAATGGTCATAACTATGCTTTACTGACGTACATTCTGGCATTTCTTAGGGGTCCGTCCTTGGACCCCTTCTATTCCTAATTTACATTATGATCTGCCTTCTGTTGTTTCGTCTGAAGTCTTTCTTTGCGTTGTAAATTGTGCTATCTTTCGTTAAATTAATACTGATAGAGATAATAAAACTCTCCAATCTGACATAGTGGTTGTATCCATTTGGTGTAAAATATGACAAATGGAACTAAACGAAAAAAAAAATGCAAGATTATGCGTGTCGCCCGAAACTCTAACAGTCCTCCTATTTATTTTTTAAACAGTGTTCTATTAGAATCCGCCACAGCTTACAAATACCTAGGTGTTCCTAAATCATGTAATTTAAATTGGACAGTGCAAACAGAATACATTATTAACAACGCTAACCGCATGCTGAGATACCTTCGTGGCAACGTTTACACCGTTCCTTCTTCAGTTAAACTAATACTTTACAAAACCTTAATACGACCAAACCTTGAATACGCTGTTTCTGTATGGGATCCTATGCATGTAAAGTTAATTACTGCCCTGGAACTTGTCCGAATAACTCGACTCATTTCATGCTGTCTAACTACAATCACGCTGCTAGCAAACAGTCATGAAACCCAGCCTTTTCCTTCCGTCTCTGGCAGCACGTCGAAATATTAGCCGCTTGAATTTATTTCATAACGTATACTACTATACCGTTCTTCGCGACATATTTATTCTAGCACGCAATATATATCCCATCACATTGATCATTGCTATAAGGTATAGGCACGGCCGCTGCATAAAAAAAAAAAAAGGTGCGGCCTGTCGCGTGCATCGAAAACGGTGTGATCCGCCGTGGCGCTACACGCCGGGGGCTGTTGTCTGGCATCGGCATAGCAAATGCGTCAGAAACGCGCTTGGAACGCCGTCGCGCGTGCAAGCCGACGCGTTCCATCCCCGTAAGCTAGTGCCGTTCGGCCCAGCCAAGCGGCCGACAATGCAACTACGGCCGTCACGTTTGCTCCCATAGCGGCGCGCCCGACGCGACAGGCGGCACCTTTTTTTTTTTTTATTCAGCGGCCATGGTATATATTCCATTTTGTAAAACAAAAACATTTTCTGAGTTCTTCCTTCCACGCACAGCAATCGAGTGGAACCACCTTCCTGCTGACATTGTATCAATCATTGATAACCAACGTTTTCGCGAAGCACTAACCACCATTATTTAAGTACATGCCTGTTTGAAATTGTTATTATTATTCACTGTATCTTGCTGTTGCTTTTTTGTTTGCATTTTTTCCCACTGCCCGTATGTAATGCCTTTGGCCTTGAGGGTAAATAACTAAATCAATGAACGAATAAATAAATAAATAAATAAATAAATAAATAAATAAAAATAAATAAATAAATAAATAAATAAATAAATAAATAATGAGACCTTATTATCTATACAATAACTACTTTCAGACCTGTAGAGCTCGGATATCGTCCTCTTTTACTTTATGTCGCAGTGCTTTTTGCATAACAAGTGTGAAAGCCGCATTCCGTGCCCACTGTCTGTAATCGAATATGTGCCTTATCTACCCGGCACCTGTCGGAGTAATATCTGTCTTGTAGAACTGCGCTAACGAATGCAAGGACAAAATACAACCGCTCGAGTAAATAAGCGCTTGTGTATCGCTTTTTTGTCTCCATGGGCGCTGTTTTGAATATGATTTTACATCAGCTCACCCAACTTTCAATTTATTCAGCAATCGATTGGTCAGTGTCCATCCTCCAGGTTCTGGGTGAGAAATGTATAATCCGCATTTCGGGCTTGTCATCGCTGGCCGCTTGGTAGAAACGCCTCAAAAATTCTGTATATATGCACACACACACACACACACGCACACACACACACACATATATATATATATATATATATATATATATATATATATATAGAGAGAGAGAGAGAGAGAGGAACCGAGAACGAACTCTCTTACTTGGAATGGAGAAGTTTAGCGCTGCATGTTATGCTGAGGAAAATAAAGCCAGCTGCAAAAGCCTTCTCTGAGAAATACGAACGAGCGTCTGAACCTTAAACTTTGTGCAGTTGTGCTCACATTTCTCGTACTCACCTGATATTCAAAAATATCCAAGAAACAGGAGAGCAGTTTACTTTTCATGCAGCATTTGTTTGATGTTTCTGAATCCCATTTATGTTGATTTAAGAAGAAAAAAGCCAGAAAGAAGTTCAAACTTATATATCTAATTATTACACGTGATAAAGTTTATACAGAATATAAAAACCTAGCTGTCCTGTTGAATGATATAAGCCTGAAGGTTACATGATAGACCACAGTGGTTGAACTTCCCTTTCTCATGCAGCATTCCAGCACGTGAACCTAACTCGTTAATGGCCAGCGAAGGTAACACTGCGAAAAAGACAAAAAAAAGAAGCTCAGTGTTGCTATGCCTTCGTTTTGTACGCTTCAGCATCAACGGTTCAATGCACTCACGCGTTAAAATATTTCTACATAGTTTTTTTTTAAAGCTCAAGTGACCCTAACGAGCGGAAAAAGTGTTTGCTGAGTACAATTCACTAATGACCCGTCATGACGGCATGGGAAAAAGTTCAGCTACGTCATGTCTTCGTTTCGTATGCCTTAAAGCCGGATGTCACTTTGCTGTCGCCTTTGAAATAATTGGGTATTTTATTTTTTAAGCTTAGACAAGCCTGAAGAGGGAAGAAAGTTCTTCCAATGCTACTCACCTAGATCCTTTAAGACAAAGGCCCTTCAGTAACTGATGACACTGCTGTAATTATCGTCGGTAACTTTCATTCTCATCTCACGATGAGAATTGCACGACACGTGTTCAATTTTACCATTTCAGGCATGTTTTACCAGCTGTGGTCCATGCTTTGTTTACACAAGGCTCCTGCATTTTGTTTTTAATCAAGATCTTTTTACCGCAGCTGACAACCATTCTACCATCACATACTTCATTTTAAACATATTTTTGTCCCCGCACGCGTATCCCGTTGATTAGGTGGGGAAGTTATTGATCGCTCGGTAATTATTGTTCTTTAGATAATTTTCACGTAGACTGAATAAGAAGGCATTACCATCTTCCATTTTATCACGCATCACGCCAAGACTGGAGCTATCCTTGGCTTCTACTTGCTAGCAATAATCATATGCGGCATATGCGAATGTTGAGAAAATATTTTCAAGAGAGCATTTCCTTTTTGAGCTTCATATAATGTTTATTTTGAAGAACTTGATTTCGTTCACATATGTTGGCAGGTGTATCTGCAATATTTTCTTTTAATGAGAGGTATGTTGTGCCGAGAAGAAGTGTTCTATAGCCTTCGGGTCATTTTGTGATACCGTACCCTTCCGGTCCCATTGCAGCTTATCAGGCATCAGAGGGGTTCAAGCGCGCTATTGGCTTACGAAATCTTGTTTTATACGTTTTACATATGTTGTATGTAAACGGGGGCAAGACGTGCCAAAACAACGATCTGATTATGAGGCCCGTCGTAGTAGGGGACCCCGCATTATTTTGACCACCTTGTTTTCAGTAACGTGCGCCCAATGCAAAGTACCCGAGAATTTTTGGTGTTTAATCCCATAGAAATATGGCCGCCGTGGCTGGGAATTAAACCCGCAACCCTGTGCTTAGCAGCGCAACGCCACAGACACTAATCCAGCACCTCGGGTAAGCTTCCTTTTACCAGCGCTTGCATGCGATCAAAAGTTTGCAAGAAAGCGATCTCATAGACGCAGCATGCAACCTCCCGTCAAATTATTCTTACAACATAATAAAGTAAAAAAAAAGCAAAGAAAGATGTTGGTTGATCCCTGTTTCAAAAGAATTGGTCATAACACCACCACAT
The DNA here is from genome assembly GCF_013339745.2 of Dermacentor silvarum. Classification (NCBI taxonomy): domain Eukaryota; kingdom Metazoa; phylum Arthropoda; class Arachnida; order Ixodida; family Ixodidae; genus Dermacentor; species Dermacentor silvarum. Next base: position 55,498,244 of record NC_051159.1, on the reverse strand, counting down.
CCGCCGCCTAGGTTTATGAGTGGTGGCGCTGGCTAACACTCCCGTTGTTAGTTCTAGTTGTAGAAAACATAAATACCCCAGAAAGTGCATGGGAAAACGGCTCCGTGGTAGCTCAATGGCAAGAGCATCGCACGCGTAATGCGAAGACGTGGGATCGCTCCCCACCTGCGGCAAGTTGTTTTTTTTTCATCCATTTTCATTTCAATTAATTTATCATTTCTTTATTTCAATTAGTAAGTACAAGTATTTTCCCCTATGTTGTGCTTGCTGTCGTTGTTTGTTGGCTTCATATGATATGATTAATAAATCGGGCCTCTCGGTTCCCTATCTTCTCGTTCAAAGTGGAACGTGTATTTTGAAAAGCCGGGACAGCTTTCTTGCACATTCAGAAATACAAGTCCATTATTGTGCACATTCTTTTATTCACATACCGTTCTGCTCGAAGGGCGGAGCAATGACTGTGATAACAAGCACTTGAGGGCTGTACTGCTGCGCAGCATAAACAACACCCCGAAGGCTGCCAGGCGCCCTAGGTATGCCGGACAGTGAGTTCATATGAGGGATAACTGCACCGTTAAAGCTCCGCCGGCATCGCGCGTGCGGGCCTTTACATATATTCAAAGGGGAGCAGAAGGGCGAGCACGGCGTGAGCCACCACGATGCCACCCGGCGTTGACGGTTGTGGAGGATTTACCTTCGAAAAAGCGCCAGAAACGTGCCAGGAATGTTGTTGCCCGTACACGCCGCATGGGTTAGACAGCAAAAACATTTCAAGCCCTACACTCTCTACTACCCTTATAGGTAGGCGTCCAAGCTGCCGGTCTGAATTTCTAAGGAATTACTCAGTAAAAAAAAAAAAAAAACTAAATAAAAGCAAATGCTACCTCAATATCCATATTGAAACAAATATACGTCAAGAAGAGCACAATTCGTTTAATAAAGCAAATCTCTTTAACTTTCTATGCATACTTTCCTAAACATCAGGCAGGCAGAAAACTGCAATGCATTGTTATATCGAGCGTTTGCGTGATGATGGTTGTGTGACGTACGTACATGGAACATATTTCCTCTGGTGCCCTGCAGAAAACACTTTCGAGTTAAAAGAAGAGGAATGCCATCAATACAAATACACGACACCTAGGGCAATCTTTCACTGCTGGCAATAGGTACTTGGTCGTTCAAAATTGCATAGGCTAGCCCAAGTGGTTTTGACGGCTGATAATCTTTCGATCGCCTAAACCCACTAACGGAGTGGGCGTGATTCAAGAAGCGCACTTGCATGGCACTTGTAGTGTTGTTTTTAGGCCGCCTACAATACACGCCAAGCTCATGCGTCCTCATTTCACCTTGTTCGATACATCGGCGGGCGTCGTGCTCCCGCAACTATATTTCTTACACAAGCAGTACATGTGGCAGAGCCAAGCGCTTGCCGGTGCTTAGGTAGACACATAATTCAAACCGGCGCTACGCTTTCGCTGCCACCGTTCGAGCGCGGCATTTTTCTTTTTTTAAGCGGAAGTACCTAAGCGAACGCTATCCAGCGGGCAGCCATGATTTATGGTCGTTCCTCGTCCTTGGCGCTCCAGTACTTGGCCATCTAGCAACGAAGAGCAAGCTCTCTTCTTTTTCTCCCCCGGAACTCGATTGCATAACCCTTTTTTTTTTTTTTTGCTTAACCTTGGAGTAACCGGCGGTTCTCGCCTAACGTGACGGCAACGCGACCGGCCCGACCGAGCAGCAGGGTCCCCTCTCGATCGGGATGGGAAGGAGGTGGCCCGTGGAGCAGTGCGAATTTTGAAGGTTAGAGGGCGCAACGTGCCGCGTATTCAGTTTCATCTCGACTTAGCGCGATTCAAGGGTGAGGCTGCTTTAAATGCGCTAAATCAACTGCTGCGCCTCACTCAAAATCAGAAAAATGAAAGCGAGAACCTCGACAACGCGCGTGAAAGCGGATGTATTTCAGATATACGGGTTCATTATCTGATTGTCGCGTTAACAGGTTATCACACTTACATTTACGCTGCTCAACACGGTGCTGTTGTAGAAATCGCAAGATATGGGTGCAGAGTGGCAGTTCATATTCTTTCTTTGTTCCTAGTAGGTATTGTTAGACTATCGAACCACCATCCGCAGCGGCAACTATGCATTGTAAAGAGGTGTGTCAGCCGCTGTTCTTTAATGAGCCAAATGACGTAACTAGGCCATTACTATAGAAATAGGGCAAATGCAAAATAAAGAAACAACGAACGTTGTTACACGATTTCACACTGAAAACCCCAGTTTTCGAGTCAAATTAAAGCTACTGACAGAACGCATAATTTATTTGTAGTGCATTCAATGCCTTTGTAAGGGGGGAGATGTTACATGAGCGGTGAGTTGTTTTGATACATAACGTGTTCCATCATAGTTTGAAGTGAGTTGGGTTTCATTCAGTCATTGGCGGGAAGTTTATTCTAGTCCTTTATTTTGGCGTGTCGGCGAAGAACCAGGAACCGCGGCAAACACTACAGACTTGAGATAGTTATACGATCCTACCTTAGTTGGTGCGGTTTGTGCAGCGGTAGGCTGGCGTCATGTCATCTGTCCGAGGTGGTTCACGCAAGAGTGACTATGCGGCGTGAAGCAACGCTGCGGGAATAGATTTGCAGATTTGTAGTTTCCATGAGCTACAGGTGTTTAATGAATAAGAGTAAATATATCATTTTGTACAGGTTTACATGATTGGAGGCATGTAAATATGTAAATAATAGACCCGTTAGCAAGCTTGCGAGGGCGGAAGAGGCTTTGGTTTGAGTGGGGCACCAGGTAAAAGCGACGTACTTCTGGAGTACATCAGTGAGTATGCCACGAAATTCTGGATGACACGATAGGAATAGTAGCATAGTCCAACAGAACGTCTCACGTCTACGGGGAAGATGGAGCAGGAAAGTTCTGGACAGCGGGAATCTGGCCCTGGTCAAGTTGAACGCTAGTGTCAGTGTCGAGATGGCCAAGAATGGCAACTTCAAGACGTCCAAAGTGACAATTGGAGGAGTTCAGTTGCAGGCCGGCGCATCGGAATACATCAAGAATGGCCGACAGACCCGTTAAATGACTTGAACAGTTTTGAAAATCTATCAAACATCACGTCGGGTATGTCTACCGAGATTTGCCAAAGTCAGGTCGAAGCTATATGAACTGCTGGTTGCTGTAAAAGAATGCATTGATTGTAATGGATATATAGGCTTTCACAACGCCTCTGGTATTGCGGTTAGTGATTTTTTGGAACTTTTGACCTTTTCTCTAAGGTCAACATACATTCCGTGGAAAGCAAGCCGTATACCTTCAGAAAAAGGGCGTATGTATTGCATCATGTAGAGTAACAATTCTCAGTGATTTGTTTTTGGCCAGATTAAAGAAGTGCTGGGCTGTTTGGATGGAAAGAGTGTGGCAACAGTCTTTCGTTACGTTGATGACTACATCGTGCTGTGCTTGGCTGTTTGGATGCAAAGAGGTATTGATGAGGTGCAGGAAAATGAGTTTGTCGTTCTAGATACGTTTAAAGACTGTTTTAGGCCCCTTTAATTGACGTATGAAATGCCGAGTAACAATACTCTTTAGTTTCTTAATTGGCGCTAAGATTGTGTTCAGATCGGACAAAATCTGTTGGTGCTTTAAACCACGAAGTAATAAGCCGAGTTTGCCGTATACCTCGGCACATTCTAAATTGTTCAAAAGGGGAATCATCAATCTATGTTTTCTGAATGCAGTTAAAAATTGGGTTCGCATCAGATGCAATCAAGTCTTCGCTAAGAGTCTGAGCGATTGTTACAAGCTGGATACCCGTTGCATGTGCAGTGTTCTGTTGCAGAATCTTTGCTCCGAAGATTGCGCATGGAGATTAACCGGTCACAGGCTACATCTCCCAACACACGTCAAAATGTGGCTGTCGTTCCATGTATTCATAAGCCGTCCCAAAATATCAAAAAATTGCAGGCCACTCGAAAGTGAATGTTGTTTTTTTGCACCACATTAGCTCATAAATATCTGCAATCCGAGGAACGTTCCTGATAAACGAGGCTGGAATAAGCAGCACAAAGATCCTTTGATATGCTGGGCTACTAATGTAGTTTACAGTATTCCACTGTCATGTGGAAAGCAATACATAGGGTAAACAGGGAATGTTTCAACGATAGGTTGAATAAACACGTGCACAAACTAAATAACGCGGAACGTGATGGTTGGTTAGCAACCGTTATCCGCGAGATAATAAAGTCTGAAAAGATATTTTACTAGGTCAGCCAGTATCAGCCCACCTTCTGTACACCTGTCAGATAAAGAGCTGTCCTTTCCTAGAAGGTATTGTGCGCAAGTGCAATGGTGATACGGCGCTTATATAAACCCGGTGCATGCCCCGCTGCCTCAGTTGCTGCTTCGGTTTAGTCACGCTGCGACGTCCGATGCGCTGAATGGACGCCAACGAATCTGTCAACGAACTGTCTGGCACCTCTTCAAACAGCAGCAGCCAGTTCATTAACAGAACCGCGAGCACCTCTGAAGACAAGGCTGCGCAGAGAAGAGCTCGCGACGCAGAACGTAAACGTCGGTGACGCGCAGCGGATCCAGATTCAGTTCGCCAACGCGAAGCCGCTTCGAAACGTCAGCGTCGAGCAGCGGATTCCACACTTCGAGAACGCGAAGCCGCTTCGAAACGTCAACGTCAACGTCAGCTTCGAGAACGGGAAGCCGCGTTGGTTCGTGAACGTCGAGCAGCAGAACCTGAGGTTCGGGACCGTGAAGTTCAACGTAAACGTACGAAGCGAGCGGCGGAACCCGACCTTCGAGAACGTGAAGCCGCGTTGGTTCGTGAACGTCGAGCAGCGGATCCTGAGCTTCGGCAACGTGAAGCAGCGTCGGCTCGAGAACGTCGAGCAGCAGCACGGCGTTCACCCGATGTGATGGTGACCAAAGCAAGTTAACACGTAATAAAAACATAATAACACGAAGTTAACAACGTTAATAACACCGTAATAACAACGTAATTAACGCCGTTATAACGACCGCGATGCTCCGCATCAGCCCATGGTTCCCCTCGGGAAGATAGTGTTTTTTTTTTCTTTGGCTCCACTCTTGCTTGCGCCGCAACAAAATAAATAAATTGATAATCTTTCTAAAGGGAACACGCATATTCGTTGTTAGGGTGGATAGTTGGGCGTGTTGGTTAAGCTTGATTGCGCTCCCTGTATAAATTAGTGGCGTTTTTTCTGATTAAACATTGTTGGAAGTGGCGCCCTTTGTGTGTGTACTCTCTGTTCGTCCGTCGTCGTTTTCCCGCCTTCACTTCAGATCACGCGTATTCGAGTTTAAGCCTGAAGACGCAGCATGTAAACTGCCTGAACTGTGCACTGGCTGACTCTGTCTAGCGCACCTATGATTCGCAGAGTCGGCTTTTGGTCGCTCGAGAAAGTGGCAGTATTAGCGGACACATAGGCAGACAAGCTCTGTTCCCGCTGCACTTGCCTGGATCTATACTCATATATCCGTCCGCAGAAGACGATAGTCTGTGTGGTCCACACCTAATGGCCGAATGCCTCAGCTGGTATATGGTATTATCGCGGGGAAGTAGGAGGGTGGTTATATGTTACTATTACAAAGGTTATCATTGCCTTTTCTTAAACCTAGTGAACGAAATGTGAATATATAGTGTCGCGCGGTGTGAAAACCTTTCTTCTTGATGTGTGGTCAAAGACATCTTTTAACATATATTTTACTGCTGTTTCGAACAGGGCTCCATCCTGAAAACAAAGTACGACCAAAGAGAACACCCCTGGGCGCTACACGAGCCGTACATTGTGGGAAACGTTAGACCTTTTGTTTGCTGAAGTACAATATATGTTTAGGATCAACACGCTCGAAATGTTACATTGGATTTTGAGAAGCGAAAACGGGTCTTGTTCAGAGTAATCAAGGCGACGTAGGTGTATTTGAAGAGCGGCCAGTTACAAGGCGTGCTTACCTAGCTTCCGGAGTTGCTTTTATGAGGGTCCCTATAAAACCGAAGGAGGGGTGCTACCACTGCATATGAAGTTTAGCTCCGGGGTCGATCCAGCATGTCGATGAGCACGACCTGCGCCTAGTAGTTTCAGTCACTCCGGGTCACTAATAAAAGGTGGCGAAACAGGTGGTAACTCTATTTCCCATCTTTGAAGGACTTCGAAACACTGCTGAAACTTTGCCAAAGGCTTCTTTTAACCGGGCTTCACATCAGACAACAATCAGACAACGCTTATCTTCAAATTTAAAGATGGCTGACGCTAAATCTTAGTGATAAAGATTCTATTTTCATTTCATTCGTTAGGAATGAAAAAGGCAGCAAAACGTTGGCGCATTCACCGTTATAACAAATATGGAAGCAGATGTTTTTGCATCCAGATATTGATACTGTGAGTCGGGCTAGGAGAATCTCAAGAAATCCACCAGCAAACATGGATAAATTTTCTGCCAGCGCTTCAAAACTTGCAGACAAAAGGCAGCATTTGATTGGAATTGGCCTAATACAAAGCCTCGAACGGCTTTGTTGCCATCGAAGTTTCTTCATCCAAACAACTGTATCTGACGCTTGGCCTTCGCGGATATATATTACATTGATGGGAATAACGGTGTTACGTTCGACGTCTGCGGCAGCGAAGAGAACATAGAACACTTATTCTGCCACTGTCGTCGATTTCAGTCGCAAACACACTCTCTATCGCATTGCGACAACTGGATGCTCAGACGTTATCCGTGCAGGCACTACTCGACGATCACCCCCAACGCTCATCGTCCCACAAAGCTGCGAAGTCACTTTTGTGTTTCTTGAGGGAGGCTGGCCTTTGTGAATGGCTTTCACTTGGCAGGGCCCTCTACGCGCGTGCGAGAACTCATCGCTGATCGAGGGACTAGCACACTATGAAGTCTGAACTCGCCATTGAATCGCGAAATGTGAGCTTGAGCTGGCTCTTGTTTACGATGTTGCTCTCAAGCATCCGGTTAGCAATCTATACCTTCGCCAAGTCGTGCACAATAGTCAGGCATGGCGAGAACTCACAGATACCCCCCCCCCCCCCCCCCCCCCCGGCAGCACAATATCTGTATATATTGTAGTGAAGAGGAATGCCCGGCGCTGCAGCCACATCGCCAGTCGTCCGGGAGGCGCAAGCTTGAGATTGCCTGAGCTGTTCTGGTTGATACACGCCCTGCTGTTCTCTTGTCCTGTATTCATATCAGATTCTGGTGGAGGTACGGGGTATCGATCCCCGTACCTCTCGCTAATATGAATCTAATATTAATAATATGAATAGAATCTAATGTGAATACAGGACAAGAGAACAGCAGGCCGCGTGTATCAACCAGAACAGCTCAGGCACTCGAGCTCGTGCCTCCCTGCCGACTGGCAATGTGGCTGCAGCGCCGGGCATTCCTCTTTACTACAATCTATATACCTTTAGGAGGTTTGCAATACTACGTTGAATTATTGTGGAAGCGACCTGGCTTAACTTGGATCTTGCTATATACATTCCGATTACGTTTTTTCACGTAATCTTTCACTACGATGTAATATACAGGTGAAGAAATTATTGAACCTCCTTTTCCAGTTCCGCCACACACTGAGTATCGCCACAAGGTTTGCATTCCACTTTTTAAAACCAAAAGCAGCTCTGAATGTTTTTTTTCGTATTATTTTGTTACGCGAACACACACTTCCGTACCTAGAATACATTCCTGCCCTCGAAGCAACACTAGAATACAATACATAAAACACATAAAAACACACTTTGGCATAAAAACGACTTGTGGTTCTTGCCGCTTTTAGTGTAATCAAGGAATTCTTACGGGTCCCGAAACGTCTCTGTGTTATTTTCACCGTGACTTGGTCAGTTACCGCCATTTCTTCATCATCATGTTACCTGACAAGACGAACGTTCGCCGAACTCTCGACTATAAAGTTAAGTGTACTTGTTGAGAAGCTTGCATCCTGACGAAACGTGTTCACAGGCCATCCCTGGCTGCGGCCACGCCATCCACAGGCGCACTTCTTATGGTAGCTCGCAGCATTGTCCCTACGGAACAGTTTCGTAGCTTCCGAAGAAATCCTCGAAAGCCGTGCGTCTTTCGCACGTGCTTGCCGTGACCTAAGAGATAATTTGCAAGGAGTGCAGCCACTCGAATGCTTATGCTTGTCTGCATAACAACGTCATGCAACGGGGATCGTAGTCGGATCGCTCGGCCAGGAGTTTACGTGATGCCGGCCATCCCGACAGGTTGCAAGATATGTGATATTAGAGATTAGAGAAAGGTTAGAGAAAATAAACATTTCTTTTACTGCAGTCGCAGATAAATTTATGAATACACGTTCCAAAATATGTAATGTTCTAACGAATTGTGCAATTCCTCTACTGGTTTCGATTCAATGTCGGCTTTCTTTTTGGCGACTTCAATAATGCGCAGTTGTTTCTCGCGGCGTCGCCGCTGCTGGGAGGCGGCCCTCAAACTTTCGGAGCTGGAAGATCAGCTCTGCACCGTCCGGCAAGACGAAGATGCCGCCCGAGTCCAAGGACTTCGAACCGACACCTAAGGCCACTAAAACCAAACTGCCGGCTCTTTCAATAAAGTTTATTTCTTCTTCTTGCGGAAGTAGTAGAACAGTGAATTCGACCTTTCTAGTGTTCTTAGATAAATGCTTTGAACTAACGCACAGCTGGCAAAACATTGCATAGTGGATAAAGGGGATGTGAGAAATATAACAGAATGCAGAAAAAAAAGATAATCTCCCAAGGTATTTGCTTTTGAACGAGGTATTGCGCACTCAATTGCTTGACCATCGTCTGTCTTCAATGTGTCGTATGTCTTCGTTCTGGAACTACGCTCGGGGAGGGGATGAGGGCGGTGGTGGGGGGGGGGGGGGGGTGTAGGTGTTCTTCGCTGGCACTTAGCGTCAATGAAGATATATGACATCCTTAAGTTGACAGGCAAAAAAAAAAACGACGGTTTCACGCTGCAGGCGATGCATTGATAACGTCAGCAATGTTTTCAGGTGTGCTTGAGCTCGTTGACCGGTGTTCTAATGACACGCGGGACGGCATGTTGGTGTGACGTAAAACCCGAGGTAACTGCAGCTGCACAGGACTAGTAGTGCTGGTCTTGGCTGCTGCCTGCCGGTTGTCTCACAGCGCTGACGTTGATTGCCTCGATAGCAGCGTCGGCGAAAAACCGTACTATCGAGACATCCTATGCTGACGTGATGAAGAGCGCATACAACAGCTTTGGAGGCGACGTGCATCGACGCTCACGAGGTATTTGCGGCGTAGAATCGTAAGCATTCGTAGTCATTTTTTTAAAACTAAATTTACTGTCTACAGACTACTTCAGGCTGCTTCAAACTACTGTGTAGACTACGGCGTCGCATGCAGTAAAAAGCTGCAAAGCAGGAAGGCTAGTGTTTCTGCCCGCAACGCTCATGCACGCAGCGGAACGTAAAATGATGACCTCGTTTTTCACAGCGAAGTGAACTGGGCGTCTGTCGCGTCTCTGAAGAGATTCAACACTACACGCTTGGGGACAGCCAAGCTCCATCGACCGTGACAGCCCGACGACGGCGCTGCCGATGGTGTGAACGCCCCTCGGGTATCCCTATAATAGCTATCGGAATAGAATAAGCTGCGTTGTCTACGCTGCATATGCACTGTTCTTAACAATCCACATGCTAACGAAAACGTAGACGGAGCCGAAATTCACTCAACTTTGCGAACCAGGCCTAATTGAATAGCTGGCTAAAAATACATGAAGATAAAGAAGATCAAAGCAGGAAATGTCTCTTTTTGATGTTACAAGACCGTCGCCCATATGGTGGGAAATTGTGAACCTTTTCCTTTTACCTGTGTATGCACAACAGAGCTAGCAAAGTTTCCAGGGGCGCTATATTATACAATTCTGAAAGCCAATAGGCTAGCCTACTTATATTTATACTCCTGCCAAATCTATTTCCTTGAATTCTAGCACTGTACGTTGCAATTGCTCATCGAGATTCAAGAATTACATAAAATGGCTAGGGTTGTGTGGATGAATGCTCACCTATGCCTTGGCTGTATATTGCTGTTAAGCTATTTGGAAAATGCAGCACATGAAATGTGTTAGCTTTAGGAGGGTGTTTATTAAAGCATGTGGTAAGTGTGGGAAGCAAGTCGTTTAGTAGAGGTAGGTCTCGTGGTATATATATATATATATATATATATATATATATATATATATATATTTATTTATTTATTTATTTATTTATTTATTTATAAGGACAGGAAACAGAGGGGCTCAATTTCTTGTTCATCGCGACCGTATAGGGCCAACAGGCCATGAAGCCAAAGAAAATATAGCTGTGGTAGACATTGCACTGTACAATATAATGAAAAAAAAGGAATGAAAGTGGACGAAAAGATAACTTGTAGCTGATGAGGACCTAACCCACGACCTACGCATTTCGCATCCCGTGCACGATAAATTTTGCTACAGAGACGGCCATCAGTGCGTCCACTAACATTGGTATTTATGTGTGCTAGATCTGGAAGTGTTAGGCAGCGTCACGCAGAGCAATAGTGGGTGGATGTGGAACGCCCTTTTTCGCCGGATAGTGTAACGTAACAGGTGATCTTAGGAGAGTGGGCGCGGAGTTACTACAACCTTGTAACCATCCTAACGACATCAAGGCTGACACATTCGAGACCATCGCTATGAATGAACGAGAAGAAGGCAAACAGAGGGGCTCAATTTTGTTAACCACGACCGTATAAAGCCCACGGGCAATTAAGCTAAGAAAAGCGTAAGGGTATTTAGCTTTGGTCGAAATTGAAATGTAGAAAGTAAGGACGAAACGGGAAATTAAAGTGGACGAAACGAAAACTTGTCACCCGTTGGGACCGAACCCACAACCTCAACGAAGAGGCAGGACGCGTGTCGAGTGAGCGCCTCAACAACGCTTTGCAATCTGGTGAACGCCATCTAAGTGATGGATACGGTACTTCTAAAACGTGCGACCTAATAATGCTCACGCATTTCTTTCGCATTTAGAGCTAAATCGCCGCTGACATCCTTTCGTTTCCTTTTACCTGTTTCCTTTGGGAGCAACAACTTCATTGGGAATTAGGCAAAGTCAAATATGTCGCGACAAAACTATTTCTGTGGGGCTGGTCTCTTCTCGATATTCGAAAACTGGAACCTCAAACAGGACCCCCGTTTACCCTCAATCGCTAGCGTCCAGCACCATACCAGGCCGGCCCGAGTACGGGATTGGTTCTTTAAAACTCAGGACGGGTATGGTGCAGAAAAACACCGGACCGGGCGCCGCTTCCACGGCGCATGACACATTTGGTATCTGGCTGGACACAAAGGCCCAAATAGCATTCATACTTTAACATAATAAACGTGCGTACGCAAGACTGAAGTGCGTAGATGTTTGCCGTCATTGGATCATTATTCGACGCTTATGAAAGCGGTGACCACTACTGTTCTCATGTACGCAGCTTGCAAATTCAATAGAATGTAGAAGAGTAGGCGAAAAGACTAAGAAAGAGCAAGATGTGTTGAATGGCATTCATGATTTATTGTAAACTAGGCAATACAGAATATTATATTTAGTAGGGAACAACAGGATCAAAACGAAGACAAGTTTTTGCATCATCAAATCAGTTAGGAGAACAACCTGGCTTTAAAGATAAATTTAAATAATTGCCCCCACCTCCCGGAAGGGAATCGTGAGGAAATGCGAATGCATTTCTTGCGCCGAGAGTACACGGCGTAGTAATTTTAATGGCGTAAATTAATGACGAGACGAGGTTTCTACCGTAACCATCTATTTACACATTCATCAGCACCTGTTCACGTTTCTCCACCGCGTCTCTCGAACACGAACTTCAGCGTTCTCGGCTCGCCGTTGACGTCTCACAGCGGCGTATCGAGCACACATTTCCGGATCTTCGGCTCGGCGTTGGCGTTTCGCAGCGGCTTCCCGAGCACGGAGTTCGGTATCGGCAGCTCGCTTCGCTCGCTCGCGTTCGGCATCACGCGCACTTCGCAGCCTTGTCTTCCGCTTCTTCTCCTTCAGGTTGATGATGACGTTGAAGCTACTGCAGTGACGTCACCTCCAGCGAGAGGTGTAATGCTCGGGTTGGATTGAATTACACTTCTTGCTAGGGGTACCGTTGCCGTCAGACATTCGCCTTCACCGACTTCTGCGATCGCCTTGAGAGGCGCCCAGCCAGCGAACGGTCGAGAGTGAGGCGCGCGCTTGACTCCATTTATATATACGTGCGAGCGAGCGAGCGGGAGAGTGGGGCGCAGGGAGGAGAAAGAGCGAACGGCGAGAGAAGGAGCGGCGAAGCACTGCACCTACCCTCTCCTACACTCTCTCCACACACGCGGGAGCTCCGCCGAGTTCCCGCGATCCGAGCGCCCTCATACGCCAGAGCGCGCTCCTCCTCTCCACTCACTCTCCGCTACTCCGCCCGCTTCACTGCTCCGGTTGCTAGGGGGCGAGGATAAGACGCGCGCCCGCAGCTATTGCTATGGGAGAGGGAGTGAGAGCGGAGAGATAACACCTGCCGGCGCGCGGACACCGACAGACGCCTGACATGCCCCGACTAAGAAATGCATTCGCATTTAAAACATTCTGCGCCTTCTGGTCACAATCGCGGTTGAACATACACTTTATGCATAATGTGGCCACAGTCACAGCAATGAGCAGATAACGGATTGCAAACGCTAACCTTCAGGAGCTGGGAAGCTTAAAGTCGATATTGCATGAACTGTCACGAACTACAGGCAAGAGCGTCTTTGCGGACGTTACCTATTCTAATATGTACAATTCAGACTATGAACTTGTTTTATTGCGATAGCAATTATATAGACACTTCAACCGGATTTCTGCCGTCGGCGTCGCCGTCGCCGTGAGGTTCCCTATAGATAAAATCTTCGCCGCGCGCCGTATGCCCGAGCGGAAGCGTGCGGGCACGCGCGCTATCACGCAGAGCGAACGCACTCAATCTCCCACGCGCAAGCAAGGAAGCGGGAAGCCAGCGCCGGAGGGAGCGGGGGGGGGGGGGGGGGGGGGGCGCACTTGTACTCTGCCAACAACCGCGCTCGTCGCTCGCTCGCACCGCCGCTTATCTCCACACGGCTCTGACCTTTATGCGCCGTGCATTCGCCGCTGTTTCCGTTGAAGCGATAGACCGCACGTACCTTCGCCCGCTGCTGCGGCGTATGCGCTTGCTGCCAGCGTTTTGACAGTCTTGTCTGCAGTCATTCAGTGTGATCTATTCATGTTTGTTTGTGCGCACTCACACCACGCTTGTTCAATCAGTTAGTAATAGTCGGGCCACACTTTCCAACGCACGCTACACATGCAATGCTGCCCGGGTCGGCAGTGCAGCGCTCCAGGTGTGTCCCTTCGCACGCGCTGCCCACGGGAAGCGCTTCTCATCAACACCACCGTTTCACACGCGCCTTCTCGTGGTCATCGAGTCTCTCTTCATGTCGGTCTACTTACGCCGCAGCACACCTGCTTACTTAATCAGCTCATGTTTACTACAATTCATATTGCTACCAAAGCGGCCCACCTTACTTGGTATGACATTGCTGTGTTGCTATCGCATTCATTGCTTCGCCCTTAGGGCGAAACTGTGACATTTTTTAAATGTCGTAGCTAAAGCAGCGACCAGTTCAGTCGACGTTTCAACGCCCCAAGACAGCTATACCTTACGTCTCACGTTAATCTAAAATATGATTAGGATAATTTGGCCTTGCCTGAAACGATCGATTAATGTGTCAGTGCTTTGTTCTTTCTCTTACTTTATGTCGTCGTTGCTAAGTTACAACTTCTTCTCTGCAAATATTGTGTTTGTCGAGCGTCCGCGTGAGATTAAACTGTGCATAAGTTGGACCCCTTGCTACGGCTACAGCTGCCATCGAGCTTTTCCGCAGCGAAACAACCTTGCTGTGCCGCTCCTGGCAGGGAGTGGCGTTCATGAACGCTTACTGCTATCGTACAGGAATGGCCGCGTAACCCGATGTGCGACTCCTGTAGTTGCGAGGAACCATCGAGCACCTATTGTGTACCTGTCCTCGCTACGATGTACGACGCCTCTCTCTCAGGACAAATTCAAACCGACTGGACTCGAGACCGTTCTCTGAGTCAAAGATACTCGGACCGTGGCTGCACCAATCACTGGCACAAAAAGCGATTCGTGCACTAGTACACTACTTGAAGTGCACCGGTTTAAGAAACCGCTTAAAGTGTCCCTGTGCATCTTACCACATGCACTCAGTACTCACTCTCTCCCTCTTTTCATCTTTCTATTCCCTCTTTACCTTACCCCCAGTGTAGGGTAGCAAACCGGACGCTCGTCTGGTTGACCTCCCTGCCTTACCATTCCTTGCTCTCTCTCTTTAGTCCTGAACCCCGTATCTAAATGGAGAGACTGCGGGGAGCAGATGTTTTGTTTTGGCTCCCAGTTATTGATAACAGAATTCAAGAAATTCAGAAGTAAAGAATGTAAGCATGAATTCTACAGTACTGGAACTCAACACCAAAAAAATACAGGACAATGCCGTAAAGTTCACCTCACGGGTGATCCAAATTGGGCAAATTCGCGTACTGTAATTCCGCTGTCTCAAACTTAGCCAAGCAACAGCGTCAAGTGCAGCACACTGTGGCACGAGGTATAGTATACCCCCTTATAGGCAGAAAGAAAACCGCAGAGAGGAAGTTAGGTGTTAGGTAATGTTTTTTTTTTTTTTTTTGTAACCCACACAGTGTTCTTCGATATTTGAATCTCAAGAGAGCAGAGCTTCAGATTTATCGTAGAGCTCGCGTCCCGTAAGTTTTTGTGCGCGGCTGTACCCTGAATACCTGGAATAAAAGAGTGACAAGCTGTGAGGTGGATTGTAGTGCAACTACAGGCCAGTATGAGCCGCGACCGATCACTCGTCGCGACTACGCTCAATTGCAGAGCCCATGCAGCGCGACCTGTGACGCCGTACTCCCAGCAAGTGCGTGCCTACGTGGCGTTTAGTGAAGTGAAAAAAGAACCATATAGTAGCTGCTCGAGTGAAAGTACACGCATTAGGTAACAGGAGATCGCACGAACGGACACTGCGAACTGTGCACAGTAATTCAGCGCGGCTGGTGCTCGCTCACGCAAACGCGAGTTGTTTCCGCTACCGGACGCAAGATTGCCGGCGCAACAACTTTTGATGGGAAAATGAAAACCATTAGCGCACTTGGTTGGATGAGCTCCGGACGAGCGTTAAGTATAGTGTGTGCGGCTAATGAAGCATTACTGAACGGCGTTCCGCACCGGTGCAAGCCCTATGCTCCTAGCTTGCATGCGAGCTGCTAGTGCAGTACTTCAATAACTTGATGGTTCTCGGCTCGCCAGCCGCACACACGTAGAGTGCATGGTGCTTGGCTTTGCTTACTGAGTGGAGAAACGCTTTTCTTGCCCATGTGCTAGGTTTCTAGAAGGGGAACGAACTAGAGCCTTGCGGCACTATTTTTCTCTCTAAAATTAGAACAAGACGAGGCAACATTTAATGAAACTACGCAGAGTACTTATGAGGCACTGTAAGCTGATATTGCTCGTTCAACAACAGTTATTCATCGTGACAATGTGCAAGCAGTGTAACGGTAAACGTTCAAGGATGTACAGCTACCTATTGCCAGAAATTGTATTCGATGCCAGGCAGGTGTTCCAGGAAGCTGGTCTGAAAAAAAAGTACATAATTTAGATGAATTGGTGGACTGTCTATAAATTACATTGAACAAACGCCTTTATTTATCTTTTAAAATCAATAACAACGGAAAGCAAATGTATTCTGATGTAATCTTTATACGTACCTGAATAAATTGCTGATTTCTTTGACAAGTCTATTAGTACCATGGACCGGCAGATGCACTATCACCATAAGGACGGCCTGAAACGATTGACAAGCAAAATCTTCGCCAAGGTAAAAGGGCGTACTACAGGCTGAAGTGTCATTTGCCGAGACGGCACGTAGGCTATCACACCACCACTTTTGGTCGGTGATATTGTGAACCTCGGGAGAGGGAAAGAAAAATTGGCTGCGTCTGAAGAATCGTAGCGCCCTGATATAGTAAGAAATGACCCAGGGGAAATTAAGCCTTAGCGCCTGACCTTGTCACTGCTGGTGGTCAAGCGAGCTGTTGCGACTGGTTCATGCGTCGTTATGACGGCGCAGTAAACTTGCGTGCCGTGTGACGCGTAACTTCATCGGTGAAACATTCCTGTTTACTGCCTGCAATGTGAGCACGCGCAGCCAATAAATCCGGTGGAGCGCCCGTGACTGCATGCTCACAATTACGTGATCTCTCGCAGAAATTGCCCTGCATTATGCATTTCTGAGGTGCAACCAATGCCTCGCGTAGTTTATGCTTCATAGCTGTGCATTCAGGCAGCGGTTCTCGGCCCCCACTGCTAGAGAAACTTGAGAGAAGCCGAACGGTTGAATTTTGGTAAGCAAGAATTTTACCACTTTATGTAGGCTGTCTTGAAACCACCGTAAGGAGCTGCACCTGACGCCTTTCCAATAAATACTACCTGGAAGAAAGCATTCTTTTTTCAGAAGTGCGATGTCAACCGTTGCTAATTCCAGTGGAGGTTGACATGCGAAGAACGGTTATATTTTCAATTCCTCCGCAATGTTTTGTCCTTAGATCAGAAAAAAGAAACGGTGACGGAGCTCAGCACAGGAATCGTCATTGTGTCGTTGCATATCTAAACAGAAAGCAGTAGGCAAGTACGTTTCACTAGCTCTCTATAGGCAACGACTGAGATAATTTTGACAAGAGAAGTTTTGTTTCTTCCAGGCTACTGTTTTCTGTACATTGCACTTGCACTTCTTAGGTTGCGTAAAGCCCAGAATGCCCCATTCGTCATTTCAGTTTCCCAAAATTCTGAAGATCAGAATGTAGAACAAGGCGTATTAATTACGGTCTCGAAATCACATGGCCAGAGGCATTGAGCAGCTAAGCAGCCTATTGCTGCTCTGCGCTCGCGAGGAGTCTGTTACAACCTTCATACGCACGGAAGCAATTAGGAGTGAATTAGGCTTCACGATAACCCTAGTGATGCTCGGGGCAGTGTCACCCTGTGTAAAGCCTTCCCTCTTACGGCATTCTGGCTACAACTCGTTTCCCCGCAGATCAAAGTTATCTGGCGCCATCGTATAGCCTCCGGTAGCGATAAAGCCCCTATATATAAAAAGTAGCGCCATTCTTAGAACTTGCCGCCACCGCGCTAGCCCGGGCGTTTCCTCCTCGCCGCCTCCTGTCGCCCCAGCCTCCTCCGCTCCCCTGTTGGCCAATCCGTGTCACGTGGAAGCAGGCGTTGCGCTTTTGTATATTTTTTTTTCTTTCCAGCGCGGTCCGACCGCCATTCTCGGGCCTGTGCGACGAAAGTGCTGTACGCACAAACGGATCAAACGTGTTAGGGACAAGAACTTCGTTGTGATGGCATGCAACTGCGCCTTATGTTGCCGCAACCGACAAGGCGAGGGCAAAATGCTTTTTTTTTTTTTTTTTTTTTTTTTTTACAATCCGGCGAGCGCAAAAGCTTGCGCCACACTTGGTATTTGCGCCGTCTCGATTCGTCGCGTTGCTACTTCCAAAACGACTTTATTAAGGCCAGTAACTGACTGACGAACCAAAATCGCCCCTCAAAAACTGCTCCTCAGGGTGCGATCGAAATTTTCCGCGGATTTCCTCTGGTTGCGCGTTATCTGTAGTCTGCCACGGCAGGCCCGACGTAGGCGGCTCCACTGTCGATATCGCAGCCTCGATCGCGCTGGCCGCGCCGAGCGCGACCGTGGAAGGGAGAGGAGGGAAGTGGTTGGCGCTTCTTTTTATATATAAGGGTTTTAGGTAGCGATCTCTGCCAGCGAGCAACAAACAAGCCACATTACTAGTGCGTGCGGAGCCATGCAATTTAGGACACAGCCTCCTCCAATGATTCAGCTAGATTGCCTGTCGCAATTCGATTGTGCATGCGACAGCCTGCAGTTAGATGCAACGGTCATACAGCGCCGCAGCCAAGTATTTCGTTTATGAATTTTGCGAGCAACTTGCGCTTTGTCTCAGTTTATCCCAATTGTTAATTTCTGATTTATTATCTAAAAGAATAAAGATGCGTTGTATTGCCCTCACTAACATCTGCTAGACGGCCTCCCTTATCTGATATCAGTATATTTGTTTTGCACGGTGCTTTTTCAAGCAATATGCGGAAACTTATGTTCCGTTTGTCTGATGTATTGTTTTTTTACTTTTCAGACACCACGCTCTCTGGGTTACGCTTATTATCATTACTACACGAGCGGAAGCTACATTCACAAGTAAGAATGATTCTCCATGCGCGCAGCGATAACAAATTGTATTCGCCGCTTGTCTCATTCTAGGCGGCAAGGGTCTGCTCTGAGGCTCATCAGTAAGACTCGACGAGCTGAAGTATTTAAGAGGGTCATATGTAACTGCCACGAGGTGCCGCTAAAACATCGGAGCGGCCACCCAAGCTCTGGGAAGAAGTGAACGGGTGCACGAGCACGGCGGCACGAGGCGAGCTCGCAGTGTTCGAACCAGGCGGGCAGCAGTTCCGAGCTCCTGGGGTGAACGAGGCGAGAGGTCCTGCCAGGCGAGACGTCCTTGGCAAGGTGCGGAGGATCGCGGAGCCGAGCGTGGACGAGGGCGTCCGAGGAACCAGGGCTCCTGCTGCCAGTGCTCGAGACGCTGGCTGACCCGAGGGCCGTCGGTCCCTGAGCTGCCGCACCTGAGCTGTGCCCAGCAGCGTTCGTCTGGCACAGATGTTTCTGTGCTAGACGCGGTCCTCACGTGCGACCGCCGCACGTGGATTGGGAGCGGCGTACGAGCTGGGCAGCGAGGCCGTGCTGGACGTGCGACTGTAGCACGTCGGACGCGAGAGGTGCGCACGAGCCGGACACCGAGGCCGTGCTGCTGGACAAGGCGTTCCCTGGCTGCTGCCGTGGCTGCTCCTGAGCGTGCCGAGCCCGAGAACTGTGCTGGACGGGGCCTGAACGTGTTGTCGCCGCAGTCAGCTCGAGCACGGGTGAACCTGCAGTGCCGTGACGACGGAAGCGTGAGCTTTGAAACACGGGACTGTCTCAGCCCGTTTATACTCGTGTGTGTGTGTAAACACACTGACTGTCATTACGCAGATTATCAACTCTCTGTATATACATATTTTAAAGATTTATTTTTTATTTATAAATGCTCCAAAACGACTCTGTCTTTCTTCCGCATCACTGCGCACTAGCGAAAGTGCCGAACAGTCCCAAACACTACAATTTCTGGCGTCCGCGACAAGGACTAAGCTCTATTTCCATCCTTAAGAGCCGCACTTCGCTTGTGTGCAGTGGTCGGAAATGGACTGCGAGAAGTTCATTCCGATAGGCAAGGAGTTTGGCTTGTCTGGCAAAGAACTAAAAGATTGGATTGACGAGCAGCATAACAGAGAGCGCGATAAACGAACTGAGGACAGGGAAGCAGCGCGAGTCGCGCATGAACAGGAGATCGCTCGACTGACGGCGGAACGAACTCTGCTGGAGAATAGATGTCGTCTTGCAGAGCACGCGGCAGGGACGGTCGAAACCAGTAGAGAACGCGGGTAAAAGGGCGGTGAAGCGTTTAGAAGTCCACAAAAGCTTATTCCTCCCTACAACGAGGGCCGCGACGAACTCGACGCGTACATACAGCGCTTCGAGTGGGTAGCCACCAGCCAGGGATGGCCAAGCGACAAGTGGGCGCTCTCATTCAGCTTGTGCCTGTCAGTTGAGGCTTTGAGCATAATCGGACGCATGTCTGTGGAGGATGCCACGGACTACCAAAAACTGAAGCAAACTTTATTGCAAAGGTTCCGGTATACCGAAGAAGGATACCGCCAAAAGTTTCGCGAGGCTAAGCCAGCGAATTCCGAGAGAGGGCGGCAGTTTGCTGGTCGACTGCTCGGGTACTTCAATCATTGGCAACAGATGGTGAAAACAGAGTAAACTTATGAAGCATTAAGAGATAAGATTGTATCAGAACAGTTTTTGCTACGATGCGATGAGAGGCTCGCCATCTTCCTGAAAGAGCGAGGATGCCGTGACCTCGACAAGCTAGCCGAATCCGCTGACCATTATTTGGAAGCGCAAGGCCTGTCAAACCAAGCCAGAGGAAGAGAAGCAAAAGAAGCTAGTAAAGCAGCCTTGCAGAGCAATAACTGTGAAAGAGAGGCCGAAAAAGAAAAAGTTCGATGCTTTCTATGTGGCAAGCAAGGACACCGGGTTGCAGATTGTTGGACGCGGTCAAAAGGACCGAAGTCCTTGTCTTGCTGGAAATGCAGGAAACATGGCCATAAAGCTGAGAGTGTCCAAACAATAAGAGCAGAAACAAGGAGGCGTCAAGTGCTATTGCTGACTGCGACCAGATGCCTGCTGCCCGGAATGAAGAAAATCGGGCTTCTACCACTAAACTATAAGAGAAAGCAAGCCCATCTGCAAGAACGGATTGAAAATATATTTGTCTTGGTCTTATGACGCAAGAGATGCCGACGCCAACTGGATATCTCGATGGACAGCCTGTGACAGTGCTGAGAGATTCTGGATGCAATACTGTGGTCGTCAGGCGTTCGCTGGTGCCGGCAAAGAATTTCACCGGTAACATGCGTACTGTTTACCTTCTGGACGGTTCGTCTAAGCAGCTTCCAGAAGCGAAGGTCTACATAGACTCTCCTTTCTTCCGAGGAACGACGCTGGCACTCTGCATGGAAAAGCCACTCTATGACGTTCTTCTTGGGAACATCAACGGGGTGCTCTACCCCACTGGTTCTGACATGTCACGTGACCAGTCTGATGTTTCAAGACTGCATAAAGAGTCGGCCCCAGCAGAGGAGCATGTTCGACACCACAGCGTGTCCCAAGATAGAGCGACCTTGAGCGCAGCGACAACAAGGGGGACCAAGGTAACGAAGCTACCTGTTGCTGCATCGAACGCACTAGATGTGAGCCCAAAAGTTCTGGAAGCGTTGCAGCGAGACGACCTTACCTTGCAAAGTTGTTTCTCATCAATAGCGAAGGCAACGAAGAAACGATCAGCAATCACAGAATTTGTTTTGATCAAGGGCATACTTTACCGACACTACAGATCGCTGACGAGGAAGGAAGTTGACCAGTCAGTTGTTCCCCAAAGCCTGCGCCAGTTCGTCCTTAAGATGGCGCACGAAGTAGTTTTGGCAGGCCACCAAGGCATTAAACGCACCACTGACAAGATACTCGAAGAATTCTATTGGCCCGGCGTTCAGGCTGAGGTGACACGATTTGTGCGCTCATGTGACATCTGTCAGCATACTGTTCCAAAGCACCTAGTCGGACGTGTCCCCCTAGGGAACATGCCGGTGATTGACACGCCGTTCCAACGTGTGGCGATTGATATAATCGGGCCACTCTTACCGACATCGGCAAAAGGAGGCTGCTATATCTTAACAATGGTGGATTGCGCAACGTGCTACCCTGACGCCGTTGCATTGTCAAGTATTGAAACAGAGAGGATAGCAGAAGCTTTGGTCGAAATGTTCTCGCGTGTGGGAATACCACGGGAAATCGTGAGCGACCGAAGCCGATCCTTCAGTTCAAGTTTAATGCGAGAACTTAGCAGACTACTGCCCTTCCGACAGTTACCAACAATACTATACCAACCGACGAAGCAAGGCCTTGTTGAGCGCTTCAATGGCACCGTAAAGCAAATGATACGGCGCATGTGCCAGGAAAGTCCACAGAATTGGGACAGATACTTGGCGCCATTATTATTTGCTTATCGAGAAGTGCCTCAGTGGAGTCTCGGCTTTTCTGCTTTCGACCTACTGTATGGTCGATACATTAAAGGACCAATGGCCATACTGAAGGAATTATGGACACGAGAAACTCTTGATGGAGACAAGGACCACCTATGGTTATGTTATGGAGCTTCGCGATCATTTGCAGGAGACATGCAGAATGGCTCAAGAAGAGCTGCAGAAAGGCCAGCTGATGCAACAGAACTATTACGATCGCAAAGCAAAACCGCGTCACCCCTGCGCCGGAGACAAGGTGTTGTTGCTGCTACCTTCCGACAACAATAAAGTAATTCTAACATGGAAAGGCCCATTTACTGTATTGGAGAAACTCAGCGAAATTGACTATGTTGTTGATCTTGGAACCCGCACCAGTCTGTTCCACATCAACCTCCTGAAAAAGTATGAGGAGACACCACCTTCGACGGATAGTATGAGACGGGCGGCTCTCACGTTGAAGACGGAACAACCGGAAGAAGAACCGGAACTTTCACTTATACAGCGCGAGACCTACCGCGACGTCAAAGCCGCGAACACCTTCACTCGTGAACCGAGAAGTACGTGGACCGAGAGGACCTTGCTCTCTTGTGCGCTTTCCAGAAATTCCACGTCTACCGCATCGATAAACAATTTGTACTTTGAGCGATCACCACCCGCTCGCGTACATTACCTGAGCCAAGTACACGAAGAGCAGGATACTCCGCTGGAGTCCGATACTCATGGAGTACGGCTTCACGGTGGAACATACCAAGTGCAGCGAAAATGTAGGCCCGGACTAATAATCCGAGTGCATGCTTAGAGCGTAAAGTGCGCCTACTGCATTTGCTGCCTTTGTGATTTTCATGAACTACTTATATGCGTGTGGAAAAACTGTTACATGTGAACACTTTGTGCCTTACGGACTGCAAACTTTACCCATGCACGTGCCTTGAAAAGTTGTTTAAATGAAACAACTTTCTAAAGTGGGGGGTAAAATGTCATATGTAACTGCCACGAGGTGCCGCTAAAACATCGCAGCGGCCACCCAAGCTCTGGGAAGATGTTTAATGGGTGCACGAGCACGGCGGCACGAGGCGAGCTCGCAGTGTTCGAACCAGGCGGGCAGCAATTCTGAGCTCCTGGGGTGAACAAGGCGAGAGGTCCTGCCAGGCGAGACGTCCGTGGAAAGGTGCGGAGGATCGCGGAGCCGAGCGTGGACGAGGGCGTCCGAGGAACCAGGGCTCCTGCTGCCAGTGCTCGAGACGCTGGTTGACCCGAGGGCCGCCGGTCCCAGAGCTGCCGCACCTGAGCTGTGCCGAGCTGCGTTCGTCTGGCGCAGATGTTGCTGTGCTAGACGCGGTCCTCACGTGCGACCGCCGCACGTGGATTGCGAGCGGTGTACGAGCTGGGCAGCGAGGCCGTGCTGGACGTGCGACTGTATCACGTCGGTCGCGAGAGGTGCGCACGAGCCGGACACCTAGGCCGTGCTGCTGGACAAGGTGTTCCCTGGCTGCTGCCGTTGCTGCTCCTGAGCGTGCCGAGCCCGAGAACCGTGCTAGACGGGGCCTGAACGTGTCGTCGTCACAGTCGGCTCGAGCACGGGGGAACCCGCAGTGCCGTGACGACAGAAGCGTGAGCCTCGAAACACGGGACTGTCTCAGCCCGTTTATACTCGTGTGGGTGTGTGGACACATTGACTGCCATTACGCAGATTATAAACTCTCTGTATATACATATTTTAAAGATTTAATTTTTTTTATTTTATAAATGCTCCAAAACAACTCTGTCTTTCTTCCGCATCACTGCGCACTAGCGAAAGTGCCGAACAGTCCCAAACACTACAAAGAGCAAATGCTGGGAAATTTATTTCGAGAACCTAGTGGACGCAATATTAATGAACGTAAAGACAGAAATCGCTACTTCTGCAGAAACGTACACGTAGTCCCGCGTTTTCCGGGACATGTTGATGCTCTGCAACAATCTTGGAATGGCCCAAAGCCCGCACGTAAAAGTGGCTTCGTAATGTAGTCTATGTCGTCCGCCGCACAACCTTGGAACGATCAGTGCGGCCCCACATTCTACCGGAATGACAAATTAGCGCGTTTTGGCCCTTGTAAAGGGGTGCGAGGCAGACAAGGAAATTGCCGCGTTCTGAAGTGTTTTCGAGTGAATCTCATCCTCTAAGAAATGAATGTTACCCGGGTGACGTCACCGCCTTGTTGCGCCCGAAGGTGGCCCGGTGAGCCTGTGCTATCAAGCGTACTGAGGGTCGAACCGGCCAAATGTTAGAAGCAACAGAGGGCCAGCCGACCTTGTCGGTCAGGTTGGCCCTCTTAGCTATCTGTCTACTGCTTGTAAAGTATGTAAATGCTTGTATAAAGATAGTTTTGACTGGTTGCCTTAAAAATAAAAGTCGGTGCGTCGGGACGCGCTTAGTTCTTCATGTCTACCGGCAGGACACATTTCCGGATTACCAATAGTGGTGGCCCCCGATGTGGGGGTTCAAAATCCAAACTCGCAACAATCGTAACGGAAGAACTGCCCCACCGCGGTGGGTCAGACAACGCAGGAAGTTCCGCATTGCAACACAGTGCCTTTCTTTCACAGTCCGCCGTTGGTTCATCATTCGTGACTAATTCAACTTTTGCGACTTGCCTAGAAATTATAAGGACCATAGCGCTTAGATGTCGCGGACTAGGAAGAACGTCAAAGACGGGTGCTAGGCAACACGGCGAAAAATACCTCCTCCTTGCCCTTCCGTGTGCGCGTCACCTAAATGCTATGGCTCCAATAACATAATCAAGCCAACTAGCAATTCGGTACTCTTAGATTGCATGGGAACGCTGATCAAGATAATTTTAGTGCTGCTATTGTAATAAAACAAATATTTAAGCTCAACGCAATGTCTTAACGGGGTCAACACAATTACCGTGTGTATTACCTTTCATATTTAATACACTTTACGTGGCCTCTAAGATAAGACGCAGTTCCTCTATCCGGCCTAATATAAACCTTTGCCTCATAAACTATGGGATGTAGAAACTGTTTAGTGAAATCCAACAAGAAATGTAGTGGTTGCAACCTCAACGGCATAAGTGTCAAGCATCAAAACAGGAAAAGAAAGGAATTAAAATGTTTCCAGTAAAAAAAAAATTCAAACTCGAATCCAAGAATTATTTTATGCAATGCGAAATTAGCATTATTCGTTTCGTTTAGCTTCTTAGATAGTTACACAACTTTACCGGCCAATGGAATTTTAGTTGATATCATGCTTAGTTCCTGAGAAATATGGCGACCTTGTTAGGGAACACACAATTATACATACGCGTACCAAACGCACACGTTGGAATCTATCTTAGCAGCTCCAGACAAGCGGCTGTATTAATCCACTAACTACATAACTAACGGCGATGCGTACATTTCTGTTTGCTTTCATCTTATGCAACATGTAATTTCAGGCAATTTTTGCGTTCATGCACTACACCCCTTACTAGGTATACCTAAATGCAGACACGGATGCGGACGAAGTCCACTGCAGGACGAATGCCTATGCCGGGAACTTATCTCCATCCCCTATACCCCGTTCCCCCAGTGCAGGGTAGCAAACCGGACGTGCGTCTGGTTAACCTCCCTGCCTTTCCTCTCGTCTATTTCTTGCTCTCTCTCTCTCTCTCTCTTAGTTCCATCGCTCTTTGCAGGGCCCTGGACTTGTTTTCAAGCTGGAGACGCACTAAAGGTTAATAAAGCCTGCAACAAAAAGCTGCTAAACATTACTAAATATATGCGGCAGGGACCTGTCAATTGGAGTATATTGAGCCACTTAAACAAATAAGATGCCAATGGTGACTTTGTTCTGCCTGACAAAGTCATTTCCCCGGGTCTCTGCGGCTTTAAGTATCCTTGCCTATACTTTGATTTTTGTAGAATATTGCTGCGATAATCAACACTAGGCGCCTCTGTCCTCCGTATGCGCTCTGATTTTCATCAAATGGAAACCCAATGGATCTGCGCTTCCCTACGCACTTAACGAGTAGATATATTGGCGGAGACCCACAGTGATTTTTGAAAAGTTCATGTATGACATATTAAGGCACTAACGAATAACATGCAAAATAGCGCTACCACACTGATATACGTCAAATCATACAACATTATTAAATGAGACGGCACACCCTTGCGGTACTACTAAGTATATATAAAATCGTTGCGGTGTTCAGCGGTAACAACACTTCCAAGGACATCATGTACACGCCATGTCTCTCACGAAGGAAATTAATAGACCAGAATTCTTGGTCCCTGGTCCCAGCCGACGTCGGAACGAACGGCTTTAAAAGCGCTAGTACGCGTTTTAAAAGAAACAGGACTTCGTGAAAAACTATAGAATTGTGCGGACTGATGTTTTTTTTTCTTTTTAATCTTCTCTTGTTTTCTAATCTTTTCTGCCCTTACACCATCCCCCTGTGCAGAGTAGCTAACCGGACATTTAACCTGGTTAACCTCTCTGCCTTTCGTCTCTTATTTTTCTTCCTTCCTTCCTTAATAGTTCGCGAATACAACACAAGTCTAGGCACTCCAGGAACCAACTATATTAGTCCAAGCCAACAAGTGGATAACAATTTCAGAGCACGTACTAAACGAATGTAAAGTTTCATTTCGAAAAGCACTGATTATTCTAAATTGTGAATAATTTCGTGTGGTGATAACTGTAAAATACCTCCGCAGTCTGCTGATAGAAGACAGCATGGCCCTTCTTTGGGTTACATCCACTGAGATTATTTTGTACCAAACTACTCAGGATTTTAACGGCGTAAATTCTGAAGTAGGCTTGGTTAGTATTACACATAAAACAAACAAGTTATTAGACGGGCGAGGAAGGTACAATTCCGGATCAGTAATAAGTCTCTGCAAGCATCAAAGACTAAAGTTCATTCATCTAAGCCAAGCAACGTTTCTACGATTCAGTAACAGCCAGCTATCTGTATAAAGGTACATTGTCGATCTCTTTACACGAATGTCCGTGTTGGCGTTGACTTCTCGAATAGGAGGAGGAGGAGATAAAAAGAGAAGGCAGGTAAGTTAAGCAGCATAAATGCTTCTGGTTGGCTGCCCTACTCTGGGGGACGGCAAAGAGGGAACAGAAAGATGAGATGGAGAGAGTAGGGGGGGGGGAGGAAAGACATGGTGAGATCGCGCACGCACGCGGAGGGCCTGAGCCAGTCAAAGGCGTTCGCATAGGCCAGTTGCCCTCAAGAAAGGCAACAGTGCCTGCACAGCTTTGTGGGCCGACGAGCGATGGGGACGGTCTTCAAGGAGCACAGGCACGGACAAAGGCCGATCGTCCAGTCGTCGCAATGCGTTCGATAATGTTTGCCTTTCAGACTGAAATAAGGGCTTACATCGCCAGAGGTCTAAGCGACATCGATGAGGAAGACGCAAATGCTCGTTCTCTTGCTGAGACGTTTACTTTGCCTCACCTATGCTTCATTCCGCGGCGATGACTTCCTCGGCGAAAATCTTAAGCACGCTCATGCCAATTAAGAACAAAAGTATCGATCCGGATTCGGTGCAGTGTCCAAAGCTGTCGCGTCCAACCCTATACACGCGGGGACGCGCACACACTAACAAACGATGCACGGAAGAGTTAGGAAGGGTGACGGATTTAACATAAGAAAGCGTGGTATAGGTTAAGTCTATGCAGCGATCTCAGCACATCGTAACGAAATAAGGTCAAAGTAAAAGCGATGCTTGTCTTCTCGTAAAAGCTTTTTCAAAGTGGTGCGGAATCGATGCCCGGTCCTGACTTAACGTCCGGACGGCACTCGTAAAGCCCCTACCGCTTTCCTCTCGGTGGTGAAAGGGTCGCCATAATATATGACTTTCTCTCGTCGTAGTAGGACGCATAAATCATTGGTGCCAAGCACTTCGCGTACTGGTAGAATCTCAAACATTTTTGCGTATGTGTTGAGGCCTCTAGAACCAAAGTGTTTGGCTTCGATGGAGTTGCACACAAGGGAAAGGGTGCTTGCTCTGCGTATTTCTTGCCAACAAGAATACAGAGGTAATGCACATAATTGGCCGTCGCGGATCTATAAATATGCGAGGTAGTGAGATCTAGAAGTACGTACACTACTGCATTTTATTATCAGTCAATCATGCAGTGTTTTCAAGCATGTATGTCGAAAAAAGAGAACGAAAGACTTATTTCTCATAAGTTCGGCCTAAATTATTACCCATTAACGTTACTTTTTCCTTGAATGCCTTTACCTAACGTTGAAAGCTTCAAACGAAGCAACGCCGCATATGACAATGAACTTTCTGTGGGTTGCTTTCTTTTTTCATACACCTTCATTTTCATCTACTAGCACCTGAAACCGCCACCGAAAAAAGCAAATGCTGAGTATATATGTTTGAAGTTTTCCTACCTGGGCCGGTAATAAAGATTCGCTTTTTTCCGAAACAGGATGAAAGTTTGTAGCATGCTGTGGTGTTGAAAGCCCCACCAACCTTTTTGCTTTGTTCACACTTCAGTTTTGGCATTGTTTTGGTAGTTTACACATTGCGTCTCTCCGCTCAAGCATGAATAAGGGTCGGCAACGTTTCTGCTCATATTGGCTACTCAGTTTGTACTGAGTATCCTAAATAAATTCCTTTCATTTTCGATGCGTTTTACCCTTTCCCAACAACTGGCATGACGCCACGCCTTCAGCACCAGCCAATTTTTGTGACGACGGATAAGGAATTATTAGAGTCGAAGGATAAGTATCCTTACAAAATACAGCCGCATGCAGCCATTTCTCATCGCAGGACAATGAAGGAGCAACGCAGAACAGAAGCTAATGATAACTCAAAGCAGTCGGTGGCTCACAATTTAACAAATAGAGGCTCCCATCAGTCGCAATTCTCTGATTTCGGTAACTTGTGCCTTCTTCGAATAGACATATAACGACCAACTCAGTTTTTCTCCTACTAGCTCGGTTCTCGTAATGTCGGCCATTTCCTCTGTCAAACTTCCAAGAGCTAGAAGCAAAGTAGGCAGAAAATCGAGAGCACTGGTAGTTTCAAATTACAAAATGGGAATAACTATATCTAACCCCTAGACTAAAAAAAAAGGAGCTCAGTAAAGCACCACTTTCCCCGATAGTTGCTGCAGATTGGTCCCTTTGTAGTTCCTTGATAGAGATTTCTCCCTTTTTAGCTTTGCTCCGCTATTCGTTGCAGCAATACACGATCTGGCCTCTTTCTTAGGGGAGTAAGAACCAAAAAAATAGGGAAAATGTGGATGAGCTTGTGCTCTGCCAACACGGTAAATTGACGATTGACAGGAAAAAAAAGCTGTTGCAGGGACATTGTAAAACCACAGCCAGAGGGAAATCGGAATAACCCCATTGCTCTGGGTTATTCTTTCTCAAAGAGTGTGTTTGTAGAAGCTGTGATTGACAGGCGTACGATCGCGAAAGGGAGCTGGATTTCCGCAAAGCCATGGTGAAGAGGGAAGGCGAGAAATGGCAGACAACGGAAAATGTGTTGTAGCAGAAGCCGTATGCGCGATCAATCTCTTTCTGCGGGCTAAGTGAAAGTTCGTAAATTGGAGGTAGCAAACCCTATGTCGGAGCCGTAATGAAACGCCCTCAATTAGCACGATTGAAACGTTACACAGCTCTCGTATCCATGCACTCATGTCATTCACTCATGCATGGAATAGGCCCTCAGGTTATGCAAAAAAGTAACAGTTGAAAATACAGTGTAGATAGCGAATGCCTTTCGCTCTAGCTCTTCGTGACGCTTTCTGTTCCTGTTATCAACAATGTATTCAGAAATGATGCTATGTTGCAAATAAAGAAACCTCGGAAAATAAACTTCCAGAGTGTAGCAAAGAGTAACGTGCATCTAAGTTGAATAATATAACTGAAAAAAAAAAGAATCGATACAGCTGTGCAGTTTGGCAAGAATAATTGACAAAAGGAACAGTTTAACAAAAATGGCTTTATGAATAGTACAAAGATGGAAACTTGATCCCTTATACGTCACCTGACCACAGTGATAATAATGTGTACCTAGGAAGAGCACTATACAAATCGGGTAGCTTGATTTAGAAGTGTATATCCGAAGGCAGTACATGCATTTCGCAAATAAAATTGTCCGCAATGACTAGTGGAGACGCCGAGATAACAGGTACCTTAGTCAGCCGCTATCTACGCCTTACACCCAAGACGGGGAGTGTCTGATGCGCTCCTGCGCATCGCAAAACAGGCCAGGGTCAGTGATACATGGTAGACGTTTATGCCATCGCACTGAGCACTCTACTGGGACACGTTCAGCAAGCACACTTTGTGACGTCGAGTGTGCAGTGTGAAGGAGAGTGTGTCGGGATAAGCCGACGACTCCCGTCAAATATAAGGCCGTCAGGAGTCATTATTAGGTATTGCGGCTCAAGTAAAAAAAAAGAAGAAGAAAGCAAGAAAAATGAAAAAGAAGTCAACGGCGCCCACTATATCCTTCCCCGCTTTCTCGATCTCCGGAGTGCTGTAATGCAGCACCAATCCAAGGAGGAAATCCCGCTGACGGCACACAATCGCATACACGGCTGCAGACAGTCGACATTCTTTTTTTTTTCTTGTCTACCTATTGCAACTATTACAATGGCCGCGAGCGCAGGCGCGTGTGCGGACTGTTCCTTAACACACGTTGTACCATTCTAGCTGCGGCAAACGGTACACGGTTGCGCTGACTCGTATCTCGACAGCTGGAACGAGGCCTAGTTTATATGCGCATCATAATTAAATGCAGGAGGCGTGCCCACGAAAGTCTCGACTGCTCCTCGCTGAAAAGCATGATAGAAATAGCAAGACGCTGATTTCAAAAGGTAGATACAATCCAATGGGCACAGTAAGGACACGTTCATTCGCTTTTATTTCGGTAACGAGATGTGTTTCCGCGTTTCGGGTAAAGCTGATTCGAGTGATGTCTGGCTGCTCGTGAGGGGGCCACTGAAGAAGGTTTTTATAGCAGCACTTTCCCGGATTGCGCCTTGCATTGTCCGGTAATAGAAGAAACGCTGTAGTGTCGGGATGGTTCGTGTTTATCATTTAACTCCAGAACATTTATCTCTATTGCGTGCACGTTTATCATTTATCTTTAATAGAACATTTATCGCTATTGCGGGAGGCAGAATTGGGAGGTATGTTCCGCTTCGAATCTTTATTTTTTACAAATGGTGTGAAATTCGAAATTGGTTTACTGGTTTTATTAGTTACGAGGTTTTTTCTGATTCAGCAAATAGTAATGTGTTATTTATTTACGTCTTTATTGATGTAGGGGTTCCTGGTTAAACAGGTACTGCATGAAATCAGACATCCTAGATAGGGGTTGCAAATGTAGAATTTAACTTTCGTTCATTCCAGGCAGTTCGTAGTTTTCGAGGGCCAACAGGAGTATAGATTGCCGTGCTCTTAGCACCGCATAGAAGTTTATTTAGACGGTACATGAAGGTACAACATGATTCATAAGGTGTACAGGCATTTTGTTAGACGGTTCTGTACGCGTATGTCAGTAAAGTTTGCATTAGTAAAAGAAACAAACCCTTATTTTCTAGGTCAGAATTAGGTCTAAAATTTAGACCTAATTCACATTTATTCTTCTAGCATTGTTCTGCGTATCTAGTTCGTTATGTAGTACAGTGATCACCGAAGTTGTCTGTTATTGTTACTGCGTATATACGGATTCTAAAAGAAAGCGTGTAATAGAGATATAGAGTCAGTGGAATGCATACGCACATGTGACTGTACGTCCATGCTTCTCATTTCTGAAAACATGCAGGCTTTTCAAATTACGGGTTTCCGCCGACCTTTATCCCGTTCACCGTTATTGAAGTGTACCATGCAGCTTCGCTGCGAGAAATAATTTTCACTACTCATCTCACACTATGCCTACTTAAACACAGGACTTACAGTTTTTAGTGCGATTGAGTGAGGCTACAGGTTGCTTTGCCTGCTATATAATTTCAACTTATAATTATTTTATTTCTTCTAATTCGGAAATCCCCAAAGAAACAGCCTTCTTAGGGTAAAATTATTTGTAAGAAAATGTTTCGGCCAATCCCGTTGCTGGACATATTATTAGCGAAGGCGGTTGGTCAATAGCAGAGATTACTGAGCAAACAAAAACTGTGAATTCAGCCTCTGATGGGCGAATAAATTACATTGCGCATAATGGTTCCACTAGCTTGTGGCTAGTCTTTTCCTTGATGCTTTAAGTCTTCTTTACTGGTCAATGCCTCAGTGTTTTTCATTCGTTACTGTAGTGTAATAGTTCTTGCTAATTAGTTAGGCTGACATTCCGGCCATTACCATTAGTGTGCGAACGTTCACGTTTTGGTGTGTATTTAATAACTAATTTGTTTATTCGACAGCTTGCAAACTTATTGCCTAGCTTCTGCTACTTCACCTCACTACCCCGCTCACATCTGCTTTTTTTTAAATGCGAAGCATTTCTTGGCGAACATTTGCCATTTTGACAGTATCTATCTATCTATCTATCTATCTATCTATCTATCTATCTATCTATCTATCTATCTATCTATCTATCTATCTATCTATCTATCTATCTATCTATCTATCTATCTATCTATCTATCTATCTATCTATCCATCTATCTATCTATCTAGCCGCCTACGTCTTCGTGCTCTCATGGCCGTATCGTTACCTAGGTATTTACCAAAATTGGCATACTATGACAAGAGTCTATGAGGAACATAAATGATAGGTTATGACATGAATATCGTGACATGTGTGTCATGTAGTTCATGCGACAGCTGCCTACGTCTTGGTGCTCTCATGGTGGTTGCGTTAACGTGGTAGGTACCAAAATTGGCATAGTATGACAACAGTGCATTACGAACGTAAATGATAAGTCATGATATGAATTTCATGACATGCGTGTCATGTGGGTCATGAAACAGCCGCCTAAATAGACAATGACCAGCGAAAAAAAACATTAACACTCAAAAACCACTGAAATGGGTTCGGACGTGGGTACTAAGTGATAGAAACACTAAAGGATGATGGCAGAAGTCATAGTCATGAGCATGACCCAGAAGAAATGACAATGACTCAGCGAAAAAAGAATAACACTCAAAACCACCGAAATGCGTTCTCACGTGGTTATTAAATGAAGAAAACAGTAAAGGATGATAGTAGAAGTCATAGTCATGAGCATGATTCAGCAGAAACGACAATGACTTAGCGAAAAAGATTAACACTCAAAAACACTGAAATGGGTTCGCACGTGGGTACAAAGTGAGGGAAACACCGAAGGATGGTGGTAGAAGCCATAGTCATGACCATGACTCAGCAAAAATGACTGACTCAGCGAAAGAAGATAAACACTCAAAAACCAATTTAATGGGTTCGGATGTGGTACTAAGTGAAGGAAAAGGTCAAAAATTTATGGTCTAAGTCATAGTCATGAGCATGGCTAAGGCTTTCGCCTTAAGGTCTTTTAGGCCTAGCTAAAGGGACTCCTCAGGACTCATTACATGAATGTCATGACATGTTGGTCATGTTGGTCATGAAACAGCCACCTAAGTCTTGGTGCTCTCATGGTCGTTTTGTTAACTTGGTAGGCTCCCAGCACACTGCTTCGCATAACATCGATTTCCACAGGACGTGGGATCTGCCGGCTTTCTTTATGTAGACCTGTTCATTTGTTTCAGTGAACTGTGGTTCATAGTAAATAGCTAAGCTTACCCTGTCCTACTTTTTGTTTGGCAGAAAGGTGTGTACAAAGGTGTTTCCTTAAGTGCAAACATCATAGCCTGCAATGTACTTGCACCTTACTTTAGGAGGAAGCGAAGCTATGTTTGGACGATCCTTTTTGGCGCTTTTAGAATGCGGTAATACTGCAGTAAATATTGCTAAAAAATTTGGCGACTTGCCACCTGATGTTCTGGCTCTCCTTATCCCTTCTTACGATTATTTGAATACTAAGGAAGCTCGTTGGCGGAGAGGTAAAGCCGTTTGCATAGATTCACTAGTAAGAAATCCCACGTTTTTACAATGCAACACGAACATGGGGAAATAAGGAGCAGAAAAACAAAAACAAAATAAGTGTGAACAGTT
Organism: Dermacentor silvarum; assembly: GCF_013339745.2. Classification (NCBI taxonomy): domain Eukaryota; kingdom Metazoa; phylum Arthropoda; class Arachnida; order Ixodida; family Ixodidae; genus Dermacentor; species Dermacentor silvarum. Next base: position 55,464,253 of record NC_051159.1, on the reverse strand, counting down.
TTTAACAGTCCCCGTTCTAAGCTGATTACTATATCTTAGGTCCATTAGCAATAACCTAAAGCATGCCGTCCTTGTGAATACACAGTAGCTCATTATACGATGCACATTTGCATATACGTATATACAGATATGCTGAAACCTACGCAAGTACACAAATAGCAATAAATAATAGATTGCGTTGTAATACAGACTGCTTTGACGCACAGACCACTTTAACCTGCTATCGTGGGTTGGTTCCATTTTAAGTGGCTGCCTATGCTCTCTTGATAATAAGTTACGTTAGGCAGCTGTGTATAATTCGCTTATCATGATTCCGTCTATCTTAAAATAAAGTACTTTCAGAACTTAGTCGGTTTTAGTGTCTCATTTGCATATAACTCAAAAAGGCGACAGAAGGGAATATTTAAAGCACAAGAAGGGGGAATAAGAAAAACGAACACTGCGCCTGGTGTCTGCTCTCACGCTTGAAATCCATGCATCTGAAAACCGAAAAGCCAGAGCTTGTAGCAGAAAAGAAAGTCGGTCTTACTTCAGAGATGAAAATAGCACCTGAATGATCCATATATGCAATTTGAGCACGTTCGACTGCGTGGAGTTATGCATGCAAAAAAAGATAGAAATACAGAGGCAAGCGGTGTGTGCCATGAGCGGCTACAACAAATATAACGCTGTTGGTCTCTTCTATATGATAGCCAAAAGCTCAAGCTTCCTGTAATGATTCTATCTGTCAACGCTTGCTAACGAGAGCGCATGCGCCTGTCGCTCAAGCCAGGAGAAATCTCTACAAAGATACAGACAAAAGAAAAAAAAACAATACGTGGCATAACCACAGAACGAAATATAAGTTTTGTGTTCAGCCCGTTTCTTTGTAGCGATTGGCCTTCTCTAACCTTTTTTCTTCAAGTTTGAACAGAAAGATGTCAAGAGAAGTCTTCCTTTTTAGACAAGGTAAAAATATTATTGTTACCCTAGGGCGACACCAAGGTCGGAATCAGAGGTAACCGAAGTGCGCTTGTCATTGGAGTGGCTCGGTGTCGTCGCGGCAACCCTTTTTACCAATTCCACTATAAGTAAACGCCACCCCATCCTAACAATATTTAAAATTTTCCAGCTTAAATATTTGCTGTTATTCGTACAGCGTTGAGGCACATACAAATTTGCCTGCGCTTCATTTAAAAAGCATTGGGCAGGATTAAGAATTGCAAGGTACAAGTGCCACTCAACTAGATACCTCATTTGATAAGAAAACGATCTTAAACCACGATTCTCTCGCTATAAAATTCGCATCCTTCTGCCTCTAATTTAAACATTTTTTTAATAACAATGTACAAGATTTCGTGTAAGATTGACAACTTGAGTTTGTTTGAGTTGCACCACTGGCCTAACTACTCTGTTATACCGTGAGATGTAGGTCCAACCTCCGACTTCTGCTCAGTGGCAGAACGCGAGAGACACTGAATTGTGGCGGCTGGTACTCTTCTTGAATTAGTGATAATGACAATAATAGAAGCCAAAACGTGCGCAGACATTATTGCTCCTGAAACCTGAACAGGGTAACTGTAGCTTGCATAATGCATGTATTTGCTTTTCTCTAATGTGCACGACGGCAGAAAAAAGTTATAGGTTTTGGGTGACCTTTACGTCTGAGACTCCTCTATGCTCTGCATTTGGCAATGAATGAATTCCTTTGAGGCTACTTAACGCGCGCTTTTGCCCGGATGGAGTTCGCACTAATGATGTGATGAAAGCCAAGATGACATATCTACATTCAGTACCTCTATTGAACCTACTCCCATAGCGCTTTGCTGTAGCACTCTACAGGCAAAGTTGGTGAACAAAAAAAGGATTATGAAAAAAAAACGTCCTTGCCTTTCATGTTATTTCTATCGAAGTATAGTGTTTTAAATGGACGTGACTTGATGGCTGACTGGTTTAATTTTTAGACATTGCAGCACATTCTCCAAGTTATTGGGTGATGGTAATTTATTGAACCTTCCTCATTGAAATGCTAAATTGATCGCCACAATTTTTTTTCTCTGCTGGACCAATCGTCTTGCGGCAACAGTAAATCGGAACCTTTACAAGACGGATGAAATGAATGGCAGTACAAGTACTCGTTCAGGCATCTGGTATAGTATAGCAACCCCACAGCACGAATATGTGGCGACTGCAAAAACAACAAGCAAACACTGTGTGAGCGTTTATGCCGTGCTTGGAACTCTGCCTTTCTGAACTGGTTGGTTTGTCAAGAATAAATAGAGCCAAGGACCCTTCTATTCTTCTATCATTAGCATTTTTCCGTTGCTTTTATTCGGAGAGACATATTCCGGCTGGCTGTCATGCGGGAATGCAGTGTTCGGCGTTGCTCCCGCAGCTATGAATAAGCACCCTAATTGACCTTCCTTATCCGTGAATAACTAAGATCCAAATACAAGTATAGCCTTCATATACTGCCTAGAGCTGTGACGACATCCTTGCATCAGATATCACCAATGAATATTTCAAGTGGCCTCTTCCTCGCAGTGTTGCCAGAGTGCATGTAAATGGTAGAACGGAAATAGGATGATAATTGATTATGTTATTCCAGTCTCCTTCCTTGTAGATCACAGATGCTTTTGCGTTTTTCATTTTGGTCGGGAATACTGCGGTCGTATAGCGGGAAATGATGCCATAGTTATACTGGTAGTATCCAGTGCTTTTTTGCATATAGCTCGATAAGGTTCGCGGTAGCCCCCACAAGAGTCCCTCCCCACCCCCGACGTTTCCTGTAGCAGCATTGCTCCGGCCACACCATTTGTCTTAATACAAGAAAAATATAGTAATGTGGATGTTTCGTGGAACATTGTAAAAGAGTGCCACGTAATATTTGCGAACAAAGAAAACTAAGAACAGGAAACATATATATTGCCCCGACTCACACTTGTAGGCGACGAGTAAAATTTTGGTACAGGGAAAAATGAGCGAGATACGCCTTTCCTTACTTTTGTCGACTCATGGACTTGCGTCATTCCTATCAGCCAGTGTGCACAATAGGGGCGAGGTTATAGGCTTAGTTGTATTGTTGAGAAAGATCGCACGAGGTTTTCTCAAATAAAGAATTGAATGGTTCTGGTCATTTCTGAAGGCGGTATATAGGGTAGACAAGTTTCCGAGGCGATATTGGCGCCTTAGGAGCTCTCTTTTCCAGTGAAGTGTTCTTTTTTCCAACGCTTCCAGATTAACTCCTTTTGGTCGTTCGTTTGTTGGTAGTTGCTGCCTGTTACAACGAAGCCTTACTCCAGTCGAACAGTGCTTTTTCTGTCTCGTGCATAGTTTCTGCTTTTTCGGGGCATATATGGTGGACACCTGGTACTCGCCGGCAGTGGTTGAAGTGGACACTGCACGACGTTCTGTAAACTTGGCATTGCATTGGGTGGCATCATCGCAGAAGCAAAACAGTCAATGGAGCGATACCGCCAATGACGGTACGGAACTCCACCCTGCCAGCGGAGAAGGCACTGAGGAGAGCTTCGAATCGGCGCAAAGCGACATAGTGAAACAAATCGGCGCGAAGCCACCGCCGTATTATTTATGGCAGTGGTTCCCTCGGACACTGCTCGGCATGTGAAAAGGTCAAATACTGTCCCATTTTCATAAAGATTGATGCAAAATAAGTTAGCGGATATAAGAATAACACTTGCAAGAACATTCTCACCGTAGGTGTCGTGCATTCAACTGGATTTGACACCTGGCGTGGAGGCACCAATTTCAATGGGATAAAAGTGCGCTCATAAACTCCATTTGACAAGGATTCTGGAAAAGGTGTCATCTACGACGCAGATGTTGCAATACCGAATGAAGACTTATCAGCCCTGGTCAATACAGCCACTCCTGATATTACTGTCATGGAGGCTCCTGGCATTCGCATTTCACTCCGTTTGAAGATTGTCTTTAAGGGTGACATGATACCATCCAATCTGAGGGTAGGCCACTTTGTCCCTTCCCCCTCCAGATCGTTTATTCCGAAACCTCTGCAGTTTTAGAAGCGCCTACGTTGGCATAAGTCTGAGGTCTTTGTATTCGTATGGTCGTATGCTCACGCTGGCCTGAGTCCCACACCTCAGAATCTTGCCAAGCGACTGTATTTATTCATTAAAACTTTTAGTGCAGAAACTGCCAAGGATTGTATAAAGACAAGGCAGAAATTGCCCTAGAATCAAGGAGTGCAGTATCGTTAGATTATTGGTAGGAGAAGGCTCAACGCAGCGAGAGGCTGCAGATTTTGTGAAAAACGACGTTCTTGCAGCCGGCAATTCTCTAAAAACCCCGATTGCAACTTACCGCGCAAGCCTAGTCCGAACGCCTTCCAAGCTCGTACTCTAAAGCATAAATATTTGAGCGTGATCGGCTGCAATATTTTACATGCCAAAGAAGGAGGAGGAGGAGGACAAAAAGAAGGGAGGAAGGGCAGGGAGGGGACCAAGAATGTTCGCCTCTGAAAGTGGTCTGCTGTCTAATTGGTTCAACACACTCTGAAGAACGTTGCGTTCTATGTCATAAAATTTACAAAAACACAGCACGTGCTCCCAGGTATGAGAATCACAGATCAGTGTGTCGGACATTCCAATAAGGAATGAGTACGCTTTCGTAAAAGCCATCCATAAACAGAGGCGGCAAAGTTCCATCATGGCGGGAGATGTTTGATGGAATGTGCAACGTCAGTGTAGGACCCACTCGGCGGAGAAGACAGAGTAAATCGGCGTGTTCCATGAAGTTTCAGTCTTGGTTTGGACAAGTAAAGAAGAACCCTCGCAGCGCCTACCCTTGTTAAGTGTCTAGAAGCAGTCAGGGTTCCTTTATGTTCGGTAATGACCTTTCTGTTGATGCCGCCCGGTCAGCACATGCCAAAAACGAGTATAAAAGTGCATATGAAGTTGCGTGGTGTACACTTCCGAATTCACGCCCACCAACTGAGTCTCAGCAGCATACATCACAACCATCAAGCCTGCTTCCTGCTAATAACAATTTGCCTGAACAAGATGCGCAGGTGGTTCTTTTATTGCAATAGAAATTATACGACACTCCAGGTGCATTTCTGCCGTTGGTGTCGCCATCGCTGTGAGCTTCCGCGTAAAATCCACGTGCGATAAAATCGTCGCCGTGCGCTGTATGCTGTATGTGCGAGTGAAGGTGTGCGAGCATGAGCCGGCGATAGCGATGATCGCAAGGGCGCAAAGCGGGAAGGACGCGCGCCGTCTTCCATCGCACGCAAGGCTCTGGGGGAGGGGGGGATATATATATGTATGTATATCTTGAAAGCCATCTGCGACGGGGGCACAGTGCTGCGTGCGCTGTGTTTACGCGGCATCGTTTGCGTTGATGCGAGACACAGCTCGAAGTTCGATTCCCTTGCTTCAGATGTCGCGCTTCCTCCCTCCAGCGTTCTGACAGCGAGTTTCCGCGGTTGTCGAGTCAGATGTGTTCATGTTTGCTTGGGCGCGCGTGACACCATGCTTGTTAAAATAGTTAGTATAGGTATGTTTACTAGTTTATACGGCTCGAAAACTAGTTCGTATAAATGTCCACTAATTTTCTATCGCAAACGATGCTTCGCCTTTCGAGCGACTACGTTCTTTTTTTTTTTGCTGAAGTCACTGTTTACTGCGATTCGTACAATTATCGTAACATTCAGACCTTGACTGGTAGATGTGCTTTCCAAGTGCTAGATGTCCCCGCTGCTCTGCGTGAAAGCTTGCATTAAAAACCTGGCTAGCTCACTTCGCAGAAACGACCCTTTAACAAAGGGTAGTTTTATATAATAAAGGATAAATATACAGGCCGCAGGTGAGGAGCCAGCTGCTGTGCTAAAAGCTTCGTTATATTTAAGCTTGATTACTCGTTTCGAAGGCCGTGCCTCGCACCTTCAGACTCTGCAGCCAAAATGTTTACTACAGGAGATGTCACGAGTGCTTTGACGCAGTGCCGCCTACGAGATATCAGCGATTTTATTTTCGCCCTGCACTTGTAGCACAACTATTTAGAGATCCTTGCATCTGTGAATACTGTGAACTGCTATGTAACCTACATGACGTTGTCGTTACGACGTTGGTATTGGCATTGTTGTTGTCCATTATTTCGACGCTATTTTTCACCAACTACTTTATTCTCAGCGCATCTTCAATTGTGGGTATATTGCGTGTTTGAGGCTTATCATCAATGTCATGTACGTCTTCATTGTGCCGCCGATGCTGTGTTCGCGAGCATTAGAATAAAAAAATTGCGCACAAACACCGCCTCCATCATGCAAAAACAGTTCCTATGAGTTGCCCACATAATGTAATGTAATCCTCGTGCACTGCGTTTGAATGCATGTTTGTACTGTTGTATGTGGGGTCTTCCGTGTATTAACGAAAAAAAAGAACGTTGTGCGAAAGCTCAGTGGTTAGCCCTCCCGACTCAAAAATGCACATTCAATCTCGGGTATGAGTTCATATCACCGGTGGAGTCAGTTGTGGAGAAGTGTCATTTTTCTTCACGATGTGGCAATGATGAAGTCGGAATGACGAGGTCACCTTACGACGAAAAGAAGTATCATTGTGTATCCGTGATACGGAAAACAGTTGCCGGTAGCGTAACAGGATGGATGGATAGACGGACGCACAGATGGGGGACGGACGGACTAGGCAAACCAAGTTTCGAGCCCTTAACTGCTGTCGCAGTACAAGTCATTTCCACATACACGCATAAGCAGATTAGTAATCAGAGGTGCATTACCGGGAACTGTTTTCAGGGGAGTAATAACTCGAGTGTACTATAGTGGTCCATAGAAGTAACCGCAAATTTAATTCCAGTTAGCCTTGACAAATTCGCATTTAATTTTTGTCTACGGCAATACATGACTTACTTACTTTTGTAGGGGGCAAGACATCGTTTATAATTGCGGAATGGTGTCAAGGAGTTGTAAATAAGCTTTTTAATTTAATTAGTGTCTGGGTCGGCGAATGTCCGTCAGAAAATAGACTGCAGCAGCCGTGGCGCTATCCGTAGGAACAAGCTTGTTGGCTGGCTGAATCATTCATCTCGTTTCGACTGCTCTTACCAAGTTGTTTTCCGATTTCTCTCTTTGTACTACGCTTCCTTTCCTGTTCCACTGCAGTGCAGAAGCTCGTGAACGGACTCTGAACCTGACCCAACTAACAGGTGAAGGTAGCCAAGGCGAGGCTGTGCGGGCCTCTGCCACATAGACTTTGCAGACGCAGTTGCCTAACACTGATGTCCATGCACAACCTGTTGCTCTTATGGAAGACCATTTGCTGCAGCACTTGGCGCTTCACCAATGAGCAGCTGAATCCCTTTAGAGCAGTTGGCATTAGTGGCCTAGTAAGGAGCTTTGAACGGCTTGATTCCTGTAAGCAAATTTCTAAGGTGCCCTTCACTGCTAGACCTCGCTGTGACATTTACATTATTCGGTGGTGAAAGCACTACGTGATTGCACGGCACTTAAATCCTTTGAATCTTGTCATTTTTTATTCTACAACATAGACATGAAATTTCTGCCAACATGCACTTTTTGCATGAGCTGTCGTAAGAGACGGGTTTTAGTAAGTATGACATAAAATGCCATTATTTTGGTTATCCAAACTTTTGGCGGACAAATATTAGTACAGGGCATTCTTCGAACATAATAAACATACGGTTTTATTTGGCGACATTTATATCTTACTACCGATATTGTCATTTTCGGAGAAGAGGTTATGGCTTGTCTCCCTGCATGAGCACTTTGTGGTGTTCCTGTAGAATAATTCGGCCCTCGGCACCTTTACACGTGGGTGGCTTTTGTGGCTTTTATACTGAAAAGCGTTATTTTACCCTCATAGACGCCAGCGACTCGCAGTGCTCTTGGATGGAAAACCGAGCTCGCCAAATGGATGCACCATCGCGCTCCGCTCAATCAGTTCGGCTACAGAGAGCCGGCAGAGTTGTGCCTTCTGCTGCTGGCACGAGCGTCGTGCGCATACACACTAGCGGTCCTGCTGATACGTTGTGTGCTTACCTCACCATAGGGCACACACTGGGGCCCTATAACGTAAAATGATTCCAAACTGTTCTGCTTCCAAACTCTTAACGTCAAATTTACGTAACCACCGACGCAAGCAGCGGGCAGTGACCCGCAGCGTTGTCTGAACAAGCCAATCAAACACTCTCCTCGCTTATAGGAGGTCACCTTCGTTCGCTTTCAAAACCAATAACATTGTCGACACTGAGCGGTTTTTCTTATCTAATTGGCCGACAAGACGCGAGGAGCACGCTCTAGTCGATGGCGCCGAGCCAGCACAGTGAAAATAGATAACCGCATGAAGAGGGTGGTTCCGGCTTCTCCGATTGGTCCGCTTCGGCCTACTTAGCTTGCGGTGGCTGGTTGAAAATCGCGGCGGCGTGCAACGGAAGGATAAGAATGCCGCTAAAACGGATCATCAGCAAGGAAGAGTTGGCAGAGCGATGTCGTATGCATACCGAAAGGTTTGGTAACGTTTTACTGCCGCGCAAAAAGGTTTATCATGCGCAAAGAAATACATGCTCACCGGCAGGTGCGAGTAGCGAGGGCCTGAGCGATCGGCAGGCAGCTATCTTCCATTCCTTTCGAAACGGGGCAGCCTCTGGCTACTCAGAAACATTTTCAGTTTTGTTCGGCATAATAATGCATTTTTTTCGCGTACACGTCACTTTGACGTGTGAACTTTCGCGGTTTTCTGAGGTCGCGTGACAGACAGGCGGAGCGGATATAGCCAGAAAACATTAGACCAATAGCAGAGGGCTAATGGTGAAAGGGCGTCGAATCAGGAATGATTATTTTTCTTTTGTGCAGTTTAATCATGCATAATCAGTGTGTACACGTTATATCAGACGGGGAGCTATCGCGGTTTTCGTGACGTCGCGTGACAGACAAGCTAAGTTGGGAGTGGCCCGAAAATGTTTTCACCAATCGCGGAGGCTGATTGCAGAAATTGGAATCAAAACAATTTGGAATCATTTTACGTTATAGCGCCCCTGGTCTGAGCAGAACGAACAGCAAACGCGAAGCTAAAATATTTCATTGGAAGCTGGAAGACTCCTATGATTTTTGAGCATTTTTATATCGACCACCACCAAGGTATGTCGCCTGCAATGCCGTTCGCGTAGCTCATGATCTGGCCAGCATTGTGAGACGCCAGGTATGACTGTTTATAGGCGCTGTTTCTGCTGCCCAGCAGTAGATGCCTCACGTGCTGCGACGCTACAACATGACAGCCTCAAGTGTGTTTACAACACTGTCTGAGGAGCCCGAGTGCAACTCCGGCGTTACTATTAACAGCGAAGCTGCGTAACTCGGAGGTTAGTACGTAGATCGTACAACGAAAAACCTCGCAGAGCGATTGCGTCACATGCGTCGCCCAGCAATACCTCGCACCGGCTACGCCGAGCCTTGCGACAGGTGCGGAGCCGAGCCATGACGTGATTGTGCGCTCCGCATCACTTCACCGGCCTAGTCACGACGTCACCACGCCGTGCGCGCGCTCCGCGTCGCTTCGCCTGCCTAGCCATGACGGAACCGCACTGCGCGGTTTAGTCGCCACAGTTGTGCAGACGTGGAGCTAAGCCATGACGTCATTTACCGCGAGGTATATATACATTAGAGTTACTGTACCTATACATTAACTAATATACATGTCTACGGCGTCACCGCCGCGTGAGCGTTGCTGTGGAGAGAATGCGGCGACCGAAGAAGATCGTCACTCCGGAGGAAGAGGGAGCGCGGCGCTAAAGGCGACGAGCCAATACTCAAGAGCGACTGAGACGACTTCGGGCCGATCCAGAGTATCGCGACGCCGAAGCGGCGACTAAACGACAGCGAATTGCAGAAGATTCTGAGCTGCGATCCCACGATAGGGAGCAAACCCGTTTGAGCAACCAGAAGCGTCCCCAAAACGATCCGGGCCTGCGAGTCCTGGATAATTTCCAGCGGCAAGTGAACATGAACATGATCTACCATAACCACGCCTAACTTGGCCGAGTGTGGAAGCATGACCTCACAGAAAACTTGGCCGTGTCTCGAAGCATAACCACGCAGAAACTTAACCGAACCAAGAATAAGCTAGGTGGGTCCGCCAGCTTCGCTGTTTGCCCAGTCTTCGCACCACTAGTGCGAAACTTCCCCAATTTTTGTTCTCTGTGCTTCGTCCTAGCGGTGAAAGTACAATTTTTCGCGAACATTTACCAAGGTTCGTTTCAGTGGTAAAATAGAACTGCTGTCTCTCCTTTTGTATAATTTTTGGGGTATACTTAATGAAAAACTGAACATAGCGCAACGCTCCACAAATGGTAACACCATCTTTTCGGTACTACAAGAGCTCACGTGTAGCCACACAACGTACATAGGTATGTTTATTCCGCTTTACTTTCCTCGACCTTAACCACTGTCTTCCAGTATGTATTTTTCTCAAACGTACGGCGCTTATGAATCCCAATTGGGGTAATCCTTGAGTTTCACCCATTTCCTGCAAGCCTAAATTGGCGGGAAACAATTTTTATCATGAACAACGCCAAAAGATATATACAGGGTACGTTTGCTCTCAGTATGCGTCTTAACAGTTTTCCGGGTTCTTGCATAAAACCTTCGAGCACGTGTAGTGCATCTCGGCTGTGTGCTATTCTGATGTTTGTAACCCGCGAATTTATCCATACCTAAAATGGCCTCGCGAAAGAAATGCTTTTATCACGATTCACGCCGGTCACTTGATAGTAGTTAATTTTTTTTAATTCAACTTGAAAGAGTGAAAATCTTTCATAGGTAATGTGATCTAGAAATAAAACTTCAATTCAGAATTATTATATGCCGTGTAGTGGCGTGATGCTTTCATGTCTTCTTATTTTGTTTTTGCTGGCCAAGGGAAGAAACGTTGGTTGGGGAAATGTTAGTCCATTCGTTTTGAAAAGAGAACTTTGTAAATCTGTTTCGAAGCAGGACAAATTTTTGTCGAGACTCCGCGGTCTTGTACTGACCAGTACATGTCCTCTCGCAACAATAGGGTAGGTCTTCCTCTAACTACAAGTCAGGCTAATGACTGAAATTGATGTCGACACGATGTAAGAGACCTCGTTTTCAGGACAGAACAACAGATCACAGTACAGAAAAATTGTTGTCACCACCACTGTTTGTCTGAACATTCGACGAAATGTTCGGCTGCCACGAAAAAAAAACATTTAGTTACGTGTTTCAACGCTGTCTTATGTGTTTTCGGTGCAGATTACTGCTAATGTATTATACGCGCTGTCTTTCACAAAAACGGGGCGTATGCCGTAGACATCAATCAGGGACTATAGTGTAAGAAATGACTTAAGAGTACTACGTAGGTGTGGAGAAAAAGCGACAAAATACGGGGAGGGCCCATTAAAATAAAGCAGGCAGGGTGCCCCAGTGAACATATCCATTGATTTTACGGCGTCATTGCTCTCAAACGCAGCCGGCTTATGATTATTGGTACAGCGTAAAATCGCACCGATTGTTGCGACTTGGATGTTTGCTTGCCCTGCTACTTGCTAGGATTGTTCAAGGTGTGTCACAATACGGATTTGTTGGGCAAAGGGGGGCCGCTTAGTCATGTCACGGCTAACTGCGAGTGCATAAATATGCAATTGGGAGCCGACTTGAAAAAAATCTTCCATGATGATTTTTGAAGGGCGGGAGCTTGACCAACAAGATAAGAAACAATCGGTACAATGGTCCCTAAACGCCCACCTGAAAGCGAAGAGAGCACAATGGCACGAGCTATACAGGAGCTCCTCTTCGACGTCTGACACATTTGACTCCAACAAGCTGTCGGCAGACTATACATGCTATAATTTATGTGGCTAGTGCTGAAGGGACTTACTTGGCTGTGAGCCACCCAACGCTAAACAGGTTAAGCGGGGGCGTGTCACAGTGACTTACAGTGGGTCATCATGTAACTCATTTTAACTTCTTTTTATCGCCGCCATGAAGATGGTGAAAATAATGAGAGGTTCGTCACATCCAAACAAGAATTACAATCCTATACTTTGAGGCTTAGTTTGCAAGTCGGGCTATTCGTGGCTTCAGTTAAGGTTCCTGCCTGCAAAAGTTTTTCGAAGTGCATTTTGTAGTTCACTAGCAAATTCAAATTCGGATGCACGATCGCCCGTGCCCGAGGGGGAGCTCGGGGCATGTGTTTCTGCATTTTGAATAAGCGAGTGCGAAGTAACTCAGAGCAACATTACCTAATTCAATAGAATTATGCGCGCTCCATTTTTGGTCTCGTTCTATACTGCGTTACCCCTTCTACGCTACACTTATGTTTTACCGACATGTTAACTACGCTCCATATTTTTTTATTTGGATGCAAACGCGTGTAATTTTTGCTGGACTAACCAATGAATGCGGCTGGGCAATGGCAAGCACCGGTTACCAACACAAAGCTTCGTGAATTCGGCTCTAGCCTCACAAAAGGCACTTCTTAGTATGGCTTGAAAAAAAAATGACAACATATTGTGCGAGGTGAAGGGGTCTGAGGAGAAGTTATTGGTTTCAGCGCTAGTGCTAATTGCTCAAAAGAGGCTAATAAATTGCACTGCAGCTGAGGTCACTAATTAGAGTAGCATGGTTTAGCAATCGGATGCATTCCTTGAATATGCTTTTACAAGGTCGTATGTTGGAAGCATTACTTTTTCAATAGCAACTCTGAAGAGCAGCCAAAACGTAAAACACACATAAATGCGTTTATCTTCTGACAGACAGGGAGATAAAAATATAGGGAGATATAGATAAAAAATTGTTGGCCCTTCCACTCTGTGCAGACGGATGATAAGCGAAGCTTGTCCCTTTATATACCCAAGCATCCCCTTTGCCATCAACATTACGTTTACTGGAGTGTACCCTTGTGATTTACGAGATGCGCATTGTGCGGATACTGATGCCATCAATGAAGACAAGTTGGCAGTGAAACACATGTTTATTGAACATCGGAAACTTAACCGGTCAATTTTGTGAAAGTGAGCAGAGTAGCCTTTTCATAGCTGCGGTATGCTGCAAGGGGTTCGGTCATCTGGATGTCACACATGTCGTTTACAAATGTCAAATGTACACACGTACGGCCTACAGTAGTGGCTACGTTCACAACGAATGGCTAATAACCCCTCAAGCAATGGCTCATACCCCCGTAAACATGGTCTTCCCATTACGAAGACAGAAGAGAAGTGAAAATCTACGCTGGAATGACATCAGCGGCAACGGACCCAGCTGTGGAAGACGGCGACGACGATGAGCGCGGGAGCAATGTCACGAGCATGTTAGCTGCTCGTCACAACGTACCTGCTGTGGAAGAAGACGATGACGCTCGAGTCGTTGAAGATGATGATAGTTTCTGCGTTACATCGCTGGCGCAGGCTAGCGTATTTAAGCCTCGCTTGAATAGAAGTTCTCTGCGCGATCCGTCTCGTGCAGGCGTACGCGATAAGTCGCATAACGTACACCGCCGCCTACATCAAGTGGATAGGGTCGGGAAAAAAAATCGATTTCATGATACGAAAGGCTTTCAAGAGGGCGGTAGGCATTCCAATCAACGCGAGCACTGACAAGTTTCTAGAGCTTGGACTTCACAACTCACTCGACGAATTAATCGAAGCGCACGACGTTGCTCAATACGACCGATTATCCAAGTCAACGACGGGTCCACGCATCTTCGAATCGCTCGGAATCACGTACCACACTCAGCATGAAGAAAAAACGGCGGTTCCGGCTTCGGTCCGCAACCGTCTGATCGTGCCGCCGCTTCCCAAGAACATGCATCGAACGGATCACATCGGGTGACGCAACAAACGAGCTAGCGACCTTCAAAGGAAATTTGGTAAGAGTAACGAGGCGGTGTACGTAGACGCCGCGCGATATGGCGAAGGAAGAAGCGCACACGCAATCGCCGTTGTATGCAGCACGGGCAAATGCCTCGCGAGTGCCACAGTGACCACGGGACACACGGAGGCGGCAGAAGAAGCCGCGATAGCCTTAGCACTCGCCACGGTTCTGAACGCTGCGATCATGATCAGCGACTCGCAGGCGGAAGTCCGAAGCTTCGTGCGCCGCCGCGTCTCGCGGGAAGCGGCCCGCATACTCCAAATTGGTGACGACGGGGACTTGACGTCACAAAATTCTACGGTCTTCCTCCTCTGGATCCCGGCACACACCGACGTCCCGCTCGCGGGCAACGAGGCGGCCCACGCCACGGCTCGAGGTCTCACTCGCCGAGCCGTGGCAGACTACGTGGCCGCCACCTCCACCCCCGAGTGCGGGGCGTCGGATCTGCCGGATCGAGACACTACGACAGACACGCTGAAACAACAACAATCACAATGGCTTTGGGGCGATCGCCTGACCCCGTTCAGAGACCTAACACAACACTACAGACTCGAAAGACTCAAATTCCCGCCACAACACGTTAAAAACAGGAAAGAGGCCGTAAACTTAGGCTAACTGCAAACACACACCCTAGCCCGGCAGTCTTACGCCACTGTTACCCGAGCTTATACTCGACTGATTCGTGTAAAGCGTGCGGAGACAGAGCAACGCTGCGACACATGCTCTGGGAATGTGCCGGCAACAACGGTACCGAAACCACGGCCGTTCGCGACGCGCCCAAAACGGCAGGCGTTACTAGATTAAAGGAAGCCTAGAGCTCGCTCATTCCTGCCGTTTCCTCGGCTGCTAGGGCCGCCGCAGACCTTCTCCGTCGGCGACGCCGCCTCTGTTAGGCGGCCCTGAAAAGTTCGTAGCTGGAATACCAGCTCTGGGCCGTCCGGCAAGACGAAGACGCCGCGCGAGTCCAAGGACTTCGAGCCGACACCTGAGGCCACTAAAAGCAAAGTGCCGGCTCTTTATATAAAGTTCATTTCTTCTTCTTCTTCTTCTTCTTCGATCTCCCTCCTCTCATTTATTCTTTACCTATGAACTCACTACCACCATCCAAATACCTACATACCGTCTCAAGAGTGCTTGTCGATAGCGCCTTACCTCGAAGTCCTGAAATATCGAGCTACAGTTAGAACGAGTGCCCTTATTTGTGCCCCTGCTCGAGCCGGTGAATGCGTTTTCCGATACGGATACGATGTGAGTAACATATTGCACAATCCTTCACTTTTTGCAAAAATTTTATTTTATTTCACTGATGGTAACACGCAAGGATGCCCATTTGATGCAAACACTTAGAGAGGGGCGGCTGCACGACGTGGCTGAAGGTCTGAAAATAGAGAAGACCTCCGACATAGCGAAGCGCATACAGGAAGGAGTGAGAGAACAACCGAGAGAAGAAGAACAGGACACATTGTGCAAGAAGAGGAGCCTAAATGAACAATGGCAAGGATTGCTGAAACGCGATACAAAGAGGTCTCTCTCGCTATTTCAGGAGCCAAGAGAAATCCAGGGAAGCTTGGGAGTGGGTAACCGAGCGGCGTTTCTTGGACAAAAGAATGTGCAGGCATAAGGGTTAAAACCGAAGTGTGGTGCTCGTCTCAGAGTTCTTTGGTAGGCCCGCGGTAGGAAGAAGCAAAAAGTGGCTATATAGAAGAAAGAGAACCCCCGGTTACAGATACTGAGAGTCTCTCGCTTAAAGGTAGCATCAGGTTTTCCTTCAATCTTTCCATTCTTTTCGTGTAGAAGAAGAGGGTTGTAGCCCGCAGCTTGACGGACGTTGATGGGGGGCTATAGCAACAGCTAAATATAACTCAAAAGACGCCCTCCCGCCAAACTAAAGGCTGGCGGCAGTGCCAAAGGCGAATGTGAAAGCGAATGTGAGCTAGATAACTATTAAACCATTTATTTCTTGTATTTAAGTCTTCCTTTCGCCTCTCTCTTCTTTTTCAGCGGGAAAGAGGGAGCGATGAGAGAGGATTGCAGACTATAACGTCGCACACTGACTTGACGTCAGAAACGCCCGACAGTCACGCGTCAGGCGGCTTCTGCCGCTAGACAGACATTGCGGATGGCATCCGCCTATCCCACTCTCTGCAAGAAGGCCAGTGCCTCGTTGGGCAAGAAGAAAGGTCGGCTAAGTCATTTTTTCCACCTCTTCTCCTCACTTATCCCAACTGCTGACCGATGTTCATGTGTCAGCCGCACGAAAGGCAGTTACGGTGCGGTCAGCAGGCCTTCTCTTCTCTGTCAATAAATAAATAAATCTCTCTTTCTCGATCTATCTCAGGAAAAGATGCACGCATAAAGAGAGCATGCGAAGCACGCAATGTGCTGTGGAAACCGTAACGCCTCAGGGTGCAAGGCTGGGGGGAACAAAGAGTGAGTATAATCAATCCGAAGGAAAAGGAAGGAAGCGAAGCTGTGACTGAGCATGCTTCCCACAATTCAAATGGAAATACCTCAATGCTTACCTAAAGCTCGTCGCGGGAGTACAGACAGATGAAAAAAAGGTATATTGGCACAATATTTTGGGAAAGAGAGTTGATTTCGATCGAGGCGTCTGTATAGAATGTGTATCTACGTAGAGCTCTATATCTCTTCAAGGCAGAATTACCATCTGATGTTTCTATTCAAATATTAGTTATAACTTGGTAAAAAAACGGCGCTGCGGTCGACATTGGTATTGCACTCGCGTTCGCTCGTCTGCGTCGGCTTATTGCTCCACTGAAAAGCTTAACTGCTTTCGTAATTAGAGTTCATGGTTTTCACTATGAGGGACAGCTAATTATGTACTTAGACGGAAGGCAAAAAAGGCTTAGTATCTCTAAGCGACGGCAAACAACATTACCTTGGTTCTCTCCAGCTACGTGGCATTTGTATATATAAATTTTTAAATACCCGCCGTGGTTGCTTAGTGGCTATAGTGTTGGGCTGTTGAGCACGAGGGCGCGGGATTGAATGCCGGCCACGGCAGCCGCATTTCGATGGGGGCGAAATGCGAAAACATCCTTGTACTTAGATTTAGGCGCACGTTAAAGAACCCCAGGTGGTCCAAATTTTCGGAGTCCCCCACTACGGTGTGCCTCAAAATAAGCTCGTGGTTTTGGCACGTAAAACCTCATAATTAAATAATATTTTTAAATCTTGGTGCATGATAGTCAGGACGCCCTGTATAAGTTATGCATTTCCTTGGCGAAAGTTAAAGTCATATTGTGCACTGGCCCATCCCCAAATTTAAGTGGGACCCACTCAAGTTTTTGTTGGCCCACCCGCAAATTTCAGTTGGCTCACCCCTACTATAAGCGTCCCCATGCATTTTCTATGGAACCCTGTGTATTCCTATGGGTATTCCCTCTGATTATTTTTAAATTGTTCCTCATCTCTTATAAAGCTACCAATCATCTACATTTATGTTATGATGATTAAACATTTCAAGTTCGCAAATTACGCATTTTTGTGCAGATACAACGCATTACACTTTTCACTTGACGGACCTGTGGTACTCGCCAAAGAAAGTTTAGGCATTCAAAGTAGCCCTTAGCCGACGACTTGTAGCCGCTTGTTTAACACGGTGCAAAAATACGTCAACATATTGCACACTCGACACAAGCCAGGCTTCACACCTTCACAGACCAGCGCGAGCACTCAAACCTCCGAACGAACTTCTGCAGGACACCACATGTTCGTAGCACCATAACCATACGGGACGCAGCCGCAGCCAAAAAGGCGCTAAACCAGAAGCGCTGCTGGTAGAGCGACTAGATTGCAGCGCTGTTAGTTCTCGCGAACGCCACGGAGCCCATGTTTTCAGTGGAGCTGTGAAAATGAGTTGGTTCTATTAACGTTGGTTTTCTCTGTATATATTTCCATTTCATAAAAAAACTTTCCGCCCCACTAAGGCCGGAGGAGCCAAGGAAAGTCAGGTCAGGAAAAGAAAGTTAGGAACAACTAAAAAGAAACAAAAACCAACACTGCGTTTTTTTCTTTTTTTTCCTAAAGCCTCTAGGTGGTGTTCATTTACACAAGCCACATTTCGCAACGAATGTTCTGTTCCTGTTTTTCTATTAATGATCCCGGTTCGTGAATACATTGGAGCTGCCTAGTGCGTAAGCTTCGGCTTCCTCGCTTGAGGTGGTTCCAGCAAAGAATGCAGCACCTGAGCGTGCCGCGCAATTCGCTGCAATGAAAACTGAGGCCTTTGGGGCTCCACTCCAATGATATAATAATGCCAGTAGTGTGGCTTTCTTGTTGTTCAATAGCTGCACGAAAACGGGATGGTACCAGTATCAGGATGGTATCAGCATCGCGGTACGCTAAAATATTGACACGTACTATATCTACAGGCGCTCGTAGTAGCTCGTTTATGATTTACAGAACACTCTTGGACGGCAATTCAAACGGCGCGCGCGGAATTTTTTTTCATCGGCATTGCAAAAACTCTGAAGTTTGGCGTCGTACATGGCCCGACTTTTCTTTAATATGATGGAAAGCGCATTACCACCGTTGGCCGCGCAAGGGTGCCTGAAAGAGCGCGCAGCTAGCGGCGTCAACCCCTTTAGCTCAGGCTCGTGATCGGTCATTTCGTAAAGGGCTGACAAGTGTGACTGTTCCTCGTTGATAATTACGCTGACCTTTGCGAAAGTTGCAAGAACGTATTTGTGATGTCAACAGAGAAAATGTTTATTTATTTCTGGTGTTGCTTATTGGAACAAAGAGAACGTATTTTGCTGAACCCACCAAAATGCCGCCGCTTCCCCGCCGTTTTAACGTTTCGCTAATGCTTCTCTTAATTATTTTACTAGTGTTCGGGCCTCGCAAGCTGCCCCAGCTACTCGAATGGCTTGTCTCTGGCCAGCGACCATCAACGCGTCGCTTCATCATAAAAATAAAGGAATGATGGGCTGATCAATATATTAATTTTCTGCATCGTCCATATTAACGTATGTCTGGCGAGCTGACAATTGAGTTAAGTTGGAGACGTTATCGATCAACTTTTTCTTCTACCTAAATAACATTTCATTTTTGGGGAAACTTCAGAACCAAATATTCTTTTTTGCTTTTACTTTCCGCCCTTTAAACATTGAAGGTTTTTCATTTGCATGGTGATTTGTCTGGCGTAGACTTCTTTTCAGTGGATCAAGACTGCTTGTCCAAAATACGTATAGATGGGAAACACTCCCGTAGTGTGTGCACCTTTATACTTGCGCGAAGTAGGGGCAAAAATTTCAAGATGGTTAAAGACAACTTTATTAAAGCTTGCCAAAATACCTCTATACACATGCAGGAGTGCGAAATGAACAAGTTGACAGTAATAAGCTTTTAAAGGCGGAATAAATGGTTTGTACTAAAACGATCAATACTGGGCATATAATAATACACAAAACATTTCCAGTATTACAAAACAACAAATACTAAATATCTTTAAAGGCTTAGTAATTGCAAATATTGTGCCAAAGTGGACTGTTAGAATACCATCCCAAAAGCCACGCAGCGCATGTTTCGTGCCAATAATACGCTTAGATTTGGAAAAAAATCGCATCTGAAGAGTCTACATTCCTCTAGCGCAATCTAAATTGCCCGTCCCCGAGCAAGGCGTTGTGACTTTGAATACGCCATTAAGTCCCTGTAGTGTCGTCGGGGCGTAAAAGGGTGTCCGACAGACGGCATAAAGGCCTTTTTTTGCGTAATGCGCAAAAGCACGCCCAGAAACCGAGCGATGGCAAAGTCGACAGCATCCCACAACGTCCCATCTAAGAGAAATGTTCTGCTGCTTTCAGAAATTTTGCTTGCCACCAGGAAGTCCGCGCGGAGGCCCGCTGGTTGCCCCGTGATTGCGTAACAACAGCAACTTGTGCGCCCGCGGCAATCCGAATTCGGTCTTGCTACTTGCTCTCCTGGGTAACAGCGAGAAATAAAACACAAAACCAGCTTTCGCTTCATCTAATCTCACACAGAATACAAAGCGCCTGAAGACGTGCGCGCATCACAGTTCTTGAGGTCCTAGAGTCACGAACGTGTTATGATTCCTATCTCTCACATGGCGCCACATCATTTACCACTGACGGCATCTAGTGCATTTTTAGGGGCGTTGGTGGCGCTTTTAAACAAGATTTAGTACTCTATGGTTAAAATGTTGGCCTCGCGGGACTTTTGGAGTTTATTTATGGGCGAACGAAGGTGTGGATGAGTACAATAACCAAGGAAAGTTTCTTGCAACTAAGTTTTTTTTCATGGTGCTGCTCCCATGTATATGCACTGGCCACAAGTTGGTACAAGAATCTGTTATTACTGCAAGATTGCACAACTCTATTTCTTTTATTACGAGCGACAGTAGCTGGTAGAGGATAACATGCTAGCCAAGTTATGTCACTCGTTGCACCTTAGAGAAAGAATGTGGCAAATAGAAAACGAAGGAATTTGAATAATCTAGGGAGCGGGATGTCAAAAGGAATGATGTGCTGTTGCGCAGGCTACTGAAAGAAAGAAAATTTATTCCCTGAATAGGTGAGATACACCCCAAAACAGGGCACGGGTTGCCAGCTAAAAGTACCAATGTTTACAATAATAGTGAAGAGATGAAATCGATCCCACACCTATGCGCGAGTGCAAATATTCAGAACTTAATAATTATGAATCGAAAAGTGTCCCATTCAATTCAGTCCTCGAATTCAATAGTGACTATTCATAAATACAAAATTTTTCAACAGTTTTTATATACTGCAAAATGTCAACTGCTCATGATCAAACTACAACGATCTATGACTGATATAATAGCCCGCATACCTTGGCAAAAGCCTGGAGAGACTAAGGCGGCGTGATGGTCCTCTAAGCCACCTAGAAGTCCGATCCATACCTCGTAGCTCAGTATCTCCTTCCCGTGGAGGTACTATTGCCACACTGCTTTGTGTGCGGGACATACCCTCATCAAATGTTTTGCAGTGGGTCGTACGGTTTTCTTTTTTTTTTTTTGCAGTCGCTGCCGTTGTGGCGATAGAGAAACATATAGGTAAAGAGCGAACACTCGAATAGGGCCCTGCAGCTGAGCTACTGCACTGTCACCAGCGCCCCGAGCGGCTGGTGAGACCGCTAATTTTGTCTTCCGAGATTTTGGACGCATAGTTTAGCTCTGTTTTGGTTTCGGTTTCGATAGCAATGCTTTCGGTTCTGGTTCACATTCGGCTGCTAGAATGTTCACCCATGTCGTTTATAGTGGAGCACAAGAGCTTGAATATTTCATTTTTAAGCATGAAGTACATACAGACGTAATAAGCTCGCGGATCACAACCTTTCTGTAGGAAAACCGCCTACTTCTCGACGAACCTGCAAGGCTGAGTTAGCTCATGCAGATTTGAAAAATAATGCGATCAGAGCTGTTTTGACATTGGGAATTGCACAGAAAAAATACTGGATCACACACTTGACAATAACTAAAACACAGACCACAACAACAATGTTTTAGCTATGTCAAGCTACGTGTCAAGTAAAACTGGCTCTTACAAGGAGGCCCAGGTGCATGCATTATGCATATACAGTGGGGTAAACCACCTTCACCAAACGGTCGGGCCGCGCCAGATAACACGTTTGTGTGTTCATACGGGTGAGCCACAGGTAACAAAATCTGTGCTATAAACCGAACGTGTTGCGAGTGACTTTCGGAAAATTATGCAGAGGACGGGTGTACGGTTATTTTTCCACAGAATGGAGGCACATTTAATATTTCAGAGCCCACTAGCCCACTTCTTGACGTTACGGAGATAAATATATTCGGCGATGTTAATAGCTTGCATAACGGAGCACCACTAGATGAATACGAGCATGTGCGATGAGTGTCAAATCAATTATTTGCGCTCATAACGTGATGTTCTGTCTCTATTACGCCGGCGAATTTCGCGGAATTTCTTGAATGAATGAATTGCGCTATGCTCACATAACTACAGAGTAGAGTTTGCGGGTCTAATCTACAGATGTTAGCTCTAGGAAATGACTCAGACGTATAGCAATGAGGAAACGTCCAAGATACCCTTTTATGGGCAAACATGGTGCGCTCACATTTAAAACACACGAAAAAGCTAAATAAAAAATTTGGCGACCATCAAGCAGCTCTAAAAAAACGTACCGTCAACCTGTGCCTGTCACGGATAAAACAAAGTGCAATATGTTTGTCTCTATTATTATTAGGTTCGTTGGCGTTGCTTACATTCACGAAGAAAGTAATTGAAGCAGGTGTTATAACAGGTGTTAATTTCCTTATAAGCTTTGTTCTTACTCAGCCGACATACATCGTGTACCCAGTCTCTTTCACAAAGCAAGGAAAGTGCTCAAGCGATAATGACCTTACTCATGCGTTCCTCTCAGCCCCTGCCTTGCTTCGTTTCATTCTTAATTATTTCTTCGCTGATTTGTTACTGTTCTCTTCAACATTCCGGGAATCCTTTTTTGTTTTCGGGAAGCTGTTTCTCTGAACCATCGCGCTGACATTTTTTCACGTGGTTCTTCCTTTTGACGTTCCATTTTTCTCGCATGCCACAACAGCTGCTGCTGCTTCGCCCACGCCTATGCCCATCATGCAGATTGACACTAAACTATGACGCAACTAAGCTTGTCTCGAGCAGAATTCCATTTGATATGTGTGCGCGCACATGCGTAGTCAGAATCCTATACTCCTATACTTCCCTGACTCTTAGAATTCAACATTAATCCTCAGCACGCAAATCCGGATCAGCCAAGAAATGGGATTGACTTCTGCAGCGAAAGCGAGCAGTCGTCCCGTGTGCAAGAGTAGCGGGCATGTCCGAGAGTCCGGAGGTCGGTAGCTAATTTGAGAGCCCTCAGTGAATGTATAAGAAAGGAGTAGGGATAGAGAGCCTTTGGTTCCAACATGCCGGTGTCGCTTTTTTCCACTCTGTGGGGGGGGATTGGCAGATGCAACTGTAGTCGACTTCTACGCAATGCGACGCACTGCGCGAATTGTTGTAGCACGAGACGCAGATGCGTGTGGAGCTGTTGGCGCCGTAGCATCTCGAGTCGCTCTTTGTCGTTTTCCTATTGCCTAGTGTTCGAAGATGCCGAACGACCGAACGAACAAACAAAGGGATGCACGAGCAATCGAGTCATCGAGCAAACGAAGGAACGAGTGGTTGGGCGTGTGAGTGTGTGAACCATCACGTTGACCCATGAATCCAGCGAGATGACGAGACACCGATACACATGACAAAAACGGGCCTGACTTGCAGAAGCATGATTCGCATTGAAAAAGTGCGCCAGCAGAGAACTCGCACTGAAATGTTGAAGTTAACCGGAGTGTGATAAGGACCACCCGGGTATCGTGGCCTTCAAATTAAATACGTAGAAACACGCATGCTTGTAGAGATGAACTGCAATCAACAGCTCGTTCTTACCGTTACGCCATATGGCATTCGCATTCGTTGCTAGACCGGCACTTGGCTATTACAGAAACGGGTAATCCTGCCGAAAGCACCGAGACCTCGCTTCTAAACACTGCGTGATTGCGTGAAGAACTGATTTGTTTGGGAAATGTGTATGCGGGGGAGCTGCAATTAGCACACCAGGCAATCACGCGAAAGGAAACTCACCATGGTTATTCTGTACGTTCGCCGGATCATAAAACTGGAATCCGTGCTGATGGTGAGCGACGGCTCGTTTTCAGCCACACAGCACGCAAGGCAACTAATGCGACCAGTACTCTCGTGTATGGAAGCTCACATGTCGGCACGCTGGTAGACTGGCAGGCACAAGCAGACTTGTACCCATGCAATCAAGACAAGTAGATGAACACATAAACGCTGTAATTAGAGAATCGCGAGAGGAGCATAGCGTGCGTTGGGTGTGGGGGGCTAGAGCAAATTAATAGTACATAAAATGTGTTGTCGCCGAGAGGCTGGTTCAGGTGAGTTCTTTTAGAGTATCCGATATCCATGCACTCAACAATCAGGTAAATAAAGGGAAAGTAAAGTACTTGGTACGTTTCTCTAGCAGCTACCAAAGGCGTGGAAGAGCGCAATGCTAAGTCTTAATTCAAGACAACATGCAAATGTTCATCACTCGGTGACATGTCACGCATTTGCCTGTAGCAAGCTCCCGCTGCACGCAAATAGGGTCAAAAGCCGTATCTCTGAGATAGACAAATAACCAAGTGCTTGCGCCACATTGGGACATGATCATATAATTTGTAGCTCCTTGTGAAAAGCGAAATTTTATTTTGGTACCGTCACGAAATGCCTACTGCGACACGCGTAGACGCATGGTCTGGAATCTGCAGACGCGCATCGATTATGCGAACGCGGAGCCAAAGAAGAAGGCTTTGAGGAAGACCGCATAAAGAGGCTGGATCAGAAAGAAAGCTGTTCCGAGTTTCAAACCTCTAAGACAGTTTTATGCGTACGTGATTAGCAGTCCCGATGAAGGCCTTCGATACGCATGCTTTGAGAGAAACAGAAGCGTGCGGGAAGCGTAGTGATACTGGGAGGCATTCTGCTATAGTTCATTCAGGTTTCGTGACACAATCCAAAGGTAACTTTTGGAAACATAACACATCGTCTTCAGTAATTTTGAGCACGAAACCACAAGACAAACAACCAAGAACGCAGTTTTGTTAACGAATTCAGCGCTTACGTTACTGTCTTTAGATTGTGTTTGGTGTTTGCCGCTAATTTTGGTTTTACTTACCTAAAGTGCATAAATAATTTAAAAATAACTGTGCAGATTCAATGCACTGTTAGACCATATATGAAAAAAAATCGTTTGTGAAATGAGTAAATAAATGATATTGTCACGTAGTAGTGACGGTGAAGAAAACAGTCACAAAACTGTGAATGATGGAACGGACTTTATTGGGCGAACCTTTGCCCACAAAAGTAAGCTACACTCAAAGCACAACGATAGCGGCGAACACAGTCGGCGATCGTCGAAATCTGATCAGCGGCGAAACGCGTCGGCTTTTATACATGAGTCATCGAAGGTTCCAGAGTAATCCTTGGTTCACGCGTGTCTTCCCGAAAGCACTAGACAATTCGCGTCGTTCATACAATCAGATTACATAAGCGTCGGTGACAACAGACAATGGATAGAAGCATCGATAACGTTCGAGAAACTTCCGATACATGCAGGCGCGTCCTGCGCCAAGCGATCACGTTTATCATTTGTTAGCCGGTAAAATGCGGTCGCAATGCCTCTATGACTGCTGATATCTCTACTGAATCGAATGCCTTTTCATAATCTATGAAAGCCATATAGAGAGGTTGATTGTACTCCGCAGATTTCTCGATTACCTGATTGATGGCATGGATATGGAGAATATCCTTCCGTAGAATCCATCGTAGAATATCCCTTCCTGAAGCCAGCCTGTTCAAGGAGTGGAGGAGGCATACGTGAATATCTTGGCAAATATCTACAAGGATTCCACAGCTACCTTGGTTCTCCACAAGAAAAGTAGAAAGATACCTATCAAGAAAGGGGTCAGGCAAGGAGACACAATCTCTCCAATGCTATTCACTGCATGCTTAGAAGAAGTATTCAAGCTCTTAGAATGGGAAGGATTAGGAGTGAGGATCGATGGCGAATATCTCAGCAACCTTCGGTTTGCAGATGACATTGTCCTATTGAGCAACAAGGGAGAGGAATTACAACAAATGATTGAGGACCTTCATCGAGAAAGTGCAAGAATTGGGTTGAAGATGAATATGCAGAAGACAAAGATAATGTTCAATAGCCTGGCAAGAGAACAAGAATTCAGGATCGCCAGTCAGCCTTTAGAATCTGTAAAGGAATATGTTTATCTAGGTCAATTACTCACAGGGGACCCTGATCATGAGAAAGAAATTTACAGAAGAATAAAATTAGGTTGGAGTGCATACGGCAGGCATTGCCAAATCCTGACTGGGAGCTTACCACTGTCGTTGAAAAGAAAAGTGTACAATCATTGCATTCTACCGGTGCTAACATACGGGGCAGAAACTTGGAGGTTAACAAAGAAGCTCGAGAACAAGTTGAGGACCGCACAAAGAGCAATGGAACGAAAAATCTTAGGAGTAACGTTAGAGACAGGAAGAGAGCGGTGTGGATCAGAGAACAAACGGGGGTAGACGATATTCTAGTTGACATTAAGCGGAAGAAATGGAGCTGGGCAGGCCATGTAATGCGTAGGATGGATAACCGGTGGACCATTAGGGTTACAGAATGGATACCAAGAGAAGGGAAGCGCAGTCGAGGACGGCAGAAAGTCAGGTGGGATGATGAGGTTAGGAAATTCGCAGGCGCAAGTTGGAATACGCTAGCGCAAGACAGGGGTAATTGGAGATCGCAGGGAGAGGCCTTCGTCCTGCAGTGGACATAAATATAGGCTGATGATGATGATGATGATGAAAATGCGGTCACCAGTGAAAGATAAACAAGTACACGTGTTAATATACAAGAGTATTTGATGTGTACTACTGCCTTCATTTTCGTCCTATGCAACGCGTAATCCAATGCAATGTTTGTTCATGCACCACGCAGGTCAGAACTTCATTCTCCAACGATGCACATCAATCGTCGCCTTTGATCTCGTGGCATTAATGCGTCGACATCGCAAATTGTGTATCCAACATAACTGGCGTCTTCATTTCGACATAGAGCGTAAACGTTCTAGTGCGTAACCATAACCATTGCATGACTCTAAGGTTTGTTGGAGGATCATAAACACTGCATGACATTACACGTTGCATAAGTGAAGATAGAGAAAATATTACTAATCGTATTTATTTGTACAGAACTTTTTGAACCTCTTCACGACAAGTTCCATTCACATAGGTTTCAACCTGTGCACTGGAGTTTCCTCACTTGCTTGTATTTATTAACGTAGCCCGTATGCCACCCTGCTCAGCTGCTACCAAACGAGCTACATTAATCAAACATAGAGCAGTGTGGGAGAACCGGAAGGGACTGTGCATTGTAAAGAGAAAGGGTTAAACGAGGAAAGGCAACGCCATGCTGGCTCGCTCCAGTGCATTGTTGCGCAAGTGCATCGAACGATTTCGCGTACGCTCACACGCGCACATAACCGCGCTGCGATGGAGAACAAGCAGGCGTGGGTGAGTGTGCGCCGTCTACGGCGGTTGCGCCGTCGGGAAGGCGCCGGATTTCTACCGCTGCACTGCGAACCCGATAGTGGTGTTGCGCGAAGGAAAGGCCGTGAGCGCTTACAAAAGCACGCGCTGATGCAACGCCTTCTGCGCAGCCCAACGTAGCAACAGCTAACGCAACGCGATAGCGCGAAATGCACCACGCGGACGGCCAAGTCGCCTTGCAACACGGCTTCCAAAGCATACCGCTACGCACGCACATTCCCCAAATATATCCACAAGTATATTCGGCAAGACAGGAGCCATGGCCAGGAAAATATGGGAGGGTTCACAGAGATAGCTTGACTTTTAAAAGTGTACAATCGTTGCTTTCGACCGGGACTAACCTATGGTGCAGGAACTCGAAGGCTAACACGATAGTTTGAGAGGAAGTAGAGACCGTGAAAGGAGCGATTGAGTGAAAAATGTTAGGCGTAACGTTAAGGGAGAGGACAGCGATGTGGATTCGAGAGCAAATGGGGTATATAGCCTTTCCTAACAAAGTTCAAAAGCTTCTTGTCTTAGATTTCGGAGTGGGATGACCACCACACATGTACGTAAGTGGGTCGCATACATGTAAGCACCAATTAAAACTGCGTCAAGATGTTGGTATAGTAAATTATTCGCAACTCATCACATTTGCGGCGTGGAGTAGTGGTAATGTCCTGTGCTCATGCATGATCCGTAGTTAACAGGATTCAATCCTTTCGGTGGTAGTTCTTTGAAGCGCGGTCTTTCACTTTCTTTCTTAAAAAATAAATACTATTGTCAGGAACCGCGTTTTTCTCGCGCTTGAGCTGTTCTTCGCACCCGTACCCAGCACCTCCCAGTGTGCCACGTCATTGCACTCGTCCCATAATCTGGCCTGACACTGCACACTCGATACTGGGTTTTGCAACAAAGTTGTTTTCTTCCTACTCTCACTGAAACATGGTTTCACGATGGCACGTTTGATAAAAAATGCATGCCTCCCCAGTTCAGTGTGCACAGACGAGATATGAATTATATGATGAGTGCCTTGGCACTTCTTTTTTAGGAAGGGCCTAAATGCTGTACGCATTTCTGAGCCACCTGAAGTAAAGGCGCGATTTTGTCAGCTGTTTTTCGAAAGAAAACGTGTAGGAATAGGAGTATTTTATAGACCATTGAGTGAAGATGTAAAAGAACAAAACAATGTTTGACTTCTATTACGTCCCATAACACAAAACTCTTTCTTTGTGGTGATTGCACTTTACCGGGCATTGATTGGATTGCTTTCACAGCGGGTAATAAAGATGCTGTCAATTGTGAGAAACTTCCTGACATCGTGTTTCATTTGGACTTAAGACAGCTAGTTCGTGAATACACATGCGTACATGCTGAAGCTAAACCTATCCTCGATCTTGTTTTGTACGAAGTAACATTCTACGACCCATTGCATTAGATGTGGTTGATGGCATATTTGCCTTCTCTGACGGCGAAAAAACTTGCCCAGTTTGTACGTTTTTGTAACTTTTCAAGAGCTCATGATGTCTCTGTTTTGGTGGAATTAGGTCATTCTTACGATGACTTTTTCCTATGTTGGTACGTGAGCTGTTTAATCTCCGTGGTTAATGTCTAGGAATACAGTCCATACACGTATACAACTGTTTCTACCACGTGGAACTAAAAAAAAACAAGTCGCAGTTTCGACTGAATGGCGAAGCATCAATTACGATTGCAAATTTGTGGACAGCTATACGAAATAAAGTTAGTAGTTTTTTTATTGGCCGTTTAAACTTGTAGACGTGAGCATACGAACTAAATTACCAAGCATGGTGACATTCTTGCACAAGCAAACATGAACACATCTCACTCGATGACTGCGGAAACTCGCTGTCAAAACGCTGGAGTGAGAAAGCGCCGGCTCACCCTCGCCGGCTCACCCTCGCACGCTTTCATTCGCACATACAGCATGCGGCGCGCGGCGACGATTTTGTCATCCATGCGCCTGGAGTGTCCATATAATTGTTATTGCAATAAAACTAACTTGTCAAACCCTTGCATCACACTGGATATGATTCACCTAAAAAGAAGAGTCGCACGTCTGAAAAAAATTTTGAAAAATATGCCGCCATATCCCAAACATTTAAAGTCAGATTGCAAGCGTGTCTCATAAATTTAAAATAAGATGCGAGAGGCTAAATACACTTTCGATGTTGTCTGCCTTAGCAGAATGATTACGGAGTCTGCATCAAATAGTAGGTTTCTACTTTTGATGCTAGTGTAATTTCCGATGCATTTACTAGCATTTTAGATGAGTGTTTATACGAGATAATGGAAATTTACCCATTTACGAGTTTTAAAGATATCGAAGATTTATCACTTATTTTACTTCGACGTTCTTGCTGCAAGAAATGTCTTCGTCCGGATAGAATACCTCGCGTATTTTTATAGAGTTATACGGAATGGTGTGAAAAATATCTAGCAATAATTCTTAAGGAATGACTTTCAAGTGGTCTTTTGCCAGATGAGTGGAATGTGTGTGAAGTAAATTCCTCACATAAACAAGGTGACACACATCAAATATCTTATTATAGGCCGGTAGCTGTGATTTGCACATGTTTCAAATTACTGAAACACATAATATACAAGTATATAATAAAATCATTTATTGCCAACTTAATTTTACCACCTGCGCAGGGTGGTTTCAGGCGTCGATCTTCCCACTGTTGCACAGCAAGCTGAAGTCAATCGCGTGTTCGCTTTAGCTATAAATAATCGTAGTCAACTCCACGCTATTTTCGTGGATTTGCCAACGCGTTCGATAAGCTGTCACACCCTAAACTACTTCATAAGCTATCGTGTATCATGAAGAGATACACAAGTATGATTTGTAAACTGATCGAGTCGTATTTAATACCTAGAAAGGAATAAGCGATTCTTAACCAAGCTTCTGCAGCTCTGCTTCCAGTTGTCGCACGCGTTGCTCAAAGTCCCGCGTTGGGCCGGTCCATATTCCTAATACATAAATGACATTTTTGACGGACATAATGTTAAAATTAGACTATGCACGTACAATTGTGCATTATATTTTGTAAACAACTCAACTGACAATGAGCTTCACCTGAACATAGAACTTCATGAACTATTTGAGTAGTGAAACATACGGCAAAATGTCGTAAACTGTAGCAACAGTGCTGTTATGTCTGCTACAAACAGAGCGTGAGACAACTTATATCAGTACGCAGTGGCTGGAGACATAATACCTCGTGTCGAGAATTGCAAATATATTGCTTTGAATATTTGCAATAACCTGCGTTGGAACGATCACATAATTTAAACCACTAACCAAGCGATGTTTAAACTGAATTACTTGAAATGCTACGTTCAAAAGTCTTCATGGGAAACAAAGCATACAGCATGATGACTATTTTCTTGTGCATATTTGCCTAAGCCGATATTTTATGGGTCCTCTTTACTCGTGTTAATAATTATAAGTTAGAAAGAGTTCAAAACAAAACGGTGAAATTAATTTTTAATTGGTATGCCAGTGTATCGGTTTCGGGATTGGTGGAGAAAGTGGGTCTGACGCAACCCTTAGACATGAATAAAATTGCACAAGTACGCCTTATCTTTTAAATTATCAAAGGGTACTTAAAGAATAACACATTCAACTATGTGCATTTTTCAATAGGTTATGTTACTAGAGGGCGACATTGCCTTTCAGTAGTTTTATTTCAGATGGAAAACAATGTGTGTAGGTATTCTTTTTTTTCCGAGAGTGATAATGAAGCTGAATGGCTTAGATTCAGACGCCGTTGAAACAGAAGACATTGAAACGTTCCAAACATTGATTGCCGGCTGAAGGGTTAATGTTGGTTGCTTGTGTCTTTTGTATGCTTTCTTTGTTCTATCATCATTCTACTCATTTCTGTTTGAGAGACTTGATGTGAATGAGTTCATATTTTAAAACCCATCCTTAAACAAATCTCGCAGGAGTCAGTAGTATTGCCAAGTAATTACTTAATAATTCTTTAAATAAATAAACCAATAAATAAGTATATAATGTCCACTCGAGAGCCGGACATTCTCAAACGCTCTCGCGTTCGTGAATACGTTGTGCGTTTTACATTTCACAAGGAATTTCATATTGGTGGCACCTGTGTATTTGCCGGTGCCGCAAAAGGAAATGCTGTATGGGACGAGAATGATGCTGGGAGCATCACACGTAAGTGGTTGCCAAGGTCACAGAGCGTGCATGCGCAATTCTTCGTGGCCGTATTCATGAAAATCACATCGGCGGTTTAAGCGACGTCTATATGACAATGGTGATGATGTTGATCTTGAAGCGTCGCACATAATGAAAATGTAAGTTGCCGTTTTCGCCACAGCAGCCATGATTATTAAGGCAAACACCTTCTATGCCCCATGCAGAGGAAAATACGGCGAGCGTCCGGCATTAGCATAGGAACGTCGAGTGGGAAAACACTAACGAGACGCTAGGGAGCGACCACTTCATACTCGACATCTCGGTATACGTTGGAAACTTCCCAAGAAGAACGATACGCTCTACCAAAATCACGGACTAGCCAAAGTTCCGGAGCGAAAGAGAAACTCAAGAAGCCCAAGTGATAGCCGATCTGAAGGCCTGGGTTCGAGAACTGCAGGAATTGGTAGCCAAACACTCCAAGGAGGTTCCACTCACCACGGACAATCCGGCAGCGGATCGTTCGCCTTTTACAGACGTGGGAAACGCGCCACAGTCTGCTTAGAAGATGGCGAAGGCAGCAGCACAACCGTAAGCTAAAAATACGCATCACGAAACTAACGGACGAGGCAGAGCGCTACGCAGAGCAACTTGCACGACAGAACTAAGACCAGTTCTGTAACTCCCTTCAAGGAACGCTGGGCACTGCGAAGACGTGGACCATACTCAGACATCTCCTAGATCCAACCCAAAGCAAGGGAGAAAGCAATTACACGATGAGCCGAGTACCACACAACTTCGGAAGCACAGACGGTCAGCTATTGTGTGCCTTACAAAGTAGATATATTGGCCAGCCGATACTCGGTGCAATGCCAGCGGCTGAGTACGCCGGACTGAGAAACAGCGAGCTCGACCGAGACCTAATGCGTTCCGAGCTGACACGATCGATCGCAAGACTCACTCGAAACACCACTCCTGGCAAGGACGGAATCACTATAAAGTTGCTACGTAAACTGGACGATGCAAGCGTCCAGGCAATACTGGAACTCTTAAATGCGCACTGGAGCAGAGGGACCTTACCCCCGGAAATCAAGCATGCGGAGATTACGCTGATACCAAAGCCAGGAAAAACGCCTTGCCTGGAGAATCTAAGACCCATTTCGCTTACGTCTTGCCTCTGTAAATTGATGGAACGTGTTATCTTGGACAGGCTGCAGAGGCATCTCGAAGAACGTCAACTGATGCCGAACACGATGTTTGGTTTTCGGCCCAACTTGTCAACGCAAGACGTGCTTCTGCAGCTCAAAGAGGAAGTACTGACTGCCGCAACGCCGTGCGGCCCAAACGCAATCCTCGCACTAGACCCTTTGACAACATGGGGCACGAAGCCATACTATCCAATCTCAGTGACACGAATTGCGGCCGACGAACGCACAGCTACGTGAGGTCTTTTCTCACAGATCGCACAGCCACAATAGGGCTGGGGAATGTGAGGTCACAGCGAATAGACACACCTAACAGAGGAACGCCACAAGGAGCAGTGCTGTCGCCGACACTTTTCAATGTGGCCATGATGAAACTCCCAGCCCAACTCGAGAAAATACCGAGGATCAGACATGCCTTGTACGTAGACGACATCAGGATATGGACGGTCGGAGGGTCCATAGGAGAACAACAAGAGGCATTACAGGAGGCAGTATACGTCAGAGCAAGCTGCGCGGAGACATGCAGACTTCAACGTGCGCCGGAGAAATCTGATCTCCTCATAATCGAGAAGCGCTCACGAGGACAATAAAGAGCCCCGGCACCAACCATCCACCTGCGAATAGGTCCCAGAGAAATTACCAAGGTAGACAGACTCGGGATCCTCGGCTTACACTTACAAAAGGATGGGGGTGGAGGATATGCCATACAGAAGCTACAACACACGACCACGCAGAACTTGCGCATGATTCAAGCAATTCCCAGCAGGAAGAGGGGACTCCAGGAACAGGACCTTATCCGACTAGTGCAGGCTCTGATTGTGAGCCGCATTGCTTACTCGGCACCATATTTAAACTTCAGTAACGCGGAAGTGGAGGTACTCGACCGGCTGATAAGCAAGGCTTGGTATAAGCAAGCGCTCGGACTCCCACCCGGGACGGCTACTTTTCGCCTCGAGGAGACAGGGGTGTACAACAATGCACGGGAAATCATAGAGGCCCACCTGGTAAGCGAGAAGGAAAGACTACTACGCACAATAGCGGGACGCTGCGTCTCGGAACGTCTTGGATATTTCGTACGGAAGACCAGCGCACTCACCAAAATCCCAACACGAATACAGGAAACTATGCACGTCTCACCGATTCCCAGGAACATGCGCCCAAACTTCCACATCGGACGGAGACAAGCCCGAGCGCAGGCGCTCGCGAGAAAGTATGAAAACCACCCTAATGTCTTGTACGTATACGCGGCCAGCACCGCAAGAAGCACCGCATTCGTCACCAGTGTAGTCGACAATCACGGGACCGAAATTAATAAATGCGTCGTCGGTTTCCAGAGTGAGCGCTGCGGAGGCAGAGGAACTAGCGATAGCGTTAGCCATCACGACGAGACCGCACTGTGATTGTGTCATAGTTCTGATGGACTCTCAGACGGCATGCAGAAATTACTCCAGGGACAAAATTTCGAGGGCTGCACATCGCATTCTGAATGGAGCGCACCAGCTGCCGCCATACATACAAATCGTGTGGACTCCGGACCATGAGTCCTTACGCGGCAATCAGCAGGCACACGCCTACGCCCGAGCGCGTGCACACCGGGAGCCGCGAGATGACCGTGCCGAGCAGTTCCAACCAGAGCCCATATCATTAACCTACACGCACATCCTACAACACTATCGCCTTTCACGAAGAACACTACCCCCAACGCATAATGCTCTGACGCGAGAGGAAGCCGTAATATGGCGAAAACTCCAAACAAACACATATCCACATTGGAGTCTTTACCACGCCATACACCCTGCGCTGTATTCGTATAAATTTTCACACTGCGATCAATGTGCAACGCTTTACCACATGGTATGGGCTTGCGCAACACACCACAGCTCACACCCATAACACACCCCACCACGCGGCAATGGGAGGCAGCGCTATCCAGCTCCGACTCGACGGAACAGCTCAACCTGATCCACCGAGCGAGAAGGGCAGCTAAGGCCGCTGGACTCCTGGACTGAGGGGACCACCCACTGCAGAGCAGAGGAGCTACCTACGCTGGCGTGCTCTTTTGATTAATGTTTATTATCTCTCTCTCTCCGGCATTAACATTGGATGGCAAGAAGACCCACGTGACCAAATTATGGCGTCACATTCCCGGCTCTACCTGCAGCGTCTCGCACTGCGAAATTCCACGGTGAACAGCCACTGCGTCAGACGGTCGGCATGGCCCACACCCAAAACATTGAACTTTCCCAATTCAAAAATTGAGTTAACACACACGTTAAAAACCGACCTGGCCCACTCCCAATATTGGCTTGGTCCATCTCCAAAATTTCATTAGCCCACCGAAAAAAGCGACTTTGCCCAATTTGAAAATTGAATTGAGCTACATTCCAAACCGACCTTGGCTTGGCTCACCTACAAAATGTGGGTGGACAACCGGCAAGATTGACTTCACCCAACTGCAAAATTACGTTGACCAATGTTCGAAAGCGACCTGGCTCACTCCCAAAATGGATTTCGCTGACCCCCAACATATTTATGGCCCAGCCTCAAAATGGCCTTTCCCAATTCGAGCACATGACCAAGTGAAAAGTATCGCGCGGAAGAGTCAGGATGTTTTCGCATTTATTGTACGCGAGGAGACTTAAGTGCTTCTGTAACTTCTGATGTTTCGCCATCTCCCGCGTATGCACTCTACTTTCGCTACTCTCAGTTTAGCAACGGTGGTTTGATGACTATGAGATTGCGCTGCTGAGCACGTGGCGATGTGTTCAGTGGCCTGATAGCGCGCGGAATAAAATGTAATGACCGTGGCGAAATCACGGTGGGCTCTCGCAGGGAAGGGGGAGGGGTGATAAGGAAACGTCGCATTCTGAATTCATATAAGGAAACATTTGCCGTACGTTTTCGGTATGTATTGCATAATTTTGCTGATTTGCAAATGGCTGGAAAAGTTTATCATTCCTTCATGTTACATGACCTGTGTGCTTGTCACGCCACGTTTTCTAAACGTGAAAGTCGAGCTAACGACACTTTTGATAAAATGCCTGTGGCGCTCCTTGAAAAAAGTAGAAAGAAAGGAGGTTGTGCGGATGAAATGAAACAAGAATCCCTGAAACTGGGGGACTCCGGAAATTTGGACCACCTGGGGACTTTATCGTGCACCTAAATATTAGTACACGGGTGTATTCGCAT
Organism: Dermacentor silvarum; assembly: GCF_013339745.2. Classification (NCBI taxonomy): domain Eukaryota; kingdom Metazoa; phylum Arthropoda; class Arachnida; order Ixodida; family Ixodidae; genus Dermacentor; species Dermacentor silvarum. Next base: position 55,428,640 of record NC_051159.1, on the reverse strand, counting down.
CCCCCCCCCCCCCCCCTCCATCGAAATGCGGCCGCCGTGGCCGGGATCTGAAATTGGACAAGCTGATGCCGCCGTATAAAGCATTATGAGGATTTGTCGCTTTCTCGACACCTGCACAGCGCACGAAATAATGCGGTCATAGTGAAAAAAAAATGTTGCTGGCAAAATACGTTTTCGTGTGATCGTTCCGTGCCGTGGTCGTTCTTATGAAACGCAATAAGGAACTAGCATACAACTACAGAAGTGGTGATGCTTTTTTTTTAATTTGTCCATTTCGTCTCGGGAAGATAAGGTGAACTTTCGTAATTCCGATGGCTAGATGACGAGGTACTATTCGCAATAAGCAAAAGTTGCCTGGTGCTTACGCCACCAAGTAACCGCTCTGATGCTACGTTCTACCGCTCTCCGAGTTGTGCAAGTCGAATGCACGTTTGCACATGTTACGATGGGCGGACTCAGTTCCACACGCTGTAAAAAGCCTCATTTGGCTTTGGAAACGAGAACGACAGTTAGCTTAAGCGATATGTTTTACTCGTTCGCATACCTCTGTCTGTGCCGCAACAGCCAATGACGTGTTTTGCAAAAGCAAAAATTATCTTGCTATTTTGCTTTCGTGCACTACATTTTTCTTCTCTTTTTTTTTTTTTTTTGCTCTGCTTTTACCAGGAGAATGTCCAGTCTAAGCGAGCGGGCGGAGCGCGGTGATGACACAGACCTAGGGTGCTATGCAGGATGCCCCGAGTTTGGCGAAACTCGGGATCTTCACGAGCTCTGGCGACGCCCCAAGATGAAGGAACTAATGGTAACAAGACAAAGTTTGTCCTGCGGCACACCTCCAGTTTCATTGGTTTATCTAGATTCACTCTGGGTGGCCATCATCCCTTGGGCGTTGCCATATGGGCGGTTGACAAACTGGGGCTCACGTGATCATACGGTCGGTGCATGGTCGTGCATTATTTCACTTGTTTGTCGTTCCACCGAGTGCATTAGAGGCACAAGCAAGTTATCAAATAAATGCATTTAGTACAATGATATTAGTCACATTACCGTAGGGTATAGGTCTTTTAAAGTTTATAAATAGTGCACTGAATGCGTATTAGACTAATTTGTAATTAAATCGTTTCGCGTTATACCACGAGGGCACCGCGCCCTCCAATTTCTTCCTCTGGATTGGAATTGGCGCGGCTCGCTACGTGCTTGCGCTAGCATTTCCGAGTACAGATTGGTGTGCGCTTGGTTTTCGCACTGAGCTTTGAACAGATCGCTCGTTGCTCTTTCTCTTTCCTCTAGATTTAATTGGCGCGGCTCCCTACGTGCTTGCGCTCCCATTTCCGAGCACAGATTGGTGTGCGCCTGATTTTTACACTGGGCTTTGAACAGATCGCTCGTTGCTCGCGCTAAAGTAAGGCTTCGAGACGAAGGGAGCGTTGGCTAGCGCAGAAGTGGTTTGTCGCGCGCTTACCGTGTAAGCACTCAGGAATGTCGGAAAACTCTCATGCAAGGATAAAAAAACTACGCTTTATTTTCTTTTACATTGTGACGCACCTTCATACTGGCTAGCGCCGAGCTTTGGCTTCTAACAGCCGCAGGAAAGAGTCTTGATACTGGGTAGCCCCAGCGATCCGTGGCTTCTAACAAACGCAAGAAAGGGTCTTTGCAGCACACGTGGCCGTTGAGTGCCACCACATTCATCCCAGGCGGGACTCCAGCATCAGTGCAGTTACTCTGTACCCACGGCTGACGAGGTGGCGCTTCACTTTTTGACAATAACTTTCTATTTTTCGCGTGTGAACGTCCATGTTGGTTTCCACAAAGTGCACGCTATGGTTAACTGTCTCTCAATGCAGATTAAGGCATAGCCCCGCTAGCATCCACTGAATTTGGGACACAGTTGTATGCGGCCAATTCGTCACTATGAATAATGGTCCCCGGTTGAACATTGGCTGCAATAATGGCGCCTAGCGTCGCCACCTTTCGTCGGTCGACCTTGAAAAGTAGCAGCACCCCTCAGGTCGCGCAGACCATGCCGAAGACCCATGGGCCACCATCTTTAACACCACCGTAGTTTTGGCGGCTCGGCGGAACGTTGTCGCCCGTCATTAGGCGGCCTCGACTGCACTTTTGCTCGCCGCGAAGAAGGCATTCGTCAATTTGCGCTGTCTTCCCGGCGCCACCGAGTGGAGCTCGTGCCAGCAGCTCGTCCCTACCGACCTTACGGGGGTAGCTCCACCAGTCGGCGATGGCGTGCTCCGATAGAGGAAACAAGTCTATATACGGTCTCTTTCAACATCCATATGTCTACGCTTTTTCTCACGCAGAACGTGAGTCAAATCATTTGCCACCTCGAGAGGTGGTCGTTCGGACTGCCGAGGCGGTCCGTGTTGGCGCAGTAACTTCCTTCGCCTCTCTGCCCGTGCCGTGCAGCGGTACCGTGCACCTGCCAAAACTGATTTCGGCACCGGAAGGCAGCCCGGCGTCCATGCTGAGTCTTCCAATATAACGTGACTACTTCGCCTGCGCAGGTTGGTTGGTCCGGGTTGAACCTCAGGTGCTCGCAGGTGCTCCAGTACTCTGATGACGACGCCGGACCTGGCCTGGGGCTGGGGCGCGGTGGACGAGCTTGCTTGAAACAGAAGAGAGCCGAAGCGATCGCACGAACTATTCCTCCGCAGCCTAGTCACACCAGTCTACGCTGGGAAAGCATAATTTGCCCGCGACCCTATCTCCGCAAACGACGGCCTTCGCCTAATTCGTCACACAGCCAGCGCACTCACGTTTTGGAAAGGCAAAAATGACGCTGAAACTCTAAGTCGGACATGTAGGTGAACGGGTCCAGATGGTCATATTGACGCTTGCTGCCGCTGGATGCGATTACACAGGCTGCTGCTGCCGCCACCATGTTCCCGAGTTCAACTCGAGGTGGGTTTCGCGACGTACGAGTTTGGCCCGAGTTCGCGTGTCAATCAAAACCATACGTCACGCCCCGCGCGAGGCATGTAACTCTTGTGCGCGCGCCCGCCACGGTTGGGCCACGCCCAACTTATTTTCCGGCAACAGCGACGTGGTGCGGAACTGAGAGGCATCAACAATCTTGACCGCCGACAGAAAATACGCACAGCACACTGTCATCGGTGATGTACTGTAGCTGAGAACCACTATCAAAAACAAAGCGGCGACTTTCGCTGGTTCATGCATCTATCTTAGGCTGTGATGGCCCCACAACATGGTTCATTGTCTGCATTGTAGTGACGTAGCGCACAGCAAATAATTATCGGAACGACACTGTAGCTGCTTGCAAGGTGTCGATGCGCCGTGGTGGATGACGATGCTGAGCAGTGCGTAGTGTTTTGCAACGTAAAGGTATCGCAGCTGTTGTTTGAGATGGCTGCTCTGTCATCGGTGGTGTATCGGATCTGCAGTGTCGCAAACACGGTCAGCGCCGAGAAACGCTTGCTTTTTTAAACACATTGCGATGGCATTTCTTCATCACAAGCACGGCACACTAAATAGTTGCAACCCCTTCCTGCGTTCGATGTTTAATTTCCTAACTGCACACAGGAGCCATCACCCGCCAAAATGCGATTGCTGCGCTGTCGTTACTATATCTATCTGCGATCGCTGTTAGCTCAGCTGCAGAGACAATCGGCAAGCATATTGGAGAGAACAACTCTGCGTATACGTGCGAACGGAGGAACCTTCACTGGGCAAGCGATGACAAGCGATGACTTGTGTCACTGGGCAGCGCGCTCTTCCTTGCAATGCATCGACGGAGGCTTCGCGCGCGCAGATAAACTGGTGCACTTTCACTGTGCTGCGTCACTACGGACCCTAGAATACCGCACAGCCCTTTTGCAGTGACAACCGTTGCTCCCGTCGTTTCAGTTTGTAAAGCGGCGGCCTTAATAGCAGCCTAAGTGAAGCACCTGCGCTGAACAACCATGCCGCAGCGCTGCGTGGCCATTCCCCTAATAGTCAGGAAATGGAAAGATCACTGTCATGACTGACTTTATCAATGATTAGGGTGCCTCGATGCGCGCGGGCATCAAGGCACCCTATCAAGGATAGCACTGCAGTGCCCCTGGCGACTGCTCACCGTATGAACTCCCTCGTGCGTGCGACGCTCTAAAATGTATCCGCGTGTAAGCTTTCGCCTCACACTCGCAGCAAAAAAGTGCAAAATTCAATAATTCGCTCGATCTCTGTTTGTCATCAAACATTTGTGGCATTCCAAACGAAAAACAGATACTTCAAGAAATAAAGTGTTTCTTATTTTATTTGTTGTATTTGAACGTAATCGATTGAGGGAAAGTGTAGGCGCAACAATGCACCGCATGTGCCCTGTTCGCATTCGACGGAGGATAGAAAGATAATGCTCGAAAGAGGAGGCAACCCCCTTTACTCGCCCTAGAAAGGCGTGGCAAGTGGCTCACGGCAAGTGTGCAGATAGACAGCGGTACAGTCACGGTATTGCTAAATGGTGATAATACGTTGATAACAATACGCGGCGCTGGCGCGTTTTGCTGCGCAGTCTTCTGTGCTTGAAGCACGGAATCACTGTGCCGCGCAGGGTGCGCTCATGTTGTCATACGCGGCTTTATCTCGACAATTCTTTTTGCCTGCTGTTCTTGCATGTTCCTTGCTATCGCCGTTCACTGACTGCCATCGAGCAAACTCGGGTGAAACTCGTACGAACGAGAAACTCGGCGCATCCTGCATAGCACCCCTAGTCTTTCTTGGCTTCGACAGCAAAACTTCTTGGTGAAAGGCGGCTGGCAGCTGCTGGCTAAACTTCCCTAGCCAAGAGTTTTTTGTGTACGAGGATGGGAGCTGACCACGCCGACGGAGAGCGAGAAGGGAAATATAACGTAAATTTGTAGCCAGAAGAAACAAACAGCATCCGCTGAATGTCCGTCGTGGCAAGGAAATTCGCAGAAAAGTAAAAAAAGAGACAGCTGGCAGACTTGTGGAAGTAGGGGTAAGATTGTTGTGCAGATCATATACTATAGTGAATTGACTTTCGCTGACGGAATTCTGACAGCGCTCTGAGTTGGAAATATCAAGGAGCTTTGATCAAGCTGAGACAGTATTGAAAATATACGAATGTTGCTGGCACTGGAAGACTGAAGGCAAAACAGCTTCGGCAAGGCTTTCACCTAGGCCCATATAGCACCGCTCGTCTGAGTGAGGCAGTGCACGCCTACCACGCTGCTTGTATCAATATTGCCACAAGACATTTCGTAAAAGCAAACAAAGCATCGTGCATGTTAAGTACTCTAGGTTCGGTCGTCCTTTTTGCGATAAGAAATTAAGTGTGAAAGATGCAAGCAGTGGAAGGGCACCAACGCTGGGGGCGAACAATTTCAGCATGGGAAAACTTCAGCGGGAGTTTGTTTACCCCACATGTCCTGTACCCCATTCCAAAGCTGAAGAAATGTTGTGGATAATGCAGTCTTTTGGGAGATTGAAGGCTGCAGCGTTTCTGCAGCAAGGTTTGAAGATGCCAATTTGACTTAAAGCCGCAAGAGGTATGACCATACTGATTTAAATAATTTGATGTTGCCTAGATACATCTCGGTATTAGGCGGCGTCGTGATAAAGAATAGCAAGAAAATAGCGCTGTCATGTCAATTTCGAACACTTAATGAAACCCGAGTTGATAGGAAACGCCCGTGCAGGAGGATTCCAACTATCAACATGCAGGAAACGCGACCGGGAATCGATCTCGCCACCTTATGCTCAGAGGCATTTTGCGTATTGCGTCATGTTTGCTGAAAGAGCGTGGGGGCTGGACAGAAAGTGCGGAACACGTGAGATAGGTCTCATTAGCTAAGGTAGAGAGTGATAAACGTTATTTCTTAATAACTCCAAGTCCTAGTCGTTGCTGTCGGCGTACAGATAAGTCATCGGTCTTGGGGTTGAAACCACCTATTGATATACTGGTATATTATGGAGACTATAGAAGTCTGGTGTATTGCTCTCACAGCTGTAGGGAAGGAAAGGTGAGATATTTAAGCGAAGTGAAAAAGTGGGGAGAAGAGAATACTCAGGGGCATTCACAGGAAGTATTGAGTGTGTTGGGCACTGCCACAGACTTGACACGTTGGTTTACCACGTCAATTCTCAGTGTGGCATTGTATGGCATCATTGGGTATTGTAAGTGTTGGCGCCTGGCAGATTAGTACGGCGTCGTCTCTAATGTGTGTTCGTGATGAGGATGGTAAGATGAGTCTGCATTTTTTTTTATTTCTTCAGCTGATCACGGCTTTGTTTCCGATGTCAGGCAATAGGGCAATAAATGTCAGCGAACTTAATGGGGTTTCTTGGTGTTATAAGTTCGCGAGAAAAGCATGAGCTCGTTCGTCGCCCTCTGTGCCCGGGTGACCTGGTACCCACTCTAGCAGAACCTGTAGTGTAGGGTGTTTGGACATGTATTTGGTCAGTGTAGTGCCAATATGATCGTGGAGTTCATTTTTTGTAAACTGGGTAGTTCTCCCTGACTATTTTAACGAATTGCGATAATGTTAGTCTCATGTAGGTGTAGACAAATGACTTCTGTAACCACCTGAACCTCTGCGTATGAACCTCACTTCGCGCAATGCCGAAAGCCGTGAAGCTGATTATAAGACCACAAGGGGGACTGGCAATGTCTCCTGCATATCTGTTGCAGATGACATACATATGCGCTGTATTTAAGGTGCTGTTAAACTGAAGGTCTTGCTAGGTGCTAGTGCATTTTAAAATCATTTTATGTACAGATACGACCCGCTTCCATTACTACATAAAGTGTGGAAGCCCAGAAAGTTTTTTTTTTGTTTCTTGGGGCACCCCACTGACTCATAAGTCTCAAGCTGCAAGCAAACAAACTTTGAATGGCCGGGGTGCGCTCTCTTCGAAATTCTATGCAAAGATGTCAAAATAAAAAGGCTTGCAGTTGTGCACCCGAACAGTTTGAGTTTGGGCTGACAAGTATGTCAACAATGCTCATCTTCATGAAATAATGATGCTAGAGAAATTTATGTACACCATTTAATTTTCAACTTCCCGACGTACACAGGAATAATAAAGAGTCGCTATTGACCTAAGTGGCTGACAATAATTAAAACATTCAATTGTGTTTACAAAGAGGCCACTCAATACATAGGCGTCTATGCTCTCGATCTATCTCTTTACGGCCTGTACCGAGCGAGTTGTAAAGTTTGGCCGGTAAAATACCGGCCAAACTTTAACCATGCGTAGCCATGCCCTTCCGATGCTAATGCCTTCTCGCGCTTTTCGCGCTTGGTCAGTGGTCAGAGCGACGGTACGCTCACGTTATCAACGGAATCAATCGGCCGTGAGTGGTGGATGATAAGACTAATATAGAATAAAGCATAACGAATCCCTTCAAAATACCGGCCTTCATCTGCGTATTTTTATTGCAGTCATGAGCAGCTCAAATTGCGCTGTCTAATGAGCTGTATGGCAACGGCGGCTCCTCACTTCAGCTAATTGAAAGTAGTTTGCATATCATCAGTTTTAGAAAGGCAAATTTGAACATATTATTGCATAAACGTTTTTTTTGAAGCGGTTGTTGTAATCGTTCTGGCCAGCTTTCTCAGTCGAGGAATCGGTGGTCATCAACTACTCTCGCCGCACAGTTGGGCAACCAGAGCTGGACCTCCAGGATAGGGCTGTCAAATATGTAGTTCCACGTGTATCATCCCAAGTCATTTCCTATTAGTGTTTGAAATAAAGATATATTTAAATGCCTCATGAATTTAACACCATCCTGTGCGCCGATGATGCTGACTTCTTATTTTATAGAGGCGACTTAGATGACGCAGCGTTGCTAGATTTCATAAAACAAAAAAGAAGCTTTATTGCTGATACAGCTTCCTACATGCATCACATTTATAATTGAAATAATATATTAAGTTGGTCCTTGCAGATCAGGCGCTTCACTTAGAGGCCTCGCTTGAGTATTTAATGTTTAACACAGAAGAGTAGGTTAATCTGCACCAGACCTGTTCGTCGAGTTATCACCGATTTACAGAACAAAAAAAAAAAAAGAAACGGGGGCAGCTTGCACTAGTGGTGCAAGGCTGGAGCAACAGCGGAGCAGTGATCGACCTAGCTTTTCTTCGAGGTCTTACTAGGCCTGGCAGCTTGCACTAGTGGTGCAAGGCTGGAGCAACAGCGGAGCAGTGATCGACCTAGCTTTTCTTCGAGGTCTTACTAGGCCTGGCTATAGTTTTGCTAAGAAATGCTAAGTGCTGCTTGGCACGGTATTCCGAATCGGCTCGCCGCCACCGTGCAGATTCTCGCTTGGCCGCGCGATGCGCTTCAAGATGAGCGGCTTCTTCTTCAGGTATCCGCATCTACTTTGGTCGTCCCAAGTCAAGGTTACATGTACTCGCCACAGAGTCAACGAAGGTTCTGCTGCCGTCGCGGCGGCTCCGAGCTTTATCTCCCCGGTGACGTCATGGCCAAGCTGCGCCTCCACACTTGCCGGGACGTGGCTGGTCGAAACCAGCCGAGCCGGCATCAGAGGTGCCTGCTGCAGTCACTGACGCGCGCGTTCGGCGCGAACGCGGGGACACGGGGATACGCGGGCGGCGTCGGCAGCAGCTCTTCGCGTTGCCTCCTTTGTGCTGCTACAATTTCTTTCTCTCACTCTCGCTCGCTCTCATTTTCTCTTTCCCTATCCCGAGCATTGGGCGAGCCGCGCGCATCCTCTTGTTTCCTCTCTTTAACGTCCCATGTCAGGGCAACATGTGCACGGCACGGAGAGTAGGCGAAGCACACGCCGCTCCGCGAGGTGGTTGCTAGGCAGCCCAGATGACTCATCGCTCAGCGGTGTTATGTGGCTCGCGGCACAACTTACGACCGGCTTAAAGAGCTCTACTGTTTTGTTGACATATGGTTGACATATTGTTACGTGTGGAAAGACCCACACGAAAGAGGCTATTTACACTATAGTTACACTGCAACCAGAGAGCCAGGCCGACACTTGCTCGCGCCAAGAGCCCGGACACACTTCATCGTCTTTCTCGCGGCGGCTGGTCTCTTGAGCATCTCTCGATGGTATCGTAATAATATGGTTGACATATCGAGGTGATTAAAACTCTTGATTTTGAAATGTTCGAAGGGTCAAATGTGTCGGTTTGTCGGTGCTTTATGTAAACGACGCACATAAGACGTGCAACTATTCCATACAAACAAATAGGAAGCTTCGGAATACTTCAAATGTTATGTGCCCGAATGCTGTGCGTGCTAAATAGCAAGTAAGTTTTCATTGTTATTTGATATTTTGTGTTAAACCACACGCGGTTCTTAGCAACTTGCGAAGGCGTATCATATTTTGACTCACATTACCAGACATGGCCTAACCTCGTGACTTCCACGTGACTTGGTCTAACCTCATGGCTTATAGGACTTCCAAGTCAGAGGAAACCACTACACTTTACCCGCACACCAGGATTATAACGTCTTTAGTATGGTGTACATGTAAGAAATACGACAAAACGTCAAAATTTTTTGACGCCTGGCTATATTCGATAAATTAAAACCGACCACTGAGCTCCACGTTATAACAAATATCTCACAACCGTTTTTCAAGAGCCGTTAGACTACAATCCATAACATCGTCGTTCAGACACATGTAATCGTCGGCAATTTTGATGCCAAGGAAAAAGTCAAAAAGCATAAAAATTGCGGCTGAGAGGCCCCTGCAAAGGTAATACTTCATCTAGTACAGCCGTCGAAGTTACCGGCAAGAAGGCGTTTTACCTGCTTACCACGCGTTGGCCATCACTGAACATTTGTATTCACTGCAGTCAAAAAAACGTCAAGCCAGAGTATGAACTCTGAATGTCTCTTTGTGTGGCACCCCGGAAGAAGCGGTGCAACTCTGAGGCTAAATTTCAAGTTGGATAAATAAGGTGGAAGCCAAAACTGTCCGATTGGCATAGATTGCCTACCAGAATTACGATGTTTTTTTTTCTTCCCAATTTACACACTATTAAAGGGTTTAATGCTTAATTACTAAGCTAAAGATAATTACGTGTATCAATCAGAAGAGCAGTGAAGCGTTGTTAAAACGAAAAAGCATTTTAGTAGGCTACGCGTTTTCATTGCGGAATCACCTTGTTACTTACAGTTTGAGTTGTTAGCCAGGAGTATTTTTCTGTGGATGTACAGCGTCGGAAACAGCTATTATACGGCACAAGATATGGATCCTTTAATTTTGTAAGGCCCCGTTGAACTGTACTTCTCACCAGCTCTGCATCTTACCAGTGCCTCTGCGAAGAAAAAAAGACATCAAAGTTCAGCAATTTGCTCATGTACTGTGACATCTACATTTTCCCGCAAGAAAGACCACTATCGTAAATTCCATTGCCTGCTTCTACCTCATATAAGTGTGTTATTGCCCACTGCTAGCAACTTGGTATGAACGCAGAGGGTATATAAGGGCTTGTTAGGCAGTAGGATGCAGACGTATCAATTTTTTATAAATGTGGGTAATGCAGTACAAAAAATATATTTTATTATTTCGAAACCAATCATAACGCTTTGATAGAACCAAAATCCCAGTCTGGATTCGATGAATAGGTTCTGACATTTTTTTTTGTGAGGTACGCAACTTCCTATCTGTATGACATAGTAATGCATCTAGTCCAAATCGAACTACTGTACACGGACAGACTTCAGCGATGTCAAACTCCCGTTGCCTAGATAGGCGAAGTTATTGAGTTACGGTGTACAGTGTTGCGAAACATTTTATTCGCGTCTGTTTGGCAAAACCTCGGTGCTTTTCGTACCTACCTGCGCGGCGCGACTGCATCGCGGCATTTAACATGACCTTCCCATTTGAGGACTGCTTATATCATTTCATATTCAATTTACATGTAAGTCAATACTTAGGCCGCTGATGAGGAGACAGTTGCTACGTTCCAGGTGAGTGCGCGTCTCCTTCACTAGCCCGGCCATGGTTGTGCATAGCTGTCCCCATGGCTTAGCGCGAACACCACCAGCGCTCTATGTTGGAGGAAATACCTGGTGGGTGCAAATTCTGCGCGTGCCGAAATGGTTGGTGGCTTATTGTGCACAATGTTACCTCACGCCTAGTGCCTGGAAGTCAGGTAACCTCAAGATTTGGAGATGTGTCGAAACCTGAGGAAGCATGAGCGTGTGGTCCCCTCTGTTCGCACTTTTCATCACGACAGCGTTGTGACAGCCAATATTCGCGGCCATCCAGTGCGATCTGTTCGTGTTTGGTTGTGCACGCGTGACACAATCTTTCGTAATTTATCAAGTTAACGAATGTATATTGTACTTTACACGCTCGATAAAACTATGAACTTTACATCGTGTGGTTGTCTCATACCTTGCTTATCTAATACATTTAGTTGTGTGTCGTCGAAGACGACAACATTTGCCATCAGCATAATGAAAAGCAGTAGAAGCATGGACGGATGGACGCGATGGGATGGGATGGGACGGACGTACAAAGCCAACCCAATTCCAAGCACTTAACTGCTGCCTTTGTAAAATTCCTGTTCTTTACTTTTTTTGCTGGTGACTCGTATTTCTTTTCAGCGTTATGACATGGCTTGTCTGTGCATGGAACCCACCCTCAGCACATATATATATATATATCGAATACGGGCACACCTGCCCAATATTTCATGGCAACGATGAAAGTGTATTGCACATACAAAAAAAATTTATATAGGATCAATAATACCCAAATTTATTCTCTTGTGTAACCTCCTGTTTTTGCTATATCTGGCTCTTCCGTGATTGTGGCAGTCACGCGAACACATGTATGTTATTTGAACAGTGTGGAAGGTTTGATATCAGGCCTCTAGGTTTGTTAGATAGAGGCTTTTACGAATAATTCAAAGCCAGCCCACAAAATGAAGCTTTTTTTTTTTTTCAAGGCAAGCAGTGGTATACCTGTGAGCCCTATCGATGCCAGCTGTTTGTGGACCTGGCGAGAAAGCGAACGTCGGTTCATATTTCTAGCTTGCAAACGTCATTAGCGTGCGGAGTTTGCACAACCAACGACCCAGAAGATTACGGTCATGGCAATGGCGCAACGTTCCATTTCTGCATGAAATATTGTGAATCACTCTCCATTTGCAACTTGTTTTGCTAATATCACTTGAAAGCTGTTCTCCAATATTAGAATATGTCTAAATCATTGCAAATTTCTAAGGACTTGGGATTCTTACGGGCTACGTCATTTATTATTAATTAGTAGTATTGCAATGGGTATTTTAGTGTAAAAGTATAAAATACAGCAAAGCAAAAAAAAAGCAGGGGGGGGGGGGTTACCTTGATTGCACCGACCTGTGCGCAATTAGACTATACAGACTTGCACTAGGCGACGCATTATTAAAAATTAAGTGTTTCGACTAGCGTTTTCTTTTTCTAGCCTGCGTGGCATTAGCTGCTGAAGGTGCATCAATAAGATGCCTGCAAGCACGTGTCTTTATATGGCGCGATCATTCTCTTAAATAAAAAAAAAGGCTATGGTGGAATAATAAGCCCTGAGATTATAAATAAGCGTTGTTCTAGCAGTTGTGAATCGCTGGCTTAACCACACATTCAGCATTTTGACAGGTCGGTTCCATTGTTTCTGTTGCATTTGTTTTCACAGCAAAACTGTTTATGCGTACCCTGTGCCGTCGTTGTCGGACTTCGTTAAAAACGGGCCACGTGACCTAGCGGGAGAGGAGAGGCAAAGAAGAGCTCAACAGGGGTAAGCGGGTGGGAGTGACCCCTTTCCCCCTGTAAGAATGTTTTGAAAGAGTGCAGATGAAAAGGAGAAGGGGAGCGGGGTTGGCGTAATTCGCACCGTCCAATACTAGCGTTGGAGGGAGAGAGCGTGAGGCGCGCCATTGAATGGCGGTTTACGAAAAAGGTAGGTCAACGGCGGAGTGGGATGTGAGAGGAGTTCGCGTTAGCGTTGGTTGTTTATACGGAGCTTTGGATTAGTGGTTGCGCAAAGTCCATCCCAGTAACAACCAAGGGGAAGACTAGGAATGAATGAATGAATGAATGAATAAAGCTTTATTTGAAACCCTCTAGTACAGCGTACGCCTGAGGAAGAAGCCGCCTACCGCAAGCGTCAGCGAGAGTTGGCTCATGAACGGGCTCATCGTTGTAGGGCCGACCACGAGATGCGCGCCAGATATGCCGGGTTTAAATGGTAGCGCCGCGAGGCCACTACGGAAGTGCGCGCCCGAGACACGGAAACACATCGACAGCGCCGGGAGGCAGCTTCGCTGTTCTACCATCTTCACGGAGTGGGAGGGGCGGTGATTTTTTTTTTTTTGCCTTATATGGATTGGTGCAGTGCTGCTGCAAGAGACCATAACCACGCGCAGCAGTACATATGTAGTGAACAGGAAAGAAAAAGAACACGTTTTTTTAAGTATTCTTACCAAAATTGCCGCCAACTTCTGTTCGGATGTGAGGTTCTTACTGAACACCTGCCTCAGAAATCACCGGGTAGCTGCGTGAAGTCAATACTGAAAACTTATACAAGGACCCGCCGAGTCGAATATTAATAATGTCGAGGCAGTGTGTAGTTAAAAGGAAGCTTTAGCTCGGGCCTGTCATCTAAATAAATTGGAGAGGAGAAATGGCTTTTCTCGGCAACCACTGCACCAAATGGGATGATGTTTGTTACCTTCAATAGAAAAAGCTAAAATCTACGGACGAGCTTTTCAAAATTCTAGAATTATGTCGTGAATCTCTTAGATAAAAATTGGGAAATATTGCTAACTTTCAGAAAACTAAACTACGAAGTTTACAACATTGTAACGTACCAATGACAAATGATATCAAAATTCGGTAACTTACACCTAATAGTAAATCGAAAGCAAACAAAATTTATATAACATACATGGCTCCCCAGAAGACCAATCTTTTGTGAGTAGACCTTTTGCATAACTCATGTACACAATGTAACAATATCAAATAGCATATAAATTAACACAACAAATTTGTCCGCTTTCGATGCTCTAATGGATGCAGTTTACCGGACGGCGATATCGGTTCTAGGTGCAGAGCTATAAATCCGTAAACTTCATTTGGTAAGTTTTGTAAACTTCATTTGTAAACTTCATTTGGTAGTAATAATTTGGTAAATTTTTCAAACTTAGCAAATGAAGATATTCAAAACAATCAGGCACTGAATTGAAATTCTGCTTCTAAAGTCACTATCATTTAACGTTCTCTCTCCAATGCAACAAATTTCATTAAAATCGCCCAGTGGTTATCTCAGAGAGGCATTTCTGTGTTTTACATGTATATTTGAATAGGCGGCATCGGAGTTTAGCCCGAGCAAAAGCTTCCTCTTGGTCTTCAGGGACCAAAACAAATGAGCCCATAAGATACTTAAGAGTGTTTAAAATAGACTTTTGAGGTGTAAACAAGTATTAGCGGTTGTCAAGAGGTACTGCCTGTGCCTCCAAAGTTTGTCCAGAAACGTTTTCGAATTTTAACGCAATAGCGTTAAGGGCCCCGTGCCGCCGAAAATCCGGCGTCGGCGTGGACGCGCCGGCGCCCACACTGACTTCTATTTCGTATCCCAACCATGAAGTGGAATGCTAAAGCAAGAGTTCTTGTTGGTGAGTATTTGCTCTAGCTATACATGGTTGCCATTTGGTTTGGCGATGTGGATTGGCGTGGGAAAGGCTTGCGGGAGGGTCCATATAATTGCTATCGAAATAAAAATCTAACACGGTGATACTTCCAGGAAGACGTATTACATGAGAAGTTGGTGTTTGCTGAATGACAAAATGTAGCGGAAATGCGCAACCACAAGGAGACAGAAAGATACGTGGGATAGGCGCTCTGCATGACGCGTGTGTTTCTGTGTGGTTGCACCCATAGCGATATATTATGTCATTAAGTTAACACTTCCCCTCCACTCACACTAGCTCCGCTGCTCTTGCGAATGTAATCTCCGCTTTTGACCCCACCAACATCAAAAGGAAGGGACAATAAATGCACAAACCAACGTTAACAGATGTACGCTGCCTCAGAAAAGGGAGGACCGACTACACCTGCAAGCGGTCATGGCCTTGTGTGGAGAGCGGGCGTGGACTGTGTAGGGTCTACAGCCAAGAGTCGATACTCTATACAACTATGAAACCGGTTGTCAGTTTGCGTTTCCGCTGCCATGAGTAGAGTGGCGGGAGACGAACAGTTGTGAGAAGGTATGCGGATGGCGGCGAGTGCACGGTGCTTCTTTATATACTGCTTCCAGTCTGCGGTGTGCTGCTCGTAGAAGAAGGCAGAGAGGTGGGTATACGTCTCAAGCGAGCAAGCACAGCAATGGTGTTTTGCATTTGGGAGAGCAGAGTCAGGTCCCTCAGAGCTCATGAATGCGACGTACGGCCAGGCAGCGTCCCTTGCTCGGCTCTACATTAGGCAACCGAACTCCTATTTCCTATCGTAGTAAACAGGATAGATGCCGCTTTGCGATTTTTGAAGATTCTTTTCGAATTCATTTTAGTCTGTTTCGATAGGTATTGTCTAGGTCTGCCCTTCGTGAGCAATGCATTTTAAGGAATACCATCATGGCAACATAGTGATTGCTTTGCACTGGTCCATTATGATATAGCCAGTTCCTGATAATCGTAACGCTTACTGTTGACTGTTTCATCCTGTCTCTATCTTTTTTCTCTTACTAGTTTCTTTGCTCGTGGAAATGCGGCTGTCGCTGCATTGGCATGGTCCACTTCTTTAGAATGATTTCCCAACAAACGTTTACGACACCTGATGTCTTTCCTTTATCTTACCATTGTTTTTCTGAAAAATAAAACGTCACTTCCTTCATATGAAATTTCTGACCGAAAGAAAACGATCCCTACGTGTTGTAAAGTTTAGAGAGTGCAGTTCAGACTGTGCGCATATTGTCGTCTCGTTTCGAAGGCAAGATGCAGTAAGATATAGCCGCCAAACAACTTGTTCGCGGTAAGAGCCCTGTTTCGTTCGACTGGGCGGTTCAGCGTTGAACTACCCACGTCGATGCTCACACACCGTGTGAAATTGTGCCGTAACACGCCTTTTTCAAGATGATCAACTTTTCTCAATAAGGATAATACTTAAGTAGTAGCATCCTTTAGGACGAAACAAAAAACGCATGGCACGCTGATTGCATGGGGAGCCTAACAAAGAAGCCATGCTTCATACAACCGTACTCGCTATGAAAAAAACAACAACAGGTCAGGAAGCGAACGTTGATAACAATCAGGGTGCCACCTTACCACCCACCGTTTAAAGGGCGACTAGCCACTTAAGTTTTCGATTGAGAACAGTTAGCGTACCATTGCGGTAGCCCACCGAGACGCACCGCTGCTCGGGTGGAGGTCGTAAGATCGAGAAGGAGACACGCGTCCATATTGCCAGTAAACAAAAAGGGACGAGGGCTGATGGTTCGTCGTTTCGTCGGGTCCCATTTTACAAGCTTGCTACAAAGTATCACGGGTATTCATGGCCGCCGTTGCCTCCTTCGCCCCGCTCAAAGCAAGAGAGGCCACTCACCTCCTCGTTACGTCTAGGTAATGACGGTGACGCTAAGCGGCGAAAGGGTTGGTCCATGCCGCTGCTCCTTCGCGGGCGTTGCTTGGGGTGGCAGTAGTGCTTGCTGCTTGTGCTTCTCCATCAGGCAGTTAGCGTGACTACCTGCTCAGAAAAGTAGCAGAGGGCCCTTTCAAAAGGGCGCAGGCATCGTGCTTTTATTGTGACCTTATAGGCACATATTTGAGCTCATACCAACGCGAAATCACGTTTCGAAGTGCAACTCAGCAGGGTGCTGTATTCTAGGGTGGTGGGAAAACGGGCGAAAAGAAATTCAACGAGAGAAGGAATGCTGGGAAAGAAAATATCAGGAAGAGTGGATCTTGAAGAAAAAATATAGGGTAGTTGGCTCAGTCATTTTGTTTTACTTTTTTTGTTGTTGTTGTTATGATTGGAACTACGTGTTTCCGTTTAAAGGCGGAATATACATGACGCATACCAGCCGAAAAAATCAGTTATACTTACCGAGTGCTTTGAACATACCAGTACCTGGACTAACGCTGATCGCTTTCCCTCCTTTAAATTGAGTCCACTATGACCCCTTTCCCCTCAATTGTACCGCGGTGATCTTATGATTAGCTGCAAGGCCGCTTCCGCTTAACTATTTGACTACCATAGCCGTGGCCTACTGGTAGAGCGCCCGCCTCGGCTGCGGTGGTTGTGAATTTGATTCCCACCGCAGCCGGGCACCCATAGGTTCAAATGGGCAGAAGCATGCCCCGGCCTGGCGTTCGGCTTCCTTCAGGCGTGATGCGCTTGGAAAGGACCCTGCGCTCTAAATTCCGGTCGCAACCCTCGTGAGCGAAAAAAAAAAGAAAGTGATGTTTGGGCCGCTCCCATGGCAGCTATTCCCCATGTGGCGCCCCAAATGCACCTGTTAAGGAGGGGACGCCATCGGGTTGGATACAAACACCGCTTTCCGAGCGTTGAGGTCCAGTAATGGGCAAGCACCAGGCCGGGAGCGCGTACCTATTTTACCGGTAGGTATCCGGCTGCAGCGATTGCCTACCACAGCCGCGGTGGATGCTCTTCAACAAGGCCGTCTGTGGTTGGACAACCAGGCACCCAGAGACAACTCGTACATCTCGATTGGGCACCCTTAGTGTCTGAAAGTCCAAGTAGCCTTACAAGTTTTGTTCTTCATGCAGAAAACAAAGGTTAAGGCACACGAAGAAGTTCAAGAATGCCTCGGATTCTCGTAAGACATTCCAGAATTGTTTATTTGCTTTCCTGCAACAAAAGACGCGCCTTGCAGTCTCCCAAGACCCGCACAAGGTATATTTGTCTACCCCAGCTCCAATAGTCACCGCATCGCGCTATTCCGCTTTCAAGTTGGCACACAGATGTAGACTCCTGGCACTCCCCGGTGCATTTGATCACTGTCTGCAGACTTCCTGAATTCCGCCGTCACACCACACGGCATTCCACGACACCACAGTAGTTCATTAACCTCGTCTCGCCAGTGAAGGTCACCGAGCCACCTTCTCTCTTGGTTCTTGCACGGCAGTGGGCGCTCTAATCCCACATAATTCTTGTCGCAACGGCTGGCGCAAAAGAAGAAACGGCAGAGTTAAGCGAGTAGTAGCGTTGTGCTCTAGCACTAGTGACGTCCAACAGGATTATGCAGATGAAGCAACCCGCCCTAAAGCTTTGTTTTAGTGTTTCTTCTCTCTTCGCACCTGCACCCACATTCTTCGATTGCTGCATTTCTCGTCAGCTTTTATTTGCAACTGTGAAGCTGAAAGCACGGATATTGTCAAACGGGTCAACAAATGTAAGTCTTCGCGAAACACTGGTATATGTAAACGCCCTTGGCTGTTTTTCCCTTGGCAAACAATCTCAGTAACAAAGAAAGTCTGCCATACGTTGGCGTAATGTTGCGGCTTTGCTTTCTCTTCATTCTTCGTTGTTCTGGCCAAGCGGAAACAATTTTTAAGAACAAAAGAACCGGAAAATCGTGCTACACTGACTTCATATTGAAGTGCAGGTAAAATTGGAGAGCATGCTCTTGGGTATACAGATCACTGAGATGACTGTGCATTTACTGTCTGGCAAACTAAGAATTGTGGAATAAAACACACTGCACGATCAAGCGCCACGAAAGTTTTATTTGGTGAATCTGTACATTTTTTTTTGTGACCGGCCACCTTCCGCCGTCCCCCCCTCAATAGGTGCCACGTGACGCGTGGGAGGATTCAGCTTTCCCGGATATTTCGTTGGCCGCTTGGCTCGACTGTCCATGTGTTACGAATCCTTTATTTTGTGTGTATTTCATTGACTTTAGAAAATGAACAGTCCCACTACACGAAAAACACGGCCAACGGGGCTTCAGGTACAACTGTGAAACAGAAGAAAAGCTATTGGTATGAATGAATACAGCAAACATTTAACAAACTACTTAAACAAAAGATGAAAAAGCGAAGGCGTAAAGCATTTTATGTTCCACGCTACAGAATCGTAGGTTGTATAAAAATTTCAATATAAAAAGAATCCCTGAGTATTGAAACATGTGTGCCAACATTTGGCACAATCAGACGTATACTTATTCTGATCAAAGTTTTATAGAATGTGCTGAACTATTGCGGTTCCCTAGATGTACTAATTTTCATTCTTCATTATTTGCATTCTATAGCGGAAATAAACTATTGCATCACAAATACGTTCCGCTAAATGGAATGCATTTTTTCTAGGAGCCTTTATTAAGCTTAAACTGTGCTTTTTATCTCACCCGCTCCAAACAGCATCGAAAAAGAGTTTCTGATGTATATGCACGTTCAATTAAGAGAGGAAGAGCACTGCTGACAGCCTTTGTAGTATGATTATATTAAGTATTACATTTTCTACGCAGTATTGCCACCATCGAAGACCATCATCGCTTTTGTTCGAGGTTAACTAACATTGTATAATAAGTAGACAGAAGAAAGATACCACAGTATTTTACTTTCACTATAATGTACTCGTATAAGCTAGAGTTCTTTTTATTCACCATTATATTTCGATATGTAACAATTATACTGCTAGTAATTACATACAACCACTTCTCTGTTTAATGCATACGCTTCTGAGGCCATAAATAATAAAGGACTATTGCCTCACTTTGAAGGGTTTTGCAACATTGATGCACATACGACAGACGTAGTCTCAAGAAAGTATTCAAGATGTTACTAGCCCACCAATTACCATATTGCCAGTTGGAAGGGCAAGTTTAAGAGAGAGATTTGTTTTGACTTCTTAAAGAGACCAAAACACACCGACTATAATATGGCTAAGCTTATTATGAGCAGGAGTTTTCAGCATTGTGCTTTTGGCGATCTGTTGAACTTCACTGCAGTATACTACCGTAACTTAAGGGGAATTAAGCGTATTAAAAAATACTTCAAATGATTGACTGTGTATCAACAAGTTTCAGTTATCAAATTCGAGAAGGTAGTTACTTCTAAAGTTACATTACTTCTAATGTCACATCCCTTTGCGACATTTATGCTGCATTTAGTGATTCGTTATACAATGTTTTGGGGAGAACCAATCCACTGCTATAACTGAGAACTAATTGCCGACAAAGTTTTTTACATGCTCATATTATTAGAAGGGAGTACACTCTTGATGTTGCTAACTGAAATTTATTGAAAGACAGAAAATCTCATAAAGTATAATTCTTTAAATGCTGCCTTATGAGTTAAGTTGTTGTATTGTGGTGAAGTTGAACCCGTTGCCGAAAGGGCAATGTCCAAAACTCCAGGGCATGACAGCAGTGCATGCGAGCTTCAGGATTTCTATACTTTTTCGCAATTTCTCGTGGTTGTCCTTGACGATTGCGGGTCGGTAAAAGTCATTTGTCGGATTCTACTTGAGGCTACTTAAGAGACAGTTCACTGACCTCTTTAAAGCTCGGTTATTTTGCCCATTAATTAGGATATTGCAGCGCGCAATATCATACGAACCAATCACTAATACCTCCCCCAACTTTGAGAACTTTTACAGCTTGCTCATAATTAAGAAGCAAATCCGGCAGAAGTCACCTTTTGATCATTGTTTTTGTTAATGCGATTAGCAGCCAAGCAATGTAGCGAAACACGTACGTATGGAAGAAGATTCCTTTATTTAGAAGCTGTAGTAGTCATTCTGAGCTTTTTATTTTTTCAGTTGTATGGAACATACAATGGGTCCGGGCTCGGCCCACTGCGCTATGGCACTCACTCGCCAAGAACGGCACGTGACCATGACCGCATGAAGACGGCTGTACGGTGACAAGGCTGTGGGGAAGATGGAATGGCGAAGGAGGAATGACGTCCATGAAATGATGCAGACAACGTGAATGACGAAGCCGGCATGGCGACCACAATTACTGGTGACCCAGCATCGAACAAGACCTGCAATGAATCAACGGTGGACCAAGGACGCCGGCAACTCCACCCGTACCACCTCTGAAACCAATTCCGGATCTTCCGCGACTGTGATACAGGCTACAGCTAACATCACCCTACCGCATTTGTGGATTGCTGATCCAGCATAATGGTTCAATCAAACTAAGAACAAGTTCCCCAGGAGTCGCCTCATCTCGAAAGATTGCAAGTACAAGCTGCTCCTTGAAGCGCTGCCGGGCACAGGCAAAGGCCGAGATACGTGTCATCCTCGTACTGCCGCTGGGTAACACTCCGTGCATGACAATCAAAGGGGCTCTTATCCGCCTCGTTCCACCAGCACCGAGGAGCTCGGTGACAGATGTTCAACCCACTTTCTGCCTTACCTTCAGCACCTGCTCGGCGGCACAACACATTGCCTCGACATGGCCATACTCAGTGGGTTGTTCCTGCAGCGGTTCCGGCCAACATACAATTGTATCTCGTCTAAGCTCATGAAAGTTCGTTATTGGAACTTGGCGAACTGGACGATGGTATGATGGACATTATACCGGCCGTTTATAAATTCTGCCTGTAGATGTCCGGTCTCCGAGGTCAATTCTATTCAGGAAAGAGTGGAAAATTTTGCGTCTAAAGTAGCTAAATTGCGCTCAGAACTTCAAGACACTCACTTCTTTACCCATTCCTTGGCAGTGCACGCAAAAATTAAACACTAGAACGAATAACCCGACTGTATTCTCCCTCATGTTTCCTTTGGATCTTATCCATTCTTGGGCAACGCCTAAGACTAGATAAGTTCCAACTCGTCCCCTTTTCAATCCTTCGCTTATTTAACCAACGATTCAGTCCACCTCATCAGCTTCTCACACCATCTTCTGCACGTCGGTCGTTTTCGCAAGCTTCACGCAGTTTTCACCGCAGAATCTGTGCTACTACAACCACAGCTTTGGTGCTGCTGCATCACATTTGCTCTCAGCTCCAGCACCCTCCGAATGGCAACTCCCCGATATAGAGCGATGGGAGGTCGCGGTGTCCAGTTCGGACCCGGCTGCACAAACGCAGCTGGTGGGCTGGGCCCTAGGTCGCTGAGAGCCATAAGCTCCTGGCCACCCTACGCGATATCGAGCCAACCCATCAATAGGCTGTAAACATAAGGCTCAATAATTAATAACTGTTTTAACTACCAACCATCCCTCTGTTCGTGGCACGCAGGAAACGCGCCGCCCGGTCGTGAGGAACAGCGCCATGCGTTCAGTAATCTTCCTGTTCTATAACAGTGACCATATCAGCGGTTAGCGTCTGCTTTTCGACGCCGTTGCAGATCAGAATTACCCCTGCGTCTCAAACATACAGTCAGATCCCCTTCAGGCTTTTAACTCTGCGGTCATGGTAACCTGTGGTCAGAAGTCTCTCACCATTGCATGAAAAGATGGTTCTAATGGCAATTCTAGACAGCAGATGTCCGCTATGCAATCTTAGAAGACTGATTTCTTGAGAAACTTCCACCTGATCGTGGGCATGACGCACTGTCACCTGTTGATGGCATCACCAGTGTGAATGTCCGCGGATTTTGTTGGCCGCTATGGCCTTAAACTCACCTTTCATCAAACCACCTGCCTTTGCCTATATGGCTCTTAACAAATTTCCTTAAATCACTGCACAGGCCCCGATGGACAAGCCTTCTAAAAACACTATGACGCATTGTATTGTCACCACAGGTCGCCCTCACCGACTCGGTTCTGACAAGCTTAGTGTTGCTAGCGACGAGTTTTAGCATATGTTGCAGCTAAAAATAGTTTGTCCATCATCAAACTCGAGCATCATCAAGCAGGTTCTAGTGTCAGCTGGTGCCTTCAGCATTCGACTTGCATCAATGACATTTGTGCTTGTTTCCGCCTCACAACAATGTGATGCGTGTTTGATCCACCTAACACCGCAGAAACGTTAAAGGATTCCTATAGTGCGTTATCATTCTTAAGGTGTTGACTAGTTTTCCGGCACTATGTTGGTATGAAATGGTTTCCCACCTAACCAGCTCACTGGGTAGTCCGTGGTCCAATGAGTAGCGCATCGGGATTCTGTGCTCATGCAACAGGGTTCAAAACCAACCATTGAAACAACATGGGTCACTGAGTATATAGCAATATGTACATTGTACGATGTATGTAGCAATGTGCAAGTTTGTAGCAATGTGTATATAGGAGCCGCATTTGAGCCAACCTCTTTGACGCCGACGTGGTTCGCTGCAGATGCAGAATAGGTGAGTACTAGCTGTTCGAAGAAACTCTTACACCGACTTGGAATACTGAGCATGTGCCACTCCGTCTGTGCTGGTCTCCAATGAACCTCTTCGATGACAACTTGGGTCACAAGATAGGTGCACGGAGGAAGGTAAAATATAGGAAGGAGCATACCGCAACACGATTGTCGCCGAATGTGGTGGCCCAACACGTGATTAAAATGTCAGAGTACGGAGGATACGTCAGAGCGCGTGGTATGTTTTAGTACTCCCAGTTGATTGTTTTTTCATTACCCATTCGAAACCATTTGAAACTCTTGAAATAAACACAAATAAAAACAAGGAAAAAAACAACGCAAGGAAAAATCTTTTTCCTTGCTGCATGTGAGCTGCTGCCGGCCGAGCGCTCACCGAATAAAAACTACCGGTAACCAAACGCCTCGGAAAATCTCGATTATCCGTGATCTCGACGCAAGAGATCACGTGTAGGGCCACCACTGCTGGCTACACGAAGCGTTCGCATGGCAAGGCTGGCTGCGTGGCGTAATGCTCCCTCCTATATTTTCCTTCCTCAATGATAGGTGTCCGTAAGTGTGTGCCGTGCTTCAATGAACGTCTTCGACGCCAACTTGGGTAACTTGAGTGACTGGGAATGAGCCGCTCTACAATGACGAGTATGATCAATGTCTGCGATGCTGAGTGGATTCGAACGCATGTCACAGGGGTTCCTTCAAGGTGAGCAACCCGACGTGACAAATGCCCTGAGTATGCGCCTCTTCTCAATGAACGCGTTTCACGCGAACGCTTTAGCGAGCTGCGCCATGAATGCACTAGCTATGTGCCACTCTTCAATGAACCTATCACAAATTTGGGTTACGGAGTATGTGCCATTGAACTAGCGGCAAGCGAGGGAATAATCTCAGCATTCACAGGCACCGGCGCACCACGCTTCTCGTGTTAGAGGCCACGAGCGGACTTTGCTGCAGTGTAACCTGGTACAGCGTATCCAGAAACAACGAGAGAGAAGAGCCTGGTTGTCGCATGGTGCGTTTCTCAGAGCGTGCACGCACCGGGGCGGCATGCATTTGGGAGGGTACGCGTAGACTTCATCGCGGCGTTGCTAGATGGCACCGAGTGTTTTGGGGGAAGCGCGAAAGAGGAGTGCTGCTGCAGTACCTGATATATACCTTGCTTAGACGGTAGCGATACGTTGCGTCCCTATATAGATCCAATGCTAACGCATTACCGCTGAGACTCATCGTGAGATGGGATCTGCGGCAATTGCTTTGACAACCAACTGTTCTTGCAAAGAAGGGCATTCGCATCGGTTCGCGCACATAACATTTATTATGTTACCTGTGACTTTCTGAGATTCATGTGACCCTTGGCGTCTGCCCTAAGGGCAGACGTGTGTTAACTGTTTTAATTACGTAGACAAATTTTTGTTACGATGCACCAACACTATTCTTTAACTAGCCATGACGAAATAACAAAGTCTTGTATCTTTTTTAAAGTTCCCAGCAATGACCTATTTCACACGCATGAGCTTGCGGTTCATAATAAAGTGCAGTTATTAGATTTCAACTTCAGGTTTTTAAGAGAACTTGTCTGCTTGCGCTATTCATCGCGCGCGAGAGAACAATTGTTGCCCAAAAGAGAGACCCCTCTAAAATTGTTAAAAGACATATTGCGAGGCTCTGCCTGGAGTCCACGCTTAGAGTGTCGTTGGTGAACCAGCTCGAGCCTAGTTTTGAGCATCAGGACCAGCGGCTTTTTAAATGCCTGTTTTCTTCGTTCGGTTATCACCTCGGTGGCAGAAACCTTGCTGCAGAAGCTCATACGTAGCAAAAACACCTATATGGGTGAGGGTATCGAAGCAGGGTTCTCGAAGAAAGGCATGAGTGGTACCTTACTTCCGCAAGGTAAACCTAAATTTCAAAAAGGTGGCAAACAGGTATGGAGTACCTGTCGTGTTTTCCGCCCCGATAAAATTGGCTCACCTATGCACCAAACCACGGGATGTGCTGTGAAAACATGCGCAGTCAATGCTTACAGCGATTACGTTATTGCGAGCAAGCTCGCACTAACAGTGAAACCTTCGCAGGTTTCTCGTTAGTGCGAGCTGCATTAGCGCTGGATTTGAACTGCACGAGCGCAGGATTTTCTCACTGCAATTACCGCTATGCCTACAGGCATGGTCGATTGCAATAAAAAAAACTGATTGCAGTCATAATGTTTTGAGCAGTCGAATAATTAAGATCAAATTACAGCACAGAAAAAAAGGGATACCGACTATTGAACAGTGTTAACAGCTAGTCTGACTTGAATATTGCACCCGGAAAAGCTATTTAGATATTGTCGATGGTTGTAGAGGTCTGCGAAGTTCTATGCTTCGAGGTCATGGTCAAGGTTAAAGAATAGGTATAGCACGCGAGTCGATAACTTCCCTTCCAATGCTTGTATGACAACTTGTGTCGTCAGAGTATGTCTTATGCTTGACATTACTGAGATCTTAGTGTGGTATGGTCAGTTGAAAAATACTTATTTTTGTTTGAATTCATGTTCATTTAGCTTGAGGTATGTGAATAACACAAAATGTGGACAAATCAAGCAACAGATTTTTCCAAAGGTCCTGCTGACGGGTAATACGACCAAAGTATAATATTTTGTATTGCGGAGATTGAGCCTCGACTGTGAAAGCTTCCTCCTTAATTAAGAAAACGGGAAGCTGAATTTTTCTAGGAACTATCCCACGACTATTGAAACAAACAGTGGGACTGAGACGTTCTATACAATATAGCTGGTCTGGCCACTTGTGTCCATGTGGTTTCCTCAAGACTCCGAGGAATACATGCAACAACACACAGAACCGCTACGAACAACTGCAACAAAAGTTATAGTAGGCTAAATAATTAACTATGGAGTTTTACTTGCCAAAACTACCATCTGATTATGACGCAGTGCATAGCGGGGGACTCCGGATAAATTTGGACCACCTGGCGTTCTTTAACGTGCACCTAAATCTAAGTAGACGGGTGTTTTCTGCATCAAAGTTATAGTAGGCTTGCGATATTAGTTTATAGCTAGCAGTAAACAGTAACATGGCTTTATTGCCACTTCATTGCGGAGATATAAGTATGTTCTGCCGAACGATCGCACGAGATGAAGTGTTTACGTCCTTTTATGCGTATTTATAAGACTCAACAATGAGATGTATGCGTCTCATAGAAAAAGAAAGATGAGCATCGAGCAATAATGTCATGGCTCTAGCATTAGAGCACTTCTTGAATCTTACGTAAAGGCAAGTTTGAGCAAAATACAACGTTATTTGATGGCCAACCGACAAGGCATGTAGCTCTCGCGACTGGTGACTGCTGTGCTACTGGAGACACTAAATCTCGTGCGCATTGCACGTAGATAACGGTCATGAGCTAGAAGCATGCCTTTTTTGCGGGTCATTGTACACGGCTCATTTGCTACAAATGTGCTGCACCCCTCGAAACCATGTTTATTAGCTGTTAGGACGCTGTTCGGAACCAGACAGCAATATCTAGCAGAGTCATTTCGACATGTTTTCATTTTTCTATGAACGGAACTACTTTCGGTCACCACTCCTTAAACGAAGACGCCACGCACTCTTGCTTACTTGGCCGAATGTGATTACAACGCACCGGTTAAAATGTTTCAAATTTTCGCCAAGTTTTATTTCTTACAACTTATGCGGAGTATGGGATATGAATGTGTCCGTAAAGTATCAAATTTAGTGGTTCCCGCGTTAACTTCAAGCAAGAAAAAGCTTTCCTTTAGGGGAACAAAGAAGTCTCACTGTTTTTTTTTAATTCAAATGTTCTTCAGTTTTGCTAGCAGAAAACCTAAAGGGTTAGTACTAAAGTCGCTAACAAGCGGCTGACTGAGGCCCTGACCAATTGAATTGAATTGTCCTACCGATCAGCGAAATCTGAAATAATTGTGCTTAACGAACCTACACGAACATTCGTGTTTTTCTTGCTTGAAAGAGCATTTCATAGAATTAACGTCTGCTTTTCCATAATGACCACGTGTGCCGAATTTGCGCAAGTGAGATATTTTTCAAAATGCAGTTTTTACGCCGTAAAAACACTCAAAGCCGTAAGAAATTCTGTCTATATATAGTCAAAGCAGCCTCTTGCGCATTGCGCCTAGCTAACGGTCTTGAGCTGGAAGCATGCCTTTTTTGCGGGTCATTGCACACGGCTCATTTGCTACAAATGTGCTGCACCCCTCGAAACCATGTTTATTAGCTGCTTGGACGCTGTTCGGAACCAGACCGCAATATAGGCACTAGCACTCAGGTAAACACCGGTCTGGACCACCATTGAGGAGTCTGCGTTTCTTCCCTGGGGCAGTCTCGTGCAGGAGTTTCTGTTGACTCCACTCTTGGTAGCAATCACAACCTATTAGGCAAAACGGATTCACTAATGGCTACGAATATGATCCAACGCTGCGGCGGCAGGACGCAACCACCAGGGTGGTGGCTGTTGCCGCCTAAGGCAAGAATATGAAAAAGAAATAAGCAGAAACAGCCAAATGGTTCCTGTTCCTTCCTTCAGCAGCAGGCAGACTTGATTTAAAACAGTCATATTTTGTTATTCAGGGAACTCGCAAGCCCGATATACCCAAGAACATCAATGTGGTGTTGATTTTTTTGTGCTATTATACTACAGTTCCTTTTGAATTGGCAGCGTCTTTAGAAACATTCTTATTGTTCGCTTGCTCCGTATTGCTATGGTCACATTTCGGACGATTCCAGAAATCCGATCACCATGTCTGACAATCAAACTCACAATCTGACGTTTAGCAGCAGATCGACATAGCCAGTGAGACACAACGGTGGGTGCATCGCTAACGAGGCACTGTCCATTTTAAATGTTCATATGTGTTTGTAGCCAGAATCTAAAGCACCTATGCATGTTAAATAGGATGTACTCGCACACTCGACTACAGTTATTTTTGTAATTCTAGGTATGTTCTGATTAAGCAATAAATAGTGAATTCAACTTTTTGGTTGCAGCCTACCATTGAATATTGATGCGACCACCTCGATTTTCTTTCCCTGAAGTAAAACGGCACACTTTTGCGCGCCCGAAAAGCAACGCCAACATATTTTTTGGGGCAATAAGATTATTTCAAGCCTTTTTGGGGCACTGCTAGGCATCGTCAATATCCAGGCTTAGGCAGAAGCACGAAGAGCCCTCCATACGTAGGCAGAATTATCGTTGAAGTAGTTATAAGCATCGTTATAAACCTGCTCATCGCAGCATAAACTCTAGCTTCTCGTCTTTCTTTCTTTATTTATTTCTTCCTTTATTTATTTCTTCCTTTATTACACGTTCTTCAATACATAAAAACCGGCAAAACTGTTTAGACGAATAGCCAAGAGCTAGTTGGGGGTCTAAAGTATGTAAATACAAACAATAAATGATAAAGTCATTTAAACTGAGATAGAAAATGAACGCGAAAAACAAGACATGAACTATCATTTATTGATGGAATCACACCGCATAAAAAATACGCATAATTCAGTCGACCTAATCTACACATGCTGTAGGTTACGCTACGTAGGTGTAGGTGCTACGTAAAGTGTAACTATAATTCATAGTAGGCTAATACATGATAGTAAACATTTATGCATTTCACTGACACTTACAGTCGAGAAAAATTATTTCAATGCTCAAAATAAAAAAGTAATCTAGACAAAAACTATGTGTGGGTATTTAGGTTTAGCCGTTTTTCTTAAGCAGGTATTTTTTAGGTGCACTTGAAAATCCTGTTGTTTCTTTTACGTAGTGTGGTATCTCGTTCGAGCCTTTCACTCCATTAAGTTGCAGTAGTCGCTCTCCACAGACATTGTTAGTCGACGGAAGATTGAAATTGTGTATTGTGACGCGTCTAGTTAGGCGAGATGAAGTAGAAAAGGTTGACCTATTAAACAGGTAACTGTGTTCAATGACGTCATGGACGGTAACAGCAGCTTATGTGGTCGTAAAATGTAAAGTAAAATTTCCATTTCATGAAACAACGGTGCACTATGTTGATCATATCCAGTATTAGTTATTATTCTAAATGCCCGCTTCTACAGCATTCCTATGGATTCAAGGTAGGTTTTAAACCTCCATCCCCATGAATAAACGCAATGTGACAAATGACAACGAAAGAGAGCGAAATAAAGAACTCGGAGAATATAACTCCTATGAAAATTGTAGCAATTAGCATAATATTGTACCCAGACCCTAATTTAGCACATACTGAGTTGATATGACTTTGCCACTTGAGATAGTTGTCGAAAATTAACCCAAATATTTGAAATCTGATGTCTGATCAAGCAGGCAGTTGTTTACTGTTAGGCGAAAGGATTCAATATTTAAAGGTCTGTAACGGGAGCGAAAAATTGTGCATTTAGTTTTCTTTACAATAATTGTTAGTTTGTTCACTGACAAATGTTTTTTTTTCAGTTTTGTATTCGTTTTATGTTCCAGTTCACATAATTTGTTAGCAGTAACTATGATCCCATATCATCAGCGTGCATTAGTACCTCCGCGGAATTTATTATGTTTCACAAGATCATTCACGTACAGCGAAAACAGTAAGAGTCCGAGGACGGATCCCTGCGTTACCCTGTTTTTCTGTTTAGTACCTAAGATGACAGATTGCATATATTAGGACCACTTGTTGGCGTTCGCTAATGTAACTAGAAGATAAGTCGAAAATTTAGCGTGGGAACCTAAGTGTTTTACTTTCATTAGGCAAATCGGGTGGTCTACTGTATCGAAAGCTTTCGCTTTCTCTAGGTCAAGGAAAACTACAGCTGCAAGCAGGTTATTGGGTAATGCCGCGTTTATTTTTTGTGCTAAAGTTAGCACAGCCGTTGAAGTGGTGTGACGTGACCTGAATCCATTTTGCTCAGGGAAAATTGCATGATTTTTTTCTAGGAAGATGCGTACACGTTCTGCAAAAATTCTTTCTAAAAGAATAATAATAATAATACACAAACACATATAGGTTTGTAACTTGATGTATCTGAGCGATCACCGTCTTTATATATTGATACGACCTTAGCCTTCCAACGCGACAGCGTTAAGGGTCCCGTGTTGCAGAAAATCCGGCGTCGGTGTCGTCGTAAGTGCCGGCATCGTTGGCGGAAATAATGATCCCGAACCGCATTATCCCGAACCACACCCGACCAGGCAGGCCCTTCGTGTGGAGCATCGGCGTTAGTGAACAAAAATTGAATTTCTCAAAGTAAAATCCGTCACAAAAATCGTTAAGTATGACTTGACCACTATCTACAGATGTGACAGCGTCGGATTGTAATTTGAATATACGATAAATAAGCTTGTTAAGCAGCCAGGGATCTTTGAATGCTATCGCGTTCCACTCTTAAAGGCGAAGCTTAAGCGTCCTCCAAAATTTTTTAAACAAGGAGAATATTTTGATGTACGCAACTGAATGGTTAAATGCATGACATAAGACGGGGCCCAGGATATCAATATTATCTTTCACTAACGGCTCTGTAACCCCACCTAATCCGTTAGCTTTATTGATGCTCATATTACCAACAGTACATTGAATTTCTTCTAAAGTAATGTTGTGAAAAATAAACGTATTCTATAAAGAGTTTGAAAGACAAAGGTTTCTGTCAGAAGAGAACTGTACTGATAATGCTGGGTCAATTTCAGCGAAATATTGATTAAAGTTATCCACGGCGTATGCATCGTTAGTGTCAGGCCATACGCGTTGTGAAGGTGAATTGCCAACATCTTGCTTTACAACCTCCCAAGTTATTATACGATTACCTTTAGCTTGTTCAATAAGACAGGAACAATTTTCCCTCTTCCGTACTCTCCTGAAAAATATGGTCCTATATCTTAAAATTTTAAATTGGCCTAAGTACTAATCATTATGTTTATGATGCCTCCATTTGTGGTACCAGAAATCTTTTTGTTTCCGAAATGCAAGGATTTTGTTCGCCATCCAAGGACTCAAACTTGTCTGGCATGAGCTTACATATGCATTTGATCGGCTATCATGAAGGTCAGAAGAAAGAATGTTTATTATATTCTGAAATTCTACGTTGATGTGATTATCGTAAACGTTATGAAAGTCAATGGCGAGAATGTTCGTCCGCAGTAAGTTGTAATCTATTTTGCTGACCCTTGTCGAACACGTTGCACCATTTTTTATCACGTCATTACTCATTATTGTTCGATTTCTAGCTCACAAGAATTCCGCTTCATGCATTTCGGGGCGGGAATCCCAAGCAGTTTGTTTTACGATGTGACACACCTGAATGGTAAAGCGAAATAAACCGAACGAATAATATGAAAAAATTCCTGTAATCCTTGTCATGATATTATGAGGAGCACCCTTGTTAGTTTATTGTGCAGATACCCACCTTAGGCACTTCAAGGGTCTTCTGTCATATACGGACAATGGTACTTATGAGCCGCCATCAGTACATTTGTGTGCTTGGCTATATTACATCGCTGACGTAACCGTGCTGGTGCGCTTTAGCTTGGCAGCTGCTGAGGACGGTTACTTAACTTTAGCGCTTTCTCAGGCATAGCTATAAATTGCGCATTGTGCCCTGGATATTTTCATATGTTACCTGCGAGATAAGACAAAGTGCTTGCAATATGACCGCAGTAAAAAATATTGTTGGCTATTACAGCTTGTTCTTCCACGTGAGGAGACAAGAGGTCGCCATCGCCTACAAAGGCGTCTGTGACTACAACTAAGCAGTGAACTGCTTAATGAAATACAACAGACAATAAATTCAGGAAGTAGTTACAGAATTTTCCTCATGAAATAACAGTGTATAAAGCTGCTACTGCAGTTCTTAAGACATCTCGCTTAGAGATTACATTAAAACTCAGGTGTAAAAGGTGTTCGCGCTTAATTGGTGTGAATTTAATAAAATGAAATCATGAGCTCTCATCATTCTGTGTATATCTCTAGCCATCATCGCAATAATTTTAACTCAACATTATATGTAAGTTACGATACTGTAATTTACTACAGCCGTCTACGAGTCTACAACGTCGCCTTAGTCGCCCTCATTGTCAAGGGAAACAACACAAAGAATGCTTTTCTTTCGTGCTATCAGCCCTTTATTGACGTATGGTGCCTGCAGGCAACATAGCAGAATTTTTTTCCGGCTGAGCTATGATATCGATATGAATTTTCTGGCTAAATGCCTTCGGTCAACGCTGAATGATGGCAGCAAGCGTTGCTTCTTCCTTTAGGGAAGCAACACGGGACAGAAACACAGGACGGGAATGAAGAAGCTTTTCACGCGGCTCACTTTCTTTTCAAAGCACGCTCAAAGGGGACAGACCAATACAACAACGCTCCCCCAGGCTGTCTACGTGCCAGTATATTCCAAGGATCTACACCTACTACGTCTACAAGAACGCCGACTGCAGTGGTGTCCCACACGTGGTGTCAAGCAAACGAAATGCGTACCCGTGGCTCACATACGACGAGACCTGTCTGTACAAACTCCAAACAAAACCATAGGCCACTTGTGGTGAAGCCCACTTTCGGTTTTCTGCCTGGTGTTCCTCTTCTATTGTTAAAAAAGCTTTCGCAGATTTTAGGGGGATGGACCTTAGGGTCGAGGCTTGTCCGTCCGTCCACGTTGTCCGTGCTCACGGCCAACGTTGGCCGCGCCGTAGCCATAGCAACCAGGAGGGCGGAGGAGGGCGGCGCAGCGCATGCGCTCGCGGTCTCCTCCTCGCCAGCTCCTAGCTCACTTCCCGATCCCCGCTTCTCTTCTCTCCGCGGCGTGCTCCCTCAATTCCTACGCAAAAGACGTCGAACGAGATCCTATACTAATGAAACCAGACGTCCTTTGCTTTACCGAAACGTGGAACGCGAGACAGGACATCAATGAATTCTTGCCCGTCGTCTGCACAGAAGAAGCAGAGCGTTCGGCGGGTGGTGTTGGGATGTACGTGAAATTGCCAGACACCGCGGTGGATCTCGACCTACCAATAACGAGCCAATCTCACAACCGCGAACACGCTGCCATAAAACTATCCGACGGAACCGTTGTCATGACAGTGTACTTGGCCCCGAAGCACTCCCGAGGCAACGTGTAGCCATGCGCGAATACGAAACAAAGTACAAGAACAACCCCTTCGTACTTGTTGGAGACTTCAACGTAGACATCATGGACAGCGACTGGCTTGTGCAGTATATGACGTCTCGATACACTCTACGATGCATTTCGTATGACTGGAAACAACCAATAACCACCAGGGGAACGTGCATAGACTTTGTCTTTGCCAACTTCAGGCTAGATCCGATCGAAGAACCATTGGCTCTACATTTCACGGACCACAAAGCAGTGATAATGACAGGAAAACTGAATCCAGAACTCAACACGACATATGAGTTATGACAACTAAAACATTGTATATACTGTACACAAGCGTTGTCACTCATTTACATGCGCGAGTGGGCAATGACACTGGTGATTTACGGTAAGAACGATCCCCAGTGCTTCGCCCACTCGTCATGATTCACTTCGTTGAGATGCGTGGATTTTTTTCCCTTTTTGGTGATCCTGGTTATTTGGAATGTGTTTTTCACATTTAGATAGAATATAAGCACTTTTTTCAGGTTTTTCGGATATTAACACGTACCTTCATTAGAGCGTTAAAGATAATACATAAACACGTCATCCATTGCTATATAATGTACATGTAACTATCACTGCAGACCTCAATAGACACTAACCTCACTACCTTTACGTAGCCACGCATATCGTACATGCGAGAACAGCTGTCTCTTTATCACGTCCAAATATTATGGTGGAGTGCATTAGGAACATTCTGCACGGCACACCTTCCGCAACTATCTTCAAGCTGTTACAATCACTCGATTCGTATTGCCACGTGCCTCTCTGGGTCACCTTACTCTGCGCTCCTTGCTTGATGCTTCGTTGGAATACCGTTAAGCAGAGGTATAATGGACACACAACTACAGAACACGAACGTGCACAAGGAAGCCCTGATAACTGATTTATTCGATAAGAATACAGGGCTAACTGGCGTCATGCACAGAGCTGCCCATGCGCAGAGAAATATACGCAGAATATGAAAAAAATACACAACTAAAAAGGCGCGAAGTAACGTGTACCTGAAGAACGTTAACTCTAAAGGACACGTATGTCATCATTTAGAAATTCGCCTTGGCTCTATTCTCAGAACCGACTTCGCCATACTCGTATGTGCGCGTGTTCCGGATTTTGATGGCTTCCCAGAATATAAACTTGCCTGTCGGTGACCGCTATACGGTGAGCTTACGGATATACCGTGTCTTCGTGAGAGCATATAGTAAGCTTCTATGCCAATGCATCTGACCGTGCCATTAGTGCATGTCATTAATGTGGTGTTTGTTAAATGCGGGGTGCACTTGCACAATGAACAATGAACAGTGAAGAGCAAGGTTTCTTCCCAATGCCACTCGTTTGCAGAATTTAGTATGTTCCTGAAGCCTTGTGTTGTGGCATCTGCCGATCTCGCTTATCTTTGGTGCTCCACAGTGTACAGGAACCTCATAAACCACTCGTACTTCGCAGTCAAGAAATTTGTTTACATGTCTAACATCACAGTGACCTGCCTGTACATCCCCCTCAGTGTCCTGTGAGTTCACTGTGCAGCACAGACTTATAAGCTTGCTTGGTGCCGTGAACAACACCTGTGTTTAATACCGGGCGGCCATTTTTTTTTTCAACCTATGCACAACAGTGTGCACAGAATGCAGAACTGCTGGTCTCTGGGTCCTTTCTTTCTCTTTCCTTGTGGAGTTAAGTGCCTGCAGGCCACGTTCCACCACTGTCGCAATACCTGATATCGAAAATCCTCTTTTCTTAAGCGCTTCACTTGCACTGCCAGTCTCGTGCTGGCTCGATCGCTGGCTCCATATCTTTGTGTCCTACATCATGCATGACTTCACGATACCCCTGTTGTTGATGTTTGTGTGGTCGGAGTCATCAGCTGAAATTGTTTTGCAGCTCATGTCCTGAGCATTCAGCGTGTACACTCCGTCCGTTTAGTAGTCTCTAATTCAAGGTACTGGAGTCGGTTAACGAAAATGAACTCAAACGCGAGATGAATCCCAGTCTGTGCCGTCTCCAAAAGGTTAACAATGCTGTCTTTTACATTGTCTGTATATATATTGGTAGGAATGCGCACAAGATAGCCATACATAAAACGGAATCACTTCAGCATTTGTAGGGACTTCAGCTGTGGCCCAATGCTATGGTGCACTTTTGCGAAGAACAAGTCGCAAGTGTTCTAGCTCTGTGTAAATTATACCTCGGCAACCTTGTATCCTAGTTATGCTATTCCGACTAGCCTTAACGCAAGCCCTAATCCTATTCGTCACTCTAACCTTTTCTGACGCTTCGCTGACGACGTGGCACCCTAAATTGTTTAAGACCACTTTTCGACGCTTATATTCACATCGCACTAAAGCTGTACTGAGGACACATAGAGCCACACTCTCAAAAAAACCTAGCAAAACCTCGACAGCTAATCTTTGTTCGTTTTAATTTTGTGGCATCAAACAGTCGTTTGATACTTTGTAAGAAATTTTAGAAATTGAACTATCGAAATTTACTATCAAAATGGCATGCAACAAAACACTGAAAGCTGTGCAATAACTCAAAAGTGCTGAATCTGAAGGAGGGGGAGTACGTACATATGCAGAATCTCCTGACGAAACGATCCCCTCAGAGAATTAGCTGAAATAGCAAATGGATAAATGTGACATTGTTCCCTTCTCTTACATCCTTAAACACCTGTTCAAACAAGTGTATCGATGGTTGCTACACCAACTACACAGAGTCTGCGGTTACAGAAGTGTGTTTTTCATTCGTGTTTTTTTATATTTGATGTTCCTGTATTGCGGTGTATCGGGTATTGCGGTTTTCTCAAGATATTGCCTTTTTATTGCCCGTGGAGTGCAGTGCATAGCATTTGTGTTTTGGCGCCGCTAGCTATGTCTTGACTTGTTAACTATTCAAAAGAACTTGTCATTAAGAGCTATTCCTATAAGAGTGGCTTTATGTTCCGGAAAGCGTTTCTAGATTATAGGTAGGTAGGAACGGAAAAGTAACCGGCACCTCCACGAGGCAGCAACACTTTTTACATACGTTTATTAAGAATGGTCGGAGCATGCTTGAATTTTTGAACTACCAAATAACCCGGCAGTTTTTTTTTTCGCTAGGGTTCCCTTAACATTGATCTATGATAAGAGCAGCAAAGTGTATTATTAATCTGCGTCTTATAAACGGTGTTTATGTGAGCTTACTTGGTTCAGTTTATTTTGTGCATAAATATGTGGCCACGATCACTCAAGCAAGACATAGAGCTTTCTCCCATTACTGAGGTCTGACGAAACTTTATATAGAAGCCTTCGATAAAACGCGGCCGGTATTGCCACCATGCCGCACAAATCAACGAAATTTATTAGGCGAGCCCTAGACGTTATTAAATAGCGGCGGAGTGCCCTAAACTTTCCCTAGTGGCAGGTAACTCAGCCTAATAAGATACTAAATTGAGGAGCTTTCCCTCTCCGTAAATATTGCACTTCCGGGCGAGTACGCGGAATCCTTTAGAATGGGCAGCCCATATAATAATTGCCACGTTTTCTTTTCTCACAGTCTAGATGGTGCTCCTAGTAGGGCAATAAATAATACTCATCTATCCTAGTCGATATCTTAGCCCTTGTATGTTCCATCATAACCAAAACATTGCGCATAGAACTAAAGATTGTTCCAAAAGGGCGTTTTTGTAAGACTTTCCCTATTTTTAGTGGAAAACTTATAGAACATTATTGTAAGACAGGCACGTCTTTCCGTAGCAATATTAGCCGGACATGGATAAAATAATTTTGTAATAAGTGACAGCGCTAATGACAACAACGGAAACAGATGCGCTCCATTTTTCTCAACAGGCAATGAAGCCAAGGAAGGCATAGCGCTAATTGGCTATATTTGAAATTGAAATGAAGAGAATATTGAAGAAAACATACATAAAAAAGTTGCAGTGGCTTAGCTCGGCTATGCCAGGATATACGTAGCGTTAGCAAAGGTTCAGCGTCAAGTCTTTCATGTGCCATAGTCTTTCGCACACGTCGCACACATATCCAAACGGATTGTTTACGAAGTCCGTCTGGAAGGTCCGAGTCGCACTGGCGCTTTCGCTGAGTTTCACAGTATATTCAGTCGATCGGCGAGCCTTGACGTCATCGACGGCGTTTTGTTGTTGCTGCAGGGGTGGTCGGGCACGTCGCTCAGCCTCCTGGCGACGCCGCTTTGCTAGACGTTCGTCCCTTTGCTCCAGTGTCTCCGCAGCACGTTTAGCCTTCTTCTGTTCATTCGTCCTACGCTGAACCGCTAATTGCCAGGCAACTACTTCGGGATCCGATGAGTCAAGCTTCTCCGTTCTTCTGCGCTGTTGAGCAGCATTTGCGCTCTCCTTCTCCATGGCTATACCACACTGGCAAACGCCAGTCAGAAGCGCAGCGGCTCCAGCGCAGTGTCAGACGGCGACTGCACAGCGAGCGCGCGCCGGCGCCAGTGCGTCTACCACGGCTACGACGTCACTCCTCTGGAATGCGCAGACCGGCGGCGGTGAGTCGCGCGCGGCGGCGGCGGAGTACGCGAGAGGTGCCGGCTCCGGTGGCTCCGGTGCGCAAGCCGTGTGACATCACTGATCCTTGCGCATGCGCAGCACGGCTCTTGATGTGCCGCGCGAAACGGGCTTGGCTAGGCCAGTGTAGCTAACGCTACAAAAACACAGCATATCCACGAAGTGAATGGTGATGAGTGGGCGAAGCACCGGGGGATCATTCGGGTAAACCACAGCTACGGACGAGAGATAAAGAGAGCGCGCGTCGGGAACGAGAGAGAAAATTACACCATCTTCCCGTAGGGGAACCCTGAGTAGTATGCGAAGCAGCCATGGGGTCGACTCAAGGTAGTTTTATCAGCTGTATAAACTTGGACATGCAGCAGCACCAGCAACGCGCAGAACTGTTGTCGACGCCGTCGGCGTTTTGCCCGCGTTCGCACCGAACGCGCGCAAAGTGGAGCCGGAACCGGAAGTGGAAGCGTAACCGGAACGCCATCTAGTGAACACTTCATAAAACTACAGGTGATGATGATGATGATGATTTATTGGCATCCCCTTTGAAACGGGGCGGCGAAAAACAGTCACCCAGCCTGCTTGATTTAATCAGGCATACCATACATGCTCTTTATCTAGGTGGCTACGGACACACAACGCCATCTATTGAGCAATTCATAAACTAGACGTGGCTACATACTACTACTACTACTACTACTACAGAGGAGGGAACGACCCACACCCTAAGGAGCTTCGCCCCTAAAAGAAACTAATTGAATAAAGCCTTTAGAGACGCCGATCTTTAATATAAGCACATTTCCAGCATGCAAGGTAATATTACGCCCCCAGATGTAGACAGCCACTTGCATTTACATCCTCTTATTCTGCCAAGGAAGCCCTCCATGAAAATGTTTAACATGTAAGCAGCGTTTCAACGCGTCTAATCAGGTACTGGAAATGATGTTACACCCTGCTTTTCAGCATTTCTTTTGTTGATGTAGTGCAGAAAAAGCGACGTACTCTTTCGTATGCTAGAACTTCAAGATACATATATAGGCGTTTTAATTTCGTAATAATTTCACTCATAATAATTTGCTTTATCATGAGTACTAAAATCTATGCATGCCAGTGACGCCTCGCGTCAGAGTGGCAACTAAAGTTTCTGTAGTGTTGGATGATGGATGAGGGCTACCTTAGGGATCGCTTGAAGATGCCTAGGTGTTCCAGTAAACGAGATTGGATTCCGGTTATACAGCATGCTGGAGTACGCCACTACATGCAGATGAGAGCTTGCAGACGCTGGCCCAACATAGCCTACACTGATAGACGTAAAACAAAAGGACATTATTTTTATTTGTTTGGTCTAATCATGCAAAATCATTGTGTACACGTCATAGCAGATGAGTCACGTGACAGAGAGGTGAAGTGTAGGTGGCCCGAAAAATGTTTGACCAATCGTGGATGGCAAATTGCAGGAACGAAATGGAAACAGTTTGTAATAGCTTTACGTTATACTACCCCTAGTGAACATTGTTATCATCACAATTTACATACCCACGTAGATTTACTAATTACATGACGTTGTAGTAGCCATGTCAAGGCACACTGCCGACATGGCGACAGCCAAAAGCACTCGTGGTTGCGGCCTTGTCGTTTTTTGCATTGAATTCGCGCTAATTACAGCTATGGATAATAAAGCAAGAAGTCATGCATTGCGATATGGCAGGCTTTGTATTCGGAGACTACAATAAAGCAGTGTGAATTACGGGAAAATAATGCTGCTAGCCGGCATTATTGTTGAGGGAGGCTAAGAATATTAGGTTTAGTTACGGACGCCATGTAGTATGACAGGCAGACAGCGAGTGTACATCTGAATCGGATAAAGATTACCACAAGTGACCGATCACCCGATCAGATAAATTGGGGCACGCGAAGCTGTTGTTCTTTAGGATGGATAGTTGGGCGTGTTGGTTAAGCATGATCTGAAGTGAAGGCGCGAAAACGACGACGGACGAAGAGAGAGCACACACACACACACAGGGCGCCACTTCCAACAATGCGTAATCAGAAAAAACGCCACTAATTTCTACAGGGAGCGCAATCACAGTTTCTCACTGCGCATTCGCGTTCAGGTAAAGTAGTTCTTTGCGTGATAGAGATATTGAGGCAACACTTACGCACTCATGACCTGCCTTAATGATCCTTTTGGCCTCAATTATTAAACGAACCAATTTTTCATGGCTTCTGGCAACCACAGCGCAGGCGTAGAAGTCTGGCTTACATTTGAAGTCTCTCCAATGAATTGCCCGGTGGCCCTCTCTCCCAGTGCTGACTTTGTTATTGTGCTGCATCAGCCTGTCATTCAGGCACTGCTCGGTTTGGCCCACGTACTTTCTACCGCAATCTAAAAGAATTTCGTAAACTACTCCTGCCGGACAATCTACGTATTTGTTGTCGTGTTTTGTGCCACAGGCCGGTGCCTTGCGGAAAAAAGGGTTGGTCATTATACAGAGCTTGGAAAGCTTGCACGGGGCAGAAAACACGACATTTACGTTAGCTCGCTTGGCAATGTTTATCAAATTGTGCGACATGCGGTCTATGTAAGGTATGACGGCTACCTTTTCTTTTTCGCGAGGTGGCTCCTGGTCCAGTTGGCGTGTTCGGGACTTCTTCAGGATTGTATCCCCTACGGAAACTAGAACAGGCTGCGGGTAGCCTGCCTCTTCCAGTCGGTCGATCTGCTTAAGAAAACTTGCCGCAGCTCGATGTGGACAGGACTTCTTTAAAACATTCAGCAGGCACATGTTAGCAATGCTTCGTTTAACTAGCTTAGAGTGAGAAGAACTAAAAGGTAGCAGAGGTTTACTAGTCCGAGGTTCATACTGCCAACAGACGCCGACTTGGTCGTTAGTCAAACATTGACAACCTTCAAACAGACTTTATCTCCCATAGAAGTGACCCACGAACTTTCGGCAGATTCTTCCATCAGGTTTTTAGATCTTCGATTGTTTTTAGCAAGTAACCACGGAGCTTCGGAGATTCGGAGCTCTGAATCAAAACAGAGAGGGAATTATCATGGCCAACATTAAACATTCGTTGCATCCTATAAGCTGGGTTCGACTTGTACTTGCTGGAACCTCTTAAGCTGTAAGTTGGCACATTTCAGGGAACAAACGCATTATTTATTTTGATTAAGGAACCAAAGGCGCTATAACGTAAAATGATTCCAAACTGTTTGATTCCAAACTCCTGACGTCAAATTTATGTCACCACCAACGCAAGCATCGGGCGGTGACCCGCAGCGTTATCTGAACAACCCGATGAAACACTCTCCTCGTTTATAGGAGGTAACCTTTGTTCGCTTTCAAAACCAATAACATTGTCAACACACAGCGGTTTTCTTATATAATTGGCAGACAAAAGGCGAGGAGGACGCTCTAGTATAGAGGGATTCGATGGGGCCGAGCCAGCACCGTGAAAATAGATAACCACATGAAGAGGGTGGTCTGAACAGAAGAAGGCTAAACGTGCTGCGGAGACACTGGAGCAAAGGGACGAACGTCTAGCAAAGCGGCGTCGCCAGGAGGCTGAGCGACGTGCCCGACCACCCCTGCAGCAACAACAAAACGCCGTCGATGACGTCAAGGCTCGCCGATCGACTGAATATACTGTGAAACTCAGCGAAAGCGCCAGTGCGACTCGGACCTTCCAGACGGACTTCGTAAACAATCCGTTTGGATATGTGCGCGACGTGTGCGAAAGACTATGGCACATGAAAGACTTGACGCTGAACCTTTGCTAACGCTACGTATATCCTGGCATAGCCGAGCTAAGCCACTGCAACTTTTTTATGTATGTTTTCTTCAATATTCTCTTCATTTCAATTTCAAATATAGCCAATATAGCCAACCAGCAAGTAACCAGCAGCAGCAGCAGCA
The DNA here is from genome assembly GCF_013339745.2 of Dermacentor silvarum. Taxonomy (NCBI): domain Eukaryota; kingdom Metazoa; phylum Arthropoda; class Arachnida; order Ixodida; family Ixodidae; genus Dermacentor; species Dermacentor silvarum. Next base: position 55,386,846 of record NC_051159.1, on the reverse strand, counting down.
GCAGCAGCAGCAGCAGCAGCAGCAGCAGCAGCAGCAGCAGCTGCTGCTGCTGCTGCTGCTGCTGCTGCTGCTGCTGCTGCTGCTGCTGCTGCTGCTGCTGCTGCGCTGCTGCTGCTGCTGCTGCTGCTGCTGCTGCTGCTGCTGCTGCTGCTGCTGCTGCTGCTGCTGCTGCTGCTGCTGCTGCTGCTGCTGCTGCTGCTGCTGCTGCTGCTGCTGCTGCTGCTGCTGCTGCTGCTGCTGCTGCTGCTGCTGCTGCTGCTGCTGCTGCTGCTGCTGCTGCTGCTGCTGCTGCTGCTGCTGCTGCTGCTGCTGCTGCTGCTGCTGCTGCTGCTGCTGCTGCTGCTGCTGCTGCTGCTGCTGCTGCTGCTGCTGCTGCTGCTGCTGCTGCTGCTGCTGCTGCTGCTGCTGCTGCTGCTGCTGCTGCTGCTGCTGCTGCTGCTGCTGCTGCTGCTGCTGCTGCTGCTGCTGCTGCTGCTGCTGCTGCTGCTGCTGCTGCTGCTGCTGCTGCTGCTGCTGCTGCTGCTGCTGCTGCTGCTGCTGCTGCTGCTGCTGCTGCTGCTGCTGCTGCTGCTGCTGCTGCTGCTGCTGCTGCTGCTGCTGCTGCTGCTGCTGCTGCTGCTGCTGCTGCTGCTGCTGCTGCTGCTGCTGCTGCTGCTGCTGCTGCTGCTGCTGCTGCTGCTGCTGCTGCTGCTGCTGCTGCTGCTGCTGCTGCTGCTGCTGCTGCTGCTGCTGCTGCTGCTGCTGCTGCTGCTGCTGCTGCTGCTGCTGCTGCTGCTGCTGCTGCTGCTGCTGCTGCTGCTGCTGCTGCTGCTGCTGCTACTGCTGCTGCTGCTGCTGCTACTGCTGCTGCTGCTGCTACTGCTGCTGCTGCTGCTGCTGCTGCAGCAGCAGCAGCAGCAGCAGCAGCAGCAGCAGCAGCAGCAGCAGCAGCAGCAGCAGCAGCAGCAGCAGCAGTCCGAGCTTGTGGGAGACACTGTCGACGTTGGCGGAGCCATTCTGCTTCCCGGGCCTGTAGCTCAGGGTCCGATGCCCTTCTGTGACGTTTAGCTTGGCGTCGCGTTCCCTGACCTCGGGGTCTGTCGCCGTTCTCTGTCATTTCACGTGGACATCGAGCTCCTTTTACTCATGACCGCTGTCGCCTAGCCTCTGTTTCGGCAGCTCTCAACGCCGGGTCCAAACTGCGTGCGCGAGCCTGCTCTCGGGCGCGTTGTCGACGTTGCTCATCCTTCGCTTGAGCATCGTGCTCCTTTAAGTGAGGATCAGGTGCCCCTCGCTGTCTGCAAGCCTCTGTTTCAGTAGCCCTGAACACCTGGCCCGCACGGCGTGCGCGAACCCGCTGCCGGGCGCGTTGTCGGCGTTGCTCATCGAAAACGGCCTGCTCATCAGCCGAATGGAAGACGTGCGGCATTCCCGTCCGCTTGCCGAGCCTGAAGATGAACGCAGGAGCAGTGGCACGACCGCGTGTTGAGCACGAACACGAGCGCAACCCGAGGGGCGCCAATGAGCCGCCTGCGGGGGTTAAAAAAAGAGAAGGCGTCAATGGTAGCGAAAGGCCTTTGAGGACGGCGTAGTGACATCTAGTATGACGAGATTAAGAAATTTGGGGGCATAGGTGGGTGCCAGCTCAAACAAGACGTTAGTAATTGGAGGTCGTGGAGCGAAGGGTTTGTTCTGTAGTGGGCATTCAGTAGGCTTTGGGAAATGGCGTGTTTTAATGGTGCGCCCCAAGAACTGACATCAGCGCAGGTGTTTCTAAGCATTCTCTCTGCATTAATCACTCCGAGCTAACCGGATCTAATGCGTTAAATGAGTGCCTTGTCGGCGGTGCTTATCGTGGGAAATCGAGTAATTGCATGAATGCCGCTGAACACTAATTAGACCATGTGGTGGTTGAATTGTGTTATGCGTCCGAACCGCGCATGATGGTGCAACAGGATAAGGTGCCTTTAATACTCAGCATAGCGCAAAAAATAGGTTCTACTTATTCCGCATTGAAAATGTATATCTGTGTTTGAACCTGTCCTGAAACAAGGGCTCGGTTAAGAAAGTGCCTCAATGGACGGCCCATCGCAGTAGCCAAGCGCCTATCTATAATTTGACAGGTGGAAAATATTAATCTTTCGCCGCACAGTTTCTCTCCAAAACATTGTTCTTACTGACGAGCAACTTACCCAAATTTGCTAGACGCTTACGTTCATGTATGGCAGGAGATAGTATAAATATCATATAACCAGAGGTGATTCTTTTGTAGTAATTGTTGCAAGTCCTCCTTCTGGCTTCGCTCTTGCACGAACACCAATTCATGACTGTCCACGCCATATTCGTTGAGCTTAAAACCAAGACGCTTTGTTTACTAGCTTCTTCAGATAACATAAGTAAAAACGGTCAAGCCTATATAGTAAGCCTATTCCTCTGCAGGGTGTTATTGTCGGCAAGCTGAGGAATATAAGGCGGGGGGGGGGGGGGTACTTGTATGTATGGGTGCTAGTTTTGGAGGCGCCTTAGAAAAGTTTTTGAAAGGATCGTGACACAGCCACACTGAATCATAACTTTTAGGAACCAGCACGTCCCCCATAATTCCCACGCTGCAAAATTTTAACTTAGGGTAATGAAAGCAGTGGTAGTGAACTCCTGCAAATGAACTCCTGGTAAGCACGCGGTGGCCATGAAATTTTTTTTAAGTTCAGACATCACCAATTGAAAAAATAATCAGAGAAGTCATTCACAGTGACTGAGAAGTAGAGCCCAAGCGTAGGTTTTCATAGTTCGAAGGCAGTAGTTCTCTCGCATAAGCTGTTGCCTGCTTCCACATGGAAAGTGCCGACATGGGGCGCTAAACCTAAAATGATTCCAAACTGTTTTGATTCCAATTTCTGCAGTCAGCCTTCACGATTGGTCCAAACGTTTTTGGGCCACTCGCAACTTCGCCTGTCTGTCACGCGACCTCACGAAAACCGCGATAACTCCCCATCTGATATAACGTGTACGCACTGATTATGCATGATTAAACCGCACAAAAGAAAAATAATAATTCCTGATTCGACGCCTTTTCACCATTAGCCCTCTGCTATTGGTACAATGTTTTCTGGCTACGCCCACTTCGCCTGTCTGTCACGCGACGTCACAAAACCGCGAAAACTCGCACGTCAAAGTGACGTGTACGCAAAAAAAAAAATGCATTAATATGCCGAACAAAACTCAAAATCCTTCTGAATAGCCATAGACTTCCCCTTTCCGAAGGGATAGAAGATGGCTGCCCGCCGATCGCTCAGGCCCTCGCTACTCCCACCTGCCGGTGAGCACGTATTTATTTGCGCAGTATAAACCTTTTTGCGTGGCAGTAAAACGTTACCGAGCCCTTTAGGCATGCATACGACATCGCTCTGCCAACTCTTCCTTGCTGAGGATCCGTTTTAGCGGCATTCTTATCCTTCCGTTGCACGCTGCCGCGATTTTCGACCAGCCACCACAAGATAAGTAAGGTGAAGCGGACAAATCGGAGAAGCCGGCACCACCCTCTTCATGTGGTTATCTATTTTCACGGTGCTGGCTCGGCCCCATCGAATCCCTCTATACTAGAGCGTCCTCCTCGCCTTTTGTCTGCCAATTATATAAGAAAACCGCTGTGTGTTGACAATGTTATTGGTTTTGAAAGCGAACAAAGGTTACCTCCTATAAACGAGGAGAGTGTTTCATCGGGTTGTTCAGATAACGCTGCGGGTCACCGCCCGATGCTTGCGTTGGTGGTGACATAAATTTGACGTCAGGAGTTTGGAATCAAAACAGTTTGGAATCATTTTACGTTATAGCGCCTTTGTTTCCTTAATCAAAATAAATAATGCGTTTGTTCTCTGAAATGTGCCAACTTACAGCTTAAGAGGTTCCAGCAAGTACAAGTCGAACCCAGCTTATAGGATGCAACGAATGTTTAATGTTGGCCATGATAATTCCCTCTCTGTTTTGATTCAGAGCTCCGAAATCTTTCTGCGGGTGAACGGCATATCGATTATGTAGTCCCTTGTATTTACCTACAACTCATTCTCGTGTTTTCCATTCCCGTAATAAGCGACAGGGTGGTGGTGTTGGTTCACTCTGCGGCGAGAAGTTAAAAATAATAAATGTCTTTTTACGACCAACGGGAATCACTCTGCACTTGCTTGTACAACATGTCATTGTCCACTCTGTACTTCGTCTCACCAATTCTACGCATTGCTGCAAATGCTAGAGCTCTCAACGGTCATTCAGTAACTACATGCGGCCTTGTGTTCTTTAAAAAAAATGCGGCTCCCCAATTGCTCTGACCACTTTTGGTTCCGAGAAGCTTCAGTTCATTAGGCGTCAAGCATAGGGCGATCAGAAGCTGACAATCGAGGAGCACTTCTTCCGGTAGTCTATTCTTGGATGGCGCGTATTGTAACTTACGGCGCACTGTAGAAAATTGGACAGATGGAGTAATATGGGAGGCACTCCTGCTGCAAGACGAAGCTAGACTCTACAGAGGCTTGTATGCCGTCCGGTTATACCACAAAAAGATAAGGGCCTCCGCCGGGTGGTTTCGTACCACGGCATCCTTTTGGAGATAGAACACAAACTAGATCGTACAGAAGAAAACCGGACCTTGTCGTTAATGTTCTTTTTTTACAGATAGAAGCACCAGAAAACGTAATCTGTATTTACTTCAACCATTCTTTGTCGCTTGCGACACTGACTAAAAGCGTTTTAACTGCTTGGAACCCAAGACACGATGTGTCCATTTCATTTTGTTCCATCGAACAGGACTACGAGATGGTGATCGCACAACGACAGATAAATTCATAGGGGATTGAATGAAGGATAGAAAGGTTTTTTTTTCTACAGCCTTTGGTACAGAGACCCGACACAGATCCAATCCCATCCCTGTAGGCTCAAAAGAAACAAGCCAAATTGGCATCGATGTCGTATTTCGGACGATTCTTAGTTCTCAACTTGAGGAATACATTCGTTTCATTGCGAAGTGCAGCGACGACCTTCCCTCGCATTTGACAAAAGTAGTTTAGTCTCTTGCAGCACCTGGTATTCTTCGGCTTTTTGTTCGCTTCCTTTTATTGCATAATGGAGGTCCAACTCTGGCTTCTCAAGATCAGGAAATATAATGGCGCCTAAGAGCTGAACTTCATCCCAACGGTGACGTGAGCATGGTGCACCTTCTCTAGTCTAATCTCGAACTAAACCACAGACACAAGCGATGCCTTCGTTTCCTCGAAGTTGTTTAGAACTTTGCTTGCGTGTGACGATGGCCTGGCGAGATGAGAGAAAAAAGAGTGAGAGAAAAGAATAGTTTGCACGCTCAGCTAAAAAGCTGCACCATTGCAAGAATCTGCAGGATGTTCGCACGGCATTATTTGAGCGAAGCCGGAAGCAGCGTCAAGTTTCCCAGATCTCGGTCGCACAGATTTGCCACTGCAGTAGAAGCGTACCTACTCCCAAGAGCACCTCAATGTCGTTCCTTTCAACTTGCAGAAGATACTATATACTCGCTGTTCTATGCAGTGGTAAGCGATGCCGTGTGTGTTAAATGTACGGAGGGTTCGAAGACGCACGTGCGCTTCGTCTTAAAAGGCATGCATAAAATTTAGCCTCCATAAGGCTGCATGGTTTTGAAGAAGCTGATTACGGCAGGTAAGACACCACGCTGAGGTGGTTGTCGTTAGAGGTGGGTTAACGTATCTGGAGAGGAGCATGGAACAAGTTTGCGTATCAGTAGTTTCCTTCTCGAGCAGTCCTACTCGTGCGCGCCCATCCGCACTTGGAAGTGGTTTTATGCAAGACACGCCGGCGCTGTCTTCCGACCGCTTGCTTGAGTATTCATTGCTGGCACCCGCCCTCCCCACCCCCCTTCTCCCTGATAAAAGGAGGCTGTATACGGTCGTGTAGCATGCACATTGATCGTGGAAGGTCGGGGTGGCTGGCAGATGTCTCGAGGACGTGCCTTGTTTTGTCGCGGTAGGTGCGTTGCCAACCAGCCGCCTTTACCACGCCTTTCTTTCGCACAGCATTGGACGCTCAAAAGCTACTTGGTGGACAACAAGGCTCGACATTAAGAAATGGCTTGTCTAGCTAGCGCCCGCACCCTTGCACGTAAAATTGCACCATACTTAGCGTGATTATGACTATATACGAATCATTGCGAAGGAAAAACTAGCTTTCTATAAATAATTAGAATTATTTGTGCTTTAAACAACCATAGGCATTGAGGAAGAGGTACATAGGGATGTGGTGTAATCGTAAGTATACATTCGTCCCGAATAGGAAGGACCACGAAGTTTTGTTTTTATTAATTTTTACGTGAAGGACCCAAAAGCGGAGTCAAATACAATATGGCGAACATGTTTGCCTATTATGCACTGGCAATACTAGAAAAAGAAAAAAAAGTGGAAAAAATCAGGCACGCCTTGCTAACAGCAAAGCGTGATTACAGAACCTGTCCACGAAGTGAGCTAAACGAAAGTTGGCACAATATTCTGCATCCTTCACTGCTCACCAATTACGGTGACCTTTGAATATTTGTTTAATGCGTAGTTTCAGGTGTAGTTTAGAGTTATGATATATACTGTGGCTGTTTTATCCTGTCCACGTGCGATGAATAAAGCAACGGAACCAGGCTGCACTGAAATCTTCATCGTTCTTCAGCAAGTTAATGCGCTCCTAATTAGTTGGTCGGAAAGTCTCAGTTAAGACGTTTGAACAAATTAAACCTACACACTACAGACAGGCACGTGTACCCCATTGACACGTGGTGCTACCATTCCACAGCATGCGCAGATGAGTTTTGTGTCTTCTTCTTTTTCGCCTCAGTGCTTCCATCAGTTGATAGTCGGCGTTCGTTTGTCCACTTCTGTCCTCTTGTGTCCGTGTCTGCACGCCTTACCTTTTTGCATTATGAATCCTTACCAAAAAGCTCAGCTTTCTGTCGTTCTAACCTACATACTTGTTGATTGCTGATAAGAGTGAGGTGCTTAGGATTCCCGTATATAGATGCGAAAATACTTGAATTATAATTACGTGTGGTTTACTCGCCGGTGCTACGCATCAGGCAGTTGTACGTGGGGCCATTTGGTTCTGGACAAAGGCAGTGATCTTCTGTTATGAGCAAGCGCGCTGTTATAATTTTAGCAGGTGATTCAGACACAGCAAGCCTACACTTTTTCATCATTGAAATGCATGTACAAAACAGGAAAATAATTAAATTCGTGAAATCTAGAAACGCACATTAGGCTTGAAACGTTCCCTTTACTTCACCTTGGATTTCAAACACACGGTGTCCTATAAAAGATTGTTCGAATAATAGTTTTTTATATTAGTGTGTCCAATAAACAAGCCACTGCTCTAACCATATTGGCTAAAGCTTCCTGAAGTTCAATCAAATTCGTCATAGACACTTCCTACGTTGTTCTTGGCTCCAAGGCTTTGCCAGTGTTTCTGTCTGTGCCGTGACGCATAGCGGTGACCTTCACCGCAGTGTCGCACTGCATCCTCATGCAAGTGTTATTTGTGTCTTTGTCTTGCGTTGTGAGAACCCAGATCTGACTTCAAAGATTAGGAAACAATGGCCACGCCTGGTAAATAAACTACATCTAATCAGCGACGACGGGCTGTGGCGTCGTACAGCAATCCTAAAGGACGACTTACGGACGAAAAGCAACGCCCTTTCTGTCCAACTGGTCCAAAGCTGTTCTTTCGATGGCGACGGCCTATAACGAGATGATCGAAGGACAGAAAGAGAGGAGGACCAGTTTTCGCTGTATAGTAGTTCGTTTAAAACGTCCTGTCTGCTCAAGACATGCTCTGTGTGCCAACGAGTTTTAATGGGAAGAGCATTTAGCCTTTTTCAGCAACTTTAAGTATATCTCTCTAGCTTCTTTACGCTGCTCTTCAACGAAAAAAAAAAAGACACTCGAAACTTTCTCCAGCACTCAGGTTCAGTAGACCAGCGTCATCCGGGTTCCTCAAGCACAGCCGTCTGGTTCTATAGTGCTGCACCGAGAATGCATTTTTCTTTGCTGCCTTCGTGGTATAGAAGAAACAGTACAATCAGAAATATTCACACCTAGGCATTAAGTTCTAAACCATCCTTGGCTTGATGTTACTAAAAGCGCTTTTGGTTGACGAGTTCATTGCAGAAAGGCAACTAATCCGGTTTTCTTTAGATTACTCATTTCTTAGAGGTTAACAATATTTTCAATAAACTATTGCCTACAGGATCAGTGTTATGTAGTGCCATCTATCCTCGTACGCAAAACCCTGCGCTTAAATTAACATAAACATATCATACGCTATATTCTTATCATTTCATACAGCCAGAACTCTTATGTCATAAGGCTTGATGGCAGGGTGATTCTTTTTTTAATGTTCGGTTCCAGATACTCACAACAAATAGTATCAAAGTAGTCTGAAAAACATGTTCGATTATGTCAAGTTTCGGACACAATTGGCAATCAGTAGGCGGAACAAACAATCCCGTCTGTTGCATCCTGTTTTATTGTATCAACGAAAAAAAAATGTGCCTGTGGATACTTTCACAGGCATTTTTAAACTTATTTTTGAACTTCTTTCTGACCATATACGTGGCACAATGATAAATATCTATAGATTGGCGCTGGTGGAATCTTTTGACGAGCAGCGAGCGGTTACTCTTCAACGTAATCCTTTTTTTTTTCACCCTTTTGAGTGGATTACCCGCGCAAGGCATCTAGTAATCCACTCAAAAGTGTGAACATTGCGCGCCCTTGACGAGCGTGCCGCTAAATTGCACAGCGTGTCCAAACATAGGCGCGAGAAGGAAGCCCGGCTCCAGTACACGGCTCACAAATTAAATATAGGCTTCAGCAGTGGAAATACAGTGCTTATTTACATTATTTGAGTGCTGATCTGCATGAACGTCGATAGTCATCTTAAGACGGGTCCTGCCGGAAGTTTTCCTATCTTAATTCTCGTCACTACGGTTGTCACTCAAGGCCAGGTGCCACAAAAGAAAATATGAGATGCGCACGTGCCGTGGCGATCGGTTTAAACAAATCTTTCATCGGCGTTTCTTGGTGATAACGACGATGAGATGACGACGCTGAAAAGACGACGAAGTTATGACGACGAGAGCGACACGATGAATGCGGGACGACGACGCGATGCCGATGATAAGACGGCAAAGGAATAGCAACGATGGAATGACAACGGAGGCATGACCTCGCTACAATGGTGACATTACTATGACGACGACCAAATGATGACGACGTGAAAACAGCGACATGACGATCATGGGATGATATACATGGCTTGACGACAACGTGATGCCGATACTGGAATGATGCCCATTAATTGTATGCCGACGGAGACATGACGAGCACGATGTGACGATGAGATGACCGAGCTGGTATGATGACGAGAGCATAACGTGAATCACTTGACCATCCTAAACTGATTGCAATGGCATATCGACAGTGGTATGTGGATAGTGGAATGACGACGCAGGCATGACCACGAAGGCACGACAGATAGTGAAATTACTGTGACAATATGACAACGATGTAATGATAACAACAGCTTCACGGCAAACCCGTGGCAATGACGCAAATACGACAACAGTATGATAGCGGAATGGTGACGACGGAACACCGATGATGGCATGGCGACGAACGTTTGAAGATGGCAGCATAAGGCCATGATATGACAACGTTGGGTTAATGTCGGAGCAAACACAATGGAAGAAGTATGACGGTTATATGAAGACGCATGAATGGTCACGATGGTGTGAAGGCGATCTAATGACTATGACGGCACAACAATGACGGCGTTTTCGCGTTAGAGCTCAGGTCCTCTATTACGTGCATTACCTCCTGCCACTCTGGAGCATCCGATTATTCACTATATATGGTTTTTGTTTGCACAATGACCGGTACTGACCAATTACGCAAGATTGTCGACAGTAGCCAGCAGGCATGGAAATGATACGAAGACGACGGCGTCATGACGACAAACGAATGACGACGCCAGAAAGATGCCTGCATATGGACAACGGCGTGACAATGATGGCATGACGCCAACGTGAAGCCGATCTCGATCGACGCAGAAATCCTGCGCATGTTCTCGCGCCTTGCTGAACTTTTTGAAGTACAAGCCGGGGGATAACGACAATACGATGACGACTGAAATGGTTTCACGATGACGGTGAAATGACGATGGTGAAATGATTATGGCAGGTAGACGATGATACAACGGTCTTGGCGACATGACAACGCAGGAATAATCACAAGGAAGCAGGAGATGGTAGGAGTGCCGTCCTCTGTATGAGCCATTCGGCAAGACAGCATCCAGCCACCACTAGCAGTAGCAGCAGGAACTTGGAAGAGGCAAACGAAACTCCCCCCCCCCCCCCCTCAAAAAAAAAAAAAAGAAATAGCCGTACGGTTAGGGAATAGGTAATGTAGCGTAATGTATTTTTGTAGAAATCGCGCTCTTGACCGAGCTTGTATTTTCGATGTGCACTGTTTATCGAATCGCAAGGACTCATCGCAGAAAAAGGTCCAACGTTTTCTTTTTTTTCTTTTTTTATCTGACATAATTGCCGCAATATGTACACACACACAAAATCCAAAGTGACAACGGACGATGACACACGCCACCGTTGTCGACATGTGCGTGTTTCCTAGGCCTTTTGTGCGTGAGCTCTTTACCGAAATTGCGGCCATCAGCAAGCCAACTAGGCCAAGAGTAAGTTTTATCGAAAGGTTTGTAGTTGTTGGTTTGTTTGCAATGCCTGAAACGTATAAAACATTCCGCCTACATTCCACCCTATGAAAGTGAATGTACAATCGGCGTCAAATGAAAGCCGAACAGCGGAGCGCGTGCCACAAGCATCAGAAACAGGATAGTGCGCGCCGTCCAGTGCGCGCCGCAAACAGGATAGTGCGCGCCGCAGACAGGCCCACACATCCGGTTTGGTAGCATAGCGCCACCCCACTGGAGTGCGATTTTTTTTTTTTGCCTGCGTTCCCACTCGGATTTTTGAAAGGAAGAAGAAAAAAGAAAACAGAAGCGAAACCTGAGCTTCTGAGTGTTGCTGAATTTTCGCTTCTGTTTTCTTTTTTTTTTTTTTCTTCCTTTCAAAAGTCCGAGCGGGAACTCGGGCAAAAAAAAAAAAAAAAATCGCACTTCAGTGGGGTGGCGCTGTACTACCAAACCGGATGTGTGGGCCTGTCTGCGCTGATGACTGGACGGCGCGCACTATGCTGTTTCTAATGCTTGTGGCACGCGCTCCGCTGTTCGGCTTTCATTTGACGCCGATTGTACAGCGACGTTAGCTCCTGCCGCCGACGTTAGACAAGCACAACCGATGTAAGACGACGTTAGACAAGCACCACCATCACAAGCGAGGTACGTCACACGCGCACGCACGTGTACGGAAGTACAGCATACATCCTAACTCTTCTAGGCCCTGCGCCCAGCGCACGTCCCATAGTAAGGTAATTTAATATTTTTTTTTCAAAGTGATTTGCGCCATATAATTCGTTAAACAAGACTTACGCACAAGCTGCAGACATGATAGCTTCGGACTGTACTTCGTATATACGAGAAAACATATTTCTGTTACGCGGGAACTCAAAGACAAAGCCCTTCTCCAGCTGCCGTTTGAGTTCTGTCTGAGTGACCGCGACCGCTAGGTGGCGGCACTGTGTTTGGTTGAGCACAGAACGGACCCACGAAAAACCCCGAACAACTAGAAATTAGCAGCTTCGCTGTAAAAGAAGACTCGATATTCAAAACAACTCGTTGCGTTTATTATCAGCTAGTGAACTGCCGCCGAAAGAATTGCTTCCCACTTTTTGCCAATTCAGTTCTTCAACCAGGGGTGCTATGCAGGATGCGCCGAGTTTCTCGTTCGCACGAGTTTTACCCGAGTTTGCTCAATGGCAGTCAGTGAACGGAGATAGCAAGGAACGTGCAATAACAGCAGGCAAAAAAGAAACGTCGAGATAAAGCCCCGTATGACAACATGAGCGCACACTGCGCGGCACAGTTCTTCCGCGATTCAAGCACAGAGGACTGCGCAAGAAAACGCGCCAGCGCGGCGTATTGTTATCAACGTATTATCGCAATTTAGCAATACCGTCACTGTCCCGCTGTCTATCTGCACACTTGCCGTGAGCCGCTTGCCACGCCTTTCTCGGGCGCGTCAAGGGCGTGCCTCCTCTTTCGAGCATTATCTTTCTATCCTCCGTCGAATGCCAACAGGGCACATACGGTGCATTCTTGCACCTACACTTTCCCTGAGTCGAATACATTGAAATACGACAAATAAAATAACAAACATTTTATTTCCTAAAGTATCGGTTTTTCGTTTTGATTGCTATAAATTCGTCATGACAAACGGACATCGAGAGAATTATTAAATTTTGCACTTTTTTGCCGCGAGTGGCGACAGTGAGGCGAAAGCTTACAAGCGGATACATTCTATAGAGGGTCGCCCGCACGAGGGAGTTCACTATCGGGGAGCAGTCGCCAGGGGCGCTGCCGTGCTATTCTCGATAAAATCGATGCGATAATGATGCATAAAGTCAGTCATGACAATGATCTGTCCATTCCCTGTCTATTAGGGGAATGGCAACGCAGCGCTGCGGCATGGCTGTTCAACGCAGGTGCTTTCACTGAGGCGGCTATTAAGGCCGCCGCTTTACCAACTGAAACGACACTCTAGCCATAGAGACGGGGGCAACGGCTGTCGCTGCAAAAGTGGGCCGGTATTTTGTAGCGATGCCTTTCCGGTAATAATGCCTTTTCGCGCTTATCGCGCTTTGTCAGTGGTCGGAGCGACGGTTCGCTCGCGTTACCAACGAGATCAGCCGGCCGTGAGCGGTGGATGATAAGACTAGAGTACAATAAGTCATAATGCCTCGCTACAAAATCGCGGCCTTGCTGTGCGGTATTCTAGGGTCCGTAGTGACGCAGCACAGTGAAAATGCACCAGTTTATCTGCGTGCGCGAAGTCTCCGCGATGCATTGCGAAGAAGAGCATGTTGCCCAGCGACACAATTCAACGCTTGTCACCGCTTGCCCAGTGAAGGTGCCTCCGTGCGCATGTACGCAGAATTTGAGTGTGTTGTTCACTCCAATGTGCTTGCCGATTGCCTGTGCTGTTGAGCTAACAGCGATCGCAGATGGATATCGTAACGACAGCGCATTTATCGCCTTTTGGCGCGTGAGGGCTCTTGTGTGCAGTTAGGAAATTAGACGAACGCAGGAAGGTGTTGTAATTGTTTAGTGCGCCTTGCTTGTGATGAAGAAATGCCATCGCACTGGGTGCGTTTGCGCTGACCCCTGACCGCGTTTGCCACACTGCGGGCAGCCATCTGCCCGCAGATGGTTGCCCGCCAGATGACAGAGCAGCCTTCTCAAATGACAGCTGCGATACGTTGTCGTTGGAAAACACTACGCACTGCCCAGGATCGTCGTCCACCGCGGCACATCGACGCCTTGCAAGCAGCTACAGTGACCTGCGGACAATTATTTGCTGTGCGCAACATCGCCACAATGCAGGCAATGAACCGTGTTTTGGGGCCATCACAGCCCAAGAAGATATATGCATAAGCCCGCGAAAGTCGACGCTTTTTTTTTATAGTGGTGCTCAGTACATCAGCGACGACAGTGTGTTGTGCGTGTTTTATTTCGCCGGTCAAGATTTCTGGTGCCTCTCAGTTCCGCACCACGTCACTGTTGTCGAAAAATAAGTTGGGCGTGGCCCAACCATGGTGAGCGCGTACAAGAGTTACATGCCTGGCGCGGGGCGTGAGCTATGGTTTTGATTGACAGGCGAACTCGTGCCAAACTTGTACATCGCGAAACACCCCTCGAGTTGCACTCGTGAACATGGCGGTGGCAGCAGCAGCCTGTGTCATCGCATCCAGCGGCATTAAGCATCAATATGACCGTCTGGACCCGTTCACCTACATGACCGACGTAGAGTTTCGCGTCATTTTTGCCTTTCCAAAACGTCAGTGCGCTGGCTGTGTGACGAGTTAGGCGAAGGCCGTCATCTGCGGAAACAGCGTGGCGGGCAAATTGTGTTTTCCGAGCGCAGAGTGGTGTGACTGGGCTGCGGAGGAAAAGTTCGTGCGATCGCTTCAGCTCTCTCCTATTTCAAGCACTGCTCGTCAACCGCGCCCCAGCCCCAGGCCAAGTCCGGCGTCGTCATCGGAGTACTGGGGCACCTACAAGCACCTGGGGTACAACGCGGACCAACCAACCTGCGCAGGCGAAGTGGTAACATTATATTGGAAGGCTCAGTATGGACGACGGGCTACCTTCCGGTGCAACAGGTGCCGAAAACAGTTTTCGCAGTTACACGGTACCACTGTACTGCACGGGCAGAGAGGCGAAGGAAGTTACTTCGCCAACATGGACCGCCTCGGACGTCCGAACGACCACCTCTCCAGGCGGCAAATGATTTTGCTCACGTACTGCCTGAGCCAAAGCGTAGACATATGGCTGTTGAAGGAGATGACCGGCGACTTGTTTCCTTTATCGGAGCACGCCATCGCCGACTAGAGGAACTACCCCCGTAAGTTCGCGAGGGACGAGCTGCTGGCGCAACCTCCACTCGGTGTCCCCCGGGAGAAAGCGCAAATTGACGAGGGCCTTCATCGCGGCCAGCGAAAGTACAATCGAGGCCGCCTAATGTCGGGCGACAACTTTGCGCTGAGACGCCAAAATTACGGCGGCATTAAAGATGGTGGCCCATGGGTCTTCGGCATGTTCTTCGCGACCAGAGGGCTGCTGTGACTTTCAAGGTCGACCGACGAAACGCGGCGATGCTACGCGCCATTTGTGCAGCCAATGTTCAACCGGGGACCATTATTCATAGTGACGAATTGGCCGCATATAAATATATCACAAACTTAGTGGATGCTAATGGGGCTATGCCTCAATCTGCATTGGGAGGTAGTCAACCACAGCGTGAACTTTGCGGATCCCATCACGGGCGTTTACACGCAAAAAAGAAATAGAAAGTTATTGTCAAAAAGTGAAGCGCCACCTTGTCAGCGATGGGTACAGGGTAACTGCACTGATGCTGGAGTCCGACTTGGGATGGATGTGGTGGCACTCAACGGCCACGTGCGCTGCAAAGACCCTCTCTTGCTTTTGTTAGAAACCACGGATCGCTCGGGCTACCCAGTATAAAGACTCTATCCTGCGGTTGTTAGAACCCATCGCTCGACGCTTGCCAGTATTGAGGTGCATCGCAAAGTAAAAGAAAATAAAGCGTAGTTTTGTTACTCTTGTATGAGTGTTTTCCGGCATACCTCAGTGCTTACACGGTAAGCGCGCGGCAAACCACTTCTGCGCTAGCCGACGCTCACTTTCTGGGAGTCGTCTCGGAAGTGAGGCGTCTCGCAGCCTTACTTTAGCGCGAGCAACGAACGATCTGTTAAAAGCCCAGTGTGAAAACCAGGCGCACACCAATTTGTGCTGGGAAATGGGAGCGCAAGCAAGTAGCGTGCCGCACCAATCCAGAGGAAAGAGGAGAGCAACGAGCGATCTGTTGAAACCCCAGTGAGAAAACCAAGCGCACACCAATGGGTGCTCAGAAATGCTAGCGCAAGTACGTAGCGAGCCCCGCCAATCCAATCCAGAGAAAAAAAAAGGAGGATGGTCGGCCACTCGTGGTATAACGCGAAACGTATTATACTACAAATTAGTCTAGTACACATTCAGTGCACATCTTGTAAACTTTAAAATGCTTATAACCCACATTAATGTGACTGATATTATTGTACTAAATGCATTTATTTTATAACTTGCTTGTGCCTGTAATTCACTTGGTGTAACGACAAACAAGTGAAAGAAGGCACAAACATGCACCGACCGTATGATCACGTGAGCCCCAGTTTGTCGACCGCCAATATGGCAACGCCCAAGGGTTGATAGCCAACCAGAGTGAATCTAGATAAACCAATGAAACTGGAGGCGTGCCGACGGACAAACGTTGTCTTGTTACCATTAGTTCTTTCATCTTGGGGCGTTGACAGAGCTCGTGAAGATCCCGAGTTTCATCAAACTCGGCGCATCCTGCATAGCACCCCAGAACCTATAGCACAGTCACGCGAAGTGCAAAAGGTCCTTTGTTCACTAGGAAATGCAGGAATATATCATTGCACAGAGATGGACGTTATCCAATAGCGCGTTATTTTATTTTAAAAAGATGCATATCCCTCCTGTTTGCGCACTATTCCATGGCTCCCAATATTTTTGTGCCTACTAGCAGAAGTAACCTTCAGTTCACCGATTCCTTCATCAGATATGCAAATTAAATGGTGCTGGCAACAGAAGAAACATTTTAGCACAAGCACTCTGCTTACAAATGCGACGAAACAAGATTCCCGGTACTTGGAAGCGCGGGTGAGCGAACTCTCGGCTGCTAGCCACGAGGAAGTAGCGCTACAAAAAATGAAGAAATGAAGACAAGAAAGCTTTGACAAGAGTTTACAGTCATAAAAGAGTTTACTGCCATTAAAGGCTAGGTAATCTTGAAATGCCTCTGATTTTATCACTCGGCTTCAAATAACTGGTTTCGATCTACTAAGTGGCAATATGAAGTAGCTTCGAAAGCATACATCATCGACCTTGGAATTATATTTGGGTTATTATGAGACCATACGTTGCATAGGCACTACGACACTTGAATATACAGTCGGAGCTTGCAAAGCTCAGGCGGGAGATCCAGGCTGTTGCTCGAGTGTATGTCACTATATTTATATCAAGGACGTGGTTAGAATTCGCACCGATATACGACGCGTGCTCATCAAAATGCTGAAGTATTCTACATATCACTGGAATGAGATAACTATAAGCAGAGCATACAAAGTATACAATAGGTTCCACAAAAAAAATATTCGTGTCTGACTGACGTGGCACATGTTTGAGAAAGGCCTGAGCCGCAAGATTATTCCATTGCTGGACCTCTGCATGATGCCACTTACTCCAGCGATCACGTGAGCAGATATGACACCAGCCTAATATGGCATGAAATATATATATATATATATATATATATATATATATATATGTATATATATATATTGTAATGAATGAACAAGACAGACACACAGCACCCGTTCCTGGGCCGGCTGTTCTATTCTCCGCTCGTCGTCTTTTTTTTTTTTTCGTTCGCCCCCTAGCGCCCGGTGTCCGAGCGCCCGAGCCCAAGTGCATGTCTTCATCTTTACATTCAGGCCACGCTGCTGAAGATAGCTCTGGCGGTTGTGAATGCATGCTGATGCTGGACAATCATTGTATAGTCGTCGTCCGAAGTAGTCGTCGTCAAGACCATCCAGCGCGCAACCAGCTCCTCGGGGGGTCGGCACTGACTGTTGCGCTCTGGTCGCGGGTCTTGCCGTCGGTTGTCCTGCAGCTGAGCGTTTTCGGTTTCCCGCGGAGTTGGGGAGATTCCCTTGGAGGGTGCTCCCTTGATTTTTGTGGGTGGTGGTGCTCTGGGTGGCTGGAGGGCATGGTCGGAGCCATTCAGAGGCGGCGCTCCGTTGCGGTGGCCGCTGTGCCTTGGGTGCCGCGCTGACCCTGGGGGGAGCCCCTTGATGCCTGCGTGGATGCTGCGCTTGACGGCGACGGCCCCGGAGTGTGCGGCGGGGGCGTTCCCGGAGGTGGGTGACCATGGTGTTGGATGGCTCTGGTCAATGGCCGCTGACGCTTGCCTGAACACCGGGTCGTGATCTCCGGTGGCAGGAGTCGGGGCTGAGGGATTGCCACCGCCACTGCTGCTGGAACCATGGGGTGTTGGGACTGGTTGCTGCTGGGTACTGGAGGATACCGGGGCGCTGCGGCTGCTCCCCTGGTGCAGTGGTGGCTTCGGGCGGAGCGGACCTGCGCGCGGCTGCTGCTGCTGCCCGAGGAGGGTGATTGCGGTACTCTGGGAAGGTCGGTCCGGGCCCTGGTCGGGTTCTCGCTGCTTGACACGTGCGCCTAACGTCGTCTCGTAGACGGGCTGGCGGACCATTTCGTTGGTGGATGGCGCCGATGACACACTATTCATGGCTGATCGTTCAGCGTCTGTGTCCACAGCAGGACATAAGTCGTCGATTTTATCGACGTGCACTTGAAGTAGTGGTAGCTCGCGCGTCTCGTAGTAAGCCCGGTTGTGGTTCTCTTGTGGGAAGTCTGCGGGGTCGTTGCATTGGCACCTGCCGCAGAATTTTGTAGAGCCTTCTCTAGCTAGAGGATGCAGGTCCCGCGAGGAGCCTGTATTCAGCGTAGCGAGAGCCTGCCGGCGTCGTCCGCTTTCGTGCAGCTCGGCTGCTTTACGAGAAAAAACTTCTGCTGTTGTTTCGAGGGGTTGGGCCGCCAAAATGGCGCCATGTATGGGATTTAGCAGTCCATTCAGTACGTATTGCCGAGCCGTAGGAGAAGGCCAGGTCAGGCTGCATGCGCCGAGGAGCCTTAATTTGTCATAAATGTAGACGACGACATCTTCAGATGGGCCTTGGCGTCGAGCGCGCATCCGCATAAATCGATCATCGTATGACGAAGCAAGGCTCCCGAAGACTGTTAGCAGTGCTTCTGACCACTCACGCCATGACCAGTACGTATGACCGTTGTACATGTTCCACGCTTCGGCGGCTTCACGAAGCCTTCCCTCGGCATACGAACGTTTGGCACCGTCGGACCAACCGTGCCTGTCACCAAAGGAGTCGGCAATCTTCAGCCATTGCGGAGGATTTTTTTTCCCTTTAACACTCACTACCACCAAAAATTGGGAAGAAAGGGTGTATTTCAGGAAACTTTCCTTCCCTCTATTTCTTTTTTCTCGATGACTCTTCAGTTCGACACTTTTTCTACAGCCAAGTAATACGGAACGGGATGATGCGAAGCATTAAAATTGCGAGCTTTTTTTTCAATCTCTACGATGGTTTACTCAGTTTACAAAGGAAGGCACCTTATGTCCGTTGCGGAAGCCATTAAAAATAAATAGAAAAGAAAGTGGTGGTGAGCAGATCCCGAAATGTTTTCGCAACCTGTGTCCACATTTCTGGACAGGCCTTTTGGCTTCAAGTACTTTTTATGCCGCCAGTTTATTTCTGTGTGCTCCTGAAAACATTATCACGATCATCAGCCTTTTTTACGTCCGCTGAAGGGCGACCCCAGGAAACCCCCCCCAGCGGTTTCCAATTACCCCTGTCTTGCGCGAGCTGTCTCCAGTTTGGCCTAAATATTTCCTAATTTCATCACCAGCACCTAATTTTCTGCGGTCCTTGACGGCGCTTTCCGTCCTTTGGCAACCATCCTGTAACTCTAACGGTTCACTGGTTATCTTGCCTACGCTTTACGTGGGCTGCCCAGCCTCATTTCCGCTCTTTTCCTGTCTCTTAACGTTAGGCTTAACATTTTTCGTTCCATCGCTCTTAGTGCGATTCTTAACTTGTTATCGAGCTTCATTGTTAACCTCTGTTTCTGCCACATATGTTAGAACCGGTAGAATGCAATTTTTGTACACTTTTCTTTTGAATAACAGTGGTAAGCTCCCTGAGGATTTGGTAATGTTTGCCGTATGCACTCCATCCCGTCTTTATTCTTCTGTAAACATCCCTGTTGTGGTCAGGGTCCCCTTTGAATATTTGACCTAGATAAACGTACTATTGTACGGACTTTAGAGGCTGACTGGCCATCCTGAATTCTTATCCCAGACTATGAGGTAGTCTATTGAACATTATGTTTGTCTTCTGCATATTAATCTTCAACCCCACTTTCTCGGCTAAGGTCCTTAATTATTTGCTGTAATTCGTTCCCATTGTTGCTGAATAGGACAATGTCATCTGCAAACCGAAGGTTGCTGAGATATTCTCCGTTGATCCCCACTCCTAAGCCTTCCCCGCCTCCTAGCTTGAATACATTGCATGAATATAGCATTGGAGACATAGTATCTCCTTGCCTGACGCCTTTCATAATAGGTAATTTTCCTGAAGTTGTGTGACATAAATACTTAAAACAGTTGCTCATTTGATCGAGTACATTTTTTTCGGTAAAACAGAGTATAATTTAATGTGCACAAGTTGAGGTTTTAAAGAAAATGTGTAAATAAAAAATGTCGCACTTTCGCACGAAATACGAAGAAACGATTGCTATAGCAAACTAGTGGACACCTATACGGAGTAAGGATAGTAGTTTTATCGGCCATACAAACTTGTAAAAATAGACATACTAACTAAATTAACAAGTGTGGTGTCATGCGCGCACAAGCAAACGTAAATGCATCTCACTCGATGACCGCGGAAACTCAGTTTCAAAACGCTGTAGTGAGCAAGCGCAGCAGCAGCAGCGACTGAATTGACCTTCGTCCCGCCGCTCGCATCAACGCGAACGAAGCCGCGAAAACACCGATCAGGCAGGAAGGACTGTGCCCCCGCTGCAGATGACTTTCAAGATACAGCCGCCCAGGCGGGAGCGCGCGGCGTATGACCCTGTTCCCAGTCCCTCCCGTGGGCGCTGCCATGTTTGATCACGTGGTGACGCGTCCATTGCTTCCCTCAGCTGCCGCCGTTGCCTCCGTGTTTACAATGCAAGCGTGTGACGCCGGTGCGGCGCAGCAAACTTCCGTTTCGACGCATATCGTAGACGGTGACTGTGTGGAAGACACGAAGCTTTGGCCGCAGTTTTAGAGGACATGTAAGTGCTTTCAAAGCTCATTACGCCTTTTCCAAACGGCGCGAGCAGCGTATGCGTGTTTGTACTAAAAGCGGACCTAGAAATGTATTCCAAGCTGTCCAAAAATTTCGCCTATGAAGAATTTAGGATCACTCTGCTCTTTCTTTATTTGGCAAACATTTTAAAGCAGGGCTTGTCTTGTTTGTGACTCAGTAAAGTTCCTTGGTTCCTCGGTGTGGCCACTATTTGATTGTTTATTTCCAGCTTAATTGCTCGCGAGTGTGCTCTGCTGAGATAGATTTGTTCTTGCGGCGCACAAAGTTTGGAATGTAAATGTTCTGTACTTTGTGGTAGCTTGTAGCAAAGACGTGTTATCGCTAGTCCCTCACTTATAGTCTGTGGACCGTCACGAAGCGTTCAGCTTCCTACATTCATGTCTTGTCGGTGTAGTCGTCGTCACTCATGCTTCGGCACATTGATTCAAGTATGTGCCCATTCACTTATTATTGATACGTTGGCGATAGGGTAGGTGTAAGTTTGCGTGCGAGTAGGGGTAGATATGTGTAAATACTGTGCGAGAAACTTACTATGCCAGTAAGTGGCGTTACTTCCGTTTTTGATGAGCGGTACTCACTCTTAATTGCCGAAGTTGCGGAGTTGAAGTCCTTTCTTTGGAGGTTAGCTATAAAGCGCTGGCGGATGAATTATCCTTTTTTATCCTCGAGGAAAGCCGTGCATCGCGAAGGGCCGGCAACACAGACAGTCTTTATGTAGCAGCGGTGACACAGGTTGATTCCATTCCTTAATATGCAAATCACTATTTTGGCAGCTAACTAGCACTCACGTTTTCCCATTATCGTTACACATTTGGAGCATGAATTAGGCACAGCGCATTAGCGACTGCCCACTTGCGTTTGCGACAGCTGATTGAACAATAGCAGGGCAGAAGCAGTAGTGGTTTCGTATTCGTGCGCATTTGCTGAGGCATCGTATGGCGCGCCGCCGAAAGCGCCATCTCGTTTCTCTAGCGCTAACTGCTCTGCGAGAAGGGTCAATATGCGGTATACCCCCTCCCTACCCTCCCCCGTGATCCTTGCCGCCCGGCGGGCGAGCTAGGTAGCTCGGGTCGCGCGGAGGAAAACGACCCCCCCCTCTCTCTCTCTCTCTCTCCGCACGGTAGGGAGGTTAGGGCATGTGACTGGAATACGGGCCTTTTCCTTCCTTCTTTGTTCGCTTGCGTATCGCAGACTGGGCCGCGATCGCAGGCTCACCCTCGCATGCTTTCACTGGTAAATTGAGCAGACGGCGCGCGGCGGCGATATTATCGCTCCTGGAGTTACACGGAACCTCACGGCGATGGCAGAAATGCACCTGGAGTCTCCATATAATTGCAATCGCAATATTAAAGCTGGTCCTGTAGAGGCAGAATGTTATTCTACTAACGGCGATTTACCCTCCGTTTTTATTACAGAACAATGGTATTATTATTTTTATAAGGAATTCTGTGAGGGGTAGCATAATACTTACAAAGAAATTGAAGAATAAAATGCTCGGGATTAAAAAAAAATCTTCTATACGTGAAAAGTTTTACATCCAGAGAGTTTCTTACATATCTTGTTTATTTTGTTTCACTGAGCTTTTCCTTCAACTACACCACAGTTACATACAGTTCAGTGCGCTAAGCGTAAACACACGTTTTAAAGGTCCACTGGAATAGCGCAGTAAAATATTAGCTAAGAGATTGTGACGCATGTTCATATATTACTGTTTGACGAATTAAACCAGTGCGATTCCGGGGCATCGTTACGAAGTACTGAACTGATGAATCGATATAAAAAGGAAAGCTTGCTTTGTATTCGTAGCGCACAGAAGAAACGCCAGCTAACCACGGAAATCATCACCTGGTCTGTCTGACAATTTCTCGTGGCTACAGCTATTTATCTATTTGTTTTTTTTGACAATTGCTGTATTTTCTGAGCCGTGCGAACCGATAGTGCCCTGTCTCAAGAAATGAAGCAGGAGTGATGAAGAGTGCAGATAAAGCTGGTTACACGACGATGACATGAGTAGCAATATTGGCTATACCTTGAGAAGCTCTGTGACGTGAGTGCGACACAACCAACACCTCGAGTAGAGGTTTGCTTTAAAACATATAGGTCAGCTAGCAACACAAAACTTCAGGCTTGCAATATTTCAGTGATTGGATCTCTAAAGAAAACAAATAGCAAGCAGATTCATTCGAGTGACGAAACTCGAATAATGCTTTCATCTCAGCTTGTTATTCTCAGTCTTCTGTCAGATAAAAAAAATTACTCGAGTGCTGGGCGGATGAAGATAAATGTGCCTGTATTAACTTATATAGGCTGCATCACCTCTCGCCTCGCCAAAAGTGTTTAGCTTAGCTGGCATTGCAATCTATCACTCTCAGAGGGAAATCAGCCACTCAAGGTGACAGGTAAGGCGCAAACTACGCCTCAGACCTGCTAGTTGGACATTCGGAGGCTGCCACAAAGACGACAGGGCCAATGAGGCGCTGTGATGCCGACTACAAGGGCGCAGGTAAAGCGCCGGACCTATGAAGATGATAACAAGGATCCGAAATTCTCCGCTCCGGGGTTTACAGCGGAGGCCTGCTATTTACCTTGAACGTGCCCCTGGACAAAGAATATGGGCAAAACCACACTTAGGTGTGTGCATTTGAGAAGTGACCAACCTGAAGACCATTGACGATTGATCACGGACTCGCTTTTGCAGTATGGACATGAGATGGGCCGCCTTGCTTATATGTAATTTCATTCTCGCATTATGCGCGTTGTAACCCAGGCGGGATAACAGAAGGAAGACTTGGAGGACGCTTAAGGTTCACCTTTAAGAGTGGAACGCGATAGCATTCAGATACCTGACTGCTTCCAACGCTTCCCGGCAACTGCTGCTTATGTAACCGTAATGTTTACCGGGAAACGCTGGCGGTGAGCGCTTTGCTCGAAGGCGAGCTTTCTGGTAGAAACGCGGCCTATTGCGTGGGAGATTCCCGGAGGTCGTGCGCAGCCGCGCCAATAAGATTACACAATTTTCAAATTTCGGTTAATGTTTCGCACTTTTGATATTTAAGTCTTAGAAGACATCATAAAAGGCATCCGCGGTCGGTGTTTTGTTTCATTACATTTGTTTCTGGGCTGCCATACTCAAAATTTGGAGGAATATGTGAAGGATGTAAGACAATTAGGTTTGA
Organism: Dermacentor silvarum; assembly: GCF_013339745.2. Lineage (NCBI taxonomy): Eukaryota > Metazoa > Arthropoda > Arachnida > Ixodida > Ixodidae > Dermacentor > Dermacentor silvarum. The sequence continues at coordinate 55,362,935 of NC_051159.1, read as the reverse complement.
GCAAATTTAGCGATAGAATGGCGCCGCAATATAACCCGCATACGCCGCATGTCATGTGGCAAGGCGAACAACGCCGCCGACGACGACACCAGAATTTCTGCGGCACGGGGCCCTTAGCCCGCTCGCTTCAAAATGTCGAACAAAATTTACTCCAAGACGTAGTAAAATCTGATTAGCTCGAGCGCGCTATGAGACTATGACACACAAATTTCACACTTATGGCTGGATCCTAAGCGGAACGAGAATAACCCTCGTATTCTGGAACGTTCTTCCACTGAACCTTCGTGCAGTGGTAGCGGAGCCCTTTTGATTTGCTGTCACTACCAGAGGCGCTACTTTCAGTCAATGAACGCTTGCGGAAGCATCGTCTCGGGCCGTGCTTAACCACAAATCGAAGAACTGTTCCCTAATCCCGCATTCCAAGGCGTCTGAAAATACAGGTCCTGTCGCTCCCTCCAACACTCCATTGCCGGCGGTGCAGATGAGCGGATCGGTTGTCGGAGAGTCGAGATTCGCTTTTTCGCCTAGGAAACAGCGCTAAAATTTGTCTGTGTACATTCAGTTTGGGAATTTCCCGAGCAAAGTTCGTCTTAAGTCCCTTTATTTCATTGTTATTAACTATGTTTCAACCGCCACGGTGGCTTAGAGGCTGTGGTGCTGCGCTGCTAAGCACGAGGTCGCGAGATCAAATCCCGGCTGCGGCGGCCGCATTCGTGATTCATTAGAAAAAAACAGAGCGCAAAAAAAAGTCAGGAACACGAGAGAGCGACACGCAAAGAGCGCTGACTTGCAACAGTTTATTTATGAGGATATAAAGGAATAAATACATATGGTGCTACCAGGCGCAACATGTGAATAATCAGCCAAACACTGGAGCATAATTTCCAATGCTGATAATGACATCCACGTGCTGACAATGCAAACTGGTTGTTCGCCATTCAAACGTTGTTAAGATATGCGATTTCCCGAGATGAAAGTGTAATCGAAGGAGAACTGACGCACGAGCTATCAAATTTCCTGATGAAGGCTGCATTAATGATTTCGTGTGTCAGCTGTGAATTATGTCTAGCCAGCACTTCGCTTTTGTCAAAGTAGGGCTTACACCCGTGATCACGGCAATGAATGCCCAGATGACCCTGTACCGTGTTGTACACATTGTTATGGTGCTGCCTGAGACGATCATGTAGGCACCTGCCGGTCTGTCCCACGTACGTTTTCAACAGGAGAGAGGAATCACATCGACCCCGCCAGTGGTGCAGGACAGTAAACCATTGCTCGACTAAAACGTTCCAGCACCACGTTCACCAGTAGAAAGGAAAAAAAGTTGCAGTAATTCCGTATATACATGATGTGTCCCACAAGATGGTAGGGCAACGCGCTGGTGTTGCGGTGGATTTCTCACTCCGGAAAAACTACCGAAGCTTTGAAAGTTTTGTTGACAAACCAGGCGGGGTCGTTGTTCTCTGAAACACAGGAATGGTTTAGTGCTACAGCTTAGTGCTCTACAACTGCTACAGTACAATTTTGAGCAGGCGCGGATCCAGGGGGGATGTCCGGATGCCCTGACCCCCCCTCAGATTTCTGCATCGCCCCCTCGCTGACAGGGGGATGGCCCTGTCGCAAAAAAATATGGCCACCAGCATTCTTCAAAAGTATTTTTCGCGAGTACCAGTGGTATCAGCCATGTAGAAGTAAAGCTAGCTCACTCACAAGCTTAGTTGTGTTCCGTAGGAGTGTGGTGTCGCGAAGTAGCCGTAGTTATTTTTTTCTCATAAACACCTTGGACCTCCTGGCGCCTGCCGTGCCTTACTCGTCCCGTCGGTGGCATCGAATGAACGAGGGGACGTCACTTTTGCCAAACACGCCGAGGTCCGCTCGAGCGCTTTCGCGCCTGATCAACTTAGTTTCCCCTTGGGGTGTCAACGGTTGCCTCATTGGCTGTCATCGGTTCCGCGACCAACCTGCTTAATGAAAGAGATCTCTTGCTGAAGTGTTCATATATAAATAATAACAACTAACAGCTAAACTAAGAACTACACATAGGCAACTATTTTTAACTGTAGCACTCATTGTGATCACAGTTACACGTTGACAATATCCAGTACGAGCACAGTACCGTTCGTACGCTACAAGTTTTTCATTGTAACTTCGCAGTTTTATTGTCGTACATTAAGCATAGGAGGCTCAATCCCATCGGATCCGTTTACTTGATTGGGCGTTCTCGCGGAGCGAGGCGAAGCCGCGGCTGCGAAGTGGGGGAGCGTGACGTCAGCGGCCAACGCCAGCGCGCGGGCCTACGATGGCGTCGCATGGTTAGAGAAACGGGAGCCGATGCGCGCCTTGTATAAAAGGATGACGTCGCGTGGGAAACAAAACATGAACACGCTGGCTCGCGCTCTCGCCTACTACGCCACATCGTTATTCTTGTAGGTGGCGTCGTGAGTCTTCATACGCAGTGATTCGCATATCGTAAACAACCAGCGTAGTGATTGCTGCGTTGGAGCGGACCGTTACGCCCGTATTCAAGAACTTCCCTCTAGTCAACACACCACCACGACTCAAGAGAGAAGATGGCACCGCCATCCCCCCACAGAAGTGGTCACTGAGCTTCATGATCATTCACGGGAATTCATGAGAATTGTTGCGTCTTTATTCTCGATTTTTCTGCGCAGTACGACAAGTGAAATTTGGAGTCTGATATATCGGAGCACGGACACGCTAGAATATTTCTTCCGACTGATACTGTGTAGAAACTCGACTGTCTCTAAGTTTTCAATACAAACATACCCACTTACTGCAGTCAACAAAAATAATTGTTCAATTTTAGTTAATTGGGCTGCGCACAGCGATACTTATCATCTCACTTTGTGCCCCCTTAGCCACATAACTTATCTGCACAGGTGGTCTTCGCATGCCTCCCAGTGCCTAACTTTAAGAAAACCATAAAGCTTAGTTTTGAACACCCTGTATTATCAGGCGCAGACGCCAAGCACATGGCTGTATTGGGTAACGTCCTTTTCCTATAAGCTCGGAGAAACCGATACCTGGCTTCGCTACAGGTCTTCTTCCTCTTTCTGGGGTTTTACGTGCCAAAACCAGTTCCGATTATGAGGCACGCCGTAGTGGAAGGCTCCGGATTAATTTTGACCACCTGGGGTTCTTTAACGTGCACTACAACGCAAGAACACGGGCGTTTTTGCATTTCGCCTCCATCGAAATGCGGCCGCCGCGGCCGGTATTTGATCCCGCGATCTCGTGCTCAACGCCTGAGCTGACTGAGCCACCACGGAGGGCTACAGGTGTCGCTTTAGCCCTATAAATGCGGGTTTATCGTGAGGAAAAACGGTAAATTTCGGTAAATAAGAAAGGCTACTATCATCATCATCATCACCATCATCATTGACAGAAGCTGACCCCCCTCAGAAAAAATCTGGATCCGCCCCTGGTTTTGAGTGTGACAGTTGATGGTTTATCAGATCACAAGGGTGTTTTGATACAAATTAACGTGGTCCGCGAACCTCGTAACCCGAAATTCAACGTTGTTACCGACTTCGCCCAGGCTAATAATCGTGATATTGTTGAACTCTTAGAATTTTCCTTTGGTGATTTCGTGGCAGGCAGTGAAACCTGCAATGTTGATGCTTTGTTAGAACAGCTTTATAGTATAGTATGTACCTATGTGCTGCAGTTCGTTCCACAAAAGTGCGTAAAACATAACCCGAAGCATCCATAATAGACACGTAACATAGTCCAGCTCATACGACGCATTAAACGCATGCGCAAGCGTAACTGCCTACGCAGCGAAAGGCACGATGCACTCCTTTTCTCGCTCAAGTCTGAACTAAAGACAAACATGATAGAAGCTAAAAACTTTTACTTTAACACGACATTAACAACTTTCATGAAAGAAAACCCATCGAAATTTTGGAAAACAATACTTCCCTCTTCTCATGACTCTGGAGCAATCATTATCAATGATCAGATTTGCACTGATTCTATCACCATTCTGAAGGCTTTAATAACTATTTTCATGCTCTCTTTTATCAAGATGATGGTTCCTACCCTCACTTCGTTCATAGTTCCGTACACGAATTGCCCAGTCTCGAAGTAACTTACGCAGGGGTTCATAATATGTTGCGGAAAATTGACGCAACTAAGAGCGCGGGACCTGACGCCATACCTAATATGTTTTTAAAGAAGTACTCGGAATGGAATGCCCGGTATCTTACAGTAATTTTCAACAAATCACTGGACACGTCAACCGTTCCCCGAGCTTGGAAAATGGCTAGTGTCATCCCAGTGTTTAAATCTGGCGATAAACAACTAATAGCTAATTACCGACCGATATCTCTTATTTCTACTTGCTGCAAGCTTCTTGAACACATTATTCATAAACACATAGTTCAGTATCTAACCTGTCACAATCTGCTTTCCCAAAACCAGCATGGCTTTCGAACCGGTTTTTCTACTGTCACGCAGCTCATTCAATTAACGCACGACATAGCTTCTGCACTCAAGAATTGCGATCAAAAGGACGCAATTTTTATTGACTATTCGAAAGCTTTTGACTTAGTCTGCCATAAAAAGCTTTTGTGTAAACTGCGTGCAATATTCTATGGGTCTAAATTACTAGACTGGATTACTGACTACTTACAATTAAGAACTCAATTCGTCACTTTTAATCGCGCACAGTCATCATCAGTCACAGTCACGTCAGGTGTGCCTCAGGGTTCGGTGCTTGGACCTCTGTTATGTGTAATTTACATTAATGATGTAGCAAATGTTACTAGTCATACCACCGTCACGTCGCGTCTATATGCTGATGACTGTGTCCTATACCGCACTGTTAACAATCCTAATGATCAACAGGAATTAAACAACGTTGTTTAATTGTTCTGCGAATAGATTAACACTTCGCAAATGAAAATGAATTTCACTAAAACAGCCGCAGTGACCTTTGGTAACAAAAAGAAGCCGCTACATTTCTTTTAGAATGCTAATGGTAGTTACTTGTCCCACGTTAATGACTTCAAATACCTGGGTGGGATCTTTTCACATAACTTAAAATGGCATGTTCACATTAATCACATCTCTGGAAAAGCACTTCGGAAACTCGGTTACCTTAAACGAACTTTTAAAAAATGCAATAAAGGAATGCAAACTAACTGCTTACAAATCGCTAGTTCGCCCGATGCAGGAATACGCGTCAACAGTTTGGTCCCTTCACTGTGCTTGTGACATTGACATTTTGGAATCAGTTCAGAAAAAAAGCAATCCGATTCATCTATGGTCGTTGTGATCGAAACTTTTCAACTTCATCACATGCTCGCATCTTATCATTGCAGACTTTGAAACATAGGCGCACACGCGAAAGAATCATCTTGCTTCACAAGATCATTCACACGTCATCGGGCATTCAAGCTCCCTTCTCTTTTAAATCTCCTAGCGCACGCGCAACCCGTCATAGCCATGCACTAAACATTGTTCCTTTCAGGACGCATATAGACTGTTTTAAATTTTCTTTTTTTTCCGCACACAGTTGAAATATGGAACAACTTGGATGGTTCGTTACGCGCATTGCCTTTTACATAGTTCATTGAGCAATTACTTAACCATATCGCCTGTTTGTCTGTTTGTATAATGTTAGTGTTTGTTCGTTTGTTTGTACTAAAATCTTGTACCCACTCCTGCTTTGTCTCGAAATAGAGACAGCAGTATTTGTAAATAAATAAAATAAATAAAAATCTACAGGTGTCATATGCTAGTAGTAGAGAACCAAAATCTCGGGCAATTTAGTGAAACCTTCCATGGATAATACGGATTAAAAGAACTTACTGAACGCTGATGAGCACTCGATGTCTAGAAGAAGAGCATCGTTGTGACTGTTTAATGAAATTTGACTAGTTTGACTATTAGGAGATAGGATATGCCAGAATATTTGTGTTAGATTTGAGCAATTAGGGACGACCTCGAGAACAATAAATTGCAAGACCGTAGAGGCTTGGGCTAGTCGGTACATACTCGATATGGGAACAGCGCAAAAAACATGACAAGAAGACAAGAACGGAGACACACACCAGTACCATCAGTAATTGCTGAGCCAGAACTAACATATCTCAGGAACCGTCATAATTCGAGGGAAATCTAAATCAAATCGGTGTCTATTTTTGCCCATGCTCAGTGATCTACCCTTCTTTTATTTCTATTTCGTTTTGGTATATATGTGTTTCTTTCTGAACAAAGAATTCAGTCGTCAGTCCGCGCTGGTGTTTGTCTCCATTCTTGTCTTCTTGTGTTTTTTGCGCTGTTCCCCTATCGACTGGATATCTCTTTTGCAACACAGAGCAGAGCAGTAAATATTTACGTGGAAAATAATTACCAATGAATCAGACTCGATAAATGGGAAAATGGCTGCTGGTGCTGTGGGTATTGTGATAAATAAAATAACTAAATAGGCAGTCAATATCTGAAGCAATAATAGGAGTTCTAAGAACACCTTGTAACGTAAGGCTGAGCTTTAGTTCAGTTTCTTTGAGCCTGATTCGTGTTGATGGGCTCATTGCTTCCGTCTCCTTCATGAAGGGACTACACCTGTATTTTACCGTGACGACTTCGGACCACAGTCTAGCCTCGACTTAGAATAGTATTGATGGGATTAGTACTCTTAGAGTACTTCACGAACCTTCCGGGGACTATCTATCTATCTATATCTATCTATCTATCTATCTATCTATCTATCTATCTATCTATCTATCTATCTATCTATCTATCTATCTATCTATCTAACCACTTTCTGGTCAACCTGGGCCATTATATCATTAGCGCATCGTACTGATGTGTGAACACTGTGTGGAACAATGCTCGAAACCAACCGTCGGAACAATTTGGGTCACTGAGTATGTGGCACTGTGTGTTTGTGCCGCTGTTCAATGAACCTCTTGGATGCAAACTAGGCACTCGCAACAATGTGTGACGGGCTATGTGCCAAACGTGAATGAACCTCCTTGACGTATAGTTGGGTCACTGGGTACGTGCAACAGAGTTTGTGCCGCTATTCAACAAACTTCTTTGACGCAACCTTGGATCACTTCGTATGTAGCGCTGATAAAGTGCATCTCTTCAATGAACCTCTTCGACGTCAACTTCAATCAATGGTTATGCGCTACTGGTTATGTGCCACACTTCCATGGACCTGTTGTTGCCGTTATTCACTGATAAAAAAACACTTAAAAATTTTCTTGTGTTGCCAGGATTGGAATCTGCCTATTCATATTCAGACAATCTCTGATTATCTATTCACACACGCTCCACATGAAGACCATGGCACAGCCAGGCGCGGATCCAGGGGGGATGTCCGGATGTCCTGACCCCCCCCCCCCCCCCCTCAGATTTCTGCATCGCCCCCTCGCTGACAGGGGGATGGCCCTGTCGCAAAAAATATGGCCACCAGCATTCTCCAAAAGTATTTTTCGCAAGTACCAGTGATATCAGCCATGTAGAAGTAAAGCTAGCTCGCTCACAAGCTTAGTTGTATTCCGTAGGAGTGTGGTGTCGCGAAGTAGCCGTAGTTATTTTTTCTCATAAACACCTTGGACTTCCTGGCGCCTGCCGTGCCTTACTCGTCCCGTCGGTGGCATCGAATGAACGAGGGGACGTCCCTTTTGCCAAAAACGCCGAGGTCCGCTCGAGCGCCTTCGCGCCTGATCAACTTAGTTGCCCCTTGGGGTGTCAGCGGTTGCCTCATTGGCTGTCATCGGTTTCGCGACCAACCTGCTTAATGAAAGAGATCACTTGCTGAAGTGTTCATATACAGGGTTTGTCCGAAAAGTAATCTGAGTGATTGCATTGTGAAGCGACTATACGTCGCAGCGCGCTAAGATAAGTTGGGATTGGTGGAGGGGGAAGTTAGCTTACGCAGGCGCGGTCGCTCAGTCGTCTGCGACCATCTGGAGCGTAAGGACAAGGTTTTTCAACTCATTTTCATTTACCGTGCAAGCCGTAATGCAGCGCTCGTTGGAACAGAGGATTGCCATCGAGTTTTGTGTGAAACACGGCAAGTCTGCAGTGGAACGTTGTCCTATGATAAAGACAGCTTTTGGTGATAACTGTTTGTCAGAACGTCAAGTTTACCGGGGGCACAAGGTCTTTTAAGGAGGTTGTGAAGAGGCCAACGATGAAGCCCGCGCTGTACCGCCATCAACGACCATCAGCGACGAAAATGTGACGCGCGCGAGAGATCTTTTGTACTCAGACCCTCGTTTGAGTGTCCGTTTAGTGACACAGACAGTAAACATTCCAAAAAGTACCGTTCACGAGATTGTGACGAATAATTTTCAGATGCGAAAAGTGTGCGCGAAGATCTTGCGCAAAATGTTAATGGACGACCAACAATCGAGCAGAGTTGAAACGTGCCAGGAGGTTTGGGACTTGTGCGAAAGTGACCCCCACGTTTTGGACAATGTCATCACAGGTGACTAGACTTGGGTGTTTGAATAAGACCCCGAAACAAAAAGGCAAAGTGCCAAGTGGCACAGCTCGGCGTCCCCTCGCCCCAAGAAGGCCAGAATTAGCAAGTCAAAGGTCAAGACCATGCTCATTGTGTTCTTTGACATCAGTGGCCTTGTCCACCATGAGTTTGTACCCTATGGTACAACCATGAACGCTAAATTCTACGTTAAAGTGCTCAAGAGACTCAAACGAACGATTCTTCGCACCCGGCCTGATATTGGGGGCGATTGGAAACTTCACCATGACAACCACCATGCAGCCTGCACCGCCTTCCTCGTGACCCGCTTCCTGGCCGATTGAAAGATGCCAACGGCTCCCCAGCCGCCCTACAGTCCTGACGTGGCACTCCCAGGCTTCTTTTTTCTGCGCTTGAAAATTCCCATGAAAGGACATCATTTCGCGACAGTTGGCAAAGTCGAAGAGGCTTGCACCAAGGCTCTAAAGGACATTCCTAAGGAAGCCTACCGTGACGCCTTCGATGGTTGGAAATCTCGCTAGAAGCGATGTAACGACGCAGGAGGAGCCTATATTGAAACATTTTATTGTGTTGTACCGATATGATCAATAATTTCTTTTTAATCGACTCACTGACATTACTTTTCGGACAAACCCTGTATAAATAATAACAACTAACAGCTAAACTAAAAACTACGCATGGGCAACTTTTTTTAAACTGTAGCACTCATTGTGATCACAGTTACACGTTGACAATATCCAGTACGAGCACAGTACCGTTCGTACGCTACAAGTTTTTCATTGTAACTTCGCAGTTTTATTGCCGTACATTAAGCATAGGAGGGTCAAAGCCGCTGGATCCGTTTATCTGAGTCGGCGTTCTCGCGGAGCGGGGCGAAGTCTCGAGCAGCGGCTGCGAAGTGGGGGAGCGTGACGTCAGCGGCCAACGCCAGTGCGCGGGCCAAGGATGGCGTCGCGTGGTTAGAGAAACGGGAGCAGATGCGCGCCTTGTGTAAAAGGATGGCGTGGCGTGGGAAACAAAATATGAAGACGCTGGTTCGTGCTCTCGGCTACGACACTACATCGTTCTTCTTGTAGGTGGTGTCGTGAGTCTTCATACGCGGTGATTCCCATATCGTAAACAACCAGCGTAGTGGTTGCCGCCTTGGAGCTCCAAAGCCAACGAAGGTGTCTCAGCCGAACACAAAGAGTCTCCTTAAGGAAAACAAAGTGTCCCAACAGGGACCCGTGCTTACGCATTTATGACGAACCTGCAACAGATCATCCCAAATTTTATTTTAAGAAGCAATACAGGCTAGATATACCGGGTGTTCAAAATTAAGCATTATGGTTTTCTTAAAATTAGGCCCTGGGAGGCACGTGAAGACCACCTGCGCAAATAAGTTATGTGGCCAGGGGGCACGAAGTTAGATGATAATTATCACTGTCAGAAGCCGAATTGACTAAAATTGAATAATTAACTTTTTATTGAATGCATTAAGGAACACGACTGCCTCTAAGTTTTCAATACAAACATACCCACTTACTGCAGTCGACAAAAATAATTGTTCAACTTTAGTTAATTGGGCTGCTCACCGCGATTATTATCATCTCACTTTGTGCCCCCCTGGCTACATAACTTATTTGCACAGGTGGTCCTCGCGTGCCTCCCAGCGCCTAACTTTAACAAAAACATAAAGCTTAGTTTTCAACACCCTGTATGATCAGGCACAGCCGCCAAGCACATGGCTGTATTGAGTAACGTCCTTTACCTATAAGCTCGGAGAAACCGATATCTGGCTTCGCTACAGGTCTTCTGCCTCTTTCTGGGGTTTTAAGTGCCAAAACCAGTTCTGATTATCAGGCACGCCGTAGTGGAAGGCTCCGGGTTAATTTTGACCACCTGGGGTTCTTTAACGTGCACTACAACGCAAGCACACGGGCGTTTTTGCATTTCGCCTCCATAGAAATGAGGCCGCCGTGGCAGGGATTCGATCCCGCCATCTCGTGCTCAGCAGCGCAACGCCCGAGCTGACTGAGCCACCACGGTTGGCTACAGGTGTTGCTCTAGAAGTATAAAACGCGGGTTTATCATAAGCAGAAACGGTGAATTTCGGTAAATAAGAAAGGCTACTGTCATCATCATCATCATTGACAGAAGCTGACCCCCCCCCCCCCCCTCAAAAAAACCTGGATCCGCCCCTGGGCGCAGCCACCATGTGCCACAGCCTGTTAAGTGAATAAACGCGAGGGAGGAGCCAGGCTCAGAGACGCATCATGCACGACGCGTTTACACAGTGGTCCTATGGTGTGTTGCTGCAATGCTTCAATACTAAGTGTCTTAACGTCGGCATCCATCGGGAGATGGGCTCGACAGTGATAAAAAAAGGCCAGTATAGCTTATAATATTCTGAAGTCACCCAAATAACCGCACCATTCCTTCGCCAAAATATATCTGATCGTGTTACGATAGACGGCACTCCTGCCGCGGTATAGAACATCAGTTTCTTGAAGCCGTAAGAACTCATTACGTATCTCCTGTTTCGACTGTGCTATCAACAGAGGCCAAACAAGGTAAGTTGCAAGAGGTGAACTTTCGACAAGATCACTTTCGTTCGTCACGTGTGACGAGAAAATTTTCCCTAGGGGAGTTAGTGTCTCTAGTGCAATGCCTTTTGCAATCACTACTGACAACTTCAACTCCATCATCCTGTGATCTCCTGTCTTGTTTATTTTTTAATAGTGCCATTTCGAAAATCACGACATAACCACCATAAGCGCCCATTAGCTTTTGCATTATGCCTGAATCGCAACATGCCGTCTGGTTCATAATTTTTTCAGTGACGTCGTGCAAACTAGTTGCATTCCATAGCCGCTGAAGCAGAATGGCCTGATAACAAGCTAAAAAATGGAAAATCCCATGCACTCTAAAAGCTGGTCCAAGCGAAACTGACGAGTCGATAAAGCAAAAGCGCGCATCACAATTAAAAAAGGAGCACCTCTTTTCGGCCGACGACCGCGTCCCGTAACCTACTTGTAACCGTCCACAGCCACTACTGTGCACCTTACAGAACAAAGGTAAGTTTCATTCCCAGGCGACATTCTCGTCCAATAAGTGTGATACTCACATCTTCGCGAGATTTCGCATGTCTGTGCTCAAGACACGTCAATTTAGACACGTCAAATTAGACCTCCGAAAGTTTTCCTTGAAAGTTTTCCAGAAATGCTGTCAGCTTGAACAGTAAGGCGCATATGTTGAGAACGGGAACGTGACACTGCGGCAAACGCCGCTATCCCTACCAAAGCGAACAAACGGCAAATATATGCAGCGACTAGTCTTTCACCCGACTACGGGCGCAACAGTGTATTACGTTGTCCATAATCCAAGTCAGTGCTTGCATGTAGGCTACAGAATGTCCAATGAGCGCCACCTTTGATGGCGAAGCAGGGAACTAATCTCTACCTCACGTGACATCCCTTAGTAGTGGAAACGCAGGCAGCACCGCGACACGACTCGTTTTTCTACAAATAACAGAGACCGCTTTCCCTCACAGAGATAGCTAAAGATGACAACATGTCAAATTGCTAAGTAAGCTTTCCTTTAAAGCGAAACCACGTTCTTGCGAGTTACTTCAAAGCTTTAAAAAGCATATAGCGTGTAGACGCTTACTGTATGATGATATGCTGCCAGCTATAACGTTTTATATTTATTCTGATGTTCACGGGACGGTAGAACGCCGGCCGCTCCGACTGAAATGAACTAAGTTTATATTCAACAACTTTATCGTAGGAGATTTCTCTTTGTACGCCAGATTTCTTGGTGAGGTGTCAGTGCGCTGTTGTTCAAACATATCCTTAACGTTCTGAATAAATGGCGGTGGTTACGGCAACTTTCTCGGGGTGTGTCAGAAATGTTGGCCTAAATTTGTTGTCTGCCATTGTATCATACGTTTACGCTCGACAAAATATCGTTAGAGCTGCATATTTTCCCTCACAATGATTTGCCTCTACACTTTTACATTGTTTCCGCGGTGCAGAAATTTGTAATAATCTCGAGAAAGGCAAGAGAGTGATTAAATTTTCACAGCCTGCCTAATATAGAGGCATGAGATCAGGGCGCTTAAAACATTTAGTTATCGTAATGGGGAGCTGTAATCTATGAATAACGCCAGTATAGTCTGCCCTACCTGTGAGCTATTGCTAAAGCAGTATCAGCACGTGAGCTGGATTTAGGACCGTTCATGAAAAATCAATACGTAAAGAACTGCAACAAAAGTCATCTCACAACGACTGTCGACGGTCATCCGTTTAGCAATGAATCAATACAGCCGCACAGCGTATTGGCACCTTGGAAACTAGTTACGTATGAGGCGTGTACTGCAGCGGAATTCCTCTTTCGCGCTTTCCTAAGAACACCCGGCACCATCTAGCTCCATCACCGCGAAGCCTGCGCGTTGCCCCCGCTATACATGGCCCGACGGTGCGTGCGAACGCTAAGAAACGCGTTTTATGGCAACCGGGCTTCTCGCTGACGCTTCGTTCTGTACACGCCTGTGCCATCTAGTAGCCCTGCTGAGAAGCCTACGCGTGGCATCCTAGAGACGAGGAGCGTGGGGCGCCGGTGCCTGTGAACGCTGAGAATTCTGCCCTCGCTTGCCGCACATTCAGTGGCGCATACTCAATGACTCAGGTTGGCGAGAAGTTCATTGAAGAGCGTCACATACCCCGGTGCATTCATTGCGCAGCTCGTTAAAAGGGTGGCGTGAAATGCGTTCATTAAAAAGTGGCGCATACTCAGTGCGGTTGTGGCGCTGGCTGTTAATGTGCCGGGTTGCTGTCCTTTAGGAACCGTTGTGACGTGGGCTCGATTCCACTCAACATCGGAGAAAATTAAGTGATCATAGCAGCCCTATGGACAAACTGTGAGCTAGGTAGGCGGGAAAACGGTTACATACAAGCAGACGTACACAGAAACATACAAACGTACCTCCTGAAAAGCGCGTAAAATGCCCTAAGAATGCTGATTAAAAATTCCGGAAGAAACTGCCTCAGGGTGACTGTCGACAGTAAGGCGTTTAGCATTCAATCACTATAGCGACACAGTATATTGTCACTGTGGAAACGAGTTTTGCGTGAGGCATGTACTGCAGTGGGTCTCCTCTTTCGCGCTTCCATGTGAACACTCGGTGCCACCTGGTGGCGCCGCCGCGAAGCCTGCGAGTGGCCTCCGAAATGCATGGCGCACCGGTGCTTGCGAACGCTCAGAAACGCGTCAGGCGGCAGCCGGGTTCTTCTCTCTCGCATCTTGCCGGACACGCAGAGCCAGCTAGTGGCACTGCCAAAAATCTGCCCGTGGACTCCGAGACAAGAAGCGTGGCACGTCGGTGCGCGGGAACACTGAGAATTGTTTCCTCGCTTGCCGCACACCCACCGGCACATACAGTGACTGAAGTTCGCGAAAGGTTGAATGATGAGCACAAAATACCCAGTCATGTCATGTCGCACCTCTCTAAAGCATTCGCATAAACGACGCTCATGGAAGAGTGGCAGATAACCAGTGGATACGTGGCGTACTTCTTTCGGGGGTTTTTGCGTGCCAAAACCAGGGGTGCTATGCAGGATGCGCCGAGTTTCTCGTTCACCCGAGTTTTACCCGAGTTTGCTCGATGGCAGTCAGTGAACGGAGATAGCAAGGAACGTGCAATAACAGCAGGCAAAAAGAAATGTCGAGATAAAGCCGCGTATGACAACATGAGCGCACCCTGCGCGGCACAGTGCTGCCGGGCTTCAAGCACAGAGGACTGCGCAACAAAACGCGCCAGCGCCGCGTATTGTTGTCAACGTATTATCGCAATTTAGCAATACCGTCACTGTCCCGCTGTCTGTCTGCACACTTGCCGTGAGCCGCTTGCCACGCCTTTCTCTGGCGCGTCAAGGGCGTGCCTCCTTTTTCGGGCATTATCTTTCTATCCTCCGTCGAATGCGAACAGGGCACATGCGGTGCATTCTTGCACCTATACTTTCCCTCAATCGAATACTTTGAAATACAACAAATAAAATAACCAACATTTTACTTCTTAAAGTATCGTTTTTTTTGTTTTGAATGCTGTAAATTTGTGATGACAAACGGACATATAATGAATTATTAAATTTTGTACTTTTTTGCCGCGAGTGGCGAGAGTGAGGCGAAAGCTTACAAGCGGATACATTCTAGAGGGTCACACGCACGAGGGAGTTCATGCGGTGAGCAGTCGCCAGGGGCGCTGCAGTGCTATGTTCAATAAAGTCAGTCATGACAACGATCTGCCCATTCCCTGTCTAATAGGGGAATGGCAACGCAGCGCTGCGGCATGGCTGTTCACCGCAGGTGCTTCACTGCGGCGGCTGGCCGCCGCTTTACCAACTGAAACGACACTTTAGCCATAGAGACAGGAGCAACGGCTGTCGCTGCAAAATGGCTGTGCGGTATTCTGGGTCCGTAGTGACGCAGCACAATGAAAATGCACCAGTTTATCTGCGTGCGCGAAGTCTCCGCGATGCATTGCGAACACGAGCGTGCTGCCCAGCGACACAGTTCTTCGCTTGTCACCGCTTGCCCATTGAAGGTGCCTCCGTGCGCATGTGCGCAGAATTTGAGTGTGTTGTTCAGTGCTTGCCGATTGCCTCTGCTGCTGAGCTAACAGCGATCGCAGATGGATATCGTAACGACAGCGCAGCAATCGCATTTTGGTGGATGAGGGCTCTTGTGTGCAGTTAGGAAATTAGACTTCGAACGCAGGAAGGTGTTGCAATTGTTTAGTGTGCCGTGCTTGTGATGACAAAATGCCATTGCACTGGGTGTGTTTGCGCTGACCGCTGACCGTGTTTGCTGCACTATATCACTGACAGAGCAGCCATCTCAAATGACAGCTGCGATACGTAGTCGTTGGAAAACACTACGCACTGCTCAAGATCGTCGTCCACCACGGCGCATCGACGCCTTGCAAGCAGCTACAGTGACGTGCGGATAATTATTTGCTGTGCGCTACGTAGCCACAACGCAGGCAATGAACCGTGTTGTGGGGTCATCACAGCCCAAGAAGACATATGCATAAGGCAGCGAAAGTCGACGCTTTTTTTATATAGTGGTGCTGAGTACATCACCGATGACAGTGCGTTGAGCGTGTTTTATTTCGCCGGTCAAGATTGTTAATGCCTCTCAGTTCCGCACCACGTCGCTGTTGTCGAAAAATAAGTTGGGCGTGGCCCAACCGTGGTGGGCGCGCACAAGAGTTACATGCCTCGCTCGGGGCGTGACCTATGGTTTTGATTGACACGCGAACTCGGGCCAAACTCGTACATCGCGAAACCCCCCTCGAGTTAAACTCGGGAGCATGGCGGCGGCAGCAGCAGCCTGTGTCATCGCATCTAGCGGCGGCAAGCGTCAATATGGCCATCTGGACCCGTTCAGCTACATGACCGACGTAGAGTTTCAGCGTCGTTTTTGCCTTTCCAAAACGTCAGTGCGCTGGCTGTGTGACGAGTTAGGCGGGCGCTCTTGTCTGCGGAGACTGTGTGGCGGGCATATTATGCTTTCCGAGCACAGACTGATGTGACTAGGCTGCGGAGGAAAAGTTCTTGCGATCGCTTCGGCTCTCTCCTGTTTCAAGCGCTGCTCGTCCACCGCGCCCTAGCCCCAGGCCAGGTCCGGCGTCGTCATCAGAGTACTGGGGCACCTATGAGCACCTGGGGTTCAACCCGGGCCAACCAACCTGCGTAGGCGAAGTGGTCACATTATATTGGAAGACTCAGAATGGAAGCCGGGCTGCCTTCCGATGCAACAGGTGCCGAAATCAGTTTTCGCAGTTACACGGTAAAGCTGCACTGCACGGTCAGAGAGGCGAAGGACGTTACTTCGCCAACACGGACCGCCTCGGCCATCCGAACGACCACCTCTCCAGGCGGCAAATGATTTGGCTCACGTACTGCGTGAGCAAAAGCGTAGACATATGGCTGTTGAAGGAGATGACCGGCGACTTGTTTCCTCTATAGGAGCACACCATCGCCGACAGGACGAACTACCCCCGTAAGGTCGCGAGGGACGAGCTGCTGGTGCGACCTCCATTTGGTACCCCGGGTAGATAGTGCAAATTGATGAGTGCCTTCTTCGCGGCGAGAAAAAGTATACAATCGAGGCCGCCTAATGACGGGCGACAACTTTCCGCCAGCCGCCAAAATTACGGTGGTGTTAAAGTTGGGGGCCCATGGGTCTTCGGCATGTTCTGCGCGACCAGAGGGGTGTTGCGACTTTCAAAGTCTACCGACGAAAGGCGGCGACGCTAGGCGCCATTATTGCAGCCAATGTTCAACCGGGGACCATTATTCAAAGTGACGAATTGGCCGCATACAAATGTATCCCAAATTTAGTGGATGCTAACGGGGCTATGCCTCAATCCGCATTGGTAGACAGTCAACCAAAGCGTGCACTTTGTCGACCCCATCACGGGCGTTCACACGCAAAAAAAGAAAGTTATTGTCAAAAAGTGGAGCGCTCCCTCGTCAGCGATGGGTACAGGGTAACTGCACCGATGCTGGAGTCCCACCTGGGATGCATGTGGTGGCAGTCAACATCCACGTGCGCTGCAAATACCCTTTCGTGCGTTTGTTAGAAGCCACGGATCGCTCGGGCTAGCCACTTTGTTAGAAGCCATCGCTCGACGCTTGCCAGTATGGAGGTGTATCGCAAAGTAAAAGAAAATAAAGCGTAGTTTTCTGACCCTCGTATATGTGCTTTCCGGCATTCCTGTGTGCTTACACGGTAAGCGCGCGGCAAACCACTTATGCGCTAGCCGACGCTCACTTCGTCTTGTAGCTGGATGCGCGCGCTACTCGCAGCTTTTCTTTAGCGCGAGCAACGAGCGATCTGTTAAAAGCCCAGTGTGAAAACCAGGCGCACACCAATCTCTGCTCGGAAATGGGAGCGCAAGCACATAGCGAGCCGCACCAATCCAATCTAGAGCAAAGGAGCAACGAGCGATCTGTTGGAAACACAGTGAGAAAAGCAAGCGCACACCAATCGGTGCTCGGAAATGCTAGAGCGAGCACGTATCGAGCCGTGCCAATCGAATCCAGAAAAAAAAGAGGGGGGCGAGCGTCCCCTCGTGGCATAACGCGAAACGTATTTAAATACAAATTAGTCTAATACACATTCCGTGTACATCGTGGAAACATTAAAATGCTTACAACCCACGTTAATGTGACTAATATTATTGTACTAATGAATTTATTTTATAACTTGCTTGTGCCTGTATTGCACTCGGTGGAACGACAAACAAGTGAAAGAAGGCACGACCATGCACCGACCGTATGATCACGTGAGCCCCAGTTTGTCGACCGCCCATATGGCAACGCCCAAGGGATAATAGCCACCCAGAGTGAATCTAGATAAACCAATGAAATTGGAGGTGTGCCGATGGACAAACTTCGTCTTGTTACCATTTGTTCTTTGATCTTGGGGCGTCGCCAGAGCTCGTGAAGATCCCGAGTTTCGCCAAACTCGGGGCATCCTGCATAGCACCCCAGTTCTCATTATGAGGCGTAGCCTGCTAAAGTGTCGGAGTTGCACTCATTGTCCTCAAGGAACCAATCTGATGTGTGTTCGATTTCACCCAGCATCACAGAAGCTTAAACCAACCTTTTGTTGTCATTCTAGAGCGGCACACACCAACTTATACATACCCAGTGACCCCAGTTGGTATCAAAGAGGCATTGAAGTTGGCATTGAAGAACAGCAAATACCAATTGGCACATACCTAGTTATCTAAGTATAGGCGTGAAACTTTCATTAAATAGCAGTGCATACCCAATCTTGGGACTACAGGGAGCCATGTCGGCATGAAAAAGGCTCGTTGAAGAGGGGCACATACGTACACACTGCCACATGCTCCGTTACTCGAGAGTGCCGCGGCGGTTGGCTTTGAACCATTTTCCCTCAGGACAGCAGCCGTATGCTCCAACCATTCGGCTATGGGCTACACAGGGCCCCAGGCTGTCTAGAATACTGTAAGATGCAAACACAGATACAAACATCGATAATTAGCCCCCGGGAAGTCCGTGAAATAGCCAAAAAATGAAGACTGGGTGAAAATTTAACATCTTCAAAACATGAAATTTCCTTACAGAATTCGTCACTATTTTCTGACCGTCTTGGAGGCGAGATATATAGTTAAATTGAATGCCGATTAGTCTCGCGATTTTCACTTTTTCGACTAAAAATCAACGTTGAGTGCTCGAAGCTCGCATGTAAGAAACTGCTCGTGATCAAAGCGTACACGAGTTCAGGAGTGCAAAAACCCCAACGAACGCAAGAAAATTTTCACAATAAAATGTAAAAAGTAAAACAACTAAAGTATAGCGGGGAGGCCCCGCTAGTAGTCAGCCCGAGTTACCACAGCCATAGCAGACTCATTGCGGCTAATGACACCTGCAATCTTCCGGGCCGCTTCGGCAATATCTTTAAGAACGCTTAGCACCCCTTTCTCGAAACATTTCCGTAAACCGCATGCACGGCTCAACCCTGCTAACGAGCGAGATGGCATCGATGCCTGCCTCTCGGAGTGGGATTAAGGGAAGTTGCTTGACGTGGAAAGCGGAAAGCATCGGTTTAGCTTTGACCATTTCTCAAAGCACGGAGCTGCGCTTGAGTCTCAGTCACTAAACTATTCTGGCGCCACTGTGTTTAGGACTACGTACTCGGAAGGAAGACTGCAGTGCCCATGCAGCGAAAGCGTTCGCGCAGGCCTCAGCGTTCTATAGTTTGCAGTTTACTGTGAGGCTTGCCGTAGCCCACTAACCGACACTGTCCGGTACATGCGCTGCCACGGTATTACTGTGTTGCAGAGGCAGATACAGATAGCTTCAGGCGATGCGGCTTCCTAAGTGATAAATTATTCTCTTCGACCACGTTAGATAATTTCAAGGAAGTGTATGCTGTAACGCAGTGCGCCGTCTATAATAGTGCACTTGAAAGAGCACCGTGCCTTCTAGCGTCTTATCTGCAAACAGGTTTTGTGCGTGGTTCGCCTTTACCTGGTCGCCTATACAAGTGCGTTTGTGAAATTTACGATAACGGCGCTATCATCGGTGCAATTTTGGGCGGTAATGAGCACACCTGCATTTGGTGACCTCTGCTAGCCAGAGCTCCTCGCTGATAAACAAATGACGCTCGAATTTGCTAGTTCTTTCGCAGTGTTGCTGTGGCACTTAGACGACCTAGGTCTTGGCACATACGATGCTTATGGAAGCGGGAGCCAGGCCTCGTGATAGCCTTCGTAGTTTAGCAGATAGTCAACTATGCAGAGGTTGTGTTTCGGAATAGTTGGCAACAACGATACACACACTCGACAACCTCCTGAATAAAACGGTACAGTAAAATATATGGTGCATTTTGTTCTCCGGGGATTCACACCAGAAGGGGCGTTGTGCCCCTTCTGGTGGCAGTTGCCAGCCTTGCTTCTCGCTTTCTCTTTCCTGTGTATATGTTTACAAATCTTACACCGTTTCTAGCAGGGTTTTTTTTTTCTCTTCTTGTTTGAGTTTGCTAGAAGTACCAGATTTTACACACACTTTCGCTTTAGAGGCATTTCAGGGGTGATTTAGGGAAATGTTCAAATGTGCATTCAGTAAGGGTGGAGAAGAGTATTACTGAATGTCCTTTTTTCCCCTCCTTAGATGAGTTTTTCGTAACGAGTAGAAGACTTGACCGATATTCTGGAAGAAAGATGTTGTAGGAAATGCAGCAAGTTGTGTACGAAATTACTTATAAAAGCGTTATAGAGGCGTAGTGAACGTGTTTTATCGGTGCCCGGTGAGAACGGAACATGGAACAAATATTTTATTTAGAGGAAACATGAGATATTTTAAGAGTGGCGGTGGGTGAAAGTTAAGCTTCATTAAAATATTTAGGCAGCAAAAATGACTGATTGAAGTGCTTTTAAAACGCTTGTGGGGAGCCCCAAACGTCTGCTTTCTTTTTTAAATATATCAGTTGACCATTGGGATAGATTGCTATTTTTTGAGGAAGCTCCTCCAGGTGACCTCGATGAAGCCTACTTCTCCATGTTGTGGAGAGGGTATTCTATCATTTCTGTGGCAAGTGGCGTGAATGACTTTTAATGACATATTTCTATGACGCGGATGACAGCGTGTGAGTGAATAAAAAGACCTTGTGGCTGCAGAAAAGTTAAATGTTCGGTGGCAGAAGAGGAAGAAAGGCCAACACGAAGAACAAGTTCTGAAAACGCGTTACATGTGTTGTCATGGCGCATCTGACGTCATGATGTTGATAACCAAATGGCGCAGCTGACGCAAGTATTCTTGCTCAACATCGCTAGTACTGGTGCGCGTTGATTCCGCTAGATACAAACCACTCGCCTTGGTGAAACATCTGTTTTGATTATGTCTAGTTTTTATCGGAACTCCGATTGAGTGTAAAGAAACAGATACGCAGACACAAGCATGAAAACATTACACGGTCGGTGCTCAACACTGTACACTCAGCCTGAGTTGCGATAAACACAAGACAGATCACGCCATGCCAACTTGCCTAATCTAGCTGTCCCCCTTGTGAAGCTTCTGTGTTCGCAGGTGCCACCTATCAACGACTGTCGCCTCCGAGATCAGGGCGCGCACATTCTGGTCATTGTTCCCTTTCTTTTTCTTATGTATTGGAGATATGACACATATGACGTTTAGACTAGACGCCACGAACCAGTTCGAACACTATATATACATATATCCTTATGGAGCAAGTATAGGTAGTATTTCTGATAAACATATCACATACAAGAGGCTTAAAGAAGATTTCAGTAACCCCTGGAGACTATAACTTAGTGTCAGGAGTAAAAGCCAGGCTTTGTCGCATCCGCAAAAAAGAGCAGACAGTTAAAAGGAAGAGAAGTGCTATGCATGAATAATTCATGTCCCTTCCGCATTACAACAAAACACTAACATATCACGGAAATACAAAAGAAATACACTCAAAAAGCTGCAAATTACATTACAACTGCAGTTCCTATAATCAAGTTGCCCTCCTTGCTGTGTTACAAGCAGTCGAAATGCACTACTGTGAGAAATAAAGCATAGTGCCAAGTAATATATACGAAATTTCACGCCGACGGAATTTTAGTCATTGCGGATCAGGAAAACACAGCCACACATTGCCACCACCGCTAAGCAACATTTGCTGATTAATAAATTACATTCATAATCATACTCGCCATATTTGTCGACGTCGACGAAACCTGACCTCAAGAAATATTGAAAAAAAAAAGCTACAGGTCCGCTTAGCTTTTGTAGACGGCATTTGTAGACGCGGCCCAGCACGGGCGCAGCAACTGGTACGCGGCCATCTCGATACGCTGGGATGGGGCGATCATTAACGCGGCATTGGTCAAGGGGGTAACGTCCAAAGTGGCCGAACAGGTGGCAATAGTCATGGCAATGAGCGACCCCGAACGTCCTTACGTGTACACAGATTCGCCATCGGCGGCCAGAGCATTCGCCTCGGGCTCGATATCGCGGGAAGCGGCGGCCGTCCTCGGCAACGAGGGAGCCGCGTGTCATCACATCGTCCAATGGTTTCTGGCCCACATGGGGGCCAACGTGCACCCCGACTTTTCCAACTATAATAGTGGGCTGTCAATTGATTTTTTTATATTCTGAGGTTCTTTACGGGCACTCAGTGCACAGTACAGAAACATTTTTGCATTCAGTCCCCCATCGCAAATGCGGACGCGCAAGCCGTCATTGAACCCGCGACCTCGAGCTCCGCATTTTAACGTGACAGCCACTGGGCTACCGTGGCTGGTTATTCTACGTCAGTAATGATGACCTTATCAAACGTGATAACGTGATCTTTGGCAAAAGCTGAGCCATTACCATCGATTGCGGTTACTATATTTCAGCGAGGACATCATTTGGCACAATCTGAGGTGAGGCACCTTGACTTAGAACACGAGATAGCAATAATTAACCTGTCAGCCTCGATGAGCTAGATTTAAGCGAATGGCCTTTTGTTTTCTTTTATAGTAATATTTTTGGCATTCCTATATTTGCATGTAATGTAATTTGTAACGTTTTGAGTGTCCGAGCCAGCTCGGAAAGCCCTGGTTTTCCTCTAGACGTGTAATACAAGGATGTGAACTAAGGAAACGAATTTGCCTAGTCTGCAAGAAAACGCAGCTTTTTCTTCGCGACTCTCTTCTATCAAGAGCATTTTCTGAACAGAATAGTTTGTAGAACAGTCTATGAAGCCGCTCACGTAAATTCACACGGTGCCCGGCTGAGTTCGGTTAGAACGAGTGGATTTAGCATGGCAGACTGACGTGCAGGGGGAGGGGGGCAGCGCCATTACGGCGCCTTGCACACCGCGCAATGGTTAAGTGCAAGCAGGGCCCCAGAGCCTTTGTTTATTCTTTTTTTTTTAACGGTTCCTAAGGGCTTCGCCGCCTCGTTGGCGTCACGAAAGCAAACGCATAGGAGACGTATTGCCTTTCTTTTTTCCCGACCATCGACGTCCCCTTGCATTTCCAGAAAAATTGTTTTACAGAGAAGCTGTTTATCTCAGGCCTCCGTATGCATCCCCCGCATACGTTCCCAGGGGAGGGGGGGGGGGGGGAGGTATCCTGGGTGCCTTACGTCCGCATCACGCCGTGTCATCTATGGCATACATGAACTGGGCGGCGTAGGCGTAACAAAGGAGGCACGTTTATTCCCGCAACTTCGCAGGCAGCAAGCAAGTTACATACTGAGCGCGACGGGTCCGTGCAAGCGGTCTTTTATCGTCAGCACGAGCTGTCGGATCAGCGATAACAAAACAGTGCGCACGCGCATGCAGTACGCAATAAAAACGCGGGAACATGGTTTCGCGCGCACACAGCATCTCCTTCCTCATAAGGAGCACAAAGTTGTAGTGATGCAGAACTATCGATGGTACTATCGATACTATCGACAGCTGAGTCACTATCGAACTATCGATAGTAAAAAAAACTATTGTTTGCACGATCGATAGTAATTTGGGTAGTACTTTCGATAGTATGAAATCAACCACGCGAACTCATTGCAGCATAAACTTGGTTCCCCGTGTGCATGGTATATGATGGGGGTGTGTCATGTACAAAAGACTTATGTGCGCGTGTCTGGTGCGGCGGACGATCAGTAACCATAAAAGAAGAAAAAGAATGGCGGGATTCGGCGCGTGCTCGCCTGACGCGGCACCTCGGCCAACAGCGAATCACGAAGACACACGATTGCTGGAAGAGGGAGCAGAAGAAGAAGAGAAGGAAGGCAGGGTTCGAAAAGAAGGCCGGTGTGCGGAGTGGTCGAGGCAAGGTTGTCGGGCTCTGGGTCCGAACCTCAAGACCTCAAGAGCACCCGTCGGAGAAGTGAGGCTGTCTGACTGTGGGTCCGAGTCTCAAAGACTTCAGGAGCGCCGGGCGGAGAAGCGAAGCTGTCGGGCTGCGGGCCCGAGGTTCATAACTTCAGCGACGATCCGGCCTCTGTTCTACCTCCAGCCTTTGGTGTCCGTGGGTCCTGCAGTGACATGGTGCTGAAGGCAAGCCCTACCTACTTTCCTCCTGTGACTTCTTGGCCGAGCTGCGGACGATCGTCAAGACGCAAGTAGTGTCTCATCGTCTTATACTCACGCGACCGACGCACTGCATCTGACGCCGTCGCAACGCCGCCCCGTACAGCGCTGCACCGACGCTATCAAGTAATTGTGACCGGTCACGAACTTTAATTACTGTTATATATAATTATTTATTGTGAGAGAACATTTAAAAGTGCATGAACTTTTATATTAATCTTAGTACCTTGGTTAGTTAGTTTGTGTGTGACAGTTTGTGTTAATTATTTGTTCATGTCTTGTTAACAATCGGCTTCGTTGTTTCTTTTCCCCACTGCGAATTAGTCTCAGTGGTGGCCACAATAATTCGAACCGTGCAAGTACAAATACATTCCCGGGTAAACAACCCTTCGTTGACCTAGGAAGATCAAATCATCACAAATTGGCGTCCGCGCGACAGGACGAAGCCGGTTGTTCACAGGTGCTTTAGCGACAAGTGAATATGAGTTTGGCAGAATTTATTACGTTGGGTGAGCGCTTGGGGCTGGAGGGCGCGGAGCTGAGAAATTGGGCGGACGAGCAAGTCACCAAAGCTCGGGAGGAAGATGCGAAGGCGCGTGAGGAACGGGCAGCGGAAAGAGAGGCGACCAAACAGCGCCTTGAGCTAGAAGAAAAGAATTTGCAGTTGCGTCAGAGGCTCGCTGACGTGGGAGAAAGCAGTGGGAGTGGGAATGGTGCAAGTCACACGAACCAAGCGGAAGTCTTGGCCCCCATCAACCCACATAATCTGATCCCCATGTTCAATTATTCTCGAGATGACCTCGACGCATATTTAAAGCGCTTTGAACATGTAGCCACGGGACAGGGCTGGCCAAAAGAAAAGTGGGCCACCGCTCTCAGCTTGTGACTCGGTGGGGAAGCACTGAAAGTGTTTGGTCGTTTATCGCCCGAAGACTCCCTGGATTACAACAAAGCAAAACTAGCATTGTTAAAACGATTTAGGTTTACTGCTGAGGGATACCGAGAGAGATTCCGGCAAAGTAAACCACAGGATGGAGAAACCGGCAAGCAGTATGCTACTCGGCTTTTCAGCTACTTCGACCGTTGGGTGGAGATGGCAAACCAGGGGAAGACGTTCAATGCGGTTCGAGACTTGATAGTCGCAGAACAATTCTTGAATAACTGCCATAGTCGCTTGGCGCTTTTTCTTCGTGAGAGAAACTGCAAGACTGTGGATGAGGCCTCGGAAGCGGCCGATCACTATTTGGAGGCACAGAGGCAGCATAATTTGCTGGTGTTCAAGGAGAGGCTAGAACAAAATCCTGGCAAAGAAACGAATGAGAAACCAGGTGTGAAGTCTCAAGTCCGTTGCTTCATATGTGATAAGATTGGACACAGGACATCAGATTGCCGTGTGAAGACAAAACAGCCATATTGTGAATATTGCCGCAGATATGGACACGATGTGCAATCATGCAGACGAAATGAACCAGGTGCCAAAGGCTCATAAGCATGCTGCCTACTACCTCCCGACCAGCAAAAAGATGCACGGGAATGCTTTGAACGTAGTACCAAGCAGCAAGATGAGACATTTTCTAATGCTTTGGGAGTTTGGTCTAGCAAGTCTTTTGACATGCCGGTGTTGAAAGGAGAGCTTTTTGGACAGACCGTTTGGGTTCTGCGAGATACAGGAAGCAATAGTATAGTCGTACGACGAGATATTGTACCGGACGCAGCAATGATAGGCACTAAGTCTATCATACTACTGGCTGATGGTAGCTCTATTAACGTTCCGGAAGCGGAAGTCAACATTTCATCACCGTACTTCTCCGGTGTTACGGTCGCAAAATGCATGGAGAGACCATTGTATGATGTGATCATTGGTAACGTTCCTGGAGCACGCCAACCCATGGAGCCAGATCCCAATTGGAAAGCATCCTCGTTTACTTCTGTAGCAAGTAAATCACGCGAGATGAGCACTACGAAAGAAGACAGTGGTTCTCTGCAGGTTATAGTGGGTGCCAAGATCTCGAAACCATGTTCCCCGGTGGGCGTTAGAGCTTTACAATTGTCAAGAGAAATGTTTCGGACAAAGCAGCAGGAAGACACAACACTTCAAGTTTGTAGAAGCAAAATCGGGAAAAATATTCCGGGAAAAAGGTACAACCGCCCATTCGTTCTACCTGGATGAAGGTGTGTTGTACAGATGCTATCAAATATGCCCAGGAAAAATAATCGATCAAGCAGTGGTACCGAAATGCCTACGCCTCGAAGTCCTTAATATGGCACATGACAACTCCTTGTCTGGGCATCAAGGCATACGGAAAACCACGGAACGGGTCCTTGGATCATTTTATTGGCCCGGCGTCCAAGAGGACGTTAAAATATTTGTGAGATCGTGCGATGTATGTCAAAGAACCTTCCCAAAAGGTACAGTGGGCAAGGCTCCACTGGGACGAATGCCGCTTATAGATACCCCATTCGAACGGGTAGCGATAGATATCATCGGTCCCTTGTCTCCAACATCGAGTAAGGGCAACCGATATATACTCACTCTTGTGGACTTTGCAACTCGCTTCCCGGACGCCATCCCTTTACCTTCTATCGACTCAGCAACTGTAGTCGAAGGGCTGGTTGAGATGTTCTCAAGGATCGGTTTCCCACACGAGATCCTTTGTGACCAGGCATCTTGTATTACATCAGAGTTGATGAAAGAAATAAATGATTTATTCGCCATCAAGCATCTCAGTTCAACGCCTTATCATCCAATGTGTAATGGAATGGTGGAGCGCTTCAACGGAACCCTTAAGATGATGCTGCGGAAACTATGCCAAGAAAAACCAAAAGCCTGGGATCGATATCTTGCTCCTCTTCTTTTTGCGTACCGTGAGGTGCCACAAACCAGCCTCGGTTTTTCGCCATTTGAATTGATATACGGACGACAAGTACGAGGACCCTTGGCTATACTCAAGGATCTCTGGACAAGAGACAGGCTGAAGGAAGATGTTAAGACGACATATGCATACGTTCTCGACCTCAGAAACCGACTAGAAGAGACTTTGAAGTTAGCTCACCAGAACTTGTGCAAAGCTCAGAAGACTCAAAAGGGGTACACGACGGAAACAGTTGTCGTCGACAGCTGAAGATAGGAGATCGTGCACTCATACTCCTCCCAACCAGTGATAACAAACTCATGATGCAATGGAAGGGACCATTTGTAGTCACTGGAAAGAAAAACAACTTTGACTACTGGTTGGACGTAGGCCATACCACTAAATTATTCCACATCAACATGCTGAAGCGGTACGAAGAGCGCCAACCACTAGCTAGGTTCCAAACTTCCTCGTTTATAGTGATTGACGAACCAGAAAATGAAGCCCCTTACCACGCTTTAAAGCTGAAGCAGGTGGGGGTATCAAAGGCATTCCTCAGAAAAGGTTGGAGCTGATTATTTAAGTAGGTCAGGATCAGCTATTGAATCTTGCACTTTGGGAGTTCATGCTTCTGTATGCTTTCTTGTTTCTTTTATTGTTTTTTGTGGTTGAAGTCTGCATGTCGCTCAATCTGTTAGTACATGCACTGTATAAAGTCTCACGAGTCCACGCGCATCGCCACAGTTTTTTTTTTTTTTATTTTCGCTTCATCAAAAAAAAAACTTTTCGAAAAGGGGGACTTTTTGTCATGTACAAAAGACTTATGTGCGCGTGTCTGGTGCGGCGGACGATCAGTAACCATAAAAGAAGAAAAAGAATGGCGGGATTCGGCGCGTGCTCGCTGTTGGCACCTCGGCCAACAGCGAATCACGAAGACACACGATTGCTGGAAGAGGGAGCAGAAGAAGAAGAGAAGGAAGGCAGGGTTCGAAAAGAAGGCCGGTGTGCGGAGTGGTCGAGGCAAGGTTGTCGGGCTCTGGGTCCGAACCTCAAGACCTCAAGAGCAAGCACCCGTCGGAGAAGTGAGGCTGTCTGACTGTGGGTCCGAGTCTCAAAGACTTCAGGAGCGCCGGGCGGAGAAGCGAAGCTGTCGGGCTGCGGGCCCGAGGTTCATAACTTCAGCGACGATCCGGCCTCTGTTCTACCTCCAGCCTTTGGTGTCCGTGGGTCCTGCAGTGACATGGTGCTGAAGGCAAGCCCTACCTACTTTCCTCCTGTGACTTCTTGGCCGAGCTGCGGACGATCGTCAAGACGCAAGTAATGTCTCATCGTCTTATACTCACGCGACCGACGCACTGCATCTGACGCCGTCGCAACGCCGCCCCGTACAGCGCTGCACCGACGCTATCAAGTAATTGTGACCGGTCACGAACTTTAATTACTGTTATATATATAATTATTTATTGTGAGAGAACATTTAAAGGTGCATGAACTTTTATATTAATCTTAGTACCTTGGTTAGTTAGTTTGTGTGTGACAGTTTGTGTTAATTATTTGTTCATGTCTTGTTAACAATCGGCTTCGTTGTTTCTTTTCCCCACTGCGAATTAGTCTCAGTGGTGGCCACAATAATTCGAACCGTGCAAGTACAAATACATTCCCGGGTAAACAACCCTTCGTTGACCTAGGAAGATCAAATCATCACAGGGTGGTAACAATGACCGGACTGTTCGCGAGCTCTGCAGATGTACCCTACGTGCAGTTTCTGGATCAAATGTTAGTGTCACAAATGTCCTTGTTGTGCTGGCAACAGCGACCCGAGGTGCACCGTTAGGCGCGCCTGCTTCTGAGCTGAACACGAGTGGAATTATTACTTCAGCACGTATGCTTGCTGTGTTGCAAGGTCAGTGCTTGAACTGAATCGAAGCTGCATAGACATAAAAGCTAGGAAGGTGCCCGTTGCCCTTGACACAGCAGCTGCGCACTATTATTTTTTCTGCAGCACGCCACTCCAGCTCTCTGAACATGGGTGGTCACGAATGTACTATCGACCAAAAAAGTTTGCGGACCAAGGGATCTGACAAAAGGCTGAATATCTCCGCATCCTGGAAACGCAGCCTGGAAACGCAGCCTGGAAACGCAGCCTGGTATTCCCATTTCCAGCCTCTACTGGTATATGCGAATGACATTGTGAGGTACGGTTTTACTGGCTATTTTTAAAGGTTTCTCAGATATTTAGCGTTTTCTGAGATCCCGTGGTACGTAAACTTTTTGGTCGATAGTACATACGTACATACAAGGACGTACGTACAAGGACCACCGATGGTACTATCGATTCTGATTTCACTATCGTTGGTGACACTATCGATTCCACTATTGCTAGTACTATTAATAATACTATCCATAGTTTATGAATAGTGTAAAGAAGATAACGAACGTCGGCGCAGAGTCTGCTGCATCGGCAGCATCAAGCGCGCTGCAAACACTCGAGCTAGCGGACTGTGCTCGGTGCATCTTACAACCGCCTGTCGCTACTAATCTCAATAATCTCCTTTATAATTGGTGGAGCCGTGCTGGGTAACGTTCCACTCTACCGTCCTGGAACTGAGTTCTCGGACGCTACCCTCTGCAAAGCCAGACGCCGACCAGCAGACTCTTCCATTACTACCCGCCCCTTGCGCCAGCGGGAGCCTCTCATCTTCAGCGGAACAGACGGCAATGACATTGAAGAGTGGCTGTCGTCCTACGAACGGGTGAGCGTTCACAACAAGTGGAATGACTCGGACAAGCTGGCTTACGTATCATTCTATCTCGCGGGCGTGGCCAGTTGTAGTGACCAGACCCGCGGGCATAGCGCACGGCAATGTAGACACAGTCGCCGCTGTGAGGGACGTAGGCACACTGACGGCACAGGTCATGCGCTCTGCTTTTTATTGTACATCGCGCGACCCCTGCTGGTGTTAGTTACCACACTTCCTCCTCCCTTGACACAACCGATTAATAGCATATAAGCAGGTACAGTTCAAGGAGAAAGCCGAGACACCGGACGGCATTCACTAGTGCTCCGACGAAACCGAGGTGTGGAAGGAGGCGGGGAGCAATCAGTGCGTGTTGATGTTATGGTGTCACTGGTCACCAGATGATAGGGCTCGCCGGATGGTAGTAGTGGACCCTCCAAGCTTGCCGCTGCTTTGGATAAACCACCATCAGTGGTACCTCCGGTCCCTGAGGATAAAGACAAATGTGGTTCCAAGCGTGCGGTAGAGGGGACTCGAGCAGTGACGGTTGTGCTGGTCGGGCATCGACCGTGGCCTTACATGGTCGAGATGGCGGTCCATTGTCGCCCATCATTCAATTGTAGCTCCACCTGTGAATTGTGTTGCCTGGTGACTGCAGCGGGAATCCCGCTCGTGCCTGGCCGAAAATTCTTCGTGAACACTCCGTCTCCTAGTTGTGTTGGCACCCTAGGTTTCGCTCTGTTATCCTACTCCATCTTTTGAGCTAGTTGTTTCTGGAGGACTGTTTTAACACGAAAGTGTTTTATGCCGGGGTCCACCAAGACTTCACTGACGTATTTCCGTCACGGAAATACGTCACACGAACATACACGAACATAATACAAAGAAAGAAACCAGAAGAAAAAGTTCCACAAACATGCAAAATTTGGAAATCGAACCCACGACCTCTCGGTCCGCGACGATAGATCGCCGAGCGTTTAACCCATTGCGCCACAAACGCATTTGCAGAGAGCTACACAGACGCGCCTTATATTGTTGCAAAGAACACCGTTTTGCCAAGGTCTCGATTGCTATCTTCGTGACATTTTCTGGTGGAGGTGCTGGGTAAATGATACGATCGCCTGAGACGCAGCGTACTCAATATATCTAACACTCCTCCGTGTACCCGCGCTCTTGCTCGGGGCGGTGCCGCCGCCTACGAGCAGAAAAGAGAAGTACTGCATTATGACACTAACGCGCACCGACAGTGAACGCTTGGGTGGTCTCAGCACTACGACGCCTCGATGCCAGCATTCGAAGGGACGCTGGCATCAAGAAGCACTACCAACGCCACCTAGGTGGCGTTCACCGTACTCAGCACAGCGGAGCGTGGCCTCCGCAATTAGCTCTGAAAATGTTTCTGAAGTTGATCGCGGAGGCTGCAATTACGACGCGCTGTACGTGCTGATTTGACTCGGTGACGATTCAGTTACGTGCTTTGTCTTGCGCGTTGTATTAGTGTGTCAGTTACGTGCTTCGTCTTTCGCGTTGTGCTAGCGTGTGCAGCGTAGTGCAGCTTCCATATGCACGACGGTTGCTCATGGTCATCGACGTTGGTAGTCGTGATGGAGGAGACGTGCCACCAGGCGTCAGCGTGGGTGCATCAACGCCTAAGGGCGCTTTAGCCACAAAACACCAATAGACATTATATATCAATGTGCAATAAACATTACACTACTTCTGTGAAGACACGTTTCACTTTCGTGTTCTATACCGATTCCTATATAAGAGGGATCAACCACATTTTTTTTCTTAGGTCCGGCTGCAGCAGATCCAATGCAGTCCTGAACCTCCGTCCCATCAACAGTTTGGATGAACAAAATCCGTTGACCTCGTGGGGTGTCGACCTATATGATAACAGTATTCATGCAATATGTGCACGAAGGTCCCCTGGTGCAACTTTCTGTAATTTTACTTTCGTAGTTTGAACGGCTCTCTCCGCCGCACAATTAGACGCAGGGTGATAGAGCGGTACTAGCATCCTCTTCATGCCGTTCTTCAAGAATGTCTCGTACGATTCAATGCGGGTCCATTGTCCGATAGCATTATGTCTTGGAGGCCCTGATTCACAAACATGACGCACATGCACGCAATTGTACATTTCGCTGAGGGGGATGAAACGGGAAAAACTTCAGCCCATTTCGAGAATGCATTATTTGCAATAAAAAAAAGGAACTCCGGTAAGGTCCCGCATACTCCATGTGGATCCTTGACCAGGCCCTGTCTGGGAACGGCCACGGTATCATAGGTACTGGTCTCAATGTTCTCTGTTGTTGGCAGGCGAAGCACTCTTTAACCATGGTTACAATGTCGCTGTCTAACGATGGCCACTACACATGACTTCGGGTGATGGCTTTCATTTTTGTGACCCCAGGGTGGCTCGTGTAGCCACTTGAGGAGTTCGCCTAGGCTCGAGGGTACCAAAACGCGGTGTCCATATAGCACACAGTTCTGATGCACACTCATTTCATTGAATGGGGACACGTATAGCCCCCATCTGATGTCAAGTCTTGAACATGGCCAGACCATAAATGCTGTGGCACTCTTGACAACACCGGATCTCTTGCAGTGGCTGCTGCAACCACCTTTGATTAAAGGACACGGGGATAGACACCTTCAAGCACGAATACCTCCACAGACGCCCCTGGAGAGCATTAAGTTGCTGGCAAGGGGAGTCTACTCAACCCATCTGCATGGGCTAGCAGGCCTCCAGGCCTATAGCTCAAACTGTAGCTGTACCCTGCCAGCAGCAACGCCCAGCGAAGACGCCTCAGCGAGCATGTTTTCGGAATAGGCCTTCCAGCACCTAACAGGCCCAACAAAGGTTTGTGATCAGTAGCCACTCCAAATTTCCGTCCTCAGAGATACTGCCTGAAATTTGTGACACCAAACACGAGACCAAGCGCCTCTTTATTCAATTGACTGCACTTCTTCTCAGCGGCCGTGAGGCTTCTTGATGCAAAGATGTGGGCACTGCGTGACAGTGCCCACAGAAACGGTTCTGTTTTGTGTGTGTGTGTGTGTGTGTGTGTGTGTGTGTGCGCGATTTTCTTTTGTTTCTTGTCTTTTTTTTACTTTTACTTATTTTTCTCTCTCTCTTTCCATTCGCATCCCTTTACGCCTCCCCCGGTACAGGGTAGCCAACCGTAGATAACCTCTGGTTAACCTCCCTGTCTTTCCTTTACCCTTTTCTCTCTCTCTTGATGCAAAGGCTATCGGTCGCTCTTCTCCAGTAGTCTATCTCTGTGCCAAGACTGCCCGGAGGCCATAATGGTGAAGCATCAGTGATCAACACCATGTGTTTAGAGGGATCATAATGGCCCAAGACACGGGCAGATGCGAGCAGCTCTTTTTTTTCAATGAAAACATATTACTCAACTGCCGTCCAGCGGCATTTTGTTGCAGTGGTAAGCAAGCCGTTCAATGGCTGCAGCACATCTGACAGTTTGGGGAGAAACTTTCTATAGAAATTTACCATATCCAAATAGCTTTGCAACTCTTTCACATCTCCATGTTTGGGAACATTCCCTACAGCTTCAGTCTTGGCGGGATCTGGATGTATAGCCCGGCCGCACTTATTGTGCGCCCCAAGTACTGGAACTCAGGTAACAAAAACTTGCATTTTGCAAGTTTCAACTTCAAGCCAACCTCTTGCAGGTGCTCTAGCACCTTGCAGATGTTAGCGCAATGTTCGTTGTCATTACCGCCTGTTACCAAGATGTCATTGAAGTAAACTGCGACATGATCAAGACCTCCCTAGAGGTTTTCCATTTCCCATTGAAATATGACTGGGGTGGAAGCAACCCCGAATGCCAGTCTCGTGTATTGAAACAAGCCCTTGGGGGTATTGACAGTGACGAACTCCTATGACTGTTCTTCCGGTTCGATCTGCTGGCAGACGTTCTTTAGGTCTCGCTTTGTGAACCTTACTCCTTCCTGGAGCTTTGTGAACAATTCCTCTATGCGTGGCACGGGACGTTTCCACAAGTTCTATGACATTTACAGTAAACTTGAAATCGCCCCACATGCGCAACTGCCCATCTTGTTTTAGCAGTGGAACGACCTGTGGTGCCCATCTGGTAGTCTTCACTGGTTGGACCACGCCTTGGTAGAGCAGTCCCTGCAACGACTCCTCAAACTTGTCTTTCAAAGCAAAGGGCATCCGCCGGGGCTTAAAGAATCTGGGTTTGGCGTCTGGCGGCATCAAGATGGGAGCCTTAACCCCACGGGACGTGCCTAAACCATCTGCAAACACCTCTTGAAAACAGTCTACGGCTTATTCTGCAGACGACACGGACACAAAAGATTCCGGATTGCTGATTCCAGACTCGAATTCTTTCATTCAGCTTCTATCAAACAATGCTGGGCACTGCCACTTTAATACAGAGGTAGCCGTCTCTCCTCCTCCCCAAGCGTTAAAGCGGCCACAAACTTCCCAGCGACTGGTCGCGTGTTTCCGCAAAACCTTTTCAGCTGTACGTCGGATCGTTCCAAGGCGGCCGAAGGGAACAGTTGAGTGAACTTTGTTTCACTTATGTTTGCGACACGGGCGCCCGTATCAAGTTTCATCTCTAGTGGCAAGCCTTTATACCCTTACGAAAATGGTTGTTGAATTCTGGTAGCAATTTCATTGGCGTCTTGTTGCTCAATCAATAAAAGTTTCATGGAAGTATCATGGACCTATCATTGTAGATTTGTTGATCATTATTGAAAAGTGGCCACCGTGTAACCATTGTAATTTCATTTACCAGTTATTGTGTAGATTTCATAAGGAATTGCAATGGAATAAACATTGTATTTTACTTAAATGTAAAGTCGAATGCAACATAAAAATTATGGATTTTAAAGAGGACAACAATGGTAAATAAATGAATTTTGACATTTCTTATTGAGGCACTTGCGTGCATTGGACACCTTCAAGCTACATTTTGCAGTCTTTCATTTCCTGTATTGTTATGGAAAATGAACATTCAGTTTGATAATAAAAAAAGCATATGAATACTTTTTTATCAAGGTGTTCATCAATTTATTTCTTCTTCATTTCACTGGCCAGCATTAAGAACAGCCAACTTGTTTTCTGATACACTGGTCGATGGGAACTTGGTGCATGTGTACTCTGGAAAGAAATACAACATACGATTAGTCAAGCGTATACAGTTTCTCAAAATTAAATTGTTCATGACAGGTACTGATTTTAAAGACTATGACAGTCAACTCCTTGCTTTGTTTGTATTTACCTGCTGGTTGGACTGTACTGAAATTCTGGATGAGATATGACGGTAGGCATATCTTATTACATTCACCCGCAAAATGACATTCAAATTAGAAACACTGAAAATGATTATGTGCACACAAAATGGAAATTCCGTAGTTTTACGTGCAAATGTAAGCTGATTGTTGCACAGTAAGGGGGGGCAGGTTCTGGATTAATTTTGACGCCCTGCGGTTCTTTAACGTGCACCCAAATGCACGATACATGAGCGCTTTTACATTCCACCTTTATCGGAATGCGACCGCCGCGGCCAGAATCGAAACCAGGACCTCGAGCTCAGCAGCGCAACGTCGCAACCACTGGGCTACTGCGACCGGGCAGCGACTTCAGAATTGCTAGTAGGTACAGCGAGACTTCCGCCTAACACGTGTTGTCATGGCAATCGTGGAGCTCCTGGGTGCCTAGGGACATAATTGCTTAGGGACTTTTGAGGCACTGGTCTCCGCTGAGCGTGGCTCTCTCATCTCCGTGACCGGGCGCAGCGACCTTGCCGAGTGCAGCTCCTACGTGCGTAGGGGGCGAATCGTTTAGGGCGCGTTGAATGTCTGGCACTCCCTGGCCCACGCCGGCCGCGCTTTATTATTGTAGCGTTTGTTGTAGTGGTGGAAATCCTTGGAGTAATGGTGGTGTGGCATGACGGCTTTTGATCTCGGTGAACTGGGGTGGTGTAAACAAGCGGATACTGCTCGCATTTGTACCCCGGTGCCGCAGCGGAAGTCGCGGTGCCGGGCGCTGACGCGAAGCGGCGGTCGTTGGGGTGTCCTTGCAGTAGTGGTGGTGTGGCATGACAGCTTTGGTCTCGGTGAACTGTGGTGGTGTAAACAAGCGGATTTACAGGGTGCGAGAAAGAAGCGATGATATTCCTAAATAAACGCATCACTGTTTTGGTGATCCATATATAATCTCACTATCAGGGAGCGAGCAGTCTACCTGACTGAACCAGTATTCTTTATTTGGGGTGTTGGTACGCTGCGCTCCGCAACACGCCAACGACCGCTGCTTCTCGTCGGCGCCCTACACTGCGGCTTCCGCCGCAGCACCGGGGTACAAACGCGAACAGTATCTGCTTGTTTACACCACCACAGTTCACCGAGATCAAAAGCCGTCATGCCACACCACCACTACTGCAAGGATTTCCGCCACTAGAACAAACGCTACAATAATAAAGCGCGGCCGGCGTGTGCCAGACGCCGCCTAACATTCAACGCGCCCTAAACGATTCGCTCGCACGTAGCAGCTGCGCTCGGCAAGGTCGCTGCGCCCGGTCCCGGAGGCGACTTTCCAATTGCTAGTAGGTACAGCGGGGGTGTGGCACTGCGGGTCACGTGACTTCCGCTTAACACGTGTTGTCATGGCAATCGTGGAGCTCCTGGGCGCTGAGGGACATAATCGCTTAAGTACTTTTGAGGCACTGGTCTGCAAGGCC
This sequence comes from Dermacentor silvarum, assembly GCF_013339745.2. Taxonomy (NCBI): domain Eukaryota; kingdom Metazoa; phylum Arthropoda; class Arachnida; order Ixodida; family Ixodidae; genus Dermacentor; species Dermacentor silvarum. Next base: position 55,326,520 of record NC_051159.1, on the reverse strand, counting down.
GCGCGGCGGCTGCTAGTTACAGAGCGTGGCTCTCGTATTATCAGGTAAGCCTAAGCAGCTTAGCTGATAATACGTTCCCTTATGAATATTGCGGCCCCATGAATGTTTTTGAGCTCAGTTGTGAGTTAACGTTAGAGACAGTGGCGTAGCGCTCCCGTTCATCGACAAGGGGTTCACAAAAGCGAAATGTAAAGCGATTGACAAATGGTGCTCTGGATGATCTTGTTCAAGAACTCGCCAATGGTGTGAGGATGTCTCGGAAGTTGGTTGTTGAAAACCTGCAATGATGCACTTGTTGAAGAAGTGTGAAGAGTTCCGGACATGGATACCTTCATTGACAACGAGCATCACTAGGAATACAGTTAGCCCCATACTCCGTCATTAGTGGCGTCGATTCAAACAGTTTTCAAACTTCTTAACCTCGCTGGAACATGTTCTATATGCCAAGGTACTGAGTTACGATCACATGTAATGCTTGGCCAATTTGTGGAGGACCATTATCTGGTCGGCAATGCTGACATAGTCCTGAATCATCAATATCAGCCTGTCAGCGCAGCACGCCTAATTTATGAAAATAGATCACCTCTTCTGAATCTAGTTTAGTTCTTTATGGGTGGCGTAGTTTTAAGGACAAGTTCAACTAAAACAAAGTTCTGATATAGCGAACACAATGGAGGTGTTCGTTCGAATGGAGGCACGTGATTGTGCCACGATTATTTTTAACGTCTATATCCATCTCACTGACAGTTGTACACAGAGAGTGCGAAGTAGGAAATGACAGAATGATCGTTCTGTAACCATTTTGCCCAAAAACGCCATCTCAGATTCTATTGCGGAGGCTGTGCTTGCGCATCCAAAGTTCTTGAGAAAACAATCAAGAACAGCAGCACAATGCTCTCTGTACTATTCAACAATGGCATAGCTTAATATATTCAGTTTTTGATTCTACGTCTCAATGGTGCGCTATAGGAAAGTAAGATATATTACGTCGGCACACAGCGAATAATAAGGTTATCTAACCAGCACCAACACTGTATTAATGCTAGCCACACTCTCTTGGGGCATTTTCTTTCTTTGTGCGCCTTCCATTAAATAACGCAATCGATAGAAGATCAACCATCCAGCACAGTTTCAATTTATCAACTTGTGAACGCAAAGAATTTTCTTGCATTGTATGCACGATAGAGAACAGGGAATGCATATTCTTTGCGTTGTACCACAGACAATCGCTCTGACTGATTACCTTCGGGAATCCCAGCAATGCCTGTGCTGCCGGTGCAGCTGTGATATGCGAGGCCATGGTCCTAAAATCTTGTCTAACATGAAATGTGTTCCGCCTAGCTGGTTTCAATAGTGCAGAAGGAACGCACTTTCAGTTCCGAAGCACGAGCAGTAGCGCAAAAGCTGTGCTACAGTTTCTTTACTACGACAGGGCTGACATTCAGCGCTACCGCTCATTAGGATCAAGAATGAGCATGCGTTATTGAATGCTGCACCCAGGTCCAAGCGACACATTACTGTTTCTTCACTACTGAGAAGACCAGGTAGCAGGTGATGTTGCATAGAAGGGCAGTGTGATTGTAAGCGATGGTGAGCAAATTTAGGCATGTGTAATACCTGTAACGTCACATCATCCCTCAACGCTCAGTTTTCCCTACGGCGCTGAAATGAACTCAACATTGGACTTCCTCTCATTTTTTCTTTTCTTGCTCTTTCCCCAGTGCAGGGTAGAAAATCGAGCTGTTTCCTGGTTAACAACTGTGCCTTTATTTCATGCTTCTCTTTCTCTCTGCATTAAAATGCATAAGAAATGCAGACCCAGCATATCCATGTCAATAGAATCTGCAGCGAAGTAGTGGACAACTAATGGCGGTGCGTACAATGCAGCTGGCAACCCAACGCAGTGTTTACTTTTATCAGCCAGAAAGGTCATAGTATTATTATCATGCAATTTTGTTGTTTATGCGCTGCACAGCTTACAAGCCACGCTGAAATGAAAACAACAAATGAAGCTGAATGCACAGTGTGCAAAGCCTGCGCAGCGATATCATGAGAAAGCGTTCAATATATCCCGCTTATCGCTGGAAGAATGGGGATGGTCGGTGGTATGCACACAGAAGTAAGATGCATACCTTCCTACATTTAACTACACTGTATTTCTTTTGTCACAGTGGCTGATACCCATTCTGGGGAATTGCCGAAGACCGGGCCCACGTCTACAATGTCGCATGCCTAATTAATGTATAAATGAAGGTCGAGTAAATCGATTAATCCATTTATTATAACGCGCCATTTTAATAGCAGGCCGGCGTGCTTTATATATCTATAGGCGGATATGAGTTGTTAAGGTTTTATGTAAACTTTTTTGGCCTAGTGTAAAGGTTATATAAGCCCGTTCCCAGGTACTTGCATTCGGGGCACACATAACCTTCACAGAAGAATCCACAAACATACCTGCCGAGATACTGCCCGACCCAGCAGACAGACGCCACACCAAAGCAGAGGAAGTAGGCGAATAAAACTTCGCTTTCAAAATCCGCTCCATGTTGCGTATAAGTTAGTGCACATTTGAAGCCGAGATATTTCATAAACAGCTGCAGCAGAAAAAAGTTCCACTGTAGTTCTAATACAGTTGGATTACTGTAGGTTGCAAATATCACTATCAACAGGGACATCGCATATTGCTTCTGTACACATGTACAACCACCGCTACCCTCCCCCTCGCGTCTATGTTTCGTTCTACTTTCGTCCCCAACAGCACAAATCAGCCAAATTTACGAGTCAGATATGTGTGCCCCAGGACGGGCCACGCCCGAAGGCCTTCAACCCGGGACCAGTCGATCAGCGTCGCAGCCCACTTCCGAGTGGCATGCCACTAAAGAACACCCAGAGGGCGAGAAAAAACAACAACAAAATTTATTGCAGCAAAAGCTGCAGGCGTGTGTGCCAGTTAAAGCTCGTCACTACGTTTAAATGTACCGTATGTTTAGAAGTATAAGCCGCACCCTTGTATAAGATTCACGAGCCATCTTTACGAAAAAGTTTATTTAAACGGCGCACTTTCTATAAGGCACACGATACCAAGGTACACACTTTGAAACGAGGTCCTAGCGGGTTCGCATGCACCTATATTTGTCGCGAAATGCCGTACTTACACGATTCTGACGCTCTCAACACCTAATCTCCGCTGCTTAACCGAGCTTTAGGGAACTCAAGATAAAGGTCCCATACCATTTTCTCTGCGAAAAAATAAAATTGTTTTGTTCACGCACTCCTGGCGGACAAGCAGCACTCGCAGTTGACGAGCTGCCTGCTATTCCAGTGGCCATAGCTCCATGGAAAGACATCCATATCGTCAGCAGCACGCCAATACTACACAACACCAAGAACGATGAGCAGAATACGCGCTATGACTTGAAGAACACGTACGCTGCACGCATGCTAACGCTGAACACGTGTGCGCCAACACCGCAACCACCAAATATGGTAGTGACATTGCCTCTCCTGCGCTCAGTGTTGGTCGCGCGCAATCCTGTGCAATTACCACCAACAACGACAAAATTGGGCTTGTAACTCCCACCTATCGTATCTGCGATTGAAGAACGACACCTGTACACTGAAGTCACCGAGCTACTCACCCACACAGGCGCTTAAGCTGCTCTACGATACTTTTGCCGCTCCCAGTACACCAGCTCGACGCAGTTGGCCCCAAACGAGCCTGCCGGGCCACCAAAAGCACAGCCATCGGTGTCATTCATCACTCGTTGCCAGGCCATGAGGCCATTACTGGCAATGAATGGACCGAAATGAATCCAATCCGAATCTCAATCCCAGCGGTCACACCTTCTTCCTCCTCATCTATGCGGGATTCATGCAACCAGTACCACCCACATCGCACACTGCGAAACGCCAAGATTGAAAAAAAAAACGAAAAAAAAACGTGTATTTTGCGTCAAACTTCCGTTAGAACCAAACACACTGCCAGTCGGCATATCAAGAGCTGTTCACCTACGCCTATGTCGGCTGAGATCCACATTCGTCCTACAACCAGATGTCCTAGAACGCTGGAGCAACTACCGCCCCAAGCGCCCACGGAGGTCTGATGTAGTGGACGGTGCTCCAGATGTTGACGTTTATCAACCGCCAGTGGTCGCTTTAACGCGCAAATGCCTAGAATGCCAAATACTGGTACGGGCAAGCGCCTCTCTCCTGTTCCGGAATTGTGCGCTCATGTGGTTGCACGGATGTGCACTTGATATCAGTGGACCCCCCACCTCCAAACTACGACGCCTAGATAAGCCCTGCCACCTCTAGCGACCAGATCAAAGAAATTTTAAACTCGGTGATTGCGCATACTGCCGAGAGCCCGCTCTGACCGTACCGTATATCGCCTCCCCCTTTTTGTTTTCCGCAATTGGTCAAGAGCCAACTGTTCTATGAACATTTATTTAATCAATAAATTAAGCCAAGTAAACGTTGTCTTTGTCATTTTCAAGTGAGTTCTCATCTTGGTCTTTGGTGCAGCCATACGGCATCTTATATTACCATTACAGTAAATTTCATATAAAGAACACACGGTTGCATAAGCCGCACTGCCGGCCATTTTAGAAAAGGTAACCCTTCTTATATATCTGAAAAAACGGTAGTAGCGTTGTCAAAAGCGTTCGCCTGCCTTGAGCACCATGCCTCTGCTTTGAGTAAACTGCTTTCTTGAAACACTAGCTGACACCACTGCTGGTCTCGCAACTTTTGGCCATCTTTAATTCAGTACGCCTTCCCTGAAAATATAAGTTAATCCTCATTATCTTGCGGGCATGTATAGAAATGCAGCGAAACGGGAATGGACGCATGGTAAATGTGAGAAGGGGCTCTCTGGCATTCATGTCGTCCACACCCTACACCGGCTAAAAAAAAATAAAAATAAAACAAAACAGGTGATGGCGTCTAACATATAGTGAGGGAGGCATTGAAGTGGCCTCTTCCTGTACCACTGATGTATGACAGGATTAATGGTCAGGATGACCCAAAATAAAGAACTGTTTCCGTCTTTAGAAAGGCTGGCGGTTGTCAAAAAATATTCAAGCTTCCACGCCTTCAGCATCCGATACCTCATGTCACTTGCCAGACATCCCCTTTTTGGTGAACATTTATTTTTCATAAATAAATTTGAACTTTTCAAGTAGTGGCGTGTTTACTAAGCCTTGTAGAGAAAGATCCTCTATATTACAAATATCATGAACCTACTTATCTACTTCAATGCCTAAACGTATATATCTAATAAATGGTTGCGAACAAGCGTGGCTGACAAACATGAATAGAGTCCGCGCGAACCATGCGCTTTCCAAGTCTTGCGAACCATGCGAACCATGCGCTCCCAAGTCTTGCGAAATGTGTTTTACCGGTGTCTTGCTTACGAAATAAAAGGATGTGACCCTATATGACACTAAATGTGTTGGCCAACAAGCGATTATTTTTGTGCATGCTTGCAGCCTAGTTGCACTCGTATAAAGCATATTGTAAACGGGTTGCCGGACACGACGTTTATTCTGGATATAATGCTTTGCCATGTCTGATATTTAGTTTCGCTAATTCATGGTTCACAGTGCCTGTAACCAACCTTATCGATATTCAGTTTGACTCAATTTCTAGTGCTGCAGTTTAAAATCGTAACACAAGGGCTAATCCTAACGTTTTTAGTCATTGGTACGGAAATCTAACGCATCGCTGCTATTGACATTGCCAATGAAAAAGCTGCCACATATTCATAGTCTTACTAATTGTGTTTGAAGTCTGTCAACAAAATAGTGATGTGAGGTGTCTGGTGCTGTAACTCAACTCACGACTGCTACACACCGGCAGTTGTACCGACAGTTTGTATTTATGTCGGGAACAATAGCTCTCGCGTTAATGTTATTGTAATGGCACATTTAGGCCTCATTTACAAACTGTTTCTACCTAGTCTGTCTTATTGTGTATTAGTCTATCTTGTCATCTACTGCGCGATATGTCTCTAATTGCAAATCTTGTATTCCTCACTGTAAAATTTACCTGCTTATTTTTAATACAGAAACGTTCTGTGCATTTACAGTGCGTATATTAAAACGATAAATTTATTTATACTATGTCAAATATTTGGTGTGCTTCATATTGTAAATCTGTTCTCTTATAGTAAGTTACCAACATCCACTGTCATTAGATGTTTTTACAGCATAAGCTGCTGTGGGCTCATTGCAATAGCCGTTTCTGTTGGCGATATTGTCCACCGCCTACCGCCAGCGCCGCCGGTGTCCGTCGCAGATATCGCCAGGAATGTGAAAAAAATAATGCCCAGATCCTGCCGGGACCGAACTCGGTCCCGCTGCACGGGAGTAAACTACTCTACCACTGAGCCAGGCCAGCGCTGCTTTAGTAACAAGCCCTATACATGCGTCTTAGCATACGAGCACAGACGCGATGTGAGATACGCGCCGCGTAGCGTCGATACGTGCACGCCTTTCGTTACAGTAGCATATTATTACACCAGGCGGCACGCCATGCCGCAGTTGCGTAGGTAGCGGTACAAGGTATGGATAGAGAAGGTTTGAGGAAGAAATAAACCGTTGGACCTTCCACTCTGTGAAGATGGATGACAAGCGAAGCTTGTCCCTTTGTGTACCTAACCATCTCCTTTGCCATCAACATTATGTTTACTGGAGTGTGCACTTGTGATTAACGAGATGTACATTGTGTGGATACTGGTGACATCAATGAAGACAAGTTGGTAGTGAAACATATGTTTATTTATCATTGGAAGCTTCACCGGTCAATTTTGTGAAAGTGAGCAGAGTAGCCTTGTGATCGCTGCGGTATACTGCAAGGGGTTCGGTCATCTTGATGTCACACATGTCGTTTGCAAATGTCAAATCTACACCCGTTTGTCTTATAGTAGTGGTTACGTTCACAATAAATGGCTAATACCCCCTTAAGCAATGGCTCATACCCCCGTAAACGCGGCTTTCCCATTACGGCGACAGAAGACAGACAGACAGACAGACAAGAAACTTTATTTTGTCCTAAGGGACTATGTCGTAGTCGCGGGCCGCACCTGCACCGGGGGCGGAAGACCGTGATCTTCGGCCCTTTCGCAGGCCCTTTGGACAGCCCGAAGCTGGATTGAAAGGTCGTCGCTCTTGACGGCTTCTTCCCAGTCTTCTTGCCTGTTAAAAGGCGAGTGGTGCAATGCTGAACATTGCCACAGCATGTGATTAAAGGTGGACCTTTCCTCGCCGCAGTCGGGGCAGCGGGGATCCACACCCGGAGTGTAGTGGCTCAGCCTAGATCGAGACGGAAATGAGCCCGTCTGCAGCATTCTCAACACCGAGGCCTGGGGTCTGCCGAGCTTCGGGTGAGGAGCCGGGAACTGCCTGCGTCCCAGCTGGTAGTGAGCCGTGATGTCGTGAAAAGTAAGCAGCGGGTCCGTGGTCCGGTCGATCCCCTGCGAAGCCGGGCCCCTCAGACCGGCGCGGTTGACGAGACCTCGCGCCTGGTCGTGGGCCAGCTCATTGGGGTTGATAGAGCCGGGAGAGACGTTCCGGCCCATGTGAGCCGGGAACCAAGTGATGACGTGACGGACCGTGCCTGGCTGGCGGGTCCTAAGCACCGCCGCAGCCTCGGCCGAGACCGAGCCGGCGAGAAAGGCCATCGCCGCCGACCTGGAGTCTGTGAAGATCTGGGTGCGCCCGGGATCGCACAGAGCCAGCGCCACTGCGACTTGCTCTGCGACGGACGCCGTTGAGTGTTGGATGGACGCTGCGTTCAGGAGTTTGCCCTGGGGGTCAACCACCGTGGCCGCGTACGAGTTTGATCTGGGATACTGCGCCGCGTCGACAAAGGACGCGAGCTCTGGGTTCTGCAGGGCAGTCTTGATGAGTGCTCGGGCCCTGGCTGCGCACCTGGCCTCGTTGTGTTGTGGGTGGACGTTCCTCGGGAATGTGGAGACTCTAAAGGCGTCCCTTTCTTCCTGTTGGAGGGGGACGGCGCACGACTCCGCGGCCATGGCGGTGAGGCCCGCCATCTCGAGTATTCGGCGGCCGGACTTGCTGGCAGACAGGCGAACGATCTGTGCCGTTTTCTGTGCTTCTACGATTTCGCTCAGGGTGTTGTGGACCCCGAGCTGCATCAACTTATCCGTGCTGGTCGTCACAGGTATACCGAGCACTCGTTTAATGCTCTTCCTGATGAGTGCGTCAATCTTGTTTTCCTCAGACCGCGACCAGTTTAGTGCGGAAGCCACGCAGTTGATATGGCTCATGAGGAAGGCGTGGTAGATCCTTAGGAGGTTGGCTTCGCTGATGCCACCCCTCCGGCTCGTCACTCGTGAGACGAGTCTGAGCATGTTTTCCGTCTTCGCCCTCAGGCGCGCGATTGTTTGCATGTTGCTGCCCTTTGCGTTGATGACCAGTCCGAGCACCCTGAGATAATCAACCCTCGGGATGTGCTGACCCGTCTTCGTTCTGAGATCGATCGGTACTTGATCCAGCGGCATGTCGAACTTGCGGCCCTTTCTGTCGGGCCGGTACAGCAGGAGCTCCGACTTGGTCGGCGATAGGACCAGTCCCGTGCCCTCGAGGAATTTTTCCGTGACGTCCAGGGCCTCTTGCAGAGCCTGCTCCACCGCTGCGTCCGACCCGCCCCCGCACCAGATGGTGATGTCGTCCGCGTAGAGAGCATGATTGAGATTGACGTCCCCGATTCGGTTGAGTCGGACCGATAGGTCTCTCATGGCGATGTTGAAGAGTAGTGGGGATAGCACCGCACCCTGAGGTGTGCCGCGGGCTCCCAGCGCGTATCCGTCCGACTTGATCTCGCCCAACTTGATCGTGGCCTTACGATCCCTGAGGAAAGAGCTGACGTACGCGTGAAAGCGTTCGCCGAGGTTCAAACTCGACACAGAGTCGAGGACGTGCTTGTGTTTGACGGTGTCGAAAGCCTTCGCGATGTCCAGCGCCAAGATGCCTCGGACGTCTCTCGTGACTACGTCTACTATCTGCCTCTTGATCAGTAGCATGACCTCTTGAGTGGACAACGAGGGTCTGAAACCGACCATGTTCGGCGGGAGGAGCTGACGTTCCTCGACATACCTCGATATTCTGTTGTGGATGACATGCTCCGCCACCTTGCCCACGCAGGACGTGAGCGAAATGGGTCGCAGACTGTCTATGGCCGGTGTCTTGCCTGGCTTCGGAATTAGGATCACTGTGGCTTCCTTCCAGGCATCCGGTACGGTGCCGGCCGCCCAGGCCTCGTTGATTTCATTGGTGAGCAGTTCGATCGAGTCGTCGTCCAGATTTCGGAGGAGTCTGTTCGAAATTCCATCCGGCCCGGGAGCCGATCTTCCGTTGAGGCCTTGAAGGACCTCTCTGACTTCCGAGACAGAGAAGGGGGCGTCGAGGTCCTCGTCTGCTTTGCCACCGTAGGCCGGGTAATCTTCCGGCCCGGACTGCCCGATGGGGAGGTAGCGACGCGCGACTTCGTCCATCACTTCGTTCGTAGATGCGCCTTCGCTACTGAGCTTGTGAACCAGCCTGTCGATGGCCAGAGTGTGGTTTCTCTTGGACTGTGTGTCGTCCAGTAACTGCTTGAGGAGGTTCCACTTGCCTCCCGCGCGCATCTGTCCGTCGACCGACGCGCAGATTTCGTTCCATTGCTGCTGGCCGAGCTCCTTGCAGTGCGATTCGATCTCGCGGTTGAGGGCCGCGATCCTCTTCCGGAGGTTTCGATTCAGCTTCTGCGTCTTCCATCTGGCCGTGAGGGAATTCTTGGCTTCGACCATGTGCGCCAATCGAGCGTCCATGCGGTCGAGCTTTAGGTCCGTTTCGACGGTCTTGGTGACTGCAGCCACGTCCTTCTTGAGCTTCGCTACGAGGTCCGCGAAGGTCTCGTATTCTTCGTTGTCGTCCTTCCTTCTCTTGCGGAAGGCGTCCCAGTCCACTATTTTGAAGGCCCTCTGCGGGGCCGCGCAGACCGGTAGGGAGATTTAGAAGTGAAAATGTACGCTGGAATGATATGAGCGGCAAAGGAGCCAGCTGTGGAAGAAGACGACGAACGTGGGAGCAATGTCACGAGCGCGTTCGGGCGGCTCCAAGGAACGGCACCAACGTGCCTGCTGTGTAAAAAGACGAAGACGCTCGAGCCATTGCTGATGATGATAGTTTCTCCGTTAGATCGCCGGCGGAGGCTGTCGTACACAAGGTTAGCTTGAAAAGAAAGGAGATGTATACAAGGATGCTAGAATGAAAAACGTGTATAGTATACCTGAATAAAAAAAGCAGGCTAGGTGATTCTGTGACACCCCCCGCATCACAGGGGATGCCAATAAATCATCGTCATCATTAGCGAAAGAGGAGTCCCTCTGCAGTACACGGCTCATTGGTAACTCGTTTCGATTGTGGCAATACGTTGTCTCCCTATGTGGATTCAACGCTGCACGCATTACTGTCTCAGAATAGTAGCTTGCTGGGCTAGTTGGTTCATTGCAACTCGTGTAACAGCGCGAAAAATAACAAGAAAGGGACGACAATAGAGACAGAGTGAAAAGAGCGCTCTTTTCACTCTGTCTCTATTGTCGTCCCTTGCTTGTTATTTTTCGCGCAGTTACACGAGTTGCATTACTGTCGGCAGTCATCGTGAGATGGGTTCTGCCGAATGGATTTTTTTTTCAGAAGTCCTTCCTAATTTGGATGTAAATGAGCTCATATTACTCCACTGAAATAGTTGGAAAACATGGGTGATTCGGTGGAAGTTCATGTTTGACAAGCAGCGGCGATAAAAATACGAGGACGAAGAAAATAGGATCACCACTCCACACAGCCTCGTAATTTTTTCTGCCCGTTTAAGGCGTCATTCCAAGCCCGAAAATATAGTGACTTGAACGAGAATTAGAACTTGGTATCGTGAACATAGAAGCCCGTTACTACACGGTAAACACAAATGAGCCTGAATAGGTGTTTTTGTGGTTGAATAACTTTTATAACTCCATCGCCCAATATATTTACTCCATCCCCAAGAAGCATGAAGGATAAAACCATGATTTTACCTCCTTTCCGACATCATGGAGTAAAAAAATTTAAAAAAAACAGAATGACCTGATATCGCATCATTTACAAAATGGAGTTTATCAGTGTGAAAATCTCGTGCCGTGAAATGAGGTGAAAATGTATTTCCTCCGTTCACTGTAAATACATCCTGCGTACGTACGAGATACGACGCGCAATCTTTTTAAACTCCTCGGCGCCAAATTTTATTTCATCAACGGGAACGTATTCAATATAAAAACGTGAATTCATGCTCAACACTCATAGATGTACTAAAATCGGTCGTAAACGGAAGTTTTCTTTCCCTCACACGAAATCACATCTGTAAATAGAGTAAAATCGTGGCTTGTACGTTCGGCAGTCGCATAAGCTAGGCACAGTCGGGTCCTTTACTGCTCTGCAATTGTTTATTCTTTCGTGCACTTCAACTCATGGATACTACTTTGGACAATCAGCGGCTGTTTCTACAAGCCGTTGGCGTCAGCATGGCAGCAACGACATCTCAGCACGCCGCACACGACGGAGATTCCGACCGCCTCGTCGATAACGGCATGAAGACAAGAATTTGGGCATAACATCCATCGACACCTCCTCTAGGCCGGGCAGCACGCCCGACGAGCCTCTTCAAGCGGAGCCAACCTCGCATCAGTCACCTCAGATGAAATGTGGTGAACGTGGTGAAACGATTTTTCGTGCGCAATTAACATGTCTAGTGGTACCTGCACTCGGAGTTGTGGCGTTTACTTGTGCTCTAATGGACGCCTCGGTCCCAGCGTGCAAGAATAATATTGTTCGAGAATGGCAGGCGAGGCTGTGTGAACCAGGTGAGCCTAAACGTTTCAGGCCATCGCGTTACATGTTATACGTAGCGGAGGAGGTTTACCAAATCGCTTCAAGTTGAGAAAGTGGGACGATTTTATGACGAAAAAATAGCGCTTCTGGGCTTGGGTGTGTGTGCGGGAGGAAAGACTGCGTGCGCACATTGCTTGAGCGTGTGTGTGCACGTGTGTGAGCGCGTGCGTTTTTACTATGTCTGTGTACGTCGCTGCTCTTTCGTGGAAGCTTATGCATGAAAGCTTCCATGCTTGTCCGTGCGCATATAGTTTTGTTGCAGCACTGCTTGCATACACTTGCCTGTGGGGTTTTGACATCGGTCAGCGCGCAGGTAGGCACAGACGCGCCACTAATGGGTCTTCTTCAGGCGATTCGTAGCACGGGGATTGCTAGCAAATTGAGGAGGCGAGAACAATCATCTACTCTCATCACTCCGACACGCGTTTGACAGGTTTTGTGGACACTGAACCCACCGAAATGCACCGTGTCCATTGTCGCTAGCATGTCTGCGCGTTCTCCCTTTCCCGGCGAGGAGGATACCATTCGGCCACCCTTAAAATGGTGTGGACAATGGGCGTGATGCACTGTTTGAACGTCGGTTAGGCAGTCAAATTTTCTGCACGTGTCTTTTGGGCGAGTTCACTTGCCGACTTCTGTTGTGAGTGATTTAGGAAGACTCCAGATCCATCCAATTTTGAAATGCAGGATGATCTACGGACTTCACACAATGCCACATATTGAGGTCGGCTGTAGGTCGGTAGGTGGGCTGTCATGTTAAGCTGTCTTTTGAAGCGATAGCTACATTACGACAGGTTTTCGCCTCTTCGCCGTCGCCGCACTTTGAGCCATGGCCGCACTGTGACGTCACACCACGGCCCTGGATTCTCCAGCAACTCGGCTCGTCGCGGTCGCCGCGCGGCCACCGCTCCGGCCATTGGGCGCTTGCTGCGTCCTCTGTATTACCTGTATGACGTCATACCCCGCGCTCCACAGCTGTGATAACCGGGAGTATAAAAGGGGAGAGCTCGCGTCGCCGCAGCCATAGTTGAGGCCGCAGTATGGATGGTCAGATGTCGGCCAGCCTGAAGGAGGTCAGGGATCGCCGTAGAAATGAAGAGGAGACAGCACGCTGAAGAGACTCAAGAGGAGCGTGCCGAACGGTTGGCCAAACCCCGTGAAAGCGATGCCGCTAGACGGGCTCGCTTAGCTTCTGTCGATGAATCTACAGCGCCGACCTCTGATGATGAATGCTGATTACGGATCAAAGAAGCACATTCATTGGTATGAAAAATACAGTTTTACCCATTGGTTGACCACAACGTCTCTCCTTTCTTAGTCTAGTGGAAAACCACTAAGTTTAATAACAGCATGTATAACTACAAGCGAAGCCGTACGTCTGTAGCTATCGCTACTCGACTAGGTTTAACCAGAGCTACACCAGAGACATTTTTTTTCTTTTTCAAGTGGATTACATTTCTTGTTTTAAATGCGGTTCCCCCCAAAGGTAAGGAGAGCGATACTTTATATGGTTCACTCGAGTAATTTATTTATTGTTACAGTTCGCTATGCATCGTTCTGCCGTTCAATGTAGTCCGCGCTTCCTTTTATCAGCCAATCTGCAATGTGTTGTTCTCGTGCGCGCTTGTTTATTGAATGTGCGTTATGTTGGACTCTTGGCCTTGCTGATGTATGGTATATGCTTTATAATATTGTTAAGTGATACGTATCATGTCACGTGACATGCTCTTATTAGGCGTAATTTTCCTCAGATGCTGTGTTTTCCTCTATAATTGTCTCCGTGTGATGTTGTAATGCCTACAGGCAATCAAACATACTTTATACAGCTATCCGAAAAACCGCATTTTATTTTATTCACTAAATCATAACTTGCGTTGAAATGCTAACAAGAAATACATAGGCGAGAAAGTACTCCTGTCAACTATTCCATTCGCTAATGTTCTAATGGTATCAATAAAAAGTCGTCGTGCAAACTTGGATCTTGTCAATGTCACATACTCTCGCGTACGTGAAAGCGCAGATGCGGGGCGTTTTATTTGTGCCAAGTTCGTGTTTCGATTTACGGTATTCAACAGAGTTGACTAGCCGAGAAATGGTAGTTAAGTAGATTGGTAGATAAATGCGCTTACTTCAATTCTATATTAGTCTCCAGTGAAGTGTTATAAACAATTCAAATCTAACAAGGAAGGTGGAAAACAAAAGAGGCCATGGTAAAGGTTGTTATCGGCGCAAAACATAACACCTGCAGTACTTCATCGGACATTGTGCCGTAATAAGTGCCGTAAAGCCACGGCACGAAAGCTGCTGCTTGAATTCATTGCAGGAAGAAAAAGTGTAAATAATGTAGCAGGATCTCGAGAAACTCACCTCAGAAATGGATTAGTATTTACTCCATTTGTAACAACTCAAGAACCCTTTCCAGAAATGAAGTAATATTCACTCCAATTTTAACACATAAAGACTTCCTTAAGAATGAAATAATATTCACTCCAATAAGGATACCTAAAAACCCCTTCCGGAAATGAACTAATATTCACTCCCATTGGAACACCTTAAAAGCTCCCGAGAGAAATGAAGTAATATTTACTCCTATTTGAACACCATAAAAACTCTTGTGAGACATGGAGTTAACTGAAACTCCATATAAATGGAGTATATTAAACTCTCCTTCGGGAATGCGCTAAGTCACGAGGCATTTACTCCCATCTGGGACTATTTATGTTTAGTGTGTATATCTCTACTCCACGCCACCACCGGCCATACAATACGAAGCTACGGTATTTAAGGTTTTGTTGGTGTTGGTAGATTTTGTTTGAGGTTTTGCTGGTGAATCATAGATGAAACGAGGGAATGTGGGAGCATAAACACCTTGAACCACATTGGAAGTCTTTGTTAGTATTTGATTTGCAAAGAGGAAATGAAAAATAAGCATTACTCAACTGTTTACTCTTTATGGCAGACGCTACCTTTATAGCGCCATGTTATGCTTTTGAGGAACAAACGCCGCAGTTTAATTTCAAGTGGAACACAAATGACATATGTTAAAAAAGCAAATATTGTTTTGTTTTTCTTTGCTGTTTAATAATATGTGAAATAGCTGCCAGACCTGTTTCTAAATAACAAATAACCAGAACAATGTGAGTAAGATTTGTTAAAGCAGAAATTAGATAATTTAATGAAAGCTAGACAAAACATAACGCACACAAGGAGGCATATAAGTACGCTGCGCAGAAAATTGAAGGTAATTGAAGCGACGCAGGATAATTGCACATATAAGGCAGTATCATATCGGCGTACGCACGCTGCAAGCTGAGAAATACAGCAGAAAAGAACGCAATAAAAAGAAAGGTAAAGGTTAAAGAGTCAACATACCGTTCATGAAAAGTTTTGATAAAGCGTATTTCTGAATATGAAGTTGATTTTTAAAGCATGACACAGGTCACCAAAAAAATCCACTCGAGAAGAAGGAGCCACAAGACAGCGCCACAAAGCATGGTATCGTTTGTCGCTATGTTAAAGATTTGTTGTTAAGCAGATGTACTAACCATTCCAAATGCACGCATGGCACATGTAATGGTATTTCCCAGGCCTTTCTCTCGTTAGTTGCTCTACCTCAATGTCAGCTTGAGTCCAATGAGGGTCTAGTTTCTTGCTGTCATTCTTAGACATTACCACCTACAATGTTAAACGAATAAATTTAGCCTTTCCTGTCTTTTGGAATCTATTTATAGCTTTAACGTGACGCCGTCGACCAAGCTTATCCCCGTGCCACTGCACCAGCATGACGGCTAGGATGAGATCAGTGCCAGCCATTGTATTGATAGCTCTCACGTGACGTCACGCACACAGCTTATCACCGTACCGTTGCACTAGCATGGCGGCTACGAATGCGTCAGTGCAAGGCATTTTTTTACCACACTACATATTTTTCTCGAAATCCTTCTGTGGGCAATATACTGTACGACCTCAGACCATCCATGACGAAGAAAAGTAAATAAACTTCATGCATCGAGACTCCTACGCTAAAGAGTTGTTTCACCCTAATAACGCTGAAAGGGTTACAGGAGGTCTGAGCTTGTCAAAGCCGGAAGTGAACACTTCCACAAAAGGTTTGTCTCCGTCAATTCGTTGAGGAAGAGAAGTTGAAACGCGGCGTTTAAAATTGTTGATAACTGCTAATAATTTCAAGGTTGGCATTCTCGAGCGATCACTTTCGCGGATACCACCACTTCCGCGAGATTTCGCGTGACTTGGCACTGGACGTGTCAAAGTACATGTCCTACATCATTGCTACACATTGCGCATATAGCAAGCTTAGTACTGCGCCGGACAAGCTGTCCACCGTATATGCCGAAGCGTCCGATGTCACGTCACGCCAAATTTGGTAAAAGTAATGCTATTCCCGAAAGTGGTCGGTCTAGAATACCGGCCATCATGTCTAGGTCTTTCTGCGACTCTTATTTCCTAATTTCGCTCATTAGGCTGCGATAGAATGCTTCAGTACCTGGTGTACTGTTGAGTGACTGTCTTAGCACTATGAGCATTCTCTCGAGTAGAATACATTTATCCGTTCACTTTTATCCCGGGAAGGTGCAAACGAACCGCGTCTGATGCAGCTTTCGGTTGCTCAATACGTGCTACATAAATATGTTTTTCCGAGTGAGAAAGAAGCCCGCGAATACACGCATAATTGCCGCGTGACTGGCCGCTCGAGGAACTTTGCGTACATTCGCGGGCTTCTTTCACGCTCGGAAAAATACTTTATTGTCGCACCTACTAAGCAACAGAAAGCTGTATCGGGAGTTTTTCATGTTGCTCTACAATTTTCTCATTGACATTTTGATAATTAGGACAGTACTTATCGAGTCAGATAATTAATTACAATTACCACTTAAATCTCAGTAAAGAAAAAATTACCGGTGGCTACTCCACTGTACTGGAAAATACGCACTAGGTTTGCTTCGCGTAACGCCGTTCCTCTTTCTTTAAATTGTGCTGCGTGATACCTAGTACACCCTGTATTTAAATATACTTTAAAGCGCACATTTCTCGCGCTCCAAAGGGAAATCACAGCGGGCAAGCTGTTAACAAGTCACAAAATTAGCAGGTGCAAAAGTTTGTATTATGTTGGTCGTTTTAAATGATGAAAAGCAAAAAAAAAACTAAAGAAATTACAGCGATAAAGAAAGGTTTACTACATATAGTTTTACCACCACCACAATATATAGTGCCACTTTGGTGCCTCGTGAAAATAACTATGCGGCGGGTTTCCACAAGCCAAAAATATTGTCTTACATCTGAAACCTATAGCATTTTTGCGAGAAAAACAAAAATACTGCCATATTTCGCTGACCACGTCCAGGGTGACATTACAGTGAACTCTAACTGACGTTTGGTTTCTTTTTACATCAGTAGGGCGCTGCGGTACTGAATTGTCTAAAACACGTACCAGCTAAGCTAACTGTTTGTTTGCTATTTCGTTCACTTTTACTTTCACGGGCAAGTTGTCTAGATTGCAATCTCGTCGAATATTTTCTTCTATAGTTGCGTGAAGTGCGCTATGGCAACGACAATTTCCCTCGAGACAGATCTGCTCGGAGCCATTTAACCATTCCCTAACATAGAAAGCAAAACTGCACTAAAGAAATGTCGAGAGACCCGCGCCGTCATAAACCATATTTCGTTCTCGCGCTACTTAGATTTCCGCAAGACCTTTTCAACGTCCTCGGTCATTATGTTCAGGGTTGCAGAATCGCTACACGCTAGCTGAGAGGGAAGGCTGGGGGCGCGGAATGGCCACGGGTTTCCGCACGCAGCGTGAGGGAGAATTACAGACACAAACAGAGCGAGAGCGTTGCTGCAGTGAAACTGTAAAGAGAAATGTGGCTAGCAGAGCGAGCAACAGATGCCTCAAAAGAAGAGCAGAGGTGGGCGTAGATAGATACGGCGGCCAGACGAGAAGGGCAGCGAAGGGGAGGAAAAATGAAGAACCGCTGCCGCGCGATACATAGACGCCGTTTCCACCCTCCAATGTCAAGGGAAAGACAAACGCGATATGAGCCGAGCAACTAGATGAATGGTCGTAAACGCGGAAGGAAGAGCAAAACGGAAGAGGGATGCCCTATTTCGGGCATGTCCGGTACTCTGGTGTCCTTGGTTCTCTTGGCGATCGATTTCATGGTGCAATGGCATTAGCGCACCGGAATCGAAAGAAGCCGAAAGGATTCGTATAGCAACAGCCCGAGTGACCTTGAAAAAGATCCGGCAGAACTCATCTCAAGGTGAATGTCGACAATAACGCCATTATACATCGAAGAAATGTATCGACACACGGTACTCCAACCGCCGAAACGCGTCAAGTATTAGGCGCGTATGCAGCCGGTTCTGCTCTCTCGCGGTTCTCTCCGGACGCGCTGCGCCATCTAGCGCGGCTGCAGCGAAATCCCCGTATGACGCGTATGTGAATATATGTTCAGACAATATGTATGACGTCCGTTCGACTCCACCCAGCACCGGAGAATTTTAATGGCTTTTTGATCATTGGAGAGGGGGCACATACTCAGTAGCTAATACCACATTACCGTAGTTGGTGACACGTACATTGTGGCAATACCTTGGTGGCGCACACCGGGTGGCACATAGCCAGTGGAACACACCCAGTGACCGAAGGGCGTGTTGAAGAGGGCCATTGAACGGCGGTGCATATCTGCTTGCACATACGCAGTGAGCCAAGAGGGGGTGAAATAGGTTCAACGAAAAGCAGCGTAAGCTCTGGCACATACGCAGCCACACAAGTTGGTGTGAAACAGTATTACTGATTAGCATAGCATGCATAGACAGCCGCACGTATCAGATACGCAAGCTGGCCCGGCGATTGTTTTTGAACCTGGTTACCTCATCGCACCAGCCCGATGCTCTTACCATTAAACGATGAACTAACCAGTGACCCACATTGGTGGTAAAACAATGAGAGACAGGCAGCCCTCCGAAAGTGCGTGAAGCCGGCTAGGCATGCTAATAGCATTAAGAACAATGAAGGAAGCGCCCTCGCGCGCGACGATCTGTCTTCAGTGGTCTGGGACTAAAAGCAGAGGATGGAATACAAGAGCAAATTACTACTTTGCTTGCGCGTAAGTTTTTCTTTGTCGATGACACGTCTAAAGCACGAAGGGAAGACCTAAATGAGCAATCAATGTGACGTCACTAACGTGATTCGACATAACGAAGAGTTTACAGGCCACCTGGTTTATGGCGTCCCCCATTTGCTTCGGATAGGAACCCTGCAACAAACTTTCCGGCTAACGTGATAACGCTAGATCACTCGGTCGTGGCAGAGGCGTTCCTTCTGGTGCAAAAGCACCCAACGTGACACGAAAATATTAATCAATCAATCAAGTTTATTTTCATTCTGTAAAAGATACACAAAGAAGGACTGCGACAAAAAGCTGTTTGTCAAAACAGCTTGACTAGGTCTCAGCCCCATAGAAAAATTTCGGAGCGGTATCAGCACTACCATAAAATAAATGAAAGAAAAATTGACACTCAGCAGACAGCGAAGTACAATAGGGCACACACTAAGGTATGAAAATGTAAAGTTGATACAGAAAAGTGCAAGCAGTTATTACAATCGTCATAAAAAATAAATACAAAACAACTTCTTAGAGAAAATGAATGTCTGAAATGCTATCAAAATACAAATAAGTACACTGAGAATACAAGAAATAAAACAGCATTATTATTATGGGTTTTTACGCGCCAATACCACGATGTAATTATGAGGCACGCCGTAGTGGGGACTCCGGAAATTTGGACCACGTGCCTGGGGTTCTTTAACGTGCACCTAAATCTAAGCACACGGGTGTTTTCGCATTTCGCCCCCATCGAAATGCGGCCGCCGTGGCCGGGATTCGATCCCTGCGACCTCATGCTCAGCAGCCCAACACTATAGCCACTGAGCAACCACGGCGGGTTGAAAAAAAAACAGTATAGAAATCAACTTCTTACAAACAATTACATACAACCAGATGAAACAATTCGATACGATTATGGATTTGATAAATAAGACAAGGTTTGTAATAAAAAAAAGTACTAAGTAGTAGAAATTTCAGAGCTATACATCACTGTATATAACTTGCGGATATCCTGATATGAACAATTAAACAAGTAAAAATTGTTAAGGTCATAGTGATTCCGAAGGGAGGGAAGAGTGTAAGACAAGCGCTCTTTTCCGGAGTTTAATCGTATTGTGTCTACCTCCCAATTTTCTCCATGACGCGTGGGATAATTTAAATGCCTAATTCTTAAATTTGGCAAAATGCGCAAATTTGTTATGTTCTTACGAGTTTCTAATTTGAATTTCATGCTTAACGTATGTCTGGTGTACTTTAACTATTCCTGAACTGCGGAATAAAACATTAGTAGATGCCGCAGAATGCGCATTGAAAATATGCCTAATACATTTTTTCTGAACTAAGTACATTTGATTAAGATTAGTGACCGTCGTTGTACCGCATACTAGTTGGCAATAATTTAAACGAGAGCTAAAGAGCGAATGATAGAGCAGAAGCTTGATTCCTTTTGGAAGTAAGTAGTCGAAGCCGACCAATCACCCCTGTCACTTGGGCTAATTTACGCAGGACATGTCTTACGTGGCAATCCCGGGTCATATATCGGCGGAAAAAAATATGACCAGACATTTAAAATGGTGAACTATTTCAATTGTCTGAGTACTCAGTACTATGTCTTGATGAGGTGGAATAATTTTATTTTTTGGTTGGAATATAACAGCTTTTGTTTTATTTTCGTTAATACGCATAGCATTTGCTGCTAACCATCTCTCTAGCGTTTTCATTGTGTGATAACAAGTTCTTATAAGCTCGTGAGTATCATGTCCTGAAGAAAGTATGCTGGTATCATCAGCATATATTATATATTTGGCCTCGCAATTAATATTTACAATGTCATTAAGATAGATGTTAATAATAGTGGGCTTAGAATACTGCCCTGTGGCACTCCACACAGCAAAGGTTTCACTCCGGAAATAGAGTCGCTCATCTGAACGACCTGCTGTCTGTTTGATAAATAAGAGTTAATAAGCGTTAAGGCTTGTCCACGAATACCATAGCAATGCAATTTCTTTAACAATATTTTATGGTTTACTAAATCAAAGGCCTTTGAAGAATCAATAAAAATACCAAGAACGAGCGCCTTATTTTCAAATTGTCTATGAATATACTCTTTTTGCTCCAGCAGCGCCAGTTAAGCTGATTTATTTTTCCGAAAACCACATTGATTTGGCGCAAATAAATCATATTTATCAATGAAACTTGAAAATCGAGTGTGCAGAATTTTTTCTAAGGCCTTTGAGAACACACACAAGATAGACACCGGTCTATAATTGCCAAAGTTATTTCGGTCACCTTTTTTTATAAAGCAACGTCACTTTTTCTATTTGCATATTTAAAGGAAAAACAGAGTTTGTTAAACAAATGTTAAAGATATCTGCTAAAATCGGCACGATAACATCAGACACGTCTTTGACGGGACGTATTTGAATTCCGTCAATATCACAACTGGCGCTATTTTTTATGTTTTTTATTGTTGATAAGACTTCGTGGGCGGTGACAGGACGCAAGTACAATGATTGAGCGTTATGAAAACTTGCGTATTCGCACGCATCAGCCGGAGTTCTGGTCGTTATGATATCAGTGAAAAAATTATTAAATGCGTCAGCCAATTCCGATTCATCCATATCTTTACCGTTTACCTCCAGTTTTGAAACAGGGGCGGTAAAGTGGCCACGATAAAGGAGTGTGTTTAATCTAGACCACAGTACGTCAGAACGATTGCCAGGAACATCAAGATATGGGGATTGATAGCGAGTTCTCGCGGATCGCAAGCGTTTTGTAAGTTTGTTGCGATAACACTTGAAGGCCAGCCAGTCCTCCGGTAAACGAGTATGTAGGAATGTTTGATAAAGTTTATCTCTTGTTTTTATTTGATGACGTATCTCAGGCGTTATCCATGGTTTTCGTGTTTTACGATTTATTCTGCGCTCTTTTAGCGGAAAATTCAAATGATATATCGCTTGAAAATTGCAATAAATTTATCGTAAGCATTGCTTGCGTCTACAGATTTTCTTACATGGCTCCAATCTGCCTGCTGTTACGAAATGCCCTATGCGCCACGTCTGTAATTAACTGAAACGTAATTAATCGAGGCTTTGCTGTACCTTGTGTCAATAGCTCCGCACATAAAAATATGGGAAGGTGGTCACTGATACAACACGACAAAACGCCTAACCTAATAATCATTTCAGACAAATTTGTAATAAAAAGATCTAGGAATGACTCGAATTCAAGTGTCACTCTCGTGGGTATGTTAATTGTGTTTATGAAACCATTCGACAGTATGATAGCATTAAAGTCGTGGCTAACAGAGCTTGTAGAAGTGACGTCAATATTGAAGTCTCCCCCAGAAATTAATGTATATTTATTTCCTGTCATAAATGACAGGAATTGATCATAAAAACCAAGAAACGTTGCAATATCGCCATTTGGTGGTCAATACCAAATTGAAAACACGTTATTGTTCACGCGTACACAAAGCATTTCATAATCAGGGGTTGTCTGGGTAAAGTAATCCAACAGCTGACATTCAACGCTTTCGCAAACCAACAAAAAAAGATATGGTACAAATCTGAGAGTATCCAATAGTAGATTCTGAGCGTGCCTTCAAAGCCATGCACTATAAGGCATGCTTGAGAGATACAAAACATTCCGCAGTTCATGTGCTGTTTGGCAAGTCCTAGGTAGAAAACTCGGAATCTATTGTGGTAAAGAACGGATCATCGGAAGGGTGAACACAGAATGTAGACGGTCTGTGTGAGCTGTTGATATTGGGACTACGTAGCTCAATATTTCCTCAGAAATATAAAGCTAGTCCTAGCCATAACTGGGGCCTGTTTTCACAACCGACCTTTCAATCATATTGCCACGGGGATGAGAGTAGCCAAAAGGGATGGGAAATCGTATTTACAAGATATACACAGAGAGAGAGGGCTGCAGGCAAGATGGCAGAACAACAACACGAGCGCTACTCCATCCGTCGTCTTCACCGTCTTTCTGGCGCATTCTTCCATGCTCAGGCAGGATGCGTATTTCAGTGCGCAGGAATAGCGCGTAACATAGAACCCCCGCCGTCGAGAGCGCCGTCTCGGCGCTTAAAGGGACACTAAAGAGAAACAGGAAGTTCAGCTGGAATAAAAGAGGGAGCCTTCAGGAATGCATGCAGTTTTTGTTGGGTGCAAACATATGAGTTATTAGCGGAGAAATTAGTAAACAAAGACCAAATATCTCTTCCTCAATTTCTCTCACCCCATATTTGGCGCTGAAGCAGTGTCGTCACAGATTGCATTGCTCTCAGCGAATCAGAATGCGCCATGATACGTCACCGCTTGCGTAAACGGCCGAGGCGCTGGATGCATCATGGCTGCATGCATGGTCGCTGCGTTTGCATTCGCCACGATGGATACCGTTGCTGCCGCTGAACCTTGCAACGAAGAGCTCGCCCGGGAAGCAGTACTGCATTTCAGCGATATTCAGTGAAACGGAGCGCGAAATGATCCTCCGTGCTCGAGCGGTAGGTGTTTCCGCGTGCGATGGCGGTGAGCCGCCGGCCGCGCCGGCGGAAAGCAGAGCTTCGTTTTCGTCGACGGAAGGCGAGGCGTCCGGTCCGCCAGGCCACGATGTACCCGACAGAACAAGCGTAGAAAGTTGCGCACGTACTCGGTATGGTTATTTCGTGGCTTTATTTAATGACATTCAGCACTCACCGAGCCGCCAGTTTGCTGCTGCAGGGGCACCGGTAGGGGGTTTGATGAAGGCCGCATTGAGGGAACAGCTGCTCGAGAAAGGACTGGCCTCTGGGGCACGCCAAGATACTTTCCGAGGGCAAGATTATACACATAATCCGAGGGCGAGAAATGCAGAGAGCACACCATCGGTTTCTCTGGCTCTTTTGCCGTTTTATCATCGGCAGAGCACTGAGCCATTGCGAACGCCGGGGAGCCGGGGCTCTCCGCGCGACACCACATGAAAGGACACAATCGAGTCAACACTGCCGCTGCCCCTGATCAAGCGCCTTGGGCCATTTATACAGCCCTCAACACTACACACACAAGGCATTTTCTGGCTGTTTCCCGCGAAGTGAACGTTTTTCGAGCCACGCAACACGCAACCAAACACCGTAGAGCGGAATAGGCGCGCGCGACGATGCATTGACCAAAAACGAAACTACGAAACTATCACGGCCGCATGTATCACCATGCCATTTTTTCTTATTTATTTAATTTTGTGCTAAACTTGTACTTCCTCGCTTGAAATAGTTTAAAAGGTTGGCAAATGCTGTTTATGTACGTTTAAGGTGTATTTCATTTTGCGTTTTATTAACAGCGATAAATCGCTCTCGACCAATCGCGACCGGCCTGCATTTGTAATCTCCGACGTCACGAACGTGTAGTGCGGGAATTTCGAAGGGGCGTCAGCACCTATCCTTCAGTTTTTCGCTATTTTCTCACTTATTAAACATCTGTTTGCAGTAAGAATGGTATGGCTGTGATCGTGAAAGGATAATCTACCATTTAAGCTCAACTTCCGGTTTCTCTGTAGTGTCCCTTTAAGGAGCAGTAGAATCGTATCCGGCAACATAAAAGGCTTAAGGCGGAAGACGTGCACGATATCAGTGGCGGATGCGGCAGAAGATCGGCTGTCAAATGGAGTGATCTCGTACGGGACGTCTGTGATCTGGCGTAGGACCTTGTAAGGCCCGGGGTAGCAGGAAAGAAGCTTTGACGACAAGCCAACGTTGCGGCAAGGCGTCCAGAGGAGGACCAAAGAGCCCGGATAATAATTAACGACTCTGTGATGGCTATCGTAGCGGGCTTTCTGAGCAGCTGGGAAGCATAAAGATGATCCCTTGCAATCTGGCAAGCCGTTGCAGCCCGAGAAGCTGCATCGCGGGCGTAGTCGGTAACAGAGTGCACAGGTGATGGTAAAAGTCTCGAAGGGCAATGTGGGATGGCGGCTAAACAAGAGATAAAAGGGGGAAAAGCAATCGGTGTCATGGCGTGACGAGTTGTAGGCAAATGTCACATAAGGCAAGGTGCTGTCCTAATCACGGTGTTCTGAGGAAACGTACATGGAGAGCATTGTGGTCAGCGAGAGGTTGAGGCGCTCGGTAAGCCCATTGGTTTGCGGATGGTAGGCAGTGGTTAGGTTGTGGCAGATGGAACACGAACGAAGAGTGTCGTCGACGACTTTGGACAGAAAGGAGCGGCCATGATCGGTCAGCAGCTCTCGAGGAGCGCGGTGGGGAAGAATAACTACGCAAAATAGAAATTCCGAAACATCAGTGGCACAGCTTGTCGGTAGTGCCCGCGTGATAGCGTATCGTGTCGCGTAGTCCGTAGCTACGGCAATCCACTTGTTCCTAGTCATAGATGTTGGGAATGGCCCGATGAGATCAAGGCCGACACGGTAGAACGGGACACCGGGAATGTCGATGGGTTGAAGAGGACCGGCTGGCGACAAGAATGGATGCTTGTGGCACTGGCAGGACTCACAAGCAGCAACGTATCGGTGCACAGAGCGGTGGAGGTCTTGCCAGAAGAACCGACGCCGGACGCGATCGTACGGCGATCGTACGGGCGAGTTGCTCAGAGATGTCCAGCGGTTGGGGCGTCATAAAGCTGTTCGGGGACAGTGGAACGGAGTGTTTAGGGAACAAACAGAAGCAGCTCTGGGCCATCGGAGGTGGTGTTGCGTGTGCATAAAATGCCGTCACAAAGCACGAATAATTGTAGGGATGGGTCAGAGTGATGGAGCGTAGACGGTGGATAATTGACCACAAATTGACATCGCTGAGCTGTCCGCTGCGTTTGTTGGATAACTCGGATATCGCAAAGACACATGCGTCCCAATCGTGCGCTGACAAGTCGGGAGGATCGACTGGATGACGGGATAGGCAGTCCGCATCTTGGTGCAGTCTGCCATACTTGTAAATGACTTCAAAGCTGTATTCTTGCAGTTTCAGTGCCCAGTGAACAAGTCGTCCAGTTCGATCTTTGAGTGAAGACAACCAGCAAAGCGCATGGTGGTCTGTGATTACCGAAAAGGTGTGGCCAAACAAGTATGGTCGAAACTTTCCGACAGCCCAAACTAGTGTGAGGCACTCGCACTCAGTGATCGAAAATTTGCACTCTGAAGAGGAAAGAAGGCGACTGGCATAGGCGATGGCGTGGTCGCGTCCTTGTTGCTGCTGGGTGAGAAGAGCGCCGATGCCATGACCACTGGCGTCGGTGCAAAGTTCACTGGGGGCTGACGGGTGAAAATGGGTGGTTGAGATGGGTGGTGACGTAAGTAAAGTCGTGAGTGTGGGAAACGCAGTGGCCTGTTCAGGACCCCAAGAAAATGACGTTTCCTTCTTCAACTCTTGATGGGTGATGCCCATCAAGAGTTGCGTGAGTGAACGGGCAACGTCGGCGAAGTTCTTGACAAAACGTAGAAAATAGGAACACGAGCCGACAAAGCTCCGGACGTCTTTAGTGGAAAGTGGCATAGGGAAGTCTGTGACAACGCGAATTTTTTCTGGGTCCGGTTGCACGCGTTCAGCACTCACAACGTGGCCAAGCACAGTGATTTCGAGGCGGCCAAAACGGCATTTGGTAGAGTTGAGCTGAAGGCCTGCTGGTCTTTAAACTTCAAGAACAGCCGATAAGCGGCTAAGGTGGCTGTCAAATGTCGGTGAGAACACGATGACATCGTCAAGGTAACAGAGGCAAGTTGACCATTTGTCCCCACGGATGAGGGAGTCCATCATCCTTTCTAATGTGGCTGGGGCATTACACAGACTAAAGGGCATTACCTTAAACTCGTAAACTCGTAAAGTCCACCGGGAGTAACAAATGCGGTCTTTTTACGGTCGTGATCTTCGACGGATATCTGCCAGTAGCCTGACCTGAGGTCGATAGAAGAGAAGTAGACAGAGCCGTGTAGACAGTCGAGAGCTTCATCGATCCGGGGCAAAGGGTAGACGTCCTTGCACGTTACTTTGTTTAAGTGGCGGCAGCCGACGCATAAGCGCCAGCTGACATCTTTCTTCTTGACTAGGACGACGGGTGATGCCCATGGACTGCATGAAGGTTCAATGACGTCCTTTGTGAGCATCTTGTCGACTTCACGCTGTATAAATTCTCACTCGGCATGGGACACGCGACAAGGACGTCGTCTGATTGGGCTGGCGTCCCCAGTACTGAATCTTATGAGTGACCACAGATGTCTGTCCCAAAGGACGGTCATTGAAGTCAAAGATATGCGCCGCATATCGGCTGTCTGTGCAGGAAGGAGGTCTGACGCAATCATCTTGTCAATATCACCGTCGACGAGATTGTGCGAAGGAGAGGAAGGGCAGAGGAGAAAGAAGCGCCGGTGGCGAATGCAGAAACGGCACACTCATCGATAGAAGAGATGTGGGCTAGAGTCATTCCGCCTGGGATGAGTTGCGTGCACCAGCTAAAGTTCAGTGGTAGAGACGTTCGACTATCCGTAACTCTAATAAGGGTGTGAGAAAGAGCGACGTTTTTGGCGAATAAGACGTCAACGATCGGGGTCAAGATGTAATTGCCATCGGGAATCGGAGAAAAAGACCGCAAGTTCATACGGTTTGAGGAGGTAAACGTACGTAATAAACTGAGCACAAGCGCGGTTGGCGTGTAGTAGGAGCGTCATGGTAGCACGGTAGCTCTAGCTGAAGCATGCCGGTTCCACAGTCAATAAGGGCAGAATGGGCAGACAGAAAATCCATAGCGAAGATAAGGTCATGGGAGCATTTCTCGAGCACTGCAAGTAGTACGCTTGTGGATCGGTCAGCAACACTTATTCGAGCGGAGCACATCCCTAGCAAGGGAAACGTTCCGCCATCGGCGACACGAATGAACGGTACTGCGGTTGGTGTTAGGACCTTCTTAAGGCGGCGAAGAAGCTCCGAATTCATCATTGATATCTGAGCCCTAGTATGCACTAGAGCAACAACATGTGCGTCATCCAGTTTAACGTCTATCAGGTTCCATCTGGCCTGCACTGTGGTCAGAGGATTTGGCAGGCGAGTCGTTGATGCAGCATCACCTCTGGGAGCTGCATCGTCTAGTTGTCCCGAGGGAGTCGTTCAATCGGCCACGTAGGGCGGCGGAATTGTGGTGAGCGAGATGATTGGCGACGAGACAACGGCGAACGGGACTGGTGACCACGTGGGGATGGTGAACGACGATACGGCATGGAGGGAGCGTCGTCACTTGTGGTTTGGGGAGGCTCGTGATAGGGCTGAAATCGGCCATGATCCATGTCAGGGCGACGGTTGTATCCATAGGGCGCCTGATACCAATACAGCCGGCTGTTACAATGGCGGCCCACGTGTCCAATACGACGGCAGTTGAAGTATATGGGACGGTCATCAGCACTCCTCCACTCGGCTGGGTTGCGAATACTGAACGGTGGCCTTTGACCTTGGGCGTGCGAAAGTTAGGGACGGCGGTTGATCAGCTGGGAAAGAGCTGCGGCGCACACAGTGTCCAGGCCAGCATTGGAGAGCTCCTGATGAAGGATTGCTTGAACTAATGGCACCATCTGGGAGCTATGGTCACAGGTACGGCCACACGTAGAAGCAGAAGACACAGCGTCAAGTTTACTTCGGATGATCTTCACGTGTTCTACGGTGTGCGGCGCCGACGGCTCAGGTACGTCTTCGCTCGACCACGTTGCTGCCGTGTTCGGAAGTTGAGCGAAATTATGGGCAATGCGTCGACTTTTGGCGGCCTCAAAGCGCTTGTACTCTTGGTTGATGGCATCGATGGTGTCGCAGTCTTTGAAGATTAGCAGGTTGAAGGCATCATCTGCAATGCCCATTAGCACGTGGCCTACTTTCTCAGACTCCGTCATGCCGTCGTCGGCTTTGCAGCAAAGGGCTAGGGCAAGTCAGGTATGACACTGCCGCTGTCTGCGCACGAGATGCCAGCTCCTTCTTTCCTGATGCCTTTCTACCTGCAGACTTGCCAAACAGGGAAAGCATCTTTTCCTTGCATGCATCCCAGCTCCCAATTTCGTCTTCCTTATTCTCAAACCACACATTCGCTGTTCCTTTGAGGTAAAATAATATGTTTGCTAACATGATCATCTTATGCCAGTGATTGTTTTTACTTGCGCGCTTTTACAGGGCTAGCCAGTCATCGATGTCGACGTTGTCAGCCCCGCAGAATGTGTCTGGCTCTTCTATCGGCGCCAGGGCGACCGTTGTCGTTGCAGCCTGTTAGATACGGACCCTTTTCCGGAATCAATCAAGTTTCCCCACCACCTCAAAGGCAGTCGCGTTCCAATTATGGTGCGCCGGGGCGCATCAACCACGTTACCGGACCCGTCAGACAGGTTGGCGACTCCTACCTCACGCACCGCACGTCGAGCTATTGTCTCTCCCCCTGCTTGACTCTTCCCAAAACTGGAACGGGAGGCTGGCACGGTTCCAGGAAGGAAGCCTTGGTCGAGTGCAAAGCGGTTTTGCAGCTCTGGAGGGCTGTTCCGAGAACATCCCGTCTCCTTCAGCCGAGCGCTTCCAGGCGAGGAGGCAAAGCCGGAGGTAAATCATCCATCGGACAATGCAGCCCTCGGAGCGTCCCCATTGGCCGAATATGACGGCACTTGCACGGGCCAATACCAAGGGAGGAAAATGACGACACCTGAGCTGGCTCGACGATTGGCCAAAAATGACGGGACCCCGAGAGACCCCGAGAGACCGAAGGGGTTAAAAGAGCGGCAAATCGAGGAGAGGAGAGAGCTCTTCTTGCCACGGGCCGCAGCGTCCGAGATGCTGCCGGCCGTCGATCACTTTATGACTGTTCCTTACTTTGTATTTTAATCACTGTACATAATGTAAATACATCCCTCCTGTTTCTCCCAAGTCCGCCTCAACGTCCCCCAACTCCCGCAACCAACGCCTACCAGATCTAATAACTGGTGTCAGCGATAAGGATGAACCTTCGACCGAAGCAAGATACAATAAGCCGCCTCGGCGGGGGGCGCCGACACCTCTTCCGCCATCGTGGATAAAGCCAAGCGTCGGCCGCTGCGGAGTTGTACCGTGCGGGTACCCCTCTCCTCTCAGCAAAATGTCACGGGGATGAGACTAGCCAAAACGGATGGGAAATTGTATTTACAAAATATATATAGAGAGATAAGGCTGCAGGCAAGATGGCAGAACAACACGAGCGCTACTCCGATCGTCGTCTTCACCGTCTTTCTGGCGCATTCTTTCATGCTCGGCAGGATGCATACTTAAATGCGCGGGAATAGCGTGCAACAATATATTTTGTGGTTTTTGCAGCTGAGTTCGAGGTCACGGATTTGACGCCTGCCGCGGCGGCTGCATTTAGATGGGGGCGAAAGGCAAAAACATTCGTTACTTGGATTTAAGCGCACGTTGAAAAGTCCCAAGAGGTCAAAAGTATTCTGGAGCTCCTCATTACGGCGTACCTCTTAATCAGATTGTCCTTTTGGCGCAAAGAACTTCAAGGTGCTTGTTTTGTTTTCTTTCGCGAGTCGGGTTGAGCAAATCTCGGCTGCTGTCTCTGCATACGGAGGTTTATCGTGCGTTCCTCAAGGCGTTAAGTATTTTCCCGCAAATACAACCAAAGGTCCTGCCATAGCACAAAACAATGTTGCTCTCAATTGTTAGGGCAAAATATCCATCTACGATATACGGCTGTCCCCAAGCGTGCCACTGTGCCAGTGTTTTTCCGCAGCTTAAGGTACAAATAATCTGATCTCTTATTTTCGTCACTGCGCAAAATGCCATTAAGCAGACTGAGAACACAATTAACCAATACGAGGTTAGCGATGCCAATCTGTGCTCTTAATAGTCTCAATGGTTTATTGCGAAAAGTACCTTGTTAGTCGCAGTTAGGTAAGAAAATTCTCCAGAATTACGCGCCGCTACGAGACAATATTTATTATCCTGCCGTGAAAACCGGAAGCGTCTGGGCTGACCATTTGTGCAGATGAGTGACCAATAGTGACCTGTGTGCACGCATTCCCATTATGAATCTGCGACACTTGCGCCATTAATACTTCAACACCGAAATCCTTATCAGTAAGACTGCGGGAATTATTGGCCTTGATCGGCAATGATTGGAATGACAGCGCCTTGACAGCTTGGTAGGACCTAAACCAGGGGACTGTAGCAAATATCTAGATTACACGTGAATCACCTCACTTCTGTACCTCGTTATTTGCAGCAATTTTTTCCAGACGTCCAAAGCAGAAGGATATCCGACATCTGCTGTAGGGACAATATACAAACTACAACAATATACATTTACGGCATTTCAGTAAATGAAAATAGGGAACGCAACACCCAATAACCGATCGTATATGGCTGTCAGTAGCTCTCTAACATTTCTTAATTTCAAGGGTAGCCGGAAGAGCATCGATCACTGTCGGTCTCGAAGCTGGTGGCGAAGCGACAACTCCAAACGCGGCAAACATTCATTAAGAATCGATCCATCACGGAAATATGCATGGGCTGTGTAATTACCCGTCGAGCACAACCGCGTCAGGCGGCGCGCCACTTTTAGCTCTCTGAGATTGCGGCATTATATAACACACAACGTAGCGAGCGCCTTTCATTAAGCCTGGCGGCATGACGTGCGTGTGCAAATGAAGGAATTATGAGACGCCATAAATTAACCCCAGTGGATGATTGCATCTCTCGTGTGTGGAAGGCAGTTTGACTGCTCCGTGAAAGGTCGTTATACGGGGTAACACAGAACTGTGGAGACACTGCCATAACAACCCCCCCCTCCCCCATTATTTTTATCGATTCACCTCTCTCACTCTACCCCCCCCCCCCCCCCCCCCCGCCCCAACTCTGGCCTTGCTTTCTGCGATTTTTTCTTGGTGCATAGCGTGCTTCCTCGGTATTATTCAAAATCGTTGGGCGAGATATCGATCTGGATAGGGCACGAAGCGCTAAAGGACTACGAGCGCACACAATTTACATAGAGTTACCTGTTACACGAATCTTCAGATTCGAAAGTGCAGCCAAGCGGTATAACAAACCACAAGTAAGAAAGGCGTAAACAGAAGCTGCCGGTAGTCGCAGCTTTCAAGACGTTGCAGCAATTGGGAAGTGAAGTTTATTCAAAGTGTTGCAGTTCAGTACACTTTAGGAGAAGGGCAAGCGGCAAAAATCGCTGACGAGGCTCATCCCCCTACAAACAGTGGTAGCATTTGACAGACAGCTGGAAAGACAACCCACAACACATGTAACACAAAGAAGATAAAGCCGCGCCAGTTTCACATTTTGAACAGACGCATTGAGTAGCATCGTGTAAAGCCTAACAGCACTTCCACTGAATACGTATACTAACTTTTGTTATGTAGCAACCGCTTTGTAACGCTCTATTTGAACGCCCTAAAAGAAGCATTCTAATAGATGAGCTCTTCCATGAGTTTGTTAGTGTTAAGAAAATGTATTACTTGAAATTGAAACGTTGGCGCTCCATAGTTCGTTCTTATCTGTGGCGTTCTTCGGGATACATGCCTCAACTCATAATTAGTTTGTGGGTGAGACTTTAGTTTTGAAACAATTTTGTCTTTATTATTAGCTGCATGATATGTCTCTATTGCATATAGGGTATTAGTTGTTTTATATTTATTATACATAGGGAGTTGAAATGTATGGCGGTGCTCTCGGAATATGAAATGTTGGCGACAGCTACAAGCCTAAAGTTCTGTCTTTGGCCATTGTGACAGGAAGCACTTAAATTTTTGGACTAACCTGGGAGATCGAGAAATTTTTGAGTGGATATTTCTAAAGTGTTCTGTCCATGAATGTTGTCATGGATAAAGCACCAATTAATTAGGCTGATACGACACGTTTAACTACCTTTCGCGCAAATGTGGGAACGAGATTATTGCTAATGCGCTTGCGTTTATTTTTAGGCATGAGGAACATGTACTTAGTATTCTTAACATTTAGTTGCAGCCTAGTCGCACTTAGCCGTATTTCCAATTTATTTAACCATGCATATACATTTTTGGTTATAGGGTTCGCACTGTATCCGCTAAAAATACGTTGGCCTCATCTGCGTATAAGAGCATTTTGGGCGTATTCGGAATGTTCATTATATCGTTGATACACAAAACAAACAGTGTGGGCCCAAAGATTGAGCCATGTGGTACACCAATGTGGATAGATTTGATTTGATTGACTGATTGAACAACTTTATTGAGGCTCCTGCGAAGTTAATTCGGGGCGGGCCTTAGCCCCGGCCTAGGCTTCGGCCGCGAGCCCTTGGGTTCGAGCAGCTTCCTCGGATTGCTGGACGGCCCAGAGTTGATCTTTTAATGTGGACCTTAGCAGAGCCGCCTGCGAGCGCGCCCTGCCGTTCGAGACTGCCTCCTCGTGGTTTATGTGTATTTCGTCGTTTAAACTCGAGCATTTCCATAGCATGTGTCCCAGAATGGCCCTGGAATCGCGCGCCCTACATTTATCCGTCCAATAAAGATCTGGGTAACATAGACGAAAGATCACTGGATTTGGGTACGAGTGTTTGCAGCTGTCTCCACGCAACTGCCTGCTTCTTACTTAATTTATTGTGTTGTGGTGGGTATTTGCGTCTACTGAGCTTGTAGTGCTGCGTTATTTCATTATAGCTAGTCATACGTTCCCCCCTCCCTCCAACTCCCCCACGCATGTGGCATCGGCCAAGGCTTCCGCAACGTCTCGGTTCGTGAGCTCTCGAGGCGCCGCGTGTGCCGCCCGTTGCCGGCCAGTGGGTTGCGGGTGTGTGCGGGCGTCCATAGGATGAAGGTGTCGTTTTTGTTTCGGATTTTTCCCTCATTATTCCTTAGTATTCGCAGCAACTCTCGGGAGACCCGGCCGTTAGCATAGTTACGTATCGCTGTTTGCGAGTCGCTGATGAGTATTTCCGCCTCGGTGGTGGCCACTAGAGCACTGCACGGGCTCGGGCCTTACCCGAAAGCCCGGGCCCTGCCCTGCCCGTGGCCCGGGCCGGGCCGGGTAGAACAGTTTTTTCACGGGCTCGGGCCGGGCTCGAGCACGGCTTGTGCTTTTTGACCAGGGCCCGGGCCAGGCTCGGGTTTTTTGACGCGGGCCCGGGCCGGGCTCGGGCTTTCTGGTGGTGTGCATGTAACGTGCAGCGTATTATTCTCGGGCGTCTCAACTCTGGAAAACGTTATTTTTCGGTCTCGGGCCGGGTTCGTGCCGGTTTTGAGTCGGGCTCGGGGCTGGCTCGGGCCTAAGGTAAAGGGGTGGCGGGCCGGGCCGGGCGGGTAACGTAGATTATTTCCGGGCCCGGGCCGGGCCCGGGTCTCGCCATAAAAGTTCTTATCGGGCTCGGGCGGGCCGCCCAACGTAAAAACGGGCCCGAGCCGGACCCGGGCTGAAAAAATTGGCCCGTGCAGTGCTCTTGTGGCCACTGCGAGGGCGATGGCAACCTCCTCGGCTGTCTCGACATGTGGGGTTTGCACCGTAACGCTCGTCTTGCATTTGCCTTCGCAATCGACTGCCGCGGCCACGTAGCCGCGCCTGCTCGCATATCGGGCCACGTCCACGAAGACCGCTTCTTTGCAGTTGCCGAATTTCCTTTGCAGGTCCTGCGCTCTCTTGTTTCTTCTACCGACGTGATGTTCCGGGTGTGGGTATTTTTGAGTAACGGCGGAACTACTATTCCGTCTCTCACCATCGTGGGTACGTCTGTCTTTTCTCCATGCTGCGTGTGATAAATTATGCCTAGTTTTTCGAGGATGCACCTACCCGTTTTCATCTTTGAAAGTCTTTTGCATTCAGCTATGTCGTGCGCTTCTATTATTCGGCGAACGTGTTGTGTAACCCTAGTTCTAACACTTTCCCTGTGCTCGTGTTGCTTGGTATCCCTAAGGCTTGCTTATACACTTTCCTGATTAAGCTTTCTAATTTGGCTTTCTCGGCGACCTGCAACTTTAAGTAAGAGGCAGCGTACGTGATTCTACTGAGGACGGAGGCTTCCACGAGCCGAATTGTGTTGCCTTCTTTCATACCGCTGTGTGTGTTTGTAATGCGTTTTAGCAGTCTGATAGTCTGATCTACCGCGTTTTCCAACTTGCGAATGGTTTCGCCGTTGTGCCCGTTGGCTGCGAGATGCAAGCCTAAAACTCGTATGCTCTATAATTTGTGAATGACGTGGCCTTCCGACGTCGTGAGCCGCATATCTCCCTCCGCGTTCCTTCCGTTGTGTTCGCCGTATTTTGGTTTGCGACCTTGGCGAGTAGGTTTGTAGACGGGTGGCTCCGATTTCTCAGCAGAGCAGGTAAGGCCCGTGCCCTCTAAGAAACTTCCATGTCGATGGCTCTCTGTAGAGTTTGTTCCACTTGGCCGTCGCATCCCTGCGTTACCCACATGGTGATGTCGTCGGCGTATAGGCGGTGACAGGGTCCGTCAAGCTCCTCCAATATAGCTGGTAATCCTACGAGTGCGAGATTAAAGAGCATGGGCAAAATCACTGAGCTCTGTGGGGTGCCGGCGCTGCCCATCCCTATCTCCCCGGACTCGAGCTCTCCTACCGTGATCCTTGCTGTCTTGTCCATGAGAAAATCGCGCACGTAGTCGCACGTCCGCTTACCGAGTCCTAATTCTTTAATTCGGGTCAGTATGGTTGAATGCTTGACGTTGTCAAACGCTTTCTTTAAATCTAGGCCTAACACCGCTTTGGTTGATCTGGTCGTGCTGTCAATTACCTGGTGCTTGATTTCTAACATGGCGTCCTGCGTGGGAAGGTTCCTCCTGAAACCCAACATGGTGTGGGGTATCAGGTCGCGGTCCTCGAGATAGTTGGTTGATCTCGCGAGGACGGCGAGCTTCATGACCTTGCCCACGCAGGACGTCAGCGATATCGGTCTTAGATTTTGCAGTTGTAGGCGTTTTCCGGGTTTGGGTATTATGACTATGCGGTCGGTTTTCCACTGCCGTGGAATTAGTCCCTTTTCTCAGCGTTCGTTAACAAAATTCGAGAGTTACTCTATCGATGCGTCGTCCAGATTTCCAAGCGTTTTGTTAGTAACCCCGTCTGGTCCGCGAGCAGACAGGTGTTGAGTCTGGGCTACACCGCGCGTATTTCGGCAACGCTTAACGGTCTGTCTAACTCTTCGTTCGCTGTGCCATCGTATTCGGAGTGCGTTACGGGTCTAGCCTCATTAGTGCATCTCGTTCTGAGCTCGTTCATGAGTTCGTCGTTGGTTCCTTTGTATTCATGTATTATTTTATTAATTTTCGCCCATGTGCCATTTTGGTCTCTTCTGGATCCAGTACGAACCTGAGGAGGTTCCACGTCCTAGCCAACCCCAGCTGAATTTCCATGGTGTGACACGTATCTTCCCATTGTGACTTGCAAAGCCGTAACGTGTACTTCTCGATGTCTCTATTTAGTTTGGCTATGCTCCTACGTAGAGTCCTATTGTGTCGTTGTACCTTCCATCTGGCTTGGAGGCTACGCTTAGCCTCCCACATGTGTGGGAGCTTACTGTCTAAGACCTCGAGGTTCGCCTCGGGTGGGACCTCGTGCGTTTCCACCGAAACGTCCCGCCTCAGCGTTTCTGTTTATCTTTCGATATCGTCTATGTTTTCCAAGGAGTTACTCTCCACTTTCCTGATATGCCTGAACTTGTCCCACTCGACTAGTTTGAGTCACTTGCTTTTCGTCTTGCGCGGCCCCGCGCTGAATTTATTCTCTACAGCGGTGTGATCGCTGCCCAAGTCCTCTTGTGTGTTAGTCCACCGTACGTTTCCAATGTTTTTAACAAACGCGAGGTCGGGTGAGGTGTCAGCACAAACGCTATTCTCTCTTCGCGTAGGCGTAGAGGGGTCGGCAACGAGAGTGAGACCTTCCTGTTCCGCGTCCTCCCAAATATTCTTGCCTTTCTGGGTTGCGTATTTACAGCCCCATACTGCATGATGACCGTTGAAGTCTCCCGCTACGAGGAGAGCCCGGTTACCCGCGATACCAGCCGCTTTCCTGAGTAACGCACGGAAACGGTGCTTATGTCGAGGGCTACTGTACACGTTAAGAATGAAATAACTGTCGTGGGAACTATCTCCACTAACAAGTGCGGTATCGTGCCGTACTTTATTTCGTGTTGCGTTACAGTCAGGTTGCGTTTGACTAGCGTAGCAACGGCCGGGGCGGTTTCGTGATGTGATCTGTAACCCGCTAATTTAGCCTTAACGTTAGTTTCCTGCATGTAGTAGTATTACGTCCGGTTGCTCCTTGCTAAATAGGCACTGTTGCAGGTGTCCGCGCTTTCTATCATATCCCCTACAATTCGATTGCCAAATAATGTAAGTGTTTGTGTCGTGTCTAGCCATGGTGCCTATGAAATGTTGTGCTTTCCAGTGTTATCTATAGTCTATGTTTCCGCTGACCTGTGGTACGGTTTCGCTGTCGGTTTGACGGGTCCGCAGCTGCTAGCTGGTATCCTCCTCTCTGTGTTTTCGAGCCTCATCTGGAGGGCCGTGAGTTGCTGCTGTATTTACTGCATTGTAGTAGTCATCTGCTGCATCGCGTTGGTGAGTTGGCTAAGCATATCTGCCATTTCCTTCTTACGCGTGTTCTTTTAAACCTCTACTTCTTTTCACATTGTCTTTATGTCTTCTTCTATTTGAGCTTCTATTCTATCCTGTCTTTTCATGATCTTTTCCTCTCTTTTCTGTGTTTTACTTTCGGCTTGAGCCAGATCTATTTCTACTGCCCTGCGTTTTGTGGGTATAGGCACCATTTCCTCCCCAACTAGGTCCTCCTCTGTATTCTCCGCAAACTGGATGATTACGTCCTTCTTAGCTACCTCGTCTTTTAGTTTAGCATTTTCTTCTTTGAGCTCCTTGATTATGTTCATGTATCTGGCGTTATCGCTTTCTAATTGCTCGAGTCGTTTATGGATTTGCGTTATAATTTCGTTTTCCCCTTCCCTGTTAGGAGTGGCAGTCCCCACCCACGCGCGCGCCCCGGTGGCGGCTTTTGCCCAGCTCACATGTGAGAGTCTGGGTTATCCGTTGGTGTCTCCGTTTCCGGCAGGGCGCGAGCTGGATCGTCCTCGTCTCTGTCCCTCCAGCACTGGAAAGTCGTCTTCTCTTTCCTTGTAGTGTCTTTGGTGCTTGGCTATTTCTTCTTCTTCTCGTCGTCTGTTTTCCCACTGGAATTCCTTGACTACATAAGGAGTCATGTACTTGGCTTGGTATTTTCTGTATCCAGTCTGGTGGACTTTGCCGCAATGTCGACATCTCCGGGTGCATTGGTGGTTGGTGGTTTACCGGTTGATCGTCGCAGTAACAGCATCTGCATCTTTTACTCTGTGGGTTGGGGCAAACATCGGATCTGTGTCCGAGTATGCCGCATGGGTAGCACGTCTCGTACTGTTTCTTGTATAGCACGCAGCGGTTCTCTGTTCCATTGTAGTAGATGTAGTGCGGCACTACATTTCCTTCGAAGACGACGATGGCGTTTGCCGTCTTTCCCATCCCCTTCGCTTGCGACAACGTTGGGTTGTGCTCATTAACAAAATGCCGCTCTATGTCTTCAGGGGTGTCTTCGTCGAGTATTCCACGGATGATGCCCTTGGTTGTATTTTCTGGCGCTGCTTCGTATGCGCTCGCGTCGTACTCTTTGTCTCCCATGCGAAGCTTGGAGATTTCACAGTATCTTCTGGCTCTCTCTTCTGATGGAGTGCTTACAACTATTACGTTCTGTGTTTCGTTGACGCGAAAGATATCGCCTCTTGTTTCCTGTTGACACAGTCCGGCTGCGTTGCGTATGCTGTCGCCGATCCGAGCCACACGATGTGTCGCGGTACTGAAGCCATCTTTGGGGCGCACGATGATCTTGACGTTGTCCGCCGGCCGGTTCGGTTTCTTGCTAGCTATTCTGAGTCTTCGCACTGTTCTGGCTGGCCTTCTTATATACGTTTCTTCCTTGACCAATGTGGCAGCTGCCTGCGCAGCTGGGTCAGCGTTCCCGATGGGCATCTGCCTTTTCTTACACTTGGCGCGTGCGTCGAGCCATCCTTTGTCTTTACGGATCTCCGTCGGTGATATTTCTTCACCTCCTACCTGTAAGAAGTTCATTGTGGTCGTAAATAAGGGCATAAAGCGAGTCGCGAGGGGGCCTCGCACTTCTCGATGGGTTAGGCCTAGTCTTCGGCCACTGCTGCGGCTCGACCAGTGCTGCGTTCAGCTTAGTTCGTCCACTGACGTGGCACCACAAGAACGAAGCCGGAGTGACCAGAAAATTGGCTCACCTGTGAAAAACTCGGTATCGGGAGAGTCCCCTGACCTTCTCGATTCTTGGAGATATGTTTCGTCGATCGGAGATCTGAATTTCCGCCACAAACATCGAAAATATGTGGAGCCGACGTGAAACGCGTCCGTACTCTCTGGCCCCCTAGAGGCCTCCTCTCTCGGTGGGCACAGAAAACTATCATCATCAGCATTGGCTCGAGCATCGTCGTCCTCTACCGCAGCTGGTACGTTGGCGCCCCTCGGGTGGCACTCATGCTCATGCTCGGCACGCGCTCG
This sequence comes from Dermacentor silvarum, assembly GCF_013339745.2. NCBI lineage: Eukaryota > Metazoa > Arthropoda > Arachnida > Ixodida > Ixodidae > Dermacentor > Dermacentor silvarum. Next base: position 55,286,930 of record NC_051159.1, on the reverse strand, counting down.
TGCCACTGCTCCCGCGGTTGTCGTCGTCTTCTTCCACAGCTGCGTTGCCGCTTATCATTCCAGCGTAGAATTTCCCTTCTGTCATAATAATGGGGGAGGCAGCGTTTACGGGGGTATGATCCATTGCTTAAGGGGGTATTAGCCATTCATTGTCTTACGTAATGGAAAGATTTAATTTTAAAGCAATTTAATTTCGAATAATCGCAAGCGGCAATGGTGGGTGAATGCTGCTAACCACCTCGCTGACCAAACTCGAGCCATCGAACACAAGAGACAACGGCGGACGGCGGGCATACCGTCAGTGACGTCGTTCTCTCGGTCGGAGCCGAACGTGTGTGTAACCTCATAATTGAGAAATACTTTAATGAACCCTCGGGATTAACCCGATAGAGATCTAAATACCTTGAAATTGTTCAAAGAAACCAGAAATAAGTTGGCCACAGATCTCCAAAAAAACCCCGCATATCCACGGGGTGAATGATGATGAGTGGGCGAAGCTCCAGAGGGAATCATCGGTAAACCGTGAATCTTCCGTGTAATTCGCCCAGTCTCGCCGCACTAAATCGAACGATTGACTTCCGCCAATGACACGCGCCATATATGACGTCATTCCTATTTTATAACAGCGCCCTCCATTATAATTGCACCATCTCCCGCTTAAGGGGACGCTAGCACAAACGCGTTAGAAACGTGCAGTACTCTCTAGTAAGGGGGAGAGGCCACAGCGTCTTACGCAGCCGTTTACACATGCCGGAACGTGCACCACGTTTGCCGACGCCATCACATGACTTCTGAGAGAGTATAACCCCCGTATTCATAAACGCTCCTCGACTTGACCATGACTTGCCACCGCCTTCAACGCGTTTCGAACGCGCTGCCCAAGGCAGTGGCAAGTCAAGTTCAAGTCGAGGAGCGTTTATGAATACGGGGGTAAGGCGGAGAGGCCACAGCGTCTTACACCAGCTTCTTACACGGGCCGTAACGTGCTAGCACAAACGCGTTAGAAACGCGCAGTCTTTCGTTAATGTTGGGTATTTATTGTCATCGTGGTGCGTGTGTCCACGTGCGCTTCGTGGCGTAGTTGTTAGCGCCGCGTGTTCGGAAGCGAGGGGTCCCTGGTTCGATGCCGCGCTACGGACACAACTTTCAGAATTTTTTATTTTCATTAACGTAGACGTGGCTACCTACTACATACTACAGAGGAGGGACAGACCCACACCCTAAGGAGCTTCGCCCCTAAAACAAAAGAAATATATATGCGAAAATCAATGCTGAGTAGTCCAGTCCTCAACAAATACGGAAAGCGTTTAATACATTGCAATCGAAAACCAACAGGACAATCCCAAGCGACATTTGCCTACATAGTATAACACATGCAGGTGAAGTGTTACACTATTGCAAAACCCAGTATCCAGTGCCCAGTGCCATGCCTGACTATGGGCCCAGTGTCGCGCGCTGGATGCTGGGACACTTGCAAGGCGCGGCATACTGGGCTGCGCTGGGCGCGGGATACTGGTATAGTGCCTAGAATTATAATACTGGTGCGAAATACAGCTCTAGAGCGAGAAGTACGTGGTGCCTGGCTACCTTATATATTTATTGAAATACAAAAAGAAACAGAGAGCGTTGTAATGCAATAAAAAAGAAATATACCGCCTCGGATTCGAACCACCGACTTACAGATCCCAAACCCATTATCTTACCACTAGGCCACGCCGATTCACAATCGTCGATTCTTAATTAGCCCTGTCAACACGCAGACACAAGCCGCGTATACATGAATGCGACAGTAGCGCATCGCATTTCCAAGCGCATTTGAGAAAGGCGGTGCGACGCCGTTTACATGTAGCGCATTAACTCTGCGGCGAACGTATAGAGCCACGTGCATGAGTCGACTCCCGCCCGTTAATCTACCATAGCCTCGCGCATTTTTGCGATGCACCTTCCTAGCGCATTACCACTGTTTACATGAATGCGATGCGCTAAAAATGCCATGCGCTAAAAATGCGATGCGATGCGCCACTGTCACATTCATGTAAACGCAGCTACAAGTTTTTCACAGACGTCTCGTACAGACATGGTACATGCGCTATCACCCCTCAACTAGAACTTACGCCTCTATCAGAAAGAAAACGTTGTTGTCCCTATTGCATAGTATGCCTGGAAGTGCTGCAACACTGATTTGCTTTTGCGATTGGTATATTAACTCCGAAAACTATCCTTGAATAAACCGCCGACCCGGGACGTGGTACGGGCTGTTACTGCCGATTTATACAGCATCCATCCCTGGGGCATTAAATTCTGTGACTGTTTCTTTGGTAGCCTTCTCGACGTCCTTCTGGATCTGTACAAAACGTTCACTGAAGGTGTCGTGTACTGCCTCATCTTCACCTCTTATTTTCCAAAAGATTTCTTTTGTGTATTTGTAGGTTTTGGGGGGAAGTGCTATTATTTCCATCCTGAGTTCTATTGTGTAGTGGTCGCTCCCCAAGTTCTCCTGTAAGTTGGACCATTTGGCCACCGCATTTCTAGTGAAGCTAAAATCAGGCGTCGTGTCCCTGGCAACCGAGTTTCCCAGCCTCATTGGGAAACGTGGGTCCGAGATTAGCGTTAGGTTTAGGTCTGTACTCGCTGCAACTAGATTGACCCATTTCTTTTTTCGTGTTACATAACCGCAAGCCGGGTGGGGAGCGTTGAAATCTCCGGCCACTATTAAGGAGTGTGATCTCGCGGTGGTTACGACCCTATTTAGGCGTGAGCAGAGGTTATGCTCATAAGCCGAGGGAGAACTGTACTAGTTGAGAATGGAAATGTTACGTCGGATTTTGCCATTGGGGATGATTTCAATTAACTATGCCTCGAGACCGGATCTCTTATGCGAGTTACAAATTTTGACTTTGTGCTCCTGAAAAGAGGTGCCTTTCCTGAGCAACGTGGCGATACCTCTGCCATTTTCTCCTTTTTGGCTAACCGAACGGTAGCCCGATAAATCAACATTATCGCTAAGAGTTTCCTGCAAGAGCAGGACGTGCGGCATTGACGCTTGTGATTTGATGAGCTGCAGTAGAGCAGCTTTACGGCTTAAGAAGCTTGCACAATTCTACTGCCAAATAATTATGTTTCCGGTTTGTCATTGTTTCCGCCATTTTGATTTCTATAAATTAGCAAAGCCTGCAGCGAAATCGTGTTATCTGGATCCTGCTGTACTTTCTTGGCTTTTCTAATGCTGCCAGCGGTGGCGGTCTTGATTTTGTTAGTCTATCATTTTCATTTTAGACTCGAAATTTCCTACTCTGCGTGTTAGGTGGGAAATGTTCCCGTACATGTGCTCGATAGGGCTTGATTAAATGGGTAAGGCTTCTCTCATCAGCGGGGGTCTGGTCAGCTTGCATGGCCTCTCTTTCCGAAATAGCTTTGCGCTTATTCGACCCTTTTGCTTGAACCGGGAGGGGTGAGTCTGTTTCGGGGGGTTCACGTGAGTTGTGGAAGAGCTCGAACTTGGATCTCAGCGTTAGTAGAAACGAGGAAATAATGAAATAACAGAAACATAGACAGAACAATACAAAAACACAAAGAATATCTATACATGGGAGGCCAAGTCAGTATCCTTCTCTAATGCGCGCTGCGCAGCGAATGTGGGATACTCTAAAACGAGATGTTCAAGTGCCTCACAGGAGCCACAAAACGTACACGATGGGCTGTCCACACGTCCATGATGGTTCACGCACTAATACAGATCCAACCCTTAACTTGTATAACAGTGCTCTGGCACGACGGGGCAAGCCTCGAGCACGAATACGGGGAGGGAACGATTCGTTTGCAACACGCTGGTATGGGTGCTGCTTTAGGAGGTATGGACGTATCAGAAGACGAGCGTTTTCAAACATACAGGAAATGTCAGGGCCGTCACATTTGTGGTGGGCACATTTTGAAGCGAGGCGATCAGCCTCTTCTTTTCCAGCGATGCCCACATGTGAGGTTATCCACTGGGCAATTAGGGACACTCCACGCGAAGTAATTTTGCCAGCAGATTCTTGGATACTGCATAAAATTGGGCTATCGGCATCTTGTCTCAGTCTGCTGAGGGCAGCATGGGAGTCTGTAAGAATGACGACCTTCAATGTGTTTTTTCCTCGTGTACCTAATTCAGACCAACATCAACTGCTGCAAGTTCTGCAGTTGTTGATGAGCTTGGGTGAAGTATTCTAAACACCCATCCGATGTCAGTCGAATGGCAGAAGAAAGCTGCCGAAGCGCCTTTGAAGTCGCTGCGTACAGATCCGTCCATGAATACTTTATTATAATCTCAAAATTTTTCAAATAGGTGGGACTTGGCCAATTGGAAGTTTGCCAAAACAGGCTGGCTGGACGTTTTGTGTCTTTCGGGAATTGACACATAGGGAAAGGACATTTGTTGTGCTTTTTCGGAGTTGTTAATGAAGTATTGTCTTCTGAACGGCGAGTAATGTCATCAAACAATGTCGCCATTTTCCCCATGCGAGATAACGGGCGCTGAATCAGCCGAATATTGAGTGCTTGGCTGTCTGATGCTCGGTGCAAACGCTCGATATGGTGCAGTGCTCTCTGGTCTGCTTGCAAGCTCAGAGGCAATTGGTGCGTTTCTATGAGTAGTGTAGTAGATTTTGCCTCACGAAGTGAGCCAAGCATTACTCGGAGGGCAATACGATGGTCCCGTTCCAATTGAGACTTCACATTTGGCAGCACGTTCAAGACTGGCAAGGCATACATCATGCCAGAGAGGACAGATGATTGATATATCTGAGGTGCTGTCGTCTGGTCGCAGCCAGCGCCCCTAGCAGTCAAGGTGGCCACATACTTGAGCAGCGGCCGGGATCTGCACCGCACAGAGGTAATCGTAGGGCGCCAAGAGATGCCATCAGCGCTAATTACTCCCAGGTAGCGGTGGTGTTGTACCCATTGTACTGGTGACTCGCCTAGGTACAGCCGGCTCATGCTTTGACGAGCGCGTTGTCTTGGACGATACGCGACTGCGGCTGACTTAGCTAGTGAAATCTGCATGCCAACTTCCTCTAACTACTCTGAAGTCGCGTTCCGAGCTCTCTGCAAGATTCCACAAAGACGTGGACCGTGGTACGATGGACCGCTGATCCACAGTGCAATGTCATTAGCATAGATTGATATGCATATTGGATAGTCACGTTCCTGAGGCAATCAGCTTGGAAGTAGACTGTTGAAGAGAAGCGACAAGACGCTGCCTTGCGGTACACCACACTTAACATGGCGAGATTAACTTGTTGTTCCTCCAACATGCACTTTCAGGTTGCGCTCAGATAGAAAGTTATGCATGAAATGAAGCAGTCGACCCGAAATTCTCGTATTCATAAGGGCGATAATATTCGCCTTATGGGGAATCGTATCAAAAGCTTGTTGTATATCCAGGGAGAGCATATATGCAGAGTGATTGTTTTCTCTAGCAGACTCTAGAGATGATACGAGGTCCGCTATGCTATCGAGGGCTGAACGGTGACGAGGAAAGCCGCTCATGACAACAGGAAAGAAATGCTCTTGTAGCCTGCCATCTAGACGAAACAGTACCATTCGTTCCATCAGCTTCATAAAATTAGAAGTTAGTAAAATTGGCCTGTATGTCTTTAGGGGTATTTAGTTTAGTTTGTCAATGTGTAGACGGCCGTCTGGCGGCTAGGAGCATGTTCTGCAATCAACCAAATCGGTAGGTGATCTGAGCCCATGGGTGATATTCACATGACCAGGCCAGACACACATGTCTTGTTGATATCGCAAGGTCGATGGTGGATTGTTCCTTCCCTCTGCCGACAAATGCATGTGAGCCGTCATTGAGTGTTTGTAGATTATGTCTAACAATAATCTTGTTGATCTCCACCCCACGGTGGTCTTGTGGACGAACACCAGCGAGGATACTGAGCATTAAAGTCTCCGCACAGCACAAAAGACGAGCCACACCGAGAGACTAAGCACTCCAATGAGGTGGTGTCTGAAGATCGTGTCGCTCGATAATATGTGCTTGCCACAGTCGTCGTCGTATCTCTGAGACTCACAGTAACGGCTGTCCATTCAAAATCGCCGTCACAGATATCGCTTGTGTCAATAACTGCGAAATATATGTCAGCTCGGGCGTATAGCGATGCTTTTGAGGTATTTCGCGGGTGCGTGGGGTCCGTGCACTGGAAGGACCCGCATGCCGGCGCTGTGCATCGAGCATTACTGTGAATGCCTACGAAACTTGGCAGTCTGAATTCTTCTTTTCTTACATTGGTTTCTTGAAGTGCTATAACATCTGGCGGGGTGTTCATTGCGGGGAGCCGAAGGACTTGATCGGCATGCTGCGGTCGTAAGGTCCTGACATACCATTACAACACAGAGGGACGGGAGTTTCCACGAGCGTTCATGTTGTTTCTAGCACTTTGAAGTTGATTTATAATCCCTCACGACACACTATCGTGTGAAGGGTATCGTAATGTTATTGTCAACGATTGAAGTAAGCCTTCTGTTCGCTCGAGAGCCTACCACTACCGCTCTAATGGGCTATCATTGCAAGCGAAGTGTCAGCATTTTGCTTGGAGCGAGACACGGCAAAAGATAAACTTTTTTTGGTTGCCTCAGCCGTGTTTAGCCTACCCAAATGACTGTTGAGAATTGCTTTGCAATCTACTCTTCAGCTGGTTATTTTCTTTGAATGTGTCTTCATTGAGAGCACTACTTGTAGAGGTCTGTATCCTGGGCTGTTTATCGGGTGCGTGTCTCGTGTTCATTACACCAACCTTAATGGTGCTGTTGAGAGCACAGTGGGTGTTAGAGCGTTTGCTTTCATACAGTTTGGTGTGGCCTTAGTCTCGTGTTCATTACACCAACCTTAATGGTGCTGTTGAGAGCACAGTGGGTGTTAGAGCGTTTGCTTTCACACAGTTTGATGTGGCCTTGTGGAGGGAATTGGGAGGGTGCTCACTTTCACCGAAATGCTTTCCGCTGATTTTCGGTCCCTCCAGTGGGCTTTCTCAGAGCCAAGCAACGGAATCCCCAGCGGATGAAAGGTGGCAAAGCCATTGCCGTCACGCCATCAAGGACGTCACTCAACCCGTACATTGCATACTTCGAGCCGCGTCGAACAGCTCGACTTCTGGAGGTATTATCTGTATGTATTTTCACCAAAGGTAATTTACTATATTCTAGAATATGGATGCGATGCTCTAAACCCCTTCGGCGAGCATTGGCTTATGCGAGTTTTGTACAAAGCATAACTAAGTGCGCATGTGATATAAACTGGCTTTAAAAAACGTGCAATTCGTGAGCGTGAATATGCAATATCCTTGCTAGAGGGGAAAGCCTCAGTAAAGCATTGCTGACCTTATTCTACTTGGTTTGATTATTTACGGGGAAGGTGGTTGACTGGCAACTCATATTTCAGATCAGAAAGTCCGCAGCGAAGTAAAAGCAAAACACTTGAAAGCATGGAAACAATTTTACGTGAACTGAAAACTCCTATATCAGAACTGTCGCGGGGTACATTAAAGCGAAACGACGACACTTGTTCGTGGTGCAAAGTTACGAATTTGTACATTGTGTGCTTAATTTTTTTTTTTTTTTTGTGGTGAGCTTAGGCATTTTTCGTAAAGAGTATCGGATCTTACATCAAAATTCTGCTTACTAGAGTTCCCTAAAGCGTAACCATCTCTTTATAATGCGACAAGGTTTACTGAGAACGGTCCAGCCTTTTGACAGCGTTTAATTAGTGAAGCTCACTGGGAGTTAAAACTTTCTCCTAAGGACGTATAAACAGTAGAGCAGGTCCTTAAAAGGGGATGACGCACAACTCTTATGAGTGACTCATCCTGTGCTAGCTTTGCACTATGTAACTGTGCAACCGCTATTGTTTTATATTCGGCCTATACCAGAAGACTCGTTGGAAGAGGGAGATCTTAAGCGACCGCCGGCGAGCGTGTATCTGTCATGAGAAGTGATGGGTGCCGATGACAACAAACGCACAAACTGGCGTGCATCCGGACAAATTCGACCACTGGAACGAAGGCTGTGGTCTGTGCGTCTCTCGTGCAACATTGTGTTTCTAGGAGCCAGCTAATCCGTCACCGTACTAGCCATCGCAAACGCTAGGTTGTGACATGGCATAATCACGAATGCGTTCACGTCGAAAAGACTTAGCTAAAGCCGCCGTAACATGGAAACATAACCATTATGATAAGCACGGGCACGATTCCATGCAGTTCGAAGCTTCTACAACTGACAGCAAAGAACTAATGTTGTCATCAGCATGTAAAAAGAGCTGGTCCATCAATACAGGAATTCGCTGGCTGAAAAATCCCCCTGCAATCTGCGCGAAACCGCCACAGCAATCAAAGCTCACTAAAGGCACGGGAGAAGTGAATAGTCTCCTGGAATAGAAAAACACCTTTGCTGTGCTGCATTGGTAGAAAAAAAATAGTTCAAAGGCAACAGAGCAAACAGACAGCTTCACATTATCAAGGTATTTTCAAGGTTACCAGCAATTGCCTGATGTTGACGTAAATAACGACGGCGAGTAAGCCTTGTTCACTAGAATAGCCTTTCGATGTGCCAAGCGCCATCAGCTAAAGCACTTTCGACTAGCATGACTATAGGTAACTATGTATAGCCCTCAATATTTGTTTGTACACTGATCAGCGTAGATTCTCCGTGGAAACGGCTGTTCATATATTTTTCAACGTTTCATTTGTACATAACAGTTTGGATTCGAGTTCTACTTAGATTAAAACAACTGCTATGAGGAAGCCCATCGTGATGAGAATAGACCGAGGAAAAAAAAAAACGTGAGAGGTCTAATGCAGTGACTAGCCTAAAATTCAAATCTGTAAAGAAACTCGGATACGCAGTGCCTTCAGTTCCTTGATAAAAAATGCCGCCCACGCACCTACCGAGTGCTGATCAGACGACATGAAGAACAAACAGTCTTATCGTCTAAAAGCTTGCGTGTTAGGAAGAAGTGGCGCTTAGGAAATGAAGGACTCTTAATTCGACCATTGACCCAGGAGCTGTAATTTTGTATCTTTCATTACTATCCGAAATCAAGAATGACATCAAGAATGTATAATCGAAAATAACCTAATTATGAGGGAAAAGGAAACCTCTTCAAGATATCTGGAAGGAAAACATGAAACAAAACCTTGAAAGCTAGACTTAGAGTGTGTCAATAAATTTCGAACAACTCACAAGCCTTTCAAAAGCTTCGGCGCTGAGTTGGGAAAGAAAACTAGCTAACACGATAATATGCTCAGGAAAGCCGAACACGTTTTATAGCCTGGCAAAGCTCCAAAGGAAGCGTTGGTACTTTAGCTGGCTAGACCGTCAAGGGCAACATCCCGTGCCCTTTCCTACGCTTTTGTCGGCTATGTGGAAGCGTCGTCTAGATCGCCTTCACGCACGGCGTGATTCCTATTGGCGTTACTAGCCGTAATGCAGTTCGCTGACCTCGTCTAGCCAGAGAAGGTCACCGTAGAGCGTTCCCCCTCGCTCTTTGCGCTGTAGCCCAAATATAAAGAGCCGCGCATCTAACCAGCCGAACTAATCAGTAGCAGTAGCAGCCGGACAAGGCAAAAGCTTAGCAACATTGGGCTACGTACACTAACTACAACAACAACAGGATCAACAGCACCAAGTACTATTACTCCACCGCAGACGGGAAGGCAGAAGGTTATGCAGACGTGCTGTCCGGCTACGTTGCTCTGTCGGTTTCCCCCTCCTCTCTCGTGCAATCATCTCCGACCCTCTCTAAATTACCCGTTCAGTTTCTGTGCTACAAACCGCCTCTTTGTTTTATTTTGCAGGAGAGTGCAACGTAGAGCAGACGAGTGTCGTTATGCCGGTGAACGCGCGCCGCGCTGTATGTTAATTGTTTCTGTCTGGCCACGTTTTTGTTTCGTATGATTTTTTTTTACGCGGTCAGAAGTTGCATGTAATTATGTACTAGAGGAATTGGAGGGGCTCATCTTAAATGTGGCTGGTCATAAGTTTGATAGAATACGAGGTTTCATGAATGGGATGCCAGGAAACTGTACCTGTGTTACCTTGCCCTCAGTGCTTAGGGTGGAAGATTACTTAGTAACTTTGCTGGGGGCAAGAGATACCCGGAGTCAGCTTTAACACAGACAAATGGTTCTTTACGCTGATCCTAATGATGCCGGTGGCGCGAAAGCGTACCAGTAATGGCGCAATGCAAGGTAACATGTGGAAAGTAGCCCTTATGCACCCTTCGCCGAAGCTGCAACAACTTTACGACGTATATGCTTTCTCTGTCACTTACATACTCGTATTTGTTTGCACACTATGCTATAGACAACTGAGACACACGCAATGGTTCAGGCTCTTGAATTATTGGCTGTTATTATTGCAATACTATTATAACGCTCAAATAACTCCATCGATATATACAATAATTTAAACATTGCTAACTTGAAATATACAGTCTGTTTGCCCCACATGTAAAGTACTAAATTTCTTTTTACTCAACATGTTGCTTTCTTACTAATACGAAATTTATTAGTTGTTAGTGCATTGCGTGAGCTTCTGCTTCAAGGCCAAAATTTCTTCTTCCTTATAAGAAACTTTCAAATTTGTTTCGTTTTCATTTGGAACGCATTCTATGGCAGTTCTCAATTGTCACGTCTTTCCGCATAGCAGGAACCACGATTGTGCAGTGGTGCACTGTGAAAACTTCTCTTAAATCACTGTATTCAGCATCCGTATTGTTATTCTTGCGTCACTCCCCGTGAATTGTTATCCTACCTTAATATGCTTACGTTACTGAATGCCGCGAACAGAAATAGCAACATCTTTTGACATGCGAATAGAAAGAGGGACATGCAGTTTCACCTACATGCTTCACTTTGTAACATCGCTGCTGTACCCGTTCAAAGACGTCGTTGGTTCAGCCATACGGTCATTACGTGCGATGCGCGTTTCCGGAGAAATTCAGCCACAGCTTTCCAGGCGAGCGGTAGTGGTCGACCACCGTGTAAAGTGCTAGTTTCCTTCAATCTGGCTGTTTCTGTACTTGGTCACTGCTGGCTTGATTGCTGGTAGCAAGTTCGCCTCATTACGCCACCTTAATCAGCCATGGGCCTCTGATGCCATCGGAGAAAATCGCGGTGAGCTTGTAACACTCGCTCAGACAGCGGCTACTGACGACTCAGGAGCGTGAATAAATTAACCAGTCATACAGATCGGTCCGTTCATGTTTTTGCTTCAGCCGCCAAGTGCACGCTCTTGCACATCCGCGAACCTCTGACGCGCAAGAAGCGAGACTAAAATAATTCACCGATAAACCTTCATTCTTGGGACTTATTTATTTTTCTATCAAGTCCATAAACAAGTATCCTGCCATCTCAAGATGCACATGTTATTTTTTTTCTTCTTCGGTATGTAACTGTGACGCAGAGTTGCTTAACGAAATTAGACGAGCACGTACTCTGTTCCTTAGGGGAATACCTCGCTGAATCAGCCTGCCGGATGCTTCAAGTGATACCGAGAATAAGTTCATCTCAGCTGCTGAGGTTGCGCCTTCATTACATGTAAAACACGTCCTCGGGTACTGGCACACCTACCGTCTACGCAATTTTGTTTGAATACGCGCAGACGGCATCCGTGGGCGAAGTTAGGTGAAATAAGGTAATATTGAAGGCAAGGAAAAACACAAGTGTTTAATGCAGTCCCTTGGCGCATTCTTATAAGCATATAAAATGTGTTTCGGATTCCACATTCTTTGAGTCATTAAGTGATATATAAAAGCATGGCGGCACTGTGTCCACAAACTCGCTCTTTAAGTTAAAACAAAGTATCCGGCAGAACCCATCTGATGATGATTACCGACGGTAATGCGATTAGCATTCGAGCACTGTAGTGAGACACGGTCTTGCTGAAGATATGTTTATATAGAATCTGTACATTTAATTATGACACTTGTATCGCATCTGTTACAGCAACATGCACTGTCCCCGCTACACGCCTAGTTATCCATGGCACTTGTTAAGATCGTGTTATGGCGCTTGGTAAAGTCACTCATGAGCATGACGGCAAGACTAAGTTTTCTTCACGACGACGCAGCGACAACCATAGAATGACTAAGAAATCATGTTGTAAAGCGGTATAAGGACGACTGCAGGACTGCAATGAGAAGAGTGTTTTCAAACTATGACAACGGTATAACGATGACGAGTGTATGACGATTGTAGTGCAGGGACCTTATTAGTGTTGTTTATGTGCGTAGAGTGTTTGTGAGAACTCTCTTGATTGTGCATAAAGAAAGAAGACACAGAAGAACGCGAGCCAGGGGCAGCTTGCGCGCTTGACAGCGTCAAGAAAAGAACCAAGAGAAAAGGAAGAAGAAGGGAGGCGGGTGCCGAACGGAAAGAGGGGGCTCGTGACTTGGAAGACGCAGGACCAGTGCGCTGTCCGGGAGCTCCTGCCACGGTACCTGAGGCGGCCCTGAGGAAAACGCGTCTGCCTGTCGGTGCAGACGCGGAGTGGCGCCTGGTTGTTGCGCCGTTTGGAGCAGGCCTGGCTGTTGCCTGCTCGTAGCCGCCTGTTGGAGCCGCTTCAGGCTGTGTCCGGGGCGAAGCCTAACCGAGGCCTCTGCTCGAGGCCTAACCGGGGCCTTTGCTTTGAGGCCGCCTTTTGCTCGGGGTGGAACGTGAAGTTGTGGCGGTGGAAGCCACCCACCCGACACCCGTTCGAGTGCTCTGGCCACGGTAATGCAGCCGTGGGCCGTCGCCTGCCTCATCCGCTGACCCGTGCTGTCATCCTGCCTTGGCTCGCTTCCCACGAAGGTCATCGTGCGCTGGTTCATCTCCAACGGGAATCGTCATGACAGCTCAGACGATCTACCGCCGATCGACGACATCATCAGGACTGAACCCGTGAGATGTACTTGCTCTTTCCTTGAACGCTGCGCGTCGGACTTCGTGCAGACGTGTTTGTTTTAGGAACGTTTGCTCTCTATTCTGTGTTTAGTGCTTGTCTTGTTTCAGTCATGTTAGATAAATGTTCATTTACATCCGTTCGTGCGTCTCTGACGTTCATTACCGCCTGAAGGCACACAGACATACGTGCCGAGGTATTCCATCACAACGATGACTGTGAGAGGAAGGCTGTATCGCGGAGAGCGTATGCTGACGATGATACGGCGACAAGCGGACGACGACGCTGGAATAACGACGATGGAATTACCAAGATGTTAGGACAGCGATGATACGATGACCAATGCATGCTGACGACTGTCACACGACGGCTAAATGAAGATGTCATTTCAACGGCGGCATATTCGTGCTTCAATGACGACAGCATGGTTAGGATGGAATGACGAATAATTAATGCCGTTTATGGAACGACGAAAGTCAGTATGGCGATGAAGTTATGACGACCGCGGGGTGACGTTTTTAAATGGTTACGATGGAAAGACGACAGAGTGATGACAGCATGACGATGAGGGGATAACGAAGCGGGAGTGATAACGATATAACGAGCGGGGCCGCATCGCCACGATTGTATGATACCGAATTCATGTCGGCTGTGTGGCGACGCAGGACAAACCTGGAACGATGAGAATACAATGAATGACTTTGACGGAATCACGACCGCATAATTAGTTGCCTGAGCCACTCGGCATCTTGGGTGACTGAAAAGGCGTCAAAGGCGTGACGGCAATAGCATGATGAGAGTCGGACGGGGAAGCTGGAATGACGATGATGAAACGGCTACGATGGCATAACGACCACTGGCACATACCTAGTGGTCCAAGCTAGTAGACAACTTGTCCCAGTGGGTTGGTGTATAAATCTAGATAGATGGATATAGATAGGAAGTGGCCGAAGTATGCTTATCGCAGTTCAGCCTGGTTTTTGAAACTATATGCCAGGATATAAAATTAATTCAATTCAATTCAATTTTATTCACAACACACATACAAAGTTGTGTTGAAGGCTCCCCTGGCAAAAAGCTGTAAGCATACAGCTTGACGGAGGCCAGGGGGGCCAATAATCGGCAGCAGTGTGAATGCATTAGTAATAGCATTAAATGACAATACACGAAGACACATAAATAAAACCCTATACCAATAGGATAAGAAACAGTCGCAACAATAAATACCTACGCTATAAGCAAATACATGCATATACAGGCAAATACATGCAAGATATGCAAAATACATGCAAGACGAGATAAATACAGTGTATCAATAAAATTAATCAAATACAAACATATTGCGCAATCACTCTCGTGAAAACCCAACATCTTTATTTAAACGTTTTTCAAGTTTATTCAGTAGCACTGGTACATTATGAGTTACAGATTGCAAAAGATAATTGGTTCTAGGGCATGGTACCAACCACCTTTCGCTTTCCCTTGTCAAACGAATACTGGAGCGTTCTACAGGATTGGATACGCTCTTTAGAAATTCAGCAGTTTTTGTTTCTGCAAAATGAAGCTGATGCAAAAGACGGTAGTTGTATGAGTGCTCGATAATAACTATCTTATTTCTCAGAAATAGTTCTTTTGTTGGGTGAAAATAGTCGACAAGGCTTGCGCAGCGAGTGGCCCTCTTTTCTAAAAGCAAGAGTCTATTAATATTACTTTTGTTGTTGTCCCCCATATTAATAAACAGTAGTTTAAATGCGATAGAAAGAGTGAATGATAAAGTTTGAAGAGGATTCGAGAGGGGAACATGTGTCGACACCTGAACAACACGCCAATAGCGGAGGACAGCTTTTTTATAACCATGTCGATGTGTGAATTCCACTGCAAATAGTTCGAAAATGTTACGCCTAACACCTTGTGTTCTGCCACTACTTCAATAGGATAGGGCCCCATGGTTAAGTTTATGGTAGTAACGGCTTTGTTTTTGGCAGTGAAAATGATGCCCTTAGATTTTTTAACGTTGATGTGAAGGTAGTTACGAAGCGACCACTCATGTAATTTTGAGAGGACAGAATTGGTGCGCAGTACTAAGTCGATGCCATTATCAGCAGTAACAAAAAGACTAGTGTCATCCGCGTATTATATAAATTTAGTCTCATTGTCAATTTTATTCAGATCATTAACATATACATTAAATAAAAGGGGCCTAGGATGCTGCCCTGAGGAACTCCAGTCGGTAAATTCTTAGGTGTTGATACAAAACCTTTAATTGCCACGCTCTGTTGCCGATTAGTGAGATAAGAATGCAAGAGCGAGTGCGTCACTCCACGGATGCCGTATTGTTGTAGTTTAGTTAACAGTATACCGTGATGGAGTGAGTCAAAAGCTTTACTGTAGTCTATGAAAATGCCAAGTGTTAATTGACCCTTTTCGATGCCCTGTAGAATTATTTCTCTTTGCACTAGAAGCGCAGACTCAGTGGACCTACCTTTTGTAAAGCCATTCTGGCAACCGGACAAGATGTGCTTAGAAGAAAAGCCACTTAGTCGCGATAAAATTATTTTTTCAAAGCCCTTCGAGAAAACAGGCAGCACAGATATCGGCCGATAGTTTGAAATGTCATTTCTGTCGCCCCCTTTATGTATCACTGATACACGTGCTTCCTTCATCTTGGAAAGAAAGATACCCGATTCAATAGCAAGATTAAAAATATGTGCCAAGTATGGAGAAACAAGATCGAGCACGTGTTTCACTGGCCTTATCTGTAGACAGTCTATGTCGATGGCCTTGTTGTTCCTCAGAGATTTAAACGTTTGGTACACTTCCGAGCAATTTGTTGTTTGAAAAAACGCTGTGTCGAGAATATTTGTATCAAGCACGTTAGAGGAATTGATTGAAGGTGCGTGTTTTAGTGGCAATGAGGCATAATGTGCGCTGAAGTGCTCCGATAAAGCAGTGCCGGAGAGTGTTTTGCCGTTTAGTGTAATTTCGTTTAGAATATTTTGCCGTGAATGCGTTCCCAGTACGTTATTTATAATCGACCACACACGATCAAGTGTGCGTGCGCTTTGGAGAAGGTGTTCGTAATATTCCTTTTTCGGTTTCTTTAAATCCTTAGTGAGTCGATTGCGGAGCTTCTTAAAAGCCGTCAGAATTGATAGATCACGTTCTTTTAGAAAACGGCTGTGCAGTTTATTTTTCGGTTTAATCAGCCACATCACATCACGGTTAATCCATGGCTTCCGTAATCGTTTATGTGGTGCAAACAATTTCATAGGAAAGCAGTGTATGTATATTTTGCAAAATGCCTTCAAAAACACATCGTACGCGCTTTCTGCGTCTGTTTTCATTAGTACAGCACTCCAGTAGTAATCTCGTACTTTGGTTCTAAACAGATCCAATGCCGATTGAGTTATTGTTTGGTGAAATATTCTGGGCATGCGCGTATGTTTGTTAGCAACAGAAGAGTTTAAATATGCCATGAATATGGGGCAGTGGTCACTGATGTCGCAGTTAATTGTGCCAGCAGCTGTTACAATTGTGTCAGCATTGGTAACAAAGAGATCTAGAACAGATGAACTGGTCGCTGACACTCGTGTGGGCGTTGTAATGACATTGCGAAAGCCCTGCGTGGTCAGTCTATTTAGCAGTTCCACAGCATTGTTGTTTTCTGGGCAGATGTTAACGTTAAAGTCCCCACCAAGAATCAATCGGTACTTTTGATAGGAAGCATGCTCCATAAGGCAGTGAATAAAATCTAAATAGTTTACCACATTTCCAGCAGGAGGGCGATAACAAACGGTAAATATGGTGCCATTGCAACGCAGAATGAGTGCCTCATAATCTGGTGTTAATACTGTGAAATCATTAACGATGGCATAGATGTTCACATTCAGAAAATAAATAGATACTCCCTCACCTCGTCGGTCAGTTCGATTTAACGACTAGTGGGTGTATCCATCTAGATCAGGAAGGCTGTTAAGTGTATTACACCACGTCTCGGTTACCATGATTGCGTTGAAATTAAACGAGAAATTGCTAAGCATCAGGGAAAAGTCGTCATACTTGTGAGTCGTCATACTTGTCGTGATACGTCATACTTGTCGTCATACTTGCCGTCATACTTGTCGTCATACTTGTTGTCATATACGTCATACTTGTTGTCGTCATACTTGTCGTCAAGTCGTCATACTTGTCATACTTGTGAAAAGTCGTCATACTAGGTGAGCATATAACAGCATCATAGATTGTACGCTTAAAAAATCGCATTCGTTTCTTTTCGACAGTCACAAATTGTCACAAAACAAACAAAAAGTCAAAACGAACGTCTCAAAACAGCCACAACTAAACTCAGTGCGACAGGTGCATTGAGTTCAGTTCCGTCTTGCGGTATGCCTGTAATGTTGAGAAGGTGTCCGCTTATGCTGGTTTTACAGTACGGTTTAATTTTCCAAGTGCCAGTTGTTTAACTCTGACAAGCGTTATGAAGATGCTAGTGACAACAAAGGGTTATATGTAGGAAGACAATTGTACGCATAATTGCTTCGCCTGCATGTCTGCAAGTGCTTCATAATGTCTTCCGTATACTGCTACCATCATATGCGAGGCAAATATGGGTGTTGCATAGCACAGGAAGTTTTGGGCAGCGGAGCTGTTTTAGGGGGGGGGGGGGCTCTTGGTTAGGCCTTGTGCGAACAAAAAACTGCGCCGAGCGATGCCGTAACCGCGGGTCCCCTAGCAACGCCTCGCACCAGCTTTGCGAGGCGTTGCTAGGCGACGCACATGACCTTATCGCTCGGCGAGGTTGCCACCGGGCGTCGATATGCGACATGCTGCATTTCGCACCGGCATGGTCACCCAGAATGGACCGCATCCGCGTCTCGTCCAGCATTTCGTTTCAGTGGCTTTTGAGTGTTGTCTTTTTTTCGCTCAGTCATTGTCATTTTTGCTGTGTCACGCTTCTTGACTATGACTTCTACCACAATCCTTTATTGTTTCCTTCACTTACTACCCACGTCAGAACTCATTTCAGTGGCTTTTGAGTGTTCTTATTTTCGCTGAGTCAATGTCATTTTTGCTGAGTCATGCTCGTGACTATGACTTCTTCCATCATCATTTAGTGTTTCCTTCAGTTAGTGCCCACGTCAGACCCCATTTCAGTGGCTTTTGAGTGTAAATCCTTTTTCTCTGAGTAATTGTCATTTTTTTCTGAGTCATGTTCATGACTGTGACTTCTACCATCATCCTTTAGTGTTTCCATCACTTAGTGGCCACGTCCGAGACCATTTCAGCTGGTTTTGAGTGTTAATATTTTTTCGCTGAGTCATTGTCTTTTGCTGTGCCATGCTGGTTACTATGACTTGTACCAGCATCATTTAGTGTTTCCTTCACTCAGTACCCACGTCCGAAACCATTTCAGTGGTTTTTGAGTGTTGATCTTTTTTCGCTGGGTCAATGTCATGACCTATATGACATGCATGCCATGACATTTATGCCATGACCTATCATTTATGTTCGTCATACACAAAAAAAAGGTAAGGCGTGCAGACACGGATACAAGAGAAGTAAACAACGCAAAGGCTTGTCAGTGGCATTTGTGTTGTCCACCTCTCTTGTGTCCATGTCTGCACGCCTTACCTTTTTTGCATTATGAATCCTTACCAACTAGCTCAGCTTTCTGTCGTCAGGAGCTTCAAATCTTCATACACTCTTGTCATACTATGCCAATTTTGGTACATACCAAGTTGATGAAGCGACCATGAGAGCACAAAGACGCAGGCGGCTAGATAGATAGATAGATAGATAGATAGATAGATAGATAGATAGATAGATAGATTGATAGATAGATACTCTCAAAGTGGCAAATGTTCACCAAGAAATATGCTTACCATTTAAAATTAGCGCAGCTTGTACTAAGTTGTGCAAGGCTGGAAAAACAGCGGAGCTGGTGGTCACCCAGCTTCTTCCAGTTTCGCTAGGCTCGGCTAAGTTTTGCTAAGCTCCGAATGATACTCCGGAATTCGCACGCAATCCCCGCATTCGTTCTCGTCTAGCGGCACGACGAGCTTCCAGCTGAGCTGCTTCTTCGGGAGTCTTGTACTTCTTCGGTTGTCCCATGTTACATTTACGCATAGCGAAGTCTACGAGAGTTGTGTGCGTCGCCGTCACGGCGACATGATATTTATAATCAGTGTGACGTCGTGGCCAAGCTTTACAAAGTGTCGCCACGACTAAGCAAAGTAGGAATTGCGACGCGAAGCAATGACATGGCTGGGCGAAGCTGGGTAAGTAATTGCTAGGCGACCGCATTGACGGAGCGGGGCTGTTGGAACGCGGTGTCGGTATTGTAACGCGGTGACTGTTGCAAGCTGCGCTATGCAACGCGCAGTGACGTCATCGCTGGCGCGGTGGCGGACGAGCGTTGTTGAGCTAGGAGAAGCGAGGCGCAGCTGTGACAGGTGGTTGTTAGCCAACGCAGGTGGCGTCATCGTTCAACGAGGTTTTAGATGCGAAGCAGCTTATGGCGGGGGCTTTGTCCGTCCCTCCTTCCGTCCCGCGGCGTCCCACACCCCCACAGCACATGCGCGATCCCTCCCCCTCTCTCTGCTCTCCTACACCCCCTTTCTCTCCTCTAGAAATCCTCTACTCTATGGAGCGGCGCGCACGACAGGTGGTGCGACAGCTGCATACTCTGCTAGGGGCGCCACGGTAGTTTCGCGGTATGAAAATGACGGAGTGCGCACGCCTCATTCTCTCTCTTGTGCAACGCCGCGATGAGCGCTCGGGCCGCTGCCGCGAAACGGGAGCGGCGACTTGGCGTTTCCGAACTTCGGGCTTGCGAAGCCGAAAGGAAACGTGAACGGCGGCAAGCGGACTCTGAACTCCCGGCTCGGGAAGCCGAATCGAAACGGTCAGTGGATCTCGAGGCGCCGCTGCTTCGCATCCACACATGGTTCCCTTTAGCAGGAGATGGAGTAATCTTTTTGTTAATGCGTTACGGACTGACGGTAGGCTTAAACAGCTCCGCTGTTAAAAATAGGATGACACAGTGGATGCTTATAATGGGTGGCATGATAAGATAATAATCTCGCAGTTTTACGCATTAGCCGGTATTTTTAAATGCGAAGCATTTCTTGGCGAACATTTGCTACATTGACAGTATCTATCTATCTATCTATCTATCTATCTATCTATCTATCTATCTATCTATCTATCTATCTATCTATCTATCTATCTATCTATCTACCTATCTATCTATTTATCTAGCCGCCTATGTCTTTGTGCTCTCATAGTCTTTTCGTTAGCTTAGTATGTACCAAAATTACCATACTATGACAAGAGTATATGACGAACATAAATGATATGTCATGACATGAATGCCATGACATGCGTGTCATGTAGGACATGAAACAGCCGCCTACGTCTTGGTGCTCTCATGGTCGAAGTTAACTTGGTAGGTACCAAAATTGGCATAGTATGACAGGAGTGCATGACGAACATAAGTAATACGTCATGACATAAATGTCATGACACGCGTGTCATGTAAGTCATGACAATGACCCAGCGAAAAAAATTAACACTCAGAAACCACTGAAATGGGTTAGGACGTGGGTGCTAAGTGGAGGAAACACTAAAGGATGCTGCTAGACATAGTTATAATCGGAAGTCGTAGTCATGAGCATGACTCAACAAAAATAACAATGACTCAGCGAAAAACGATTAACACTCAAAAACCACTGGAATGGGTACGGACATGGTCACTTAGTGAAGGAAACACTAAAGGTTGATGGTAGAAATCATTTTCATGAGCATGACTCAGCATAAATGACAATGACTCTGCGAAAAAATATTAACACTTAAAAACCACTGGAATCGGTTCGGACGTGGGCACTAAGTGAAGGAAACACTAAAGGATGATGTTAGAAGTCATAATCATGGCCGTGACTCAGCAAAAATGACAATGACGCCGCGAAAAAAGAATAATACTCAAAAACCACTGAAATGGGTTCGGACGTGGGCACTAAGTGAAGGAAACACTAAAATTTGTGGTAGAAGTCTTAGCCATGACCATGACTCCGCGAAAAAGGATTAACACTCAAGAAACAACGGAATGGGTTCGGATATGGTAGTTAGTGAAGGAAAAGGCTAAAGGTTGATGGTAGAAGTCATAGTCATGACCATGACTGAGAAAAAATTACAATGACTCAGCAAAAAAGATTAACTCAAAACCACTGAAATGAGTTCAGATGTGGTACTAAGTGAAGGAAAAGGCTAAAGGTTGATGGTCGAAGTCATTGTCATGAGAATGACTAAAGCTTTTGCCTTAAGGTCTCTTATGTGTAGCTAAAGGAACTCCTGAGGACTCATGACATCAATGTCATGACATGCGTGTCATGTAGGTTATGAAAGAGCCGCCTATGTCTTGGTGCTCTCATGGTGGTTTCGTTGACTTGGTGGCTCCGCGCACACTGCTTCGCGTAACATCGATTCCCACAGGGCGTGGGATCTGCCAGCTTTTTTTGTAGAGTGTTATGACGTCAGATCCTCGAACCTTGCGCTTGCCGTCCAATGTTATGAGGTGGTAGGCAACCGAGGCAACTCATGGGCGTCAGAAGACCAAGCAGTCGGGCAGAGGAGAGACGCAGCTTTTCGAAAGCTTAATTTATTTAAATCTTTGCGACGGAGGGGTGCGAATCGAATGTGAGTCAACATGTACATGGCGGGGCCGCCTATATTAGTTATATAGCGTCGAGACTACAACAGAAATTGTCATGGAAGCTCTAGTGGCTCTAGTGGGGGAGGGCTCTGGTTACGAGTCACGTCACATATGCCACTGTCTTCTCTCCGAGTCTCTAGGGGGTTGCCATCGAGTCACGTGGCCAGACCCTTATTTTTCTTTCCGTCTAGCTGAGCGGGTTCGTGCCCCAATAGGAGATGCTTCGGAGCACAAAAAAACCCACCCCCAAGATGTTCCACTCGATGCCAGCGGCGTCTCACGTGACTTCGCTGCACTGAACTTCAATCAAAACTTATCTCCCATCGGTTATCGGAAGTCCTTTCTTCTGGAGAAACAAAAAGCCCCATGGAACCCTCCTTGACGGTTCGATGGTTGGCGTCAGCGGGTACCACCTTCCTATCAAACGCACGAGACATGAACCGCACATCGCAATTCGCTTCCGTTGAAATGGCGAGTGGTATCAACAGAAAGAACTCTGCTGACGTTTTCTGGGCGGGGACATTTACTTTAATAGTTCGTGGTTCATTGTCCCACACTTTTTCTTCTCTAGCATGCACATTGAAGCCTCCCCCAAGTATCGTCTAAACCCGAAGGAAAGTTTAGGGAAAGCTCGAGTGATAGATGAGCTGCGTGCCTGACGCGATAGATAAAAATCGTTCGAAGATGCCAAGCAACTCACCGAGGAGTGATTGGCTTACAGTCGCTAACCGTAAACAGCGCGCCTGCACCACTATTGCATGCTGATGAGGGCGTCTAGACAATGTCTCAAGAGAAGCATACGATGTGTGAGGTTCAAAACGCAAGAAAGCTGTGAAAACTGAGGACGTAGAAAAAAAAACATGATAAAAAAGAATGAGCAAGCAAGCAAGCAGGAACGTAAGGTGCGAGAAGATGAGCTACTTATAAAATAAACCAGATTGAACGTTCCGCGAAAATAGCTTCGGAGCAATGCCCGCAAGTGGGATAGAAAGAGGTGTATTTAGTGATTGCAGTGCGGAAGACTGCGTTGCGAAGCACGTTTGATCGATGAGAATTACTTGGTAGTCACAGTGTGCAGTCTAGCGTCACAAACGCACGGTTTGGGTAATCATCCCATCAGTCGCATCCATAAGGGAGTTTTATGAAGATAGCAGTTAGGCATTGGTTTAGACGTCCATTGATCTATCTTTGTCCAACAGTTTTTTTCACGCACTCAAGAAATTCAGTAGCCCTTGGCCGCGTTTTGATTTCGCACAAAGGATTGCTTATTCTGTGAACTGCTATATGGTTCCCGAGTATCAATGTACATAAACCCGAACGTAGATATATTTGAATAAAGCATAAAATAATATGTTGAAGTTAACGAAAAAACTATTAGCTATGGGAATTGCATGTCGCGCGAGGCTTCCTTTATAAAGCTACTTGGAGAAGGCCTGCGGAAAATGGTTTTATTACCCTCAAAATTTTCTGAAGGCAATCTTGAATGATGAATGAGGGGTGTGAATGAATGTAGGTGAATGAGGCAATATATTAGCTAGTCATAGATAACAAGGTAACAAATGTGTTCATGCGGAGCCTTCCGTAACATAACTCAGATTTAGGGAAACGTTAGCACCGAGAAGCAAACCCAGGATAACATATTATTTCCTGAAAGAAAAAAATATGTGATCGATCTGATTGTAGCATTAAGGTACAGAGGAAACCCACACGGATTGATCAGAAAGCTTCGCAATTGAAAAAAGATTCTTCATAGCCCAGGATGGGTTTACTTCGTGGGTTTCCTTTGTCACCTCATGCTGCAATCTGGTGGATGACCATTTTTGGTTTCATGAATCTCGCTCTACCTTGCGAGATTCGGCTAGACTGATTTTCCGAGAGATTCCTACTAAGTTGTCTATGACAAGGTCTACTATATCGAGATATTCATTATGTCTGCTTAATTCAAGCCGTCACAGCTTATACTACAATGAGACGTTTTCAGACTCTAGACCGGCTTTACACAGTATGCAGTCAGTTCTCCGACCTGGAGCCCATGAACAGCCCACGTACGAAATTATCAAAGATGACGTCAAACAGAAAAGCCACGAAATTATTTTCCAGTGGCTCCCTGGCCCATTGCAAGATCAGTGGAAATGATCAGGCAGGCAAAGCTGCCCGAGAGTCACACCAAGAGCAACACAGCGTTCCCATTCTTCTTTCCAGGACAGACGCTGCAAGACAGCTTCGTCACCTGGCACGCAAGCTCTCATTAGCAGAGTGGAACATCCCAAATATAAGGCGCACCGGCTACACGAACTGAATCCTTCGCTCCAACTCCAAAAGCCAGCCAGGGCTTCACCGACGTGAGGCTATGGTTAAGCTATGGCTTAACCATAGCCGGTTCTATACCGGCTGTGGTTAAGAGTGGCTTTCACGAAGGCATACTCTGCTTTGATTCGAATGACCGGAAGTGCTGCGTGCAGCGCCTGTGGCAGCGACGAGATTATCGAACATTCATTGTGTATCTGCCGTCGATTTCAGTCCGAGAGACAAATATTATCTATTGCATTGCGACGAGTGGACGATGGGCTGTTCTCCACGCAGGCGCTACTTGAAGACCTTCCCCGTCGCTCGGCGGCCCACAAAGCTGTGAAGGCACTTTTGTCTTTCTTGACGGCGACTGGCCTATGTGAACGCCATTGACTTGCTCGGGTCACAGTGTCCTTCGTCCTCCCCCCCCCCTCCATCTCATCTTTCTTATCCCTCTTTGCCGTCCCCCAGAGTAGGGTAGCCAACCAGACGCATTTCGGGTTAAAATTATTCGCTTATTTCTTTCTCTCCTCCTCCTCCTCAAAATGACGCGCTTGCAAGAGCAAAAATGCACATGCATGTGTCTTGCGCGATCACTCAATTCCCTCAGTTACTAAACAATTCGTTAGCTTACTCACCACAACGTCATTTATAGCAGACCAATGGCAAACGGAACTTTTTTCTTAGTAAACGTAAACACATTCAATGATTATTACTATTTTTCTCTTTAAGAAAGCAATCCAGTGCAAATTTTCATGACGACGACGCAGAAAGACAAGACAGGACTTTATCATGTCTTTCTGTGCCCTCCTCATGAAAGGTAGAGCTGGATTACTTTCTTAAGAACGAAGAACGTATTCAATATAATGGGAGACATTACTATAAATCCTAAAGGTTTAACATCAGCAAGAATTGTTTCAGTTGTAGAAAAGTTGCGGACAAAGACTTAACACACGGGCACACTGCGCATCAGGCATAGTGTTCCCTGCAGAATAGACAGGAGTGATTGCGCTATCACTTTTAGGATGAACACGCTCCCGAACTTTTTGGGATCATATGTGAGCATTGAAGGTTACGTGGTATTTAGAAAATTATATTTAGCATTCTTTATCGCTGCTGTGTACACAACGGTAGCTTGTTCTTAGGCTGCCCAGCGGCCGTCATCTGTGGACTGTATTGCTGAGCGGTATGTGCGTTTCGTCTTATTCGACAAAAATTTTATGTAGCGATTGTATAACGGTTCATCAACATTCGCCATTATCGTACGTGTAGGTATGTATTTATTTGTTAATTATTTAACATTAAGTAAAAATAAATAACAGTTTGATTGTAACGGTCGCTCTCCAAAAACATCGAGAAGACCGTCAAGGAAAGGGCAGTGTTCCTGGTTGATTAGTTCAAACTTCGCATTTTTGTAATCTTTTTTAACTTTCTTTCTGTTTTTGCATTTTAGACGTGAAATGTTAATTAGAAATGACAAAATGGAGTGGTCAATTATATAGGGCAGGTGAGTGACGTTAGAAACGTATTCAGGTGTGTTGATAGTACGAGATCAATTAAGAATGTTAGCTGTTGATTCTGCGATTATAGTTGTTTTGTTATCAATTGTGTTAAAGAAAGCACAGCGCACATATACCCAAAAAATCTCTTGCGAGTGAAGAATGAGGATTCAGCGCAGGTGGCTCACAATCCCACGAAACTTTACCCATTTAACGCAGAACGTTGTGTAAACGTTGCCTGATTGCAACAAGTATCATGCCACGTTAAACAGCCAACCTCAACGTCGAATTTATGTTACCAGCTGTACGTTCAGGTGATTTCACAAATAAATGTGACAGCAACATCCTGACACCCACGTTGTGTCAACGTTGCATGTAAACATCGATTTAACGTGTGTATGGTATCAATGTAGCAACGTAGCAAAACAGCATGCTCCCAGAACGTTGCCGGATGTCACCAATGCTGACATTAATGTGATGCCAGGCTGCTGCACCAT
This sequence comes from Dermacentor silvarum, assembly GCF_013339745.2. NCBI lineage: Eukaryota > Metazoa > Arthropoda > Arachnida > Ixodida > Ixodidae > Dermacentor > Dermacentor silvarum. The sequence goes on along the minus strand of NC_051159.1, from coordinate 55,261,011 downwards.
TTCACATGTGTAGGTTCATGCAACTATGGAATATTTTCATTTTCAACGCAACATTCATCTTTATCATACAGTCAGGTATGCAGCTGTGTAGCGGTTATGCAGTAATTATATTTTCTGAGGAACGTCATGTTAAATTGTGTTTATTGGGCTCCTCCGCAGACGAGAACTGCTACAAATTATAATAACGAAATCGGGGGAGCATTCACATGACAGAAATGCTAATTGTTGCAGCGGTTACCCTATAGTAGACAAAGTTACGCATGAAAGTATTCCCTTCTTCTACACCAAAACACAAGACATTGGGACTGTTTACGTCATGCCTCCAAAAGTGGAAACATTAAGCAGTCGCAAATCATGAATTGGCACAAGACCCATGATACCAGCTGCATAAAATGACGAACACACCCACACTTCAAAGTGGATACACACACATCATATGTACTTGTCAATGTGAAAAAGAGTGCACGTTTGTTCAAGTCATATAAGGTTTACATCATCAAAACAGCACTAGAGCAAACAAGGGCTATATAAGCCTCCAATATGAGCACTGTGTGTTTCTCTACGTTGTTGTACAGGAACCTACACACATATAACAGTGCTGTAACCGTTTGCTTGACGGCTACGACAGCTGATGAGCAGCGTGGCCATAGGTTCATTCCTATGTGGGTGACCACAGCCGAGCGCGAGCAGACTATAGTCGCCTCCCGCTTCTTGGTTAATATCGCCTATTGGCCAATACCAGCTGTAGTATGAGAATCTGCTAGATGGCGAAATATGACAGCAGCCAGCAGCCCCGAAACGGGTAAGGAGAAGGACTCTGTTGAAAAGGAAGTTTCCAAAAAAGGTGACTTGGCACTTAACTTGTGAGCACCGCACAATAGTTCATAGTTTGGCTCACATGTTCACAGCAGCGTATGCTATCCATGGAATTTTTTGTGTGTTCTTTTTTACCAAGCTTGAAGGGTGGTTTAGTGTCCATTTAAAGCTTGTTTAGCTGCAAACACTTAGGCTACAAAAAACATGTATGTATGATTGAAGCTCGGCGACGAGCCGGCTGTATGTGAACGGGGAAGCTGGAATAAGAATCAAGAGAATAAAGAATAATAAAGAATAATGAGGCAAGACAACTTCTACCACAGCACGCAAATTAGCACGCTTTCATGTACTCGTCTCGCGGAGGCGATGAGACCCGACGGCAGGCATTTTGCTGCTGCATTCCACAGACAAAACTTGCAGACCTGTATTCTTTGCATTGTGCCTGGCAGCACCTCAGGTTCTGAAGTTGTATCCGCATCAATGCACAGTTTGTACGAGCCTATATGGCAACACATGCCGACATTTTCTTTATAGTAAGCCCACGTCAGTCCTACAAACCTGGCCTTTTACAAAGGGTGAGATTCAGGGCTTCTAACTTTTGCCATCGCCCAACTTTTAAAACTCCAAACATGCAGCATGCATGCATCGAAGCGAATGATGAGCAAGCAGCAATGCATTGTGAGGTACCTGGCAATGGCGGATGGTCAGGACAGACGGATGTAATATCACGTGCTAACTATGTACGCCTGTTTGCGGCAGCAGTCTTTTCATGATTAGATGAAATAAGCAATAAAGAAATATCCTTGTGTTGATCAAATCACTTTGGCATTCACCACGAGTGCGTGGCTGCACTCTTTAGTTATGCATGAAGTCATGCCGGGCTACACTCGCTGTAGCAAAATGGCGCAAAGCGACAAATGCATATTGAGTCAACAACGCTGCCAAGTTACGTCTTGTTGTTTGTGTAATCTTCCCTGCGCATAAACACAAGTCTTTTTGAACACAGTTAAGAAAGTCACTCTCGCTCATTGGGACTAGCTCATACCGGTAGTGAGCGTGAGCTGGGTGGTCGCGGCTCATGCGGTCCTGGACTGAGGACTCCACCCACGCCCAGGGCCCATTGAAGGGCGTTGCGCTTTCCCGTTATTTTAATAAATGTTTTCTCTCTCTCTCTCTCTTGGCAGAGAGAACAAAGCACAGACCCATATCTTCATCAAACTCTCAAAAACTGACCTGTCATCAATGTTAGCACTAAAGCACATTTGCGCACTGCTTAAGTCAATCGAAACACCTTTTGCTATGGTCTATAATATTGAAAACACCAAAATTAGCTGGCAGAAGATGATAGGCTATAGCAGTACTTAAGGTAATAAGGATGAACAATATTTAGTATTATACATCTGATTGCCTCTGCAGATGAACAATCCGTCTTTGTGGTTACATTTCATTGTGTTTCTAAGGGCTCACTGCAGAGCGAACCTATCATAACAGTTCTGTATCTCTTCGCTTTCAGCAGTAGCTGGCACTCGCCCGTGAATACTGAAGCACGACAGCCATTTGGTTGTGCAAGTGGTAGTACTAAACTTTGCCGTGCATGTCGCAGGGGCCCACTTCAATAAATATATCTAACTCGGAACAAAAATTTCGATGAGATAAGAAAGGGAATGCAACACCAAGAAGCAGGCCTATCAATGCACATTGTGTGATATTTTTACTTGGACCACCTTAGTGCACCAATTTTTTCTGAAAGGTAGACTGAAACTAACACTGGTGTTGTCGTGGTGATGTAGAGCTTTTGGGCAATGAAGTGAAATCGTTATAAACAAATCAGCAGCAGTCTCGTCATTGAAAGATGTTTACACAAACGACGGCTTGAGGGTGTCGACGGGAGAGACCGGCCTGCTCTAACATTTTTACTAAAAGGGGAATCGCAAAATCGTGTTTCAGGTCGGCTCTCTTTAAGTCCTGCCAACACAGGATAACGGAAAGCTTCGGACACCAAGTAGAAAGGTTACAGCAGGCCGGTTTCCCGCGTCCGCTCCTTCAAGCCGTGGCAGAAACCGTACTTCAACAGCTGCGCAAAGAGCCAGCGGTAGACCTTACAGGTACCCCGCAGACGAGGCACTTATTCGAGGTTGTGCCATACGTGCACAAGGTTTTGCAACACTTAAGGAAAGTCGCAGTGAAGTAAGGAGTGGATCTTGTGTTCTCTGCGCCTTGCGAGTTGGTACAACTGTGCAAACGCATCACGGGTAGTCAGGAAAAGATTGGCTGCATTACAATACACTTGTATCAGTGTCGTCTATGCGCCACTGGGGACGTGTTTACTGGGGACAGACCGGCCAGTGCCTGAACGACCGGCTACCACAACACTACAGGTGTTGGAAATAGGAAGAGTTGACTCTTGCTTCACACTGCAAAATTTGCGGTCGCTATCAGTGGCCGAGAAATTAGAGCACTGCACGGGCCAATTTTTTCAGCCCGGGCCCACCCCGGGCCCAATTTTACGTCGGGCTACCCGCCCGAGCCCGACCAAAAGTTTTATGGTGAGACCCGGGCCCATTCCGGGCCCAGAAATAATCTACGTTATCCGCCCGGCCCGGCCCGCCACCCTTTAACTTAGGCCCGAGCCCGGCCCGAGCCTGGCTCGAAAGCGGCTTGAACCCGGCCCGAGACAGAAAAAGAGCACCGAGTGCCATTAAAAAATAAAATAAAGAATAGCATGAAAGGAATTTATCTTTAAGGCATAAATACGTGTCATATGCAATTATGAACACTATTTGAGCGGTCTGAACGCAAATACCAGCGTTAGAAGTAGTACGAATGACACTGCCGAGCAGTACCGACAGCAATTTTCAACAGCGCGACTTTGAATTTTCAACAGCGCGCCGCCACGTCGGGCGCCTCAGTGCAAAGCATGCGACGCCCCAGCCGCTCGTCCCACACAACCGTATTCTAGTGCACTCTAGCCGAAGCGCAGCAACGACCACTGATCACGCGGTCCTGAGCGCAGCGCATGGATGGAGTAAATGGAGAAAGAAAGCTTCGCGCTCGTCCATGGTGCAGCGTAATGCGCTGCTGCTAGGCGGCCGGTTAAGAAAATGCGTGCAATCATAGATGGACGCAGTGCCATATTTCAGCCGCGTGACGAATTATCTTATCTTACCAGTAATCGTTTTACCAATTCGTCTCTGAAGAATCAGCAAGTAGCGAACGCGCTTACACCGCGCTGAAAGCCTTAATTACATTAATTTAGGTAAGGAATGCAATGGCATCATTTGGTTTGAGGCGACTTCGGTCTTTCTGGACTTTTACATTCTGTTCAAACAGCGCAAAATACGACGGAAGAAGAAAAGGAAAGTACACAGGAGCAGCACTGCTAGCTCCCAGCTGCGCCGGGGCAAAAGGTTTTTCAGAGTCGAGACGCGCGAGGATAACTCGCTGCACGTTACATACACACCACCAGAAAGTCCAAGCCTAGCCCGGGCCCGCGTCAAAATACCCGAGCACGGCCTGGGCCCGGCCCGAGCCCGGGCCCGGTTCAAAAAGCCCATGCCGTGCCCGAGCCCGGCCCGAGCCCGTGAAAAAACTGCCCTACCCGGCACGACCCGGCCGACGGACCGGGCCGGGCCCGGGCTTTCGGGTAAGCCCGAGCCTGTGCAGTGCTCTATGAGGAATGCAGAAGTTGTAGGCCGTGGAAAAACTAAATTAGAACGCGAGCTTTTAGAAGCGGCGTTAATAAAAAATTCTGGACCTGATAAGTGTGTTAGCGTCGCTTCGGTGGCACTTTTATACAAAGAAACGCGACTCATGGTAGCCACAGCTAAGCTGCTTCGTTACTTCTGCTAGTGTTTGTTTTTTATGCCTCTAGTTTGTTATGCCTTCTGTGCATCTTGTGCGCATTTGACAGAGTACTCATGCTTCTCATTTATCACATGTCATGAATAGATTGTACACGGGTTAGGAAGTTTTTGTCATATCTCTTAGTTTCTGCGCCTGCTTTGTATGTTGCTGATTTCAGGGTGTCCTGGAGGCATGCGAGCATTCTCTTGCTGCAGGAATATTTTCCAATAACCTTTGACAGTTGACATTAGCGCTTGTCCCGTCCGTCTCGCCTCACTCTGTCCCCTCTTTCGCGCGTCACCACACTCAAATATGCATCACCAACTGGCCCAAAATTCCCTTCTTCTGACTATAATTGCCATTCTTCAGGTCAATAAATGAAAAATACACAAGTCGGTAATCTCAAAAAGACCATAAAAAGTATTTGATCTTTGCACTTCTGGTCTACACACACCAGTTGCATGTATTTGCCTCTGCTGAGTGTGGCCTCCGAGATCTGCAGCATCCTGAGTGTTGGTTAATCTATACGTAGCACCGTCAATGCAACCGAGTGCGTTGTTGATGCGCTGTAACAGGTACAGTCGCCTGTGCTAATTGACGTTCGCAGGACCCCAAGAGTTGGTTGAATTATCCGAAAGATTGAATTAACAGTGGCTAAATAAAAACAGGTATTTATGATCACCCAAGGTGGTCTGTAATGTTTTCCTCCTTGCTCTTCAAGTACAACTGAACCTGCATGCATCAACGAGCGCCAACATTTTTAACACTGCCTCAGTGTTAAACTGCAAGAAAAATTTAAGTTGTTGAAGTTTTGAAACATAAATAAAGTAAAGGCAAAGTAAAACACCTTCACACCAACGGAAGCAGTAGAGCTGTTTTTTTTTATTTCTTGTTTTTCAAGCCTTAGTAGCCGCTGCCTGCATGAGGGGACACTGTCGAGGCCGAACTCACCAAAGCGACATGCTTTTGCATTGTAATAAGTGTGTTTTCGTTCCATAGCAATATGTAGTTTTTTGTTTGGACATTGCAGTGCGCTCGAAAGTGAAAAATCAAATTAACCGAGGTCAAGCTACTGAGAGTTGACTGTAATCTGTCTTATTTCGTTGTATTGTTGCGAAGGTGGCCGACATAAAACTACCTTTTGCTGTTCTTTTTCTCGCTAAGGCGCGCACCGGCTATGCCCTGATAAAGTACGGGTTCACCAAGTGGCATCTTTTCAAGAAAGGCTTACGCCATAACATCTTGTACTGCTACAGTGAGGAACCACAGAACTATATCACGGAAGTCCACAAAGCTCAGGACTCGCCGAACTAAGATGCAAGTGCTACAACACCAGTTACCTGCTCGACATGCCACTCAGGCACTTGACTGATGACAAAACATATGTTGTGAGAGTTCCCTAGGCTACAAAGACATTGTGTAGAAATATCTGAAGCTGCACATTAGCACTTAAGGACAATACCCAATAACAACAGCACACGCGACACTACAGTCCTTCTGGGACTTCATACACAAGGCAGGGATGGACTATTTTTCTGATTTCTCCCTTTCTCCTCTATTTACCCAATTTCCCTATATTGTCACGTAGTAGTGACGGTGAAGAAAATAGTCGTAAAACTGTGTATGACGAAACTGATTCTTTATTGGGCGAACCTGTGCCCACAAAAGCAAGTTACACTCGAAGCAGAACGATAGCGGCGAACACAGTCGTCGATCGTCTAAATCTGATCAGCGGCGAAACGCGTCGGCTTTTATACATGAGTCATCGAAGGTTCCAGAGTAACCCCTTGTGCCCGCGTGTCTTCCAGAAAGTACTAGACATTTGGCGTCGGTCATACAATCAGATCACGTAAGCGTCGGCGACAACAAACAACGGATAGAAGCATCGATAACGTTCGAGAAACTTCTGATACATGCAGGCGCGTCCTGTGCCTAGCGATAACGTTTAACATTTGTTAGCCGGTGAAAGCACTCACCGCCTAAAGATAAACATGTACACGTGTCAATAAAGTTTTTCAAGCCAGTAGTTTATATGCAGGTACAAATTTATCGTTTAATTGCAGCGCAGACGTACACAACGACAGAAGAGCCCAGACGACAGACGTTCGCTAACTTTTACCAAAAAGCTTTATTTTCAACGACCCATGTTCACAGTCATCACTCATCACATTGCATATGCGCAATTCACACCCTTAGGAAGAAAGTTCTCTTTCTCTGACAAGTGTACAGATGGTGTGCTGACACACACAAAGCGCTGTTGCGAAATATTTTCACCATCAATTGTTTCACGTGCTAGTTCATCACTGTTTCTGCTGACAACAGTTCACTGAGCAAACGACGGTTCACTGCCACACGAACTGCCATGTCATTCAAACGTACCATCACGCACGTTTTTCTTGACACTGTATGAGTCTACTCTCAGACGGTCATTGATACAGCGTCCCATTTGACCTATGTACTGTTTACCACAGGAAAGATGGATACAATAAACCACGTTGCTAACACAGGAGACTAACGGAATTTGGTGTTCTTGTTACATATATGTGGCGTGCTGTTACATTGCCTTTTATTACACAACTTTAGAATTATCTACATTTTTCTTGATATTGTGAGAGCTTATAAATGTAGGGCATGGCGGCTAGTTTTTTTTTTTTTTGTATGTCAGATGCAGTGACCATGAGTTCTGCTCGGAAAAGCGCATGCGCCGTGTGGTTGTCCTGTGGTCACTGCATATGACAAACATAAAGTGGCTGTCATGCCATACATTCGTAAGTTGTCTCACAATATCATGAAAACTGCACATATTTCCAAAGCTAAAGTTGCCTTCTCTGCACCTCAGAAGTTTATAAAATTGTGTAATCAAAGGAAATGTTGCAGCACACCTCACAAGTGTAACAAAAATCACAGAAATCTGTTCGTCACCTATGTTAGCAAGATGGTTTATTGTATCCCTCTTTCTTGTCGTAAACAGTGCATAGGTCAAAAAGAACGCTGTATCAATGACCGGCTGAGAGAACACCCATACAATGTCAAGAAAAACGTGTGTGACAGTTGGCTTGCTTGTCATTGCAGTTCGTGTACCTGTGAACAATTGTTTGCTCAGTGTATTGTTGTCAGCAGAAGCGGGGATAAACTAACACATGAAATAATTGAGACCGAAAAGATTTCGCGACTTGGCTCTGTGTGTGTCTGCACACCATCTGTACACTTGTCAGAAAAAGAGTTAAGCTTCCTAAGGGTGTGAATTACGCTTCTGCAATGGGTTGAGTGACCGCTAGGAACATGGGTCGCCGAAAATAAAGCTTTTTGTCGGAAGTTAGCACAAGTCTGTCGTCTTGTCTGTCGTTGTCTATATCTGTGCAGCAATTAACCAATATGTTGTACTAACAAGTCAAATTTATCAATTATTCATTGGAAGTTTGCTTCATCACCAATGAAATGTGATTTTGGTACAGTGGTAGAGCATCCACTTCATAGCTGTAGGTTTCTCTCTATGAACTCACAGAAATTTCGGGACATTAGTTAATTTTTGTTCTCTTCCAAGACTGAACTGGATGTAACAAGCAGCCGGAAGCTTTATGGTAAAGGAATAGATTGATACCCAGGTCTTAACTGCTTAGCGCAATAAAAGTAGAAGTTGTGGGTTTTGTTTATTGTGATTTCTTTGCTCTTGTGTCCAAACTTATGGCTATAATTGTTAGGGTTCACTGAAATTTGTTTTCGATGTTTTGCATTATTCTCCTGCGTAAGGTCACTAGTGTTTATTTCAAAATTATTCGAAGCTTAAGTTGTTTGTAAGCATTTTATAGCCTGTTTTCACAGTAAACGTGGTTTACTTCAGTTTTTCAGATGACACTTCATACTTTGATGTAATTGGTCATGTCTCTGCAGGTTGCCACATTACTGACTTGCAAACCAGCGAGGTCTCTGCATGCAAGTGAAGCTACCGAGGGAGGCATGTGTGCACCACTTGTGCTGCTGGCCATCCTCTGCAAAAGTGAAGGCTGGCTGTCAGTGCTTGGATGACTTCCTGTTGTTACTCTACTCCGTGGGCTGGTGTTGACAACTTCAGACTTGCTGCCATGTCTGCAAACTTAGAAAAAAAGACAGGCTGGATGCTTGGGAGGAAATAGTATCGAACCGCAGTGGTAATGTGCTGTGTTTTTGTACATTACACAGTGAAGAAGGATAGTATTTGTGCTCCTATTAAGAAGTATTAAGAGTGCTCTGCCATTGAAATAAGAGAACTTGACAAAAAGCAAACAATTTCAAAGTCTGACCTAAATGGGAAGGCAACATATATTGTGTTGAGGTTCTAGTTGCCGGTAGGGTGTCTTAATATGCGATACAAAACCTTGATGTTTAATGGAAAATCTATTTATGTGTGCTATCGGTGCTGTCACTTTGTTGTCTAAGTGTCATTATTTGTCTGCCAGGATAATGTAAGCAGACGGTAAATAATTGCATGTGATAAGGAGATTTACTGACGGAAAGCGGCAGGCGAAAAACCAGTACAGTCGCAAGAGAGCAACGGTCTCGGCGCCCAGAGCTCGTGATCTGCGCTCACGCCCTACATCTATGAGAGCGCCCCACTACTCCTTGATCCGTGTTCTTCTTCTTCACTACAATGACCCCGGCGGCGAAGGGGAGCCATCCTGGCGACTCAAGGGGACGCAAGGATGAGAGGGTCGTGATGCGGCTTGAGGTGGCTGACGTGGAGCGTGTCGCGACCGAGACGGCGCTTATCCGAGGAGGGGTTGACCGGCTCAATGACATAAGTGAGGGGAGACCTGCGCTCGATGACGCGGTATGGCCCGTGGTACTTGGCAGCAAACTTGGGAGTGAGGCCAGGAGAGTTGAAAGGTATTCGGAGCCAGACGAGGGATCCAACGGCAAAACTCTGCACATGCTCATCGGTGTCGCGGCGATCTTTCTGGAGGGCATGGCTGTCGGACGTGAACGAGCGGGCCAGCTGACGACACTCCTCTGCGTGCTCGGCGACGTCAGAAATTGCACTGAATTCAGATGCGTCCGGGCGGTACGGTAAAATTGTGTCAAGCGTGGAGGATGGTTCACGGCCATATAAAAGAAAGAATGGTGAAAAGCCCGTCGTAGACTGTGTCGCAGTGTTATACGCATGTCACGAAGTCCCAATTGGAATGATCAGAATCAATGTACATCGAGAGCATGTCACAGAGCGTGCGGTTGAAACGTTCCGTGAGCCCATTCGTTTGAGGATGGTAGGCAGTTGATGTGCGATGAACAATACGACACGAGCGGAGCAGCTCTTGTATCACGTTGGACAAAAACACACGGCCTCTGTCGCTCAGCAGTTCCCGTGGGGCTCCATGACGGAGTATGAAATGGCACAATATGAAGGAAGCGACGTCACGAGCACCAGCCGCAGGGAGTGGAGCGGTTTCTGCGTTTCGCGTGAGATGGTCCACCGCGACAATTATCCAGCGATTGCCAGCAACAGAGCACGGAAGTGGTCCATAAAGGTCGATTCCTATGCGTTCAAAAGGGTGGGCAGGACATGGTAAAGGCTGCAGCTGACCGGGTGTATGGTTAAACGTCTTCCGTTGTTGACATGCGGAACAAGACCGTATATATTTACGGACAAATGAGTACATCCCACGCCAGTAGTAGCATTGGCGGAGCCGCTGATACGTTTTCAGCCCGCCAGCATGGACATGTTGCGGATCAGCATGGAAGTATGCATGCACATGGGCTCGCAAGTGCTTGGGTACGACCAGCAGCCATTTACGTCCGTCCTCCAGGTAGTTGCGGCGGTACAAAAGTGAATCGCGTATTGCGAAATGCTTGACTTGTCGACGAAGGGCACTGGGTTGGCTAGCGGGTGAAGAGGCGCAGAGAACTTTCAAGAGGGATGCGATCCATGGATCCTTGCGCTGTTCCGAAGGCATGTCGGTGATGGTCAGAGCATCCAGGGAAAAGTCGACCGCTGAAGGAGGCCCTGCTTCGGATTTGACGGGTGAACGAGAGAGCGCATCCGCGTCAGAATGCTTGCGCCCGGATCGGTAAACGACGCGAATATCGAATTCTTGAATACGAAGAGCCCATCGACCGAGACGACCAGAGGGATCTTTGAGGGAAGCCAGCCAGCAGAGTGCAGGATGGTCGGTTACAACGTCGAAAGGCCTGCCGTACAAATAGGAGCGGAATTTTCCTAACGCCCATACAATCGCGAGGCACTCTTTTTCGGTGAACGAATAATTCGCTTCCGCCTTGGGGAGGGCGCGGCTTGCATAGGCCACAACATACTCAGGGAAGCCGGGCTTGCGTTGCGCGAGAACTGCACCAAGACCGATACCACTGGCGTCAGTATGTACTTCGGTTGGCGCAGGAGGGTCATAATGGCGTAGCACGGGGGGCGAAGTAAGTAGGCGGCGCAGTGTCGCAAATGCGTCGTCGCAGGCCGGTGTTCAGTGGGAATGGTCGCTGGGGCCGGCGAGGAGCTTCGTAAGCGGTGCGATGATGGAGGCGAAATTTCGGACGAAGCGACGAAAATAGGAGGCCAAGCCGACAAAGCTTCGAAGTTCTTTGAGGGTAGAAGGCTTCGGAAAGTCGGCAACAGCACGTAGTTTTTCCGGGTCAGGGAGAATGCCATCTTTGGAGACGACGTGGCCGAGGATGGTTAGCCGGCGAGCCCCAAAGTGACATTTCTTCAGGTTGAGTAGAAGGCGTGCATTTGTAAGGCAGCGTACAATTGTGCGTAAACGATAGAGATGTGTAGCGAAATCGGGAGAGAACACGACGACGTCATCCAGATAGCACAGACATATCTTCCATTTCAGACCGCGTAAAATGCCGTCCATCATCCGTTCGAATGTTGCGGGGGCATTGCAAAGTCCGAAAGGCATCACGGTAAATTCATACAGGCCATCCGGCGTGACGAACGCCGTCTTGGGACGATCACACTCCGCCATAGGGACCTGCCAATATCCCGATCGCAAGTCGAGAGAAGAAAAAATTCGGCACCTTGAAGGCAATCGAGGGCGTCGTCTATTCGAGGAAGAGGATAGCCTTTCAGGGGGACTGCTACCGACTCCCCCTGAAAGGGGGCGTCCAAACGCAGTTCCTCAGGACCTGAATAAAAGTTCTTTGTCTGTCTGTCTGTCTGTCTGTCTGTCTGTCTGTCTGTCTGTCTGTCTGTCTGTTGAGGCGTCGGTAGTCCACACAGAACCTAATAGAGCCATCTTTCTTTTTGACAAGTACAACCGGAGGGGACCAGGGGCTGCAAGAAGGCGTAATGACTCCGCGCTGAAGCATGTCGTCAACCTGCTCCGTTATGACACGACGTTCCGCAGGTGACACACGGTAGGGGCGCTGTCGCAAAGGAGCGTGAGGCCCAGTGTCAATCGTGTGAACAACCGCATTAGTTCGGCCCAGTGATGCTTGCGGTAAGTCAAACAAGGTGCGGAACTCGTGTAGAAGGGCAAGAAGCTGCGTCCGTGCAGCCGGATCGAGGTCGCTGTCGATGGAACGGTGAAAAGAATCCGAGAGCACGGCGTCGGACGCAAGGTGAGGGGTCAGGGCGTTCAGCGTATGCTGAGTCTCAGGCTCAGAGGGGTCAAGGGGTACGATAACAGCAGCGTCTACAGGCTGAACGTGGCCAAGCGTTTCATTTCGGTACAAAGTCAGAGGGCCTGAGTTAGGGTTGCAAGCAAGTAGTCCGGTATTGTCCTGATGAAGCGCGAGGATGGCAAAAGGCAGTGACGTATTGTGGCGGCGACGAAACAAGTCAGATGGCGTGAACAGAACGGTGGCGTCGGAAAGGGCGGCACAGGAAACGGGAACAATGACGGCACTCTGAGGTGGCAGGTCAATATCGGCGGTGACGACAAGCTTTCTATCCCCAGGACCGGCCACATGGGTGGAAGCTAGGTGTCTCAGGAAACACAGCGAGCTCTACCTGGGCACGAGCGCAGTCGATAACAGCGTGGTTACGGGACAAAAAATCCCACCGGAGGATCAGGTCATGGGAACACGAGGCCAGCACAGGGAACTCAACGCTGTAGATCACGTCTTGTATGATCACCCTGGCCGTACATGCTGCAACGGGTTGAATATATTGTGCACTCGCAGTACGGAGAGAAAATCCTGAAGGTGGCGTCGTCACTTTACGGATAGAACGGCAAAACGTATGGCTCATTACAGAAATAGCGGCGCCGGTGTCCACAAGCGCAAGAGTTCGTACACCGTCAACAAACACTTCAATAACATTGGCGGGGGACAAGCGAGGACTTAGACAGATTGACGACGGCGCAGCTCGTGCCTCAGAAGCTGCGGTAGTCAGTTTTCCGCCTCACCAGTATTGGACCGGCGACGCATAGGCGAAAGAGAACGGCGGCGCGGTGAGGGGGACCGACGAGCAGCAAAAGGTTGGGCATCGGAAGTGGGCTGGTGATCACGGGCGCATGTTTCAGGCTCTCGTTCTGGCTGAGTGCGATAGGGAGGTCGGAAGGAGTAGTCTGGATATCTCGGCGTATTCGTGGTCGCCGCGAAGCGTCGGCGACAGAAGCCCGCAACATGACCCTGAATTCCGCAAGCATAGCAGATCGGGCGGCTGTCTGCAGTGCGCCAAGGATTTGCGTACTGTGGCTGCGCCCCGAAAAGCGCCGACGCTGGTGGTCGAATTGGTGGTTGAGGGTCAGTACTGGTTGAGGACGTGGCTTCATGACGGCATCCGCATACGTCAGAGGCACGGCAACAGGAGTCGAAGGAGTCGCTTGCACAAGTCAATGACGTCTTCAATATAGCTCGTGAAGTTCTCGCCCTGCTGCTGCGCACGTCCGCGTAGACGCTGTTCAGCGCGAAGCTTGCGCACTGCGGGGCGACCGAACACTTCCGCGAAGCTCGTCTTGAAAGTCGTCCAATTGGCGAAGTCTGACTCATGGTTACGAGACCAGAGGTTTGCGACGTGTGTTAGGTAGAACAGGACGTTGCGTAGTTTCGTAGCGTCGTCCCACTTGTTGTGCGCGCTCACCCTTTCAAACGACGATAGCCAATCTTCTACGTCATGGTCATCGGTGCCGCTCAAAAAAACGGGATCGCGCTGACGCAGCACGCTTGACACGATGAGCGATGGAGCTTGGGCCGCGTCTTGCTGGGTGGCGTCATCAGGCATTGTCGGAGCAGTGGTGGGCAACGTCCGGCTTCGGAGTTTCAGGCTTGAAGAGGGTACCCAGCACCTCCACCACTTTGATAAGGAGATTTACGGACTGCAAGCGGCAGGCGAAGAACCAGTACAGTCGCAACAGAGCAACGGTCTCGGCGCCCAGAGCTCGTGATCTGCGCTAACGCCCTACATCTATGGGAGCGCCCCACTACTGCTTGCTCCCTGTTCTTCTTCTTCACTACACATGGTTTGACTTTAAAACCAAGTTTGTCTAGAACATATTCACTATTATTTAAGGTGGATCATTGCATATTCATGATCCACCTTAAAGGCTCTCGGGTTCGGGTCTGGACTCCGCCTACACCGACCTCGACAGCAGCGATCTTCGAACCCCCGTCTCCGAGCGAACTATCTTGCGAGCGTTCAGGTCTGTCTCCTTCTTTCTGCTCGTTCCTCGTACCCATGGTTTCGTGCCCACCACTGATTGGTGGATCCTCTTTCTCCCGTGTCCGTCCGCTCGTGCCACCGCCCGCCAACCTCGTCTTATTTGTCAGCCACTCGATGATGTTTGGAGCTGCTGCTCCACCGCAGTGTTTTGTCGTCGCATTTGCAACCCCGACGCTCTCCACTCACTCATTGCAAGGAGTCCCCCTACGATAAGCTTTTATACAGCGTAAGCTGTTATGGGCTCATTCCAATAGCCGCTTCAGGTCGCGATGATGCCGCCGCCGCCCCGTAACCGCTATCGCCGGTAATGCGAAAAAAAAGTGCCCGCTCTCCGCGGGGATCGAGCCCAGGCCCGCTGCGTGGCAGTCGAATACTTTACCACTGAGCCACGCAAGCGCTGGCTACCAGGCAGCATAAATATTACCTTTAGAGGCGCCCTATAGGCATGCGCGCAGGCGCAGACGACCTGAGTCTCCGCCAGTATGGTGGCGCCATCTAGTTAACGTGCCTGCAACTGCCGCGTGCGATGAGATGCGATTCAAACGAAGTGCGCAATCAACGCTATCCCGATGTTAGTTGAGCGCCACGTATTCTGTGTACCTCTTCGGTACACGTTATGGCGTCTCTTCGCAAGGTACGAACCGCTGCTGAAGAAGTGAACCGTAGAGCTACATGCGCGGCTACAACCAGACATCATCGGGCTCAGCAGACTGCTGTGCAGAGTGCATTACAAGCCGCAGCTCGCCGTCGACGCCATTCGTTCTCGTCCAAATCGAGACGAAGACACTTTGCCGCGAAGACCTTGTGCGTGGTGCCGAAATTGGAGCTACTCTTGCGCCGCTCAACCAGCTTACGCTGTGACTGTGCTGCGTGTGCCGCGCAGGCCTGTGACATTTTAAATAAAAAAAAAACGCGCTATAGAGTGAGGTGTATAGTGGCACATGTGCAATAAAGTGAGAAAGGGAGACTGGTACAATAAACACAAACAGTGAAAAGGGCAGACTAGTTACGCTTGTTGTTTACTAAAAAAATATGCGCCAACATTCTAAGAGCCTTTTATGTGCCTTAATTTGAAAGAGTATATTTTTATGACTCGGATGCACCGCGGGACCCTACTATTTAATTGTTTAGCGTGGGACAAATACATCAAGGATTGGTGATCAGTTTGAATTATAAATGGAGTGCCTTAAAGAAAAGTATAAAATTTCTTCAATGGCCACACTAGTTCCAGGCATTCCCGCTCACTGGCAGAGTACCGAGTTTAACGAGGAACCAGATATGTACTTGCATAGCAAATAAAGTCTAGAACCCCGTTGAGCTCTTGCATGTGCAGAGCTCCCATGGTTTCGTGGGACGCGTCGGAGCGGAGTAGGAATTCCTTGTTGAGGTCCAGCGCCTTGACGATAGGTTTGGAACCCAGCCCGCTCTTGATAGCTTAAAACGCGGCTTCTCGTTCCGGGGTCCAAATCACGCGGTTACCTTCTCGTGTTCTAGTGATTTTCACTCATGGCGGCGCCTTCTCGGTGTAGTGTGGGATCATATCTCGGTAGCATTCCGCAAGTCCTAAAAATGACCAAACTTGTTTCTTGGTTTCTGGTTTAGGAGCTTTCAACATCTTCTCTACCATACCTTCCACTGGTTTAATCTCTCCACTCCCTAATGCATGTCCTAAGAAGGTGATAGACTAGGGTTTAATTTCACACTTTTGGGGTTTAACTGTCAAACCAGCTGCCCGTATTCTGTCAAACGATCGCTCGAGCGTCTGTAGGTATTTGTTCCAGATAAGACTGGCAATGAGTACATAGACAATATAATGTAGGACATTGGGAATACCTACTACAGAGCCCTCATAAGCCGTGTGAAAATGGCTGAAGCCGTCTTAATACCCAACGGCATGTAGGGAAAACGGTAATGGCCCGACTTTGTCGAAAATGCAGTCTTGTCTCGGGAATTTACTTCCAGTGACAATTGTCAAAACCCTTTTGTCAGATAAAGCTTGGAAAAGTATCTTTTTATTCCTACTTCGGCGAACATCATGTCTGTTCTCGGAATGGGCCCGGCATCAGACACGAGAACGATGTTTATACGCCGGAAATCGATTCAAGCCTGATAGGTGTTATCCGGTTTCTTAACAAGGATCAGAGGTGAATTGTAGGGGGACTGTGATCGTTCGATCACTCCTAATTTGAGCATATCATTCACCTCTTTTATTGCGATAGCAATTATATGGACACTTCAAGCGGATTTCCGCCGTCGGCGTCGCAATCGCCATGAGGCTCCGCATAAAGTCCAAGGGCGATAAAAGCGTCGCCGCGCGCCGTATGCGCGAGCGAAAGCGCGCGGGGTAAGCGCGGTATCACGGAAAGCGAACGCATGGCGGAAAGCAAACGCGACCGTCGCGCGAAAGGCCATGGGGAATGGGAGGGAGAGAAGCGGGGCGACGCTGTGCTCCGGCACCAAACGCGTATCTTGCAACTGGGGCGTAAGGGGAACTTGCCACTCAATCTCCTACGCGAAAGCAAGAAAGCGGGAAGGCAGCGCGGGAGGGAGGGGGGGGGGCGCAGCTTCTACTCAGCCAACAACTGCGCTCGAACTTAGCCCGCGGCTGGGGCGGTCGCCCGCACCGTCTGTTATCTCCACATGGCTCTGACCTTTGTATGCACTGTGTATTCGCCGCTCAGTTTCCGTTGAAGCGATAGACCACACGAACCTTCGCCCGCTGCGGCGGCTGCACTTGCTGCCAGCGTTTTGATAGTCGTTGTCTGCGGTCATTCAGTGTGATCTATTCGTGTTTGCTTGAGCACGCTGACACCACGCTTGTTAATTCCGTTAGTAAGCGAATGTGTCCAAGTTTATGCAGCCGATAAAACTACTATCCCTACTCCGAATAGTTCTCTACTAATTTACTATCGCAATTGATGCTTCGCCTTTCGGGCGAAACTGCGCCATTTTTTCATCAACGTCTGGCATGGCGAAAGGCAAGGGATAGTGAGTTGTATAGATTGACTCTGATGTGGTCAGTTCGAGTCGACATTCTAACAAATTTGTTCTTCCAGGAACTTGTGAACAGATATTC
Organism: Dermacentor silvarum; assembly: GCF_013339745.2. Lineage (NCBI taxonomy): Eukaryota > Metazoa > Arthropoda > Arachnida > Ixodida > Ixodidae > Dermacentor > Dermacentor silvarum. The sequence continues at coordinate 55,243,687 of NC_051159.1, read as the reverse complement.
TTATAGGATTCCAACAATTCTTCTACCTGCAATTTCTGCGTTTCATTGAATGTTTGACTTCTGGATAGCTTCATTACTGGGTCCCGCTCTAGTGTTGAGGCTGGGAATAGGGCTATCTGTTTCCTCTTCTTCGACCACAATGAATGTCACCATTTGAACTCTCTCTAACGGTTTGCGTTATTCGTAACGTTTCAACATATTGATGTAAAACAACATCCTGCTGCTGCCAAGGTCCAACCAATAGTCGAAATTGTTCTTTCCCGTGACAACGAACGGTCCCTTCCTGTGCATCAACAATTTAATACGTTTTGTTGGGGGCAGTAGCAATGCTAGCTGTCTGCGACAACTCTTTTTCTCAAATGATTTCTTTTGTGATGCTTGTGCCTTGGCAATGTTTTCATGCACTAGACGTAGCGTTTTTTTTTCAATCGTTCCCTAAGGTCCAGTACGTATACGTAAGTGGTCTTGGTTTCCTCATCGAGCTAATCATCGAGTCCACAGCTCATTCAGCCCGCCCACTAGTCCTCTTGCACGATGATCATATATTAGTTCGAAGAATGAGAACCCGAGACTCGTCTGCAGCACCTCTCTGTATGAGAAGAGAAGAGGCACAAGGTATTGGACCTATATTTCCGGCTGCTCTTGACATAGCTTGTGCAGCATTCCCTTTAGTGTGCCGTTGAACCGTTCAGCCAAACCCTTTCACAATGGATGGTAGGGAGTAGAGCTCAGGGGTTTGATAGCAAGCAGTTCATTTACTTCTTTCGTTAAAGAAGACGTAGAAGAAGAAGCCTAATCGCACAGGATTTCTCGTCGAAACCCGATCCTAGAGAAGATTTCCAGTAAAACTTCAGGTACTGTAGCTGAATCAATAGCCGGTAGCGGTACAGCGTCGGCGTACCGCGTGGCGAACTCTACCAGTGTTAAGATATAACGGTTCCCTTTACTAGAAGTTGGCTACAAAGGACCTATGATGTCCACTCGCTCGAACAGTGTATCGATGAGCGGCAAGCGACCGAGTGGAGCATGTGCCGAGTTTCTCTTTGGGAAACGTCCTTTGGCAGGAGTCGCAAGATCCAACATATCTTTTGATATCTGCTTGAACGCCGGCTCAGAAGAATTCACCAAGTACTTTCTCCGTAGTCTTCTTAATTCTTCTATGCCCGGACAATAAATTTTCATGCGCGAATACCAAACCTTGGGTACCACCGCTTGTTTTACTGTCTTCCCGGGACAAAACTGGTAATCGCGATACAAGATCCCTTTATCTATGTAAAACGATTGTGCCGTTGATCCCGTGCCAGGAAACATTCTGCCGATTTTCATGCTACAGACTTCTAAACTAGCATCTTGTTCTTGTTACTTTGGGAACACGTGCCTTGATACTTGAAGTAAGTCCAAGGCGGTCGTGTGGTGCTCCGTCGCGACTTTCGCTCCCACCACAACTGTGTTGTGATGCTTCCTTCCACAGTCCATCCTCCTACTTCCAGGGAGCTTGGTGGTGTTAAGAGGCTTCCAGGCTGGATCGGGATCTGTCGGTTCCCGTGATCCAGTAAGATTCCCGACTATCACGTCGTACAGCGGGGTTCTCAAACATTTCACGATGGCAAGACCTGAAAAATATGGCGAAGAGACGTGAATCTTTGCTGCTGACAATTTAATGGTACTTCCAACAGCGAGCAGCACCGCTGCCTTGGTGCTGATCATCGCGTTATCCGCGACAGGAGACAGGCGTATCACCAGACTGTTGCTGCCGGTGTCGCGTAGTACCGATACCACTTTTCCATAGACTTCGCGTGGCAAAATAGGCAAGTCGTAGACTCCCGTAAGTTGATTCGGAGACACTTCTGACGCGTCTTCCTTGGGAAACTTCGACTCTACTTTCTCGCATTGAAGTTCGACATGTGAGGAAAGACAAGCCGGTGCGTCTTTCGCATCGCCACTTTTCCGTTCGCAGGACTGGGCGTCTAGTCCCGTTTTTTGACAGTACCCGCAATAGGGCTGGTTGAGCCCTTACGCGGCAATCTGATGCTTTGTGTCCTGATTTGCGACAAACAAAGCATTTGATGTTGGACCTCACCGTTTGACCACCATCTTTTTTGTTGCTTGCATCTTGTTTCTCCCAAAAAACAAGCAATTGTTTTTTCGTTGGGCTTCCATGAAGTGGTCAGCCGCTTCTGCGATATTCAGAACCATCTGACAGTTCTGCTTGCGAAGAAATAGTGAAAGACAACTATGGCAGTTATTCAAAAGCTGTTCGGTGACTATTAAGTCCCGAACAGCGCCAAAACATTCACTCTGGACACCCGTCTCTACCCATCTATCGAAAAAATTGCAAAGCCTAGTAGTAGCATACTGCTTAGCTGTCTATTTGTCGTAGGGCGTACTGCGACCAAATTTTTCTCGATAGCTTTCGGCAGTACAACGAAAGCGCTGGAGCAATGCCATTTTTATTTTGTCGTATTTCATCGGCTTCTCTGGCGACAAGCGGCCAAACACCTCAAACCCTTCCCATCCAGACACAAACTCAGTGCCGTGGCCCATTTCTTTTTAGGCCATTCCTGACCACTGGCGACACAGTGTTATATTTTTAGATAGGCGTCTAAGTCGTCTCGATTTTAATTAAGCACTGGAATTAAGTTGTAAGGGTTCACGAAAGATGTACGACTTTTCTTCGATTCACGGCTAGGTGTCGCCAGTTGCAACCTACTGCCTCAGCTAACTTAAAGCGAAGCTCCAGTGCCCTCCCTTGAAGCTCTAAACGTTGCTTGGTTGCCTCGCGCTCCGCGAGCCGTTCCTCCCGTGCTTTGGCAGCCTCTTCCTGCGCCCTGGCGGCTTTCTCATCTGCGCACTTTCTCAATTCCACGCCCTGCAGACTCATACGCTCGCCCAGCACCGTAAGCTCTGACAAACTCATCGCGATGACTACACGGTGATGCAAACTGTAACAAATGGCTTTGTTTTGTCCTGTCTTTGTGGACACCAATTTTGTGATGACAGGTTCCTCGCTGTGAGTTGTTAAACTGAGGCAGAGCCGCTGTTCAGGGAAGACGAAACCATTTTCCCCCAAAAACAACCTAATATTCATTATAAGAAAAGGAAAACAACGGAATACTAAACAGCACGCCAAAATTACAGAAAAAGTACGGTTAGACACGTTATTCCACGCGAGAAGTTCAAACCTCTCTGAGTCTAGAACTAAGAAAGAAAAACTCAATCATCAAAAATCTCAGTTACTCGGGCAATGGCTTGACAGCATGTGCTGGCCCTTGGGTTGACGGCGGTAGTGGCGTGGCGGGCGGTGGCATACGAGGGGCGTTTGATAAAGATTTCCCCTGACCCACTTGCTGTGTACGGAGAGCCACAAAACTTTTCAGATTTATTATTCCTTCTCTACATAGGTGAAACGCAGGGACACACATTTCTCCCATCTTTTTATGCAACTGTAAACACCTCGCTTGTAGAAGTCGACAAGTTGCTCCAAAAGCCATGTTGTGACTTCAGAAATCAGAATCTCATCATCTGGAAAATGCTTGCCCTTTAAATATGACTTCATTGGTGGAAAGAGGTGGAAGTCTGATGGTGCGAGGTCGAGTGAATAAGGGGGTGTAGTAGAATTTCAAAGCCGCAGCACTTCCATCTGGGCAACATATGAGTTCTGAACTGAGGCATTGTCTTGCAGAAGGCGGACACCTTTGGTCAGTATGCGACGTCTCTTGTTTTTGATGGCCTCCCGCAAATTCCGCAGCAGTGAAGCATAGTATGCCCCAGTAATCGTGGCACCCTTTGCTAGGAAATCCATCACGACTACTCTGTGCTGGTCCCAAAAGACTGTGAGCAAGACCTTGCCCGCCGAGGGCTGGGCGCGTGCCTTCTTTGGAGGCAGTGAGTTCAAGTTCTTCAATTGCATCAACTGGACTTTACTCTCCGGCACATAGTGATGGAGCCAGCTTTCATTCTGTGTAATCAGTCTGTTGAAAAACTCCTCCTGGTTTCCATGGCACATGGTCAAAAGAGCCTGGGAGCATTCGACTCATTCCTGCTTTTGGAAAGGTGTGAGCCGTCGGAGAACCCAGCGAGCGGATGCCTTGCGCATATGAAGATTGTCCTGAATGATTTTTTTCCATAGACCCCACACTAATCTTGACATTTTTGGCTAGGTCTCGAACGGTTACGTAATGATTTTCCAAAATAGTCTCCTCCACTTGCTTAATGGTGTGTTCATCGATAGCAGAGTGGGGTCGCCCTGCAATCGGAGCTGTTTCCACGGAAGTCCACCGCATTTGAATTGACGATGCCAGTTCTCCTCTACATTATATGATGAGGAATCCTCCCCATAAACCTCTTTTATCTCATCAAACGTCTCCCTGGGAGTGCGGCCTTTCAAGTACAGGAACTTGATGACTGCTCTGTATTCCACTGCATCCATTATCACACCTCACACCACTTCAGCACCTGTAAAAGAAAGACTGTCATTCGTTCAGAGTTGCACATTGGCACGTGACCTATAGTGACATATTTCATTACACATGCCCAGTTTCAGCATCCTGCAATGAATAGAAGACAGTCAGGGAAAATCTTTATTGAGCACCTCTCATATGAGGGACGTGGACGCACGGTAGAGCCAACGCCGGACGTCAGAGTCCAAGGCTGCCGGAGTCGAAGGGCGTCCAAGTGCGACCGCTACAGCTGAGCGACGCACGTACTGGTTCTTTGGCTCGTGGTTCCGCCCTGGCGCCTCTCACCAGCATCGCCACCCCCAGGTGACATCTCCTCTCTGCACCCAGTTGTCGCCCCCAGGTGACATCTGCTCTCTGCATGGCGGCTCAGGAACAGCACAAGGAACAGGAACGCCAACAGCAGTAGGTGCAGTAGGAATAGCCGAGCCCTACGCTTGGCGGATCTCTCCAGGGACAGCCAGGGTCGTCCTGGTTCTGTCGAGGTTTTTTGGTTCGGGTCTGGATGTCGACCTAATTGTAGGTTCCTGCGGTGGAGCCTAGTCCTACAAGAGCACTCCTTTAAAGTAGAGCACATAAAAGGCTCTGAGAATGTAGGCGCCGATTTTTTTTAGTGGACTACAAGCGTAAGTGGTCTACCCTTTTTACTGTGTGTGTTTATTGTACAGATGTCGCTTTGTCACATTATTGCACATGTGCCGCTTTACCCCTCACTGTGTGGCGCATTTTTTAGTAAAAAACTAGTCGCGGGGGGGGGGGGGGGACTTTGTGTTGTGCGTGAGTAGAGAGCATGGGGGTTGCAAATGCTGCGACAAAACACTGCGGAGGAGCAGTAGCTCCAAACACCATCAAGTGGCCGACAAATAAGACGATGTTGGCGGGTGGTGGTAGGAGCGGGCGGACGAAGGAGAAAGAGGATCAACCATTCAGTGGTGGGCACGAAACTACGGGTACGAGGAACGAGCACAGAGAAGGAGACAGACTGGAACGCTGTTAGGAGACGGGGTTCAAATATCGCTGGTGCTTGGAGCTTCTGCTCTTTTGAAGTGTTTTGTCCCCGCATTTGCAACGCTGACGCTCTCCACTCACTCATTACAGTACCCAATACAGGGATGCACCTTGAATCGGATAGTTTTACCTTCAGTTAAAAATAGTATTCAATTAGTTTTAAACAGCCGTGACTGACATGAAAGAACTTTCCGTACTTGCGGTTGCACAAGAGATTTTGTCTTCCTCGGTCCTAGGGTGCCAGCACAAGAGAAAAAGTTACGCAACTCCATAGTGGCACGACTGCATCTTTAGAAACGAAATAATGTGCAGAGCTACGAAGATTTGGATGGCGGCATGAAGTATTGAATGTGAACTTGTCATATGGGAGGCAAGAAAAGAGTTGGTGTAGGACAATGCTGGCAGAAAGCTTTCTACGAAAGCCGGCTTCAGACAGTTAATGGACATGACAGGACCGGTCACGACAGGTGAGTAAAAAGTCTACAGGCCAGCGTGGCACACGCAGCACAGTCACAGCGAAAGCTGGTTGAGCGGCGCAAGAGTAGCTCCAATTTCGGATCCACGCACAACAAGGTCTTCGCGGCAAAGTGTCTTCGCCTCGATTTTGACGAGAACGATCTGAACTGTCCGCCCGGCGCCCGCGTCGACTGGCGAGCATCGGACTTCTAATGCTCTCTGCACAGAAGTCTGCTGAGACCTGATGATGCCTGGTTGTAGCCGCGCACGTAGCTCTACGATTCGCTTCATTCAGCAGCGGTTCGGAGACGCCATAACGTGTACCGAAAAGGTACCCAGAATACGTGGCGCAGATGTAACCTCGGGATAGCGTTGATTGCGCGCCTCGTCTGAATCGCATCGCGTCTGAATCGCATCTCGTCGCACGCGGTGGTTGCAGGCCTGTTAACTAGATGGCGCCACCATACTGGCGGAGGCTTGGCTCATCTGTGCAGGCGCAGTGGCGCAGGGTGCGCATAAAGGGAATTTTTCTTCTGCGTGATAGCAAGCGCTTGCGTGCCTCAGTGATAAAGTATCGGACTCCCACGCAGCGGGCCTGGGTTCGATCCCGGCGGAGGGGGTGGAATTTTTTTCGCATTTCCGGCGATAGCGGCTACGTGGCGGCGGCGGCATCATCGCGACCAGAAACGGCTATTGGAATGAGCTCATAACAGCTTGCGCTGTAAAATTGTGGAGGCGACACCGTTACAGGAAATTACTACCGAGGCCGTCGCTTCGACCCTTGTTTCTGCTTGGATTGCCCGTTTTTGACCCGCCGGGGTGGCTCAGTCAGCTAAGGCGTTGCGCTGCTGAGCACGAGGTAGCGAGATCGAATCCCGGCCGCGGCGGCTTTATTTCGATGGAGGCGAAATGCAAAAACGCCCGTATGCTTGCGTTGAAGTGCATGTTAAAGAACCCCAGGTGGTCAAAATTATTCCGGAGCCCTCCACTACGGCGTGCCTCATAATCATAACTGGTTTTCGCACGTAAAACCCCGGAAAGAAGAATGAATTGCCCGTTTAGGTATTCCCAATGAAATCATCACCGCCAGCGGTCGGCAATTTGAGCCTGAGCTCTTCAGCCAGCTGATGCGCTAACTCTGAATCATCCATGTGAACACCACAGCCTATAGATTTATAAGCAACGATCTGGTAGGGTGGTTTCACTACCCACGGAAGGCTGCCGTCATTTATAACGGCGTTCCTGATCAACGGGTCACTACTCCACGCGGGATCCTGCTTCGGCATTGCTCAGCTGTCAAAGAAGATCTCTCCCATTCTCCTGCCTCCTACGGCACGTCTGTGCGTTTTCATTGCTGAATTTCTCTGCCTGAAACCGGCGGCCATGTCTGACCATCAGCAGTAACTCTAATACTTGAACAATCGGATCTCCAGCCCGCATTCGTGCAACGTCAACCACCGCTCGCCCATTTGGAACACCTGTATTATTCTGCGATCTTTGCGAATCTACCTATATGCTTGTCCAGGTGGATGCCACTGGACGCTTTCTTCAGCCTCCGTACACCAGGCCCCAAAATGTCCTAGCTTGCTTCTAGAAGACGCTGACAATCTCTCTCAACGTTCGCGACACCCTCATTGTTCTGCTCTCCAGAGAGCCAAACGAAAAAACTTGAACAGTAACAAACTTCGAATTTTAGACCCTGTAATACCCAACATAGTAATTATGGTACGATTAGCTTTAGACCTTGCAATCTTTACTTAATGCGAGAGCATAACGCACAGTTATAGTAGCGTTTTTGGTGTACTGGATAGATTTCCCTTGTTGATAGTTCCGCACATCAATATTTAACGATTAATTGCTGTAGTTTAAAAGTTTTTCTGAAATATTTAGCACTTTTGTAAAATTCCCCTCTATGGCCTGGAATAACGGTGAAATAGCTCTCATATTTTTTATGCATAACTGCATTTGGGCGTCACAAATGTTTGCTTTGATACGAGTCCACTCTCAAGACAGGGAAGCAAAGACGAACGAAGGGCGAAATATTGGCTGAAAATGTTGCTTTACGTTAGAGCGATGCCTTTACCTGTGGTTGCCGATAAAATCGCTATTTTGCTATGGGCGTCTTGCGCTGGAGTTTTTGGTATAGTAGCGGCGCCTGGTGGCGGCGAGAGCAGTTAAATCTGGGTAGTACCAGCTTGGGTAGTATTGAGCCCTGGCTGTGGCGAAGCACGTTGCTAGCCCGAGTTTTACGACGATTCGCACTTTTTTCGGCCCTGTTGCGAGTGCGAAAAGGCTCTTCACTTTTCAGAGACTACGCTGCGAGCTGGCCGCAGACTAGTTTAACGAAAATGGACTCTCCGTGGGCCGTGGGACGTAATGCTGGAAGCAGAAGGAATCGGCGACGCCGATGCGGAGAGACCTAGCTCAGCCGGGAAAAAGCGTCACCGTCGTTACAGCTGCGTCGTGAGCTGCCACGAGCAAGAAGGCCTCAATCCCAACATCAGATTCTACCGTTTTCTTTCAAGGCCTCACGAAGCGGAGCGTTGGGCGCGCTGGATAACTTCGCTACCCCACTACGAGCAGCCTAGCCCCGGGCACCAACAGCCATAACCGTTGGACAAATAAAGTTTATTCCTATCCTATCCTATCCTATCCTTGACTTCAAGCCAGCACGTTGAGCCAGCGCAGCAAGGCAGTATTGATTACAGCACATCGATGTTCGAGCGTTTTCATTAAAAGCTACATCAAGCGAGCAGCGCACGAGATCGCGCTGCAGCGCGATTCGCACGTAGTACGTTACTGCGAGCTCATATGCATTGCATCAGTTACTTATCAGTTCCTAGAGGGACATTTGTTATTGTGGGGTTTAGACAAAGAAAATCAAATATTTACCCCTGCCTGCACCATAAATATAACAGGCTTAACCCAATTAAAAAGGAGAAACAAAAGGGAGAAAATCAAATATAGCATAGCAGAAAAAAAATGAAAATTAAAAAAATGTCTACTATCGTCACGCAGCAAAACCACAGCCAACCGGCAGGCAGCAATCAGCAGCTTTTATTAAAGATTGTATAAACAACATAAAACATCTACATTGCTTTGTATATGTTGCAAAACATGAATATAATACTACAATGAGTAAAAGATTTACATTGTCTTGTATATGTTTCAAAACATGAAATATAATAATACACTGAGTAAATCATTTACCTTGTATCTATTGCAAAACATGAATGTAGTACTACATGAACTCTCGTATATTAAATGTAAAACAAAACAATGACAATATCTGCTTGGCTTATCGTGCGCTCGAGCAGTTCGTACATCGCGGCAAGCTGAAAGACCGCTGCCGTCGCGGCGCGTACCGTCGTGCGCTCGAGCAGTTCCGTACACATGATGTCTGCTTATCGCTGCTGTGAATTCATTTATAGCAAGCATTTCCTCGCGTTTGTGCGCCTGAATCTAGCAGCGTGCAAACCTTACCTGAAGTTCAACTTTGTACGTGACTCGCTTCACTTGCGATTGACACCGCGCTAAAACTTCGCCGCTTATTTCTTGAACGGCGTACACGTATTCGGCGTTGCATAATTTCTTGCTTTTACGCAGCGTGCCACCCCTGAAAAAAATCTTCGGGGCCCGATATTCGCTGCAAGCCGTGGTACAATACAACCGAATGTGGCGGGTCCATATTGTAAACGTGCTTTCCGAAGCAGACGACCGAGCTTGGTACTACCCAGTTTCGGATTGAGAGCGCTTTTTAACACCTATTTTCGCAGCGCACCCTGGGCAACGCAGAAGCCCCATGGGCTTTTGTACCTCGTGTCCAGCACTTTTTTGCATATTTTAGTTTGTCATATTTCAGCATTACACATTTTCTCAGCAAAGTTTACAACCAAACGTATCGCGATAATCACCGAGGGCTGCTTTTCTCAGAAAGTGCTGACTAAATGCTGGCGTTGCTCGCGTAATAAGATAACCTGGGCCGCCTTTCATTGTATGCATTGAGTGCGATGGAATTAAGAAAAATAAAAACACTAAGAAATAGTTATTGACAACAATACCTTAGCGTTTCCAGGAAATACCAGAAGTTCACCGAAGCTCTTGCGAAAAGTCTCCTCAGGCTTTTTTCCCGTCTAAGTTCTGTTTTAGTTAGTATTGTGTGGCCCCGACGGGACTTCAAAAGTAAGGCACCTTTTCGGCTAATTGGTTCCCGCCATTCTCGAAAAAAAAACGTGTCTGTCAGGGAACATCTAACGCGGAAGCGAAAACTGCTGCCGGCACGCGCGACAGTGATAAGAGATGAAAAAAAAAGTATGAGCGAAAATGCCGTCTCGGCATTTTGCATGGTCCCGAATTTTGCTCAGAACTGACTGGTAAGTGAATTGCATGTTCTTTTTTTACCATTTCTCACTATGTTTACCTGTGCCCTTTTTTCTTGTGCATTTTACGTTTCCCGACCTATGAAGAGGCCGAATCAGACGTCTTTGGCACAAATGACTCGTGACTCTTTGGATTTAAGGTTTACGAACTTTCAACTATGTCTGCGTAGAAGATTTTACCAAAGTAGACAAGCCGCGCAAACTTAGGTTTTCTTCCTTTTCAAATTGGTTCAGCGTGTTCAAAGGCATTTATTGCACCTCTGTCTAGAATAATTCCTGCGATAACGCTCGCATCGTAAACAATGTTAGGAAACTTGAACAGCGGGCACAAACAAAACATTGCAGATGAGTTTCTTAGATCCTAACTAAGTTTTATTCTGAACCTTTCACACTACTTTTTCTTAAATAATTTCGCTAGGCTAAAGACCCCCGTATGCTCTAGATAATTACGCCAACAACTGGCACTTCCCGGCAAACTGGAAGGTTTTTCCTACGAATTAATTTCCGGGGCACGGCGGGTTTTCAGACATACTCTTGAATGGCAACTGAAAATCGCATTCCGCGCTGTGCTAACGTTTCTGTAAAGACGCAAACACATCTGAACCCGTCCAATGTTTCTTTACTTTCATGATGTTCCTTCTTACAAGCTGTATCACAGCCTTCATAGCATTCAATCAGCTGATGTTAGTCCTCTATTTCCTGTTACAGCGAAAAATGTCCAGGCATCCCAACCTGACGGAAGTGGTTAACATCTTTGGATGTGCTAAGCGCTGAGTAAAGGATTTGAAATGTGTGCATTTCTATACAAGTTCTCTTCGCGGTGTCTACAGTTAGTCCCTGACAGGGCAATACTATTCAATCAGTAGACAGGGCAGGGGGATTCGCTTACTCAACTAAACATCTATATTATCTCTGTTTTGGTAGCGTGCACGCAAGAAAGACACGGATGACAACTAAGAAATTAGACGTATCCGAAATTAGTCAGTGAACAAAATTACGCCAATTCTACCATTTATACATTTTCGGGCCACTTAATTCCTAAAGTGACTGCAGAATTTGGGCAGGTCTGTGACGTACTTATGAGAATATGTTGCAAGGTCAGTTGGTTGGATATTGTGTGTAACAATAAGCGCGAACTTTAGACGAGACCGCGGGACAGGCAAGGGACAGGCGCTAATCTAAAGGGTTAGCCCTGTCCCTTGTTTGCCCAACTGTCCACTCTAAAGTTTGAGCTTATTATTCCACACGAGAGTGAACTACTTATATTAGGGTGCTGAACATATTTTGATGGATGAAAGTAGGTTGGTAAAGAAATAAGTGTGAGTGATACGTCATCAGGGTACTTGTCAGACAGTAATAGCTACATGTGTCCTTTTAAAACTAGTTTGTTTTGCTATTCACCTTGAATAATGTACAACAATATGAAAGTTCCATGTTTTTTTTCATAATATTATGGTTTTGTGGGTTTTTCAAGGCTACCTAAAATTAAGTTAGCCAAAAACATAGAAAAGTGACATGGCAAGGGCAGGGCGAGTTACCGCAAAAGATGTTTCTAGATAGCAACCTTAAACTGGAAAATGGGATGTAATGCTGAAAGCTGCATACGATTGCACTGAAATAAAGCCAACGCGCAAGCAATGAACATTATGAAAGGCGAGGAGGCGGTAGTACAAGATTCTCTCTAACAGATTACTTGAACATTACTTGAAGGACAAAAACAAAGCTGTCCTGGCGTTAACCAACGTAGGACACCGGACGATCACTGCGCTCAAGTTCGTGCACTCCTTCGAAGGACATGCAACGCAGCCGAGCTATGTGCTTGTAGTGGCCCTGTAATAACCACTGAATAGAATTCTGGGGTCTTGCGTACCAATACCACGATTTGATTATCAGGCACGCCGTAGCAGGGACTCCGCATTAATTTAGACCACCAGGGGATCTTAAACGTGCCCGAATGCACAGGACACGGGCGTTTTTGCATTTCGCCCCCATCAAAATGCGGCCACCAGGAGCGGGATTTAATCCGGCAGGCCTAGTGCTTAGCACCGCAACACCATAGCCGCTAGGCCAAAGCTGCGGATGGTAATAATCACTGATCGAACCCACTGGTAACAGTTGCGATGGTTATATTTTCGTGCAGCTGATTCATTTACCATAGGCAGTGACCTTCCTAATCGAGAACCTACATATTACAAACAATTCGCCATGGACGTAAAAGTAGAGTTTGTGCGACACTGGAGGCCACTTATCTATGGTGTATAAACGGCAGTACATCCCCAAGTACTCTGTTCTCGCGGGGCAGAATCCTATAAAAACTGGTTCACATCTTCAACAGTACAGACGGCGTTAAGCGCGTTGCCTTATTTCGCTTCTTTTTGCATGCACACTTTGGAATACACTTTGTTAGTTGTCACGCGCAGCAATGCTTTTATATGGGCACACTCTTTTATAGTGAATTTTTTTTCTGCTACTATATTTTTCAAGGCCCTTTGACACTTAAGCCAGGACAAGCAAGGGCAAGGCAGCAAGTCTGTCTTTACACTGGCTAACCTCGTTGCCTTTCTTTTTTTATTGAAATGAAAATAAAAGAAAAATATGAAGTGACGCTAAATTGGTCACGGCTACTCCTTTTCGCATAGCAGAAAGAACCACACAAAAATATATGCAGTAAGAAAAGGGAAACAAACAACGTCACAGAGCCAAAAATCCAACGCATGCAGTCCTATACACAGATTAACATGTAGTATAAAACACAAAGGCAAGTCGCATCACAACGAGTTTGTAAACAAAGTCGCAAACACACGATAGCGATCACGATGTACAATGCGATGAACAAGTAAACAGATGAGGATACTCACTGATAAAATAATGCGCGCACAGACACATTAGAGGCAAAAGTAACAACATGTGATATAGAAGTGCTAATATTTATAAATAGTGTAAGCAAGTTGTAGTTGCACTGTGAGATTATTCAGCGCTGTATCTAATACTTGTCGAGGATGCCAGTGTTTTCGAAATATGTTCGAGTTCGTTCAAATCCTTCTGCTATGTTATTTTCGATGGTTATGTGCCCAGCAATTTCCGAGTGAGAATGGTCCGTGAGGGTCAATGGAGCGTAGCTCTTGTTGTAGCTGCCGTGTCTGCGTCGCGTGTCTGGGCCATTCAGGAGTAGATGGCGAAAATCTTCATCGTTGTTGCGACAGGACTAAGCCGGGAATGAAGCCCGTTTTATGCGATATAGAAAATGTTTTTTTTTTTTTTTGCTTTCCCGAGGCGCAATAGGTGATTTAGTGTCTCGGCACTTTTAGATAGTTATACATTCAGCTGGTATTTAAGCCGAGGGTCCGCTTCGTAAAGAACCAATTCCTTAGCATTTTCATTAAACCTGCTTGACATACACAATTCTTTCTTTATTACTTTTAATGTGTGTTGACCGTCTATTGGCGAAAAGGGATGAGTTGAATTTTTGCGTCTTTATGGGCTTATTTTGCCAACGAGTCCGGTAATTTGTTGCATGCTATATCACATTGTCCCGGGACACATTGTAATATCATTTCGTGGTCTCTTTCCGTAGCCTCAGTTAAACTCTTCAGTACTGCGTATCTTATTCGTGCGTGTGGTTGGGAGTCTACGATATTTCAACACATGCCAAAGCCGATAAGTGTCCCTACAAATTACAAACTTTTTTTGCTTTCTCAAATGTTATAATAAAATAATTGGCTTGGAGAATTGCCACTAATTGCGCTATTGTTGGTGACGACGTGCGCCCTAGCCGGCAAGCGTACTCCACCTGTGAGGATGCTATAACATAAGCTGCAGTAGCAATTTCTTTGATTACAGAACAGCCCGTGTAGACGTGAATAGATTCCTGATATTTGTGAAATAGCCGATGTAATTGTTTTCCTATTAATGTGGATAGGTCGCCTTTATTTTTAAGACCTTCGATTAACGTTTCTATTTTCGATGCCTGTAGATCGATGCCATGGCGAGGAGCGGAGTAAGCAATTCTCTCGCGGACACGTGCTGAGTGAAGGCGGAGCAAGGATGCAGTGGTTCCGCCTCACTTCATACCTGAGATTCTGCGGAGAACATTTATGACACAAGTAATTTGCTCCTCCAGGGTAGTCAAATGATGAGTCCATCGAAGCTGGTTATCTAAAATCACGCCGTGAAAACTATGTTTCCGAACCAGCTTCTACTCATGGCCGTTTATTGAAAGACCGAAATTTATTTTTTAAAATGTAAAAATAGAACACATTTCTCGTGAACTGCAAGACCGCCGATTTGCATAAGTTATCTACATGCCCCGTTCTTAAGTAATCGCTTACTGCATTTGAAGCTTACTGCAGCCAATGCTTGACGACATCTAGCGACTTATGCGATATCCATAGGCAAATGCAATCAGCATACATACATATGTTTGTCTGCCGGAAGTACTGCTTGTAAGCCTGCTATTGTTGAATTGAAGAGAAGTGGAATTAATACACTTCCCCGTGGAAATCTTTTGTTTATGTTGTATGCAACGCTTTTTCAATCATTCGCATATATACACATGGCATCCCTACTATCATGCACCAACATTTAAAAATGTGCTAATGCCACGTAGGTGGAGAGAACCAAGGTAATGTTGTTTGCCGTCGTTTGGAGATACAGAGATTATTTTGTGCATTCCGCCTAATTGCTTAATTAGTCTTAAGTAATTATTCAACTTCTCAAATAATATAATTAGATGAAAAGTGTCAATGAGAAATTATAGAGCAACATGAAAAACTTCCGATACAGCTTTTTGTTGCGGAATACGTGCTACATAAACGTGTTTTTCCGATCATAAAGGAAGCCCGCGAATACGCGCAGAGGGCCTCTAGCGGATAGTCGCGCGACAATCTTGCGTGTATTCATCGGCTTCGTTTACGCTCGGAAAAACTCTTTTATGTAGCGCGTATTGAGCTACTTAAAGCTGTATCGGCATTTTTTCATGTTCTTCTACAATTTTCTCATTGTAACTTTTATTCTAATTATAAAATGAGAAGATTTTTTATTAGGACTGATTATGTAATTAGGAGGAATGCACAAACAATCTCAGTACCTCCAAGCGACGGCAAGCAGCATTAGCTTGGTTCTGTTCAGCTACGTAGCTGCGGTAGCAGCCACGTAGCTTGGCATTTTCACATTATGAAACGGCTACGTGGCATTTTCATATTATGAAATCTTGGTGCATGATAGTTAGGACACCCCGTAGATATGTCCTCTTTTTCATGGAGTTAGCCATTCATTTGAGAACCCGGTCATGCAGGACATGAAAGTGACTCACTCACAGAGTGCAAGGCTTTCTTAACATCTCAAAACACAGCAACAGCAATATTCCCCACCGCTAATGCCATGGTCAACTTTACGAAGTCAAAGTTGCTGTCCATTGTACACTTACGTTTTCTATATCGTGCCATTTGCTCTTGCAGACAATTGCTAGATTCTATCCATCATTGCAGTCTAATATCGATATTTTTTCATCAGCTTTGAAACACAGCTGGTTAAACAGACAGGACGGAAGGAGTCAACAGACAGGGGCGTGTTGCCAGGCTCTTAGCAATGGGACCACGTTAGTGATCCGGCAAATAACAGGACACGTGCTTCCTCCCACATCTTACTGAAGACGTGTAGAAGAGTGGACGTGCCTATTGAGGCAAGGTTTTTCAAGGTACAATACAAGGTTCTGTCAGGACAAGTCGCTGTTCTTTGGCATGTCCTATAAATAGCACGCTGCAGTTCTTGTAAAGCGAATAGAACACCCAACTCGACATGAGGTAAACTGTAAGCATCTTCAATCTGTTGCTGCACTGGCAACATACTGATCTTGAACTGAGACAGGCTGTACGAAACTTTCTAGTGCTGCACAGAACGCGTTTGAACTTTCGCGTTCAGATGAACCAAGAGATGTAGCAAGGATATTGAAAGGACTTAATTGTGATACTGGATGGCCAAGGGTGTTTAGCCTCCAGATTAATTTTAGGTAAGGGAGTGAAGGGGGTATGCGAAGCGCGGAACTCACGCCTCCATTGCTGTCCCAGTTTTTGCATGTCCCGGTTATATTTTCTGTGTGAATCTTGACTCTCTTGACAATCTTCAAGCCGTCCGGAACGACGAAACCGACGCCCTGCTCTCCGTCTAATGGCTCGGAGTCGTTCATCGTCTGCGTCAACACTGCAATGGCCTTCTGGAAAAGCTTTGTATCGTCTAGCCATGGAGTAATTGCTAAGTACCGATGAATGAAGGTGTCCAAGTCGTCTACATGATTCAGTTCCGCAGAATTATATTCTCGAAATAGTGGCCAATTATTATGTTTAGTGACTATAGGAGGTCTTCCTGAAGTCATAAGGGGATGCGCTATGAGAATAGGGTAGTGGTTGCTACCCCGTGTCTCGTAATATGTGCACCACTTAAGACCGCACGTAAGGTCAGTGAAAACTATAGTCAATCAAGTCAAGTGGCGTAATTGCAGCTTCTTAAAATATTATCAAAGCGTCAATAAGTACAACAAGGCCGCATGCGTCAATAGCCTTTTCTTAAGATTTGCCTCTAGAATTAGGGTGGCTACTTCACCAATTAACGTTATGAACACTGAAGTCACCGCGGAATAGGACTGGTTCTGCATCCTTTGAAAGAAATCCAGGAAGTTTGACTCCGGCATTCGTGATGCTGGTTGCATATAAACGCAAACAATGGTCACTAGCAGCTTTTTGAACTGAAATTTACAGGCAACGAATTCAGGCACATCAGAATCCGCGAAAAGACAAGAAATGAAAGCCGACTGTGTCTGACGCATAACGTAGTTCTGCTAGGGCTCCGAGTTCGTGAAGACGACTATATGACATTGTTCGAGAACCGAAAGTCGCGCTCTACACCGGCTTCGTTAAGGCACACAACGGCGAACCTGTATTGCGAAACGAGTTTCCTGAAGTCTGTACTCCTTATACGGAATTCCATTTGCATTCGGCTGAAATACGGTTATGCTTAGAAAACAGTTATCCATCTGGCAAGCCATTGTGCTGTGTTGTAAGATGTATACTTCTGCAGTACCAGTGGTTCTAGCAAAATAACAGCGCTCACCTCTGGAATGTTGTTCGCCAAAAGTCCGCAGAACTGCTTTTAACGCAACAAAGGGCATACACATCGCCATATTCCGTTGGGATAATTCCGGTTCACGTGAAACATGAGCAGGTGCTTATGTTATTTTTGAGGATTGAATGCCTGCTGAGACCCATCTTGGTGGTCGGCAACACTTGGCGGTGTCTTTCCACGGCTGTCGTTCCGCTTTATTTTACGTTTCATCTCCTCTCAATAGTTAGCCATCATTGCTTACGTTTTCATGTGCTTTTCTGATTTAACGGAGGAGCTGCTTTCACTGTGCACGGCCGGGCTGGACTGGCGAGCGCACGTGCCAGTCGAGCCCGGCCGTGCACTGGGTTAACCGCATCTAAGTTCGGAGGAGACGAGCATCGCTTCAGGGTCCAACCACGTAATATTTCTTGTCGCCCGAGTAATGAAGCTGCTTGGTGCTTGGGACATCCGGTGTATGAAGACGTATGGCCGCCGTTGCAGTTGGCGCACTTGGATTGATTTCTAAAGGTGCAGGCTTTAAAATAATGCGCTCCAGCGCAGATGTTGCATTGAAAATGGTCATGCCAGGACTGAGCATACGTGACCAAATCGCACAAAAACTGTAGCAGCGAGTTGCATGCTCTAATTATTCTTTGTTAATCAAAGCAGAATACGTCTTGGCAATAGCTTATCAGGCAGAATTATAAGATGACGCTCCCAAGTGCATTCGCTTCCACTGCTCCATCTTCTCGCCGAAGCCATCAAGTCTGCCTCTTTACGAAATTGACGCCGCTTTCTTGTAAATACTAAAGTAGTCGGTCTTCAGTGCATTGAACTGCAATTTGTCTTATTTTTCCTAGATTCTGCAGCCAAGCTATATATGACTAGGATCCCAGAAATTCTTCGTTTCCATTAATAGAAAACTCAACCAATCACTGCAGAAGGCGCCCTTCGCGTGCGCCGCTGGAGTCCTTGCAGCACCACTATATGTCGTTTCCTCCGTGCTACCGTGGTATAGCGGCGGCGCCGGTCGTGTGAGGAAAAAAATAATCAGAAAGCTCGCCTTCGCGCATAGCGTTCGCCGCAAGCGTTTCCCAGTAAATATTGCGGTTGCAAATGCTGCAGTTGCAGAGAAGCGGCAATGAAGCAGGAAGTGACGTCCCCAAAACACTTTCATGTGGTAAAGAACCCGCCTAGCAACTCATTCCAATTGTGCTGTGATAGCGGTATAGAAAGGCCACGCATAGTTAGGACTCTTGAAGAAAAGCGTGAACACAATGATCGGCGACGGGAACAGCAACGTCAATATGCACAACGGCGTCGTGCTCAGGCGCAGCGGTTCCTGCCCAAAGCAAGCCACGTGCATTAAGGAGGCCTGAAGAGCAGCGCAAATACAATGAACGACGAAACAAACAGCACGTCAGTATGCACAACGGCATCATGCTCAGGCTCGGCAGGACCCAGTTCAAGGCTACGTAAATTGGTCTATCGAATTAAGTGATACTACAGCTTCGATTACCATAGTACTAGCGCCAGAGAACACAAGGGACCACCCGATAAAGAACGAAATGTCCACAGTGCACACTAACGCTCGTGTTAGTGCGCCCTGTCTACGTGTCGTTGGTCTTCGTCTGGTCCCTTGTGTTCTCTGGCGCTGTTTTACTGCGGAAATTAAACAACTAACCGAAAAATACATCTTGATCGATGGCCAAGCACCTTCACAGCGCCGATTGGAGCCCATTTTTACTTGTTCGATGGTGGGACGCATGGTTCCACTGCAAGGCCTGCAACATGAGTCAACTCAAGCTGTCTCCTAGAGACATGGAAGCACTACAAACTGCGGAAAATTTACCCTCCCTCGTTACACAAAGTGATTGTGTTTTCTCTTTTGACGTGGTAACTATCCCGCTGGCCAATTCATTTAGGTTCCCTTTCCAGAACGACGCCTTCAGGTGAATCAGCTTGAAGATCACTGGTAGTCCCGCTTATTCCCGCTTGGCATGATTTCTTGTATGTCGCCGTGGTAAACGATATGTCTTCCGCTTCCTTGTCGGTGGTTTCATCTATTGTGACATCGTTGTACGGCTTATGATCGGCACTATACGTTCCCTCTTTGGAGAGCTCGTCTAAGGTGAGCATTCGTTGTCGCACTCGGGTTGAAGTGGTCACTGCCGGCCGGCTGCACATCGGGTGCTTGTTGTTCTTGTTCCATCTTCATCAGCTTGTTCCAGGAACGGGGTGGTTCTCTGCCAACTCCTTCGGTAGCCTTGCGAGTCGCTGGTATGTCTTGGAGGCCAAAAAGTCCTTCTGCCTCATCAGGCGAGAGCACTTGTGGCAGCATGAGGTGGGAAGCCTTCGACCAAATTTTGGCCAATGAGTGCTGAGGCCAAGCGAAGAAAATCACAACTTAAGACGAAAACGTGGGGAAAAGGAGCTCTCGTTGGGTGGTGGAACACTTCCTCTTCTTTACCAGTTTACTGCCCTGCTTACCCCAAGTGAGGTTCCTGCCTGTGCGACATTTAAACTGGCATGTAAGCAAGAGAAAGGCCGTAAACGTCAGCGTCGAGTGGGAAGGAAGCATTGGGCATATCGTAAATTCACCTTTGATGGAACGTTTCGCGATCTTGCCGCTGAGGGGCTACAACGATCGCCCGGATAACACGTTCTACGCACGGATCGTTAACAAGAATTTGTTGTACCTTTATTTTTATTTTGAACGAACTAATAACCGTTCTTCCCTATTCAGTAAACAATGTAATAAGTAAACGATGGAGGCTTGCTACAGAAGTGATAATGTCTAGTAAGGACTGAAAACACTCATCTTCTACGTTCATAAACAGAGCTGGATTAGACGTTTAAGGAAATCGCGTCGAGCTCGGGCACTATAATGGCATTCTCCAAACCATGCGTAACAACAAGCTTGAACAATGAATTGTTGGGATACGTAATAAATCCAGCAGGCACGGGTCATAAACATTATCATCGAGAAAGGAATAATCAGTTATTATGAACTGTTTCAGTTTCTCTGTATATGTGCCAGCAATTAGACAATAAATACCTTGTTATATTCATGATCACACTTCGTGATAAAAAATTTAAATCTGTAAAATGCACTTAGTGACACAAATGCGAAAAATGGAGGCTATATTTGAAATTGAGATTCCACGCTTTTGTATGCCTAGATTTTGGTTAATTTTCGTTTGCTTTTTTAGTATGAACTTTTTAGTTACTTCTTAGGGATGTTCCCTTAATTTGTTTTTCAACATCACTAATGTTTCCCACTTTATCGCAAACATTACAAGTAACGGAACTTGCCTTGTCTTATGCTTTCACTTTTCATTTTGTTTGTTACTGTCTACTTTGTAGTTTTTGTCAGCATTGGTACTAAAAATGGCGGCATGTAAATACCCAAAACACAGTCATACCGACTATAAATGTGTGGGGGTAACAAGGGCACATTGACTTGTTATAGTGATGAACTTGAGCGGTAGTAAGATGCAACCTCTAGTGCATCTTGCACAGCGGGATCAACGCTTTCGTGAATGGTCTCTGCAGTCAGAAAGCAATGCGTCTGATAAAAAGCAACACTAACAATACAAAGCGTAAAATATAATTGATGTCACCTTCATCGACACTGATACATTCATTTCTTTCTTTACCCAGAATTCGGCTCCCCCACCAAAAAGGAGCCGGTTAAGCGATTCGCGAATACATATCTGCGTCCCCGTATCAAATCCTACAGAGAAAAACAAAAGCTGGCAAAAGCACCTGCGAACTGCACGCAAAATACACCTATTACGCTCCGGAGAACTTGCATATGTAATTTATAGCAACAACCGTAATAAGCCACGCGCTTTAAATGTTGCCTGCATGTGACCCATAATCTGTCCTTATTTACGTCAATGCAAGGTGCATTGCCCTGTTCACTGAAGACACTGGTGAAACCGACTAGGAACCTCCTATGAGACGTAAAAATAGGAAATGGACGAGAGTTGAAAAAAGTATTTTGAGCGCTATTATTGAGACAAAACACTTAAATGTTTCGCCACGCATTGAACCTATAATTCCTCCAATTTTCAACGAATTTTAAGTTGGTATCTTCCGCACCTATTTAAAAGTCTGGGAATCATTGCAAATTACGGCATTGCGACAATAAACGTTTAGATTAAGTGACTGTCTACTAAGGCTGTAATTAACCTAGACATATTCACCACTAGTAACTAGTACCAACTTCAACGAAATATAAACACTGATCCTTGCATAGCGCCCCGAGGAGACCAGTGAAAAGGCACTGCACGCTTTGTGCATCGAATGGAAAGTACTCAGCAAATGTTTTCAAGGCACACAATTAGCCAGCACGCTTCAAACTTTTGGAACGCGTCATAAAAAGGGCCCCATTTTCCAAAGTTATGAAATCTGTGCGGCTTTCTGTTATTTCATGGAAGCGGAGAAAGTTTTGAAGCGCTTCATACATTGTCTTTAAGCGGACCAAGAACAAGGCTTTAGCACATTTTAAGTAAACTTCTAAATGACAAGACCACTCAAAATGTTCTTGCTCATTACCCATAACCATCCCCACGGTGTTTCAAAATATGAACTTTATGAGTAAACTAAGTTTTTTTATGAATAAACTAAGTTTTAAACTGCGATATAACGTTTCCAAGTGCGTATACTAGTGTTAATATCGTCGCTGTAAAAGCAAACAGCAAGTTCCATCTGCCAGTGACTGCACGAGTTTCCAGAGGCTAATCTCTCTGTTGCGGTGTCATTTACTGTACACTCAGCAAGCAACGGAAACAAACCAGGATATGCGAGCGTTCTCACACAAATTATGCAGTATGCAGAAATCTGTGACCTCATGCGTAGTCCCCTTTTGCCCAAGCATCTGCTTGTTCCGTGTTATCTTAAGAAACGTCATATGTAGTGCTCCTGTGAGCCCGCCGAAAAAAATGTATGACCTACCGGTTTTATAACTTCGAGGTGAAATAGCTAGAATTTGAAAATAAAATGAAAATGGGTAGGAAAAATATTAGTTGCCAAAAAGCCCAAATGTTGAAAGGTGAAGGGAAATACTCACGCATTGTTAAGTTTCGCCGGCTGAGCAAATGCCGTGGTCTTCGATATTCGGCTAGAAGTGCAGTAGCACTATTGACCTGTCTATTGGTGTTGCCATGCTGTATACCAAAAAAGAATAGCACAGCTTCCTAAGTTATACCTCTTTGATTAGTCACGAGTTTGTAAGGAAAAGTAACCATGTGCCATATAATATGTTGAAATGATTATTCTATCAAATGGCCTTTTTAAAGACGGAAAGGGGCTTTTATTTTAAAAAATGTTACATTATACACTCCGGTAGATAGAGCGGCGGCTTCTGCTTCCACGCGGGGATGGAGGTCGATTGAGTATGCAACAGTATGCAAAAGCTAGAGTGACAGTAATTTATAAAGGTGGAGATAGAATATTTAGCAAATTATCCACCCAATATCGGTTCTTCCAATATTCTCAATGTGCTTAGAAAAAATACATGTACGAATGTCAAATTTTGGCGAAAACATCACTTGCTAACACTCAACCAGCGTTGTTTTCGAAAATCACACTCTACCTAAACAGCGCTTTTGACACAATAAGAACTTATTTTAATGTGTTTTCTGTCAAAGAACTTTATTGAAGGGTACCGTGAGTTTCTGGAACGTGCAAGGTCCCGCCTACGTGACTGCCAGGAGTTCTTTAGTCCTGGCGGCTTCCTCGGCCCACTGGACAGCCCAAAGTTGATCTTCAAGGACAGAGCTTACCAACACAGACTCCCAGCGCGCGCAGAGGCGATCGCGAGAGGCTGCATCTCCATTACTGTTTCTTATGCCTCGACATTCTCAAAGCATATGTTCAGGATTGGCTCTAGAAGCACATTTTTTGCATTTATCTGTCTTTCATATGTCTGGGTAAATTAGGTGTGAGATCGTCGGGTTCGGATAAGTTCTGGTCTGTAACTGCCACCATTCGACAGACTGCTTTTTGCTGAGCTTTTGACGAGGTGGTGGAAAAACGCAGCTTTACAATTTTTAGTGTTGTGTGATGTCATTAAAACTCGTCATACAATCATCCCATTCCCACTCCTCTCCATCCTCGTTCTCGGGAGACGCTAAGGTTCCGGACCTATTATCGGCCGTGACTTGGTCCGTAAGCCCTCGAGCCACATCATGCGCCGTGTTATTAATATTGTTGTCTACTGGCGAGGTGGAGGTGTGAGTGGGTGTCCACAATAAATAAATATTCCTTTATTGACTTTTGATACCTGCCATTAGGATTCGTAGTGCTTCCGGAGAGATTCGGCCCTTAGCGAAATTTCGTACTGCCGCCTGAGAGTCACTGACTATTGTTTTGAACGAAAAGAATTAGCATTAGATATATATGTGGACTTTTCTAAAGCATTCGGTATGATTACCCACTACAAATTACTCGCCAATACATGGTGTATATGGTTTCCGGGGTGTGTTCCTTAACCTCATAAGATCCTATTCAACATCTCGTCATCAACAGGTAGTAGTCAATGATAAATATTCCGATAATAAATATATTCTTGCAGGTGTTCCTCAGCGTAGCACATTAAGTCCACTACTTTTTAACTAATATATTATTAATGTAATAATACCGATAAACCTACTTTCGTTATATATGCAGACGATACTAACCTATTTTTTAGAGGAACAATCGAAGACATTGACATTCGAAGCCCAGTTAATGATTGTTTACGCTTGTTACACCAATGGTCCCACCGTAATTCGTTCTCTATGAATACTAATAAAACAAAAACTGTGTTGTTTAGACCCAGGCACGAGGTTATTGAATCTTTTAAAATAGGATCTGATATTACACGAAGTGTACCTCGTGTTAAGAGCTTAGGTGTTCTCTTTGAGGAACACCTACAGTGGAATGATCAAGTTCATTCTGTCGCCGCAAAAATTTCAAGAGCGGTAGGAATCCTCTCAAAATTTAGAATATAATTTCCTGAGTGCATCAAAAAACCATTATATTACTCATTGTCATTAACTATTTTTTTCTGGTATGGAGCACGACTTCTTTTTCCAGCACTAAATAACTAGATGCAACCCAAAAACGTGCTGTACGCAATATCGCCAATGCTGCGTTCAATTCCCCCTCCAAACCTATTTTTGAAGCACTTAGCATAATACCCATAACAGATTTGTGCAATAATCTACTGCTTAAAAATATATAAATTTAGCATTAAGCAAAATGTCTTACTTGTTAAGCTATCCTTGAAACGTTCACATACGTTTCCTGAGCAGCTGGAGATTGGTTTATACCAAAAATACACGCGAAATATGGTCGACAAATGATTTTTTATCGACTACCCTCTCTATTGAATTCATGCAATGATTTGCCCTATAGGAGAGTGATTTTTGTTAGCTTTCGTATGTACAGTCAACCTTAAAAAGCAAGGTGTAAGATGGTTTTCTTCTTTTAATTTTTGTTTTTTGTTGTTGCTGTATAAATTGCCACTTTGTACTTATTATGCATGTTCGTATCAGCCAATTTTTTGTAGGGGGCGTAGAGCCTCTCCAAGCCTGTGAAAGGCTTTTTTGTTTACGTCCCCATCATCATCTTAACGATGTAAAATAAAGCTTCTGTCTGTCCGTCCGTCCGTCCGTCCGTCCGTCGCTGTCTGTCTGTCTGTCTGTCTGCTCTGTCTGTCTGTCTGTCCTGTCTGTCTGTCTGTCGTCTGTCTGTCTGTCTCGTCTGTCTGTCTGTCTGTCTGTCTGTCTGTCTGTCTGTCTGTCTGTCTGTCTGTCTGTCTGTCTGTCTGTCTGTCTGTCTGTCTGTCGTCTGTCTGTCTGTCTGTCTGTCTGTCTGTCTGTCTGTCTGTCTGTCTGTCTGTCGTCTGTCTGTCTGTCTGTCTGTCTGTCTGTCTGTCTGTCTGTCTGTCTGTCTGTCTGTCTGTCTGTCTGTCTGTCTGTCTGTCTGTCTGTCTGTCTGTCTGTCTGTCTGTCTGTCTGTCTGTCTGTCTGTCTGTCTGTCTGTCTGTCTGTCTGTCTGTCTGTCTGTCTGTCTGTCTGTCTGTCTGTCTGTCTGTCTGTCTGTCTGTCTGTCTGTCTGTCTGTCTGTCTGTCTGTCTGTCTGTCTGTCTGTCTGTCTGTCTGTCTGTCTGTCTGTCTGTCTGTCTGTCTGTCTGTCTGTCTGTCTGTCTGTCTGTCTGTCTGTCTGTCTGTCTGTCTGTCTGAGTGTGTACGTGTGCGTGCCTGTGTGCGTGCGCGCGTGCGGTGTGCGTTAAGGAAATCAAACAAAGGGCATATTGGAGCACGGTGGCTGCTCCTGAATGAAAAGTACAGCACCTGCGCGACTAGTTCGCAAATGAAAGATAGCAATGCGTAAAGCCCTCAGCGAGGCTGAAGGAAGGTCTTACGTACCAGAGAGCAAATTGCTAGACGAGGCGTTGTTAAAGAGTACTGTGCCGAGACTCTGCCCTAGGAGCAAGCAGTGTTGCCTATCTCTGATGTGCTTGTGAGCAAACTTCGTTGTCTGAGGCACGCTCTTGCGGGCATCGCCTTTTCACGCTTGGGAGACACAAAAGAGAAAAAAAAAGGAGAAGTAGACGAGAAGTGATTTGGTAGTACCGTATCTACTCGAACGTAAGCCCACAGCAATAAAAGCCAATGAGTGCGAAAGCTTCAGGCAAATGTAAGTGGACGATCGAGATATCAAGAAATGGAAGATGATCTTTATTATCTTTTGAACACTGGTCTTAGATCCTTGTACTAAGTGCATGGCGCATAAAACCTCCCTGTTTTCCCCGATACCAAATAATTTGATTCCGTATGAGTAACACAGTTTATTTTCTACAAGTCTTCCCAGCACACTTTAAATAGAAATGTCTTTAAAATCTTACATGGTGCGCATTCCCATGAGGTGGTTTCCATTGTTTGTATTCACTACACCACATATTTTATCCATAAGTCGTTGCAGCAATCAGTTATGTTTAGCAATATTTGCCTACCGACACCAAGTTCTCACAGTGCCGGTGTAATCTGCTGTTAAACGCCTTGTTCGTGGCAATACCAGCTACTTCCAAATAAATCCTTTGATCCTGCAACTGTGTTTTCTTTCTAAGCCCTAGAACTTCCAACCATCAACTTCAAACTAAACGCAAGCCTTACTTCTGCCCTCGACAATTAGGAAACGAAAATATACGCTTACAGTCAAGTAGATACGATAACTGTGCCTCTATTTTCTGCTCATCATCATTGCTCAACCGCTCAGCCCAATCTATCTTCTCGTATATGATAAAAAATGCAGACATGCTCTGGTCCTCTGGCAGCGCGGTGGTGTGCGCTTTTTTATTTCGTGTTATTAGCTTCGGAGAGACGTGCACGCTTATTATTTTGCGCGCTCTGTCATTCTTGGTTTTTGTGCTTTTATTTTTTTCGATATTGTTTCGCAATCCTATTTTCTGCACCTTCATGAGAGATTTCCTTCATGTATGTTTGTTTTGCACTCTAATATAACACTTGCTCAGATAGAATCAACACAAACTTAGGAGCGAATAAAGTTTAGCACCCGGGAATGCTTCGGCGACATGTACTGATTATACATTGTATAAAGCATAAAAACAGTTCCTGAAATAAAATCAAGGGATATCAGAACATCACCTTTGTCTGAAAACTTCACGCCATCTCCCCGTCTGCCTCATCAAGACGAGGTTCTATCTGCCATAGATACCCCCTCTGCTTTCTTCTTTTTCTCCTGCACTGCGCGACTTTCACAATCAAGGCACTTACAAATACGCTCGAAGAAAAAGAAAAGGCTCAGAATAGGGAAGCCTTCAGTACTGCCTGTGCGAAAGTTCGAATGCGCGCAAGCAAAGAATGAAAACTTAGGACACAAGTAGAGACAACTTTCAAACTACAAACAAGGAAAATGAAGGAATACACTCTGCTAGAAAATGTGTGAGGTTCTAGGCCAGTGAAAACGGAAACACATTTACTTTTCTTAGGTACCCCCCTTCCATACGAGAAATGAAAGGACGAAAGAATTCTTCTTTATTTCTTTGTTGTTTCATGCTTCATAACGACGGGAAGCGTCCGTTTCGAGATGGAAGCATAGAAGACTAGAATCTGAAGAAAGTATGTGTAACCTTTTACTCGGAGGCAGCCTTCGCCTCAGCGTCGCTTCTGTTTAACCTCGCTAGGTTCTTTTTCTGGCGTCATGAAAGCGCATCTCAATCAATTCTGAAGGTTATGGGCTGACGACAAAATTGAAAAGAGCAAAAACTAGCACTGGCGAACACTCCATACTTATTATAGTTCTGTAGAGGAAACAGGTGCTTGTAATGAGACAAATTTGATGATAAAAGAAATATGTGGTTTCAGCAAACCAGCCATTTCTGGACTGATTTACGGTGACAGGCCAAGGAGGCTGTCACAACACAGCCATCTCTTGAAGAACAATTTATTTTTTCGATGCGCCAAAAATCGTATACGCCTGACAAATTATTGCCTCCTGTGACCTCTTCATGCGTGCAAAGACGCTATCACAGCACCAAAACCTGTTTGACGCCCAAAACCAATTGCCGCACGTAAACGTTGCACGAAAGGTCAGTGGTCATTGCGTATGTCAACCACATTGCCGCTTGGCCATTACATCAAATCAGAGTTGCTGTTGCAGGCCAAGGTTTGTTTATGTTCACCATTTTGGCGAACACAAAACTGAGATTCACATTGTGCTATGATGACGACAGGAAGAAATTCGCGGCCTAGCGGAATCGAATGACACGATCGCAGAGCAACCCAGTTTCTATCTATCTACGGCTGTCACAGAAAACTAAAGAAAACTCAGTGCTATTCCACTTTGTGAAGGTGGATGACCAGCGGAGCTGTACATATGGTGATAAACTATATCGATTTAAATACAGACACATCATACATGAATTGTCATTTTCTACCGTCTTTATTATTTTGCCGCTAAGGTGACTATAGTTTTGTGGTCGCTGTGGCAGACGGCCATGGGTTCTGTTACGATGCTTGAGCGAAAATGGGCGCGAAGGCGGCGGGAGGCGTTAGGAGCCTCTCGCTGCCTTCACGCCCATTCCCGCGTCTGCTCACGCCTTCGTTTTTCTTAGGCATGCTGTTCTTCTCGGTCTGCACAATACGCGGCCTACCCATTACACGGCCGGAACGCAACTGAGATAACGTGCCTATTCAGTGCGTGATGTCACCAGCCAAACAGACGCACCCATTGGCTTAATTATTAAACGCAACTGGGGCCCACCGGCGATATGCTTTTGCTTTGTATCGAGGCTACGGCATTTTTGGTCTATGCGCTTGTTCCACTCTCGCAGCGATTCGCTGGAAACGACCCTATAACAGCTCCGTTTGCTCTCCGCTGAGAGCGAACGCACGGCGGAGGGCCAACGAGGCTTCTTCCGTCGGGCTAAAGGCCGTGGGGGGATGGGTAGGAGGGAGGGAGGGGAGGCGACGTTTAGCTGCGGCGCCAAATGCGTATCTTGCGACAGGGCGTAAGAGGGACTGGAATCCCGCAGGTGAAAAGAGAAAAGCGGGAAGGCAGCGCTGGAGGCAGAGAGCCATGCGGTATGGCTTTTGCTCTGCGAGCAACTGCGTACTTGTACTTTGCGCGGCGGTGGGTGGTTGCGCGCACCGTATCTTGAAAGCGATCTGCAACGTGGCTTCTACCTTTGTATGCACTGTGCTTTCGCCGATTAGTTTCCGTTGAAGCGATAGACCGCACGAACTTTCGCTTGCTGCTGCTGGCACGCTTGCTCACGCCAGCGTTTTGACAGCGCTTGTGCGCGGATCGAGTGTGATCCACTCATGTTCGCTTGCGCGCACTGACACCATGCTTGTTAATTCAGTTAGTAAGCGAATGGGTTCAAGTTTATGCAGCCGATAAAACTGCTATCCTTACTCCGTATAGCTCTCAACTAGTAAATTTGTTATCGCAATTGATGCTTCGCCTTTCGGTCGAAACTAGGACATTTTTTTTCTTAATGACAATTAAAATATCGGCTATCCCTGTTTGCGCTCTTATCCACACCGCTCACTTCCTGCCTCTTAACGTTAGGCGTAACATGTTTCCCTCTGTCGCCCTTTGGGCGGTCCTTAACTTGTTCTCGAGCTTCTTTGTTAACCTCCAAGTTTCTACCCCATATGTTAGCACCGGTATAATGGAATGATATACACTTTTCTTTTCAACCACAGTGGTAACCTCCCAGTCAGGATTTGGCGATGCCTGCCGTATGCACTCCAGCCCAATTTTGTTCTTCTGTAAATTTCCTTGTTATGATCCGAGTCCCTTGTGAGTAATTCACCTAGATAAACGTACTCCTTTACAGACTCTAGAGGCTGACTGGCAGACTCTAGTCAGACTCTAGATCTCATATCAGTCCTCAAATCACGCCAAAATGTCTCCTAGGTCTTGCAACTAAAAATGTTTTTTACTCTTTCAATGGTAGGATGAATTTCGGCGCCTAAGGAGTACAGCAAACCACGTGCACACGAAATATGAACTCTTGACTTCTTCTGACGTCTCCCGTGTTCTACGCCTACGCAAGCCAAACGATTATTTATGTCGACGTTGTGATTATGGCCCTTGGCGTGCTCTTCGCTTAACTGTGACGTCGCACTACAGAACAATGCCCGTCACTTATCACTGGCAAGCTAGATGTTATTTTACACGGTCATAAAAAGCGTGACCATCGCATTTTCAGAAGGCGCAGGCACATGCGAAAAAAAAACATGTATGTTTATCTTCAATATGCATATTCAGTTATCGCTGAACTTCGTTTTGGCGCATTGATGACGTGGTGAGGTAAGCGGCCCACACAAGCTGTAACCACTATGCAGAAATAATAAATATGGTTCTGTTTGCGTCACCAAGCCTAGAGCGCCAGAAGATGTCAACCGCTGATGTTTTTTGTGAATGTGGCTTCCAACGCTCCTCAAACGCCCACTATAAGTAATAATTTATGTGGTTATACGCGCCAATACCGTGATCTGATTATGAGGCATGCCATAGTTGGGGACTCTGGATTAATTCTGCCCACCAGGGGTTATTTAACGTGCCCCAAATGAACGGGACACGGGTGTTTTTGTATTTCACTTCCATCGAAATGCAGCCGCCGTGGCCGGGATTCGATCCCACGACCACGTGCTTAGCAGCCCAACACCATAGCCACTAAGCAACCACGGCAGGTCGCCCACCTTAAGTTTGCCTTCAAAAAGGGGAGAAACTTTATCCTGCTGAAGGCCTCGGAGGCGACTTTTCGAGCAATTTGAAAAGTGATATGTTTATGTTAATATGTATTAGCTTATAAGTATAGGCACAAAACCTATTGGCACATACCCACTGGAACATATCCATATAGAGTAGCACACAACCAGCGCCATATAGATTAGCACAAAGCCAGTTGCGCAAATCCAGTGATGCATACTGAAGTTTGTGTCAAGGTGGATCATTGAAGAATGGCACTTGCCCAGTACCACATGTATGCCCACTCAAACGCACACATTTTTGTGCTGAACTATATTCGGGATTGGCCCCCACATTTACTCAGCACTATCGCTGGGATCGGCCCACGAAAGTTACCCGATAGTCAGCCTGATAGTTGTAACACAAGAGTGGGTTAAACTCTCCAAAAATGATTCGCATTGTAAAAAACAAAGCCCTCGAATGTAACACATGGAAAAAGTTCCGGCATGTATATCTCGATCACTCGCCCTTAAGTATGACCTGCACTATTGCAAGTGCGTGAATCAAGAGATGCGAGCAGAAAACGTATTTTAATGTGTCAAACCATACTCAAAGCTGTTCTTCGTTTCCACAACTTAGCATTTATCGTAGGAGGGCCTTACATATTGACCACCAGATGCTAGATAACAACAAAATAAGGCGCGCCATCGCGATATAAAGCGCATAGAGCCATGAAAGGAAACTGTTGTATGCACAATCAATATGCATATAGCGACCATATGATGAACTAGTGCACAACCAACTATTAGCATATGCAGAAGCCGTTCAGAATATGAACTCGACGCGTGTAGATAATTTGAATGCATGCGTTCCAAATCCTGTGCATTGGACTCAGCAGATACCCCGACTGGCCTTTCACACGTCCCCTTGGGGCATGTGCGTGCAGATTTAGTCATTGGTCATTGCACATTTGCAGCGTTTCAGCATTATTCTTACCTCGCCCTTTGTCGGACGTATACACTACCTACTTGTTGAAGTGTTGGAACTCTCGCTGTAGGCAAATGTAACGCTGTTGATAATATGTTTTACTAAAGGATAATTCGACAACTACTTCTTCCAGGCGTCTTGAATCGTATTCATGTCCAAAAAATAAAGAAAACACAGTAAATTTTAATGATTCATGTCAATTGCGGCATTTAAGACAAATTCTGCTTGCGTAGGTGTAGATTTTGGGCCTGTTTTACAATATAAAACATCGCTGACGAGTTCCATTTAGTTACCACATCTGGCTTGGTGGCATGCCAAAAATGCGGCGTCATTCTGCATGTTCTAGTTCTTTTATTCGGATCACTACGAAAAACCGCACATTCACTTTATGACAAAATTAGATTAGTGGTAATCAGAACAAGTAAGCCTCCAATCGGAAGGGTTATTCTTGGTGTGGAAAAGTTTATTTTAACATTAACATCATCTTAACATCATATGTAATTATTAATAACACGTCATAAAGGTTCTCTTTACGACTTGTTAATGTTCGAAAAAGTGCAATTTATGAGGAGCGATAACACGATTCAAAGCCATGTTTTTGAACCATAAAAAGAACTGTCCAATTTATCGCAATATTTGATTTTATAATTTGCTGGGCAACTTGTTCCAAATTTTCACTTTCTTTCTTCACAAGTGCTTAAAAAATTTGTACCAAAGTCCAAATGTATCTGAGACGACTCGCAGTCATTGGTTGCGTTGGCGTCGTTTTCTGTCAACGTGGCAAACTTGTATTTCCAAGAGACGAACTGCCAGCGAGTCGGCCGGGGAAGTTCCTTAATGACCGGCACTAGTTACGATGGTGATGAAAATGTATCCTTAGAAATTCTTGAATCACCATCTCAAGCCATAATTGTGATGAGAATGTGCCCGTAGGAATTTCTGAATGATCATCAAGAGTCCTGATGGGGCTGAGAAGTTGCAGAATGTTTGGGCAGACTTTAACAATTACACATGTCCAGCAAGATAATCTGGCAGATGTTCTCACCTATATTATTTAACCTTTGATAAGTAAAGAGGTTGTACGAAAATGCGTCCGGAGCATTAAAGCCTGCACTGCTGCTGCGCCCAAAAAATAATAAGTAAATTCTATTCTAATCCAACGGTGATGACTCGAGCAACCTCCACTGTAATAAGCTAACGCATAATCACCTTCCTTGTCGCATTCCTCTGCCCATAATTTACATCGGGTGCCGGCGCAAGCAAATAGTCACAACGTTCACATGGAGCAGATGAAACAAAATTTATTTTCATGAAGCTTTAACTCTCGTGTTTGGCTAAACGTTTTTATGTATCACGCACTTGAAAGGAAATAAAATCCTGTAAAATGACATGAGGTATTAATGGCAGAGGAGATTTTTATAAAAGAAATATGTGTTACAATTTCCTGAAGAGATTAACTATCGCTTAATTTCTATTACCCTTTGCTTTTAGACCACTGTTACCGGTTGTTTCCCATTCCCGCCCAGCGTAACAAGAACCATTATTTTCTTTACAGTGCACGTTGCTTTCTTGCGCTGAGCAACGTCACACTGAGGGTTAGCCTCAGTGTGACGTTCACACTGAGGCTAACCTACGATCACCACAAGGGCTATAATTGCAGCAACTGATGTTTCCCGAGGCAGTCACGCGTGAGACAAGAATCCAAAGTGGAGAAGCAACAGTGTCTATTCTAAAAGCGAGAATCCCCAGCGTTACTTTGATCACCTTCCGCTAAGTTTTCCTTATCCCACCATGATTGGACATGTCTGCCGTGCAGAACAAAGTGTCTCACGAGCCCCATGAGTTCGCACAAGTTCGTAGTCTGACTTCCGGGGCCTCTGTGAGAAGAAGTAGAACTAATGGATTTTTACTTGTTCCTCTTCGCGGTAACCAATCAAGTGGGAAATCGAACTACAACAAGGCGACGAGGCTTACTGAAGTTGTTGCCTGATTTTCGGAGGCTTCTGGCTGATCCAGAAAAAGAAGTAACTATTGTTAAACAAAGACATCGAATCTAACAGTCCTTTTTCGCGGTTTCTCATAACACATCGCGTATCTCATAAAATGTGTTCGAAAGTTCATAATAATAAAGGATGAAATAATTTCCTCCGGGCTGATTTGGCGACAGAGTCACGTATTTAAAGATTACTCACTGGAGTAATTAAATAAGTTTTATGCCAATTAGCCTTAATATTTATTGGAGCCACGTGTTTGATCCCAATGGAAGACCTCAAGCCGGCCATCTGAGAAGCTCGTAGCTGTTACCAGAAATGAAAGAAGTTCACGCTGTTAGTTTTTACAGTATGATGGATCCTTACGAATTTTAAACAAAAAAGTGAAACTGAAGAGCCGTAGTGAGAATCTGTGACGCCCATAGTATACGCACTATGGGTAACGTGATTGATGTTGCCTCACATGTGGGAGAGCATCAAGCAAGCTGCCTTACGAAGCCGCAATCTCGGACGCTTCATGGTCGCCCGAACGTGATACCGATGCAGTCACGTCACTCATGGGCGTCTACTATGGCGTCACAGTTGCGCTCCTCGGCTGTTCAGTTTATCTTTTCTATGTGAAATTGGGTGGAATTCATTATGCCATGAAAGTTAGCAGTTCAACTGCTTGCATTTCTCAACACGCTTACGAGCTGCTCTGATGGCGCGCTTTATGTCTTCCATTAGAATCAATCGCCATGATCACCCGTATGAAAACAAGATTTCCAAAAGTTAGTCTGTATGCTTCCTCAATATGATATCGGCATCTGTGTTTCCTTGTCCTCCTACATCTGCGCTCGCTTGACTGCACACATTGGGGAGAGGAATGTACTATCTGTCGAAACTATGTGAGGATTGCGTCATACATAGCACGGTATGTCTTTATTTCATAACTTTACGATGAACAAGAGGGCTCATCGTCAGTCGTTTCCTTGCTTCTTGAGCTACATTATGTCTTGATTACACTCATGACAAGACGGTATTTGTACAATGGAGGTTGGTATTACTATGACTAGTAGAGTATGGTTCAACAGTGGCTCGCTCACCTGTTTGGTTTCACAGCGACTGTGCCAACTGCGAATTGAGATTATTTATGAAGGTACTGTGAGAGATGGACCTAGCTATCTTTCCCGTGAAGATAACCCTTCTGAACCGCCGAACCTGCTTGAGGTCGTAACGCCTGTACAAGTATTTTTGTATCCTCAAGAGAGCAAGAGGCATCTAGCACAGTTCGCCAGCTAGTTAGCGCTCCGAAATATCACGGCTTACACTAAGGCTAGAAAGTGTAGGCACTCCTGCGGTCGCTTTCGACGTCTTCGCAAACGGCTTCCGTGACCGTTTCGTTACTTCCTTCAATCAGGCTTCGCTTTGAAACACGGAGTGTATAGGTAAGAGCATCCAGGTTGACTGGATCCCTTCAGTCACTGCTGTGTCGTCTTTTCGAACGTGGCAACAGTAACCTCTGAATCGTTTCTAGCGTTCGATGAGAGTCCTTCTTATTGGCTTGATATGTTTATGTTGTTTTCTATTGATTGTGTGATGAATGGTAGCGGGAAAACTGTTTCTTGCCTAGAGGCAAAAATGTCCCGCGTTGACAAACCGGCATACGCGGCTCCTGCAAAAGCAATGGCATTTTCGCTTCTTCGGCTAGCAATTCTTTTTCCCATGTTTCTAATGCTATTGAAATTCAGCTTACGCCGAAATGCCAAGTTGGTCCCGCGAGGCTCGTCCTCCATTCATAAATTACATTCAGCGTATAGCCGCCTGGAGCTCAGCCATTTTATAGTGCATCAAACAAAAAATAATGATAGCTAAGTGATGTTCCGAAAAAGAGATACAAGCATAAATAGAAGGTAACAAAGTGTGTCATCCACTGCTTCGTCACACTTCACAGTTACCACGTAAGCGAACGCATAAAGCACCTCGCGGGTCTCTAAATATCTTTGAAAATCTCCTTACCAAGTCTTCCAGAAAAGCTGATTTTATGAATTTATGTTTATGAGAGGCTGGAACCGTGGGTGACGCTGGGTGCACCTTCTCGCTTGGACAACCACTATATATCAAAGTTTTATTTAATTTTTTACCACCTGTCGTTACTTGCGGTGCCGACTGCATGTGTTGGTTCTGTGTTAGCTCGAACTTAGTCCATACGATGCCTTAAGAGCGTTCCGGCTTTCAGTTGTTTTATCTTCATATTCTGTCTTTGTATGTTTGTTTGCGCTGGCCTAACTTTATCGCAATCGCATTTGACTATGCGATCTCTGGAACCAATAGGCAGCACCATCAACACTGCTTACTGATACATATCAGTCGCAAACATTTGCACGGGGACCATGTGATTGCTGCATAGGACTTGCATATCAAATACCATTCACATGTTCAGCGTTATATAGGCCAAACTGGACGCTGCATAAACCAAACGCCGGGGGAACACAAGAGCGACTTAACGAAAGGAAGCACATATAACCTAGTGTTGCACTGCCACTGCAATGGCTGCGGTTGTAACCCTCCATATGAAGGGACAAATGTGCTGGATCACCATCGCGACCAGTGAGCGCGGGTACATTCTGAAGCCTATTACATTAATTAAAAAAGTAACAGGCGTGTGAGGCAACCTTCGGTGGCGTTACATGATAAGGAGCTTATGTAAACCTTAATCTAGTCCGGTTCTTGATCTGTTATAAATGTTTGTCATGCCTGCAACTTTACGAGTTTTTACAGCAGCCCAAGTAACCTACCGATGTGACTAGTGTCTGTGATGCATAATGTGATAACCCGATCACTTTTTGTATACATCCGCGTTTTCCCGACCAATATATGCAGTCTGTTGGTAATCAGTGCTCGTGTTTGCCGTTCTCTCGCTAACCGTTCATTACTTTCTTTCCGCTCTTAGGGGGTTCATGCTGCAGAAATCACCCTAATAATTTCCAGGCCCCTTCAAGCGCACTCAGCGCTCCTATAAAAGGCTAAAGTGTACTCGCAAGAACATACGTCAAGATACTGGTATAACAGTGAAACTGTTCAATAAGTTCGGTTGCAGGTCAGGTGCTGCCTGTTCGTGGATTACGTCGGATAGAATGGTATTGTTTACGCCCAGTAACAAGTCAATGAGAGTGACTAGATCGCACGAGTGGACGACGTTTAACTCCGGCGAACAGCAATGACAGAGGCTGTATAGAGTTATATACCTACGAGAAGAGATCCGATGTTAAGTGAATAGGCGGTGTCAGCTTACATTGAAAGGTTAGTACAGCAATACATGTCAGATTATTGGTTTGAAGTATAGAGGTAATCTGAAGCGCACTGGCAGCTTTTATGTCTCTCCGGATGGCACCGCGCGTGTGTACACATACTATCGACCAGAAAAGTTTACGGAACAAGGGATCTGACAAAAATCTGGATATCTCCACAGCCTGAAAACGCAGCCTGGTATTCCAATTTCCAGCTTCTACTGGTATATACGAACATTGTGATGTACGGCTTTACAAGCTACTTTTAAAGGCTGC
Organism: Dermacentor silvarum; assembly: GCF_013339745.2. Lineage (NCBI taxonomy): Eukaryota > Metazoa > Arthropoda > Arachnida > Ixodida > Ixodidae > Dermacentor > Dermacentor silvarum. Next base: position 55,206,551 of record NC_051159.1, on the reverse strand, counting down.
TCGGATATTTAGCGTTTTCTGAGATCCCGTGGTCCGTAAACTTTTTCGTCGATAGTACGTAGACGGGGCTGTGCTTTGCTAAATTACGGGCTCTGGTTGGCATCTCAAGCGGAGCTTAATTTAACTGCTGCATCTAATCTGCGTTCTTTTAACGAGGTCGGACAACGTGTGCCCTCCATCTCTTCCCTTTTCGTCGCGCCGACGCCATCGCCGCTGCCTCTCGCATAAACAACGGGACGTTCGTCGGGACTTTTCGCGAATACGTCGAACAAGTTCTGGCATGCGACGTCATCCACATAAGAGCGGAAGCCTTGTTTTCCAAAGCGGAGCCGATAATTAAGAAGCGGATATATTTCTCCGGCAGCGCACAACGAGTCGGTTGGTTAAGCATTGATCCCGAATAATGCCATCATCGGCGATATCGTGATGGCATCTGTACAGTGTTGCGTATAAGGCCTCCGTTGTGAGAATGTGTCCTATGGAAGCCGAACCATGTATGCGTATTGTGCACGTGAACACGAGACTGCAGTAAATGTGCACGGTTACTTCGCCCAACGTGTAATTGTATACGGCGCACAGCTTCATTCCTGCGAGGTTGCACTCCCGGGGCACAGTCGCAATTACAGGGCCGCGGGAGAGATGACACAACACGACAATATACAGCTGTATTGAGGAAACAGACTTTATTGAGACTTTATTGAGATTGTATTGAGGAAAAAGGATAAATATTTCTTACCCTTTAAGCACTGGCTGCGTTCATTATATAGTAACCCTCAGTTGCGCTTGAACAGAATGCTGCTGGTCAAAGACAATCAAAGTGTACGATTATAAGAGTAATGACTTTAGCCACATCGAAGATAAGCTTGATTTGCTCCGAAGAAATTCAATCGCGCCATTCGTCGCTTACATCTGGAGTCATTTTACTTTGCTGAGACATGCAGTACAACATTAAAGTATAAAAAAAGCCGAACCGGTAGCAGGCAGGTCTATGTTATTGTGGAGGTGTCTGATACCCATTACTGGAGAATGAGTTTAGAGCGTCGTATAGTTCCCTGTGTTATTTGCGCAGTATAATACGCACTGCTCTACATAGCTAAGAATTCCGCGTGAATTCTGGGGCATCTGTGGCGCACAGCACAATTTCTATAGATCGTATGCAGAAAACATGCGACTATCACGAAGTTAGTATAGAACTGTAATGTGAATCACTAAAAGCAGTTGTTCGTGAAAGCGCGATCATTGTGTGAATGCGGCAGCAAAACGAATTTTAGAGGCCAAGAAGTGAAGAATTTTGAATGTGTGGATTTCTACTAGCAAGTACTTATTATTGTGTCATGTAAGTATGCTTACTGTGTGTTTTGTCATCGTAAGCCATCTATAGGGCGCGCACACAGCTGCCAGGTGCATTTGCTTCTGGTTAGGGAAACAAGCCAACTAATTGCATCATGTTTATATTGTGACGGGGATAAGAATAGGCAAAGCAAAAGAGAAAATGCATTCAACGAATATATACAGAGCGAAGCCGAGACGGCTGAACAATCACCACACGAGCGCTTCTTCGGTCGCCATCTTCCTCCACTTGCTGGCGCCTTCTCCGATGTGCGGGAATGGCTTGTAACAATATATTCCACGAAACTACGACCCCTCTCCTTGCTTTCTCTCTCTCTCACTCTGCACACCCCTCTAGGAACAGCCTTGACAGAGCGAAACTGAGCTTAGCCATGCGAATGCATTACACGTATTAGGCAAGGTAAATATTCCTTGCACTCGAAAAGTGGAGCGGCAACAAAGTGATGGATTTAGCAGCAACGAAGTTGATTTCTGAGTGTCAACTGTTTCACTCTGAGTCAGCTAATAGTATCCTCGTTGCGATTTCATGTCTTTTTTTTTCGATTCATTGATTTCGTCCGGAGTTTTATCGCGGTATCGCTTTCTGCGCCTTATGTAATTTCTTTTTTCTCCCCAGTAGAAGAAGTAATCTACGCAAATCCGCTTTTTTCTGTCCCCCCTTCTTCCAGTGGCGTCGGTTTACGTCTGAGCGCGGAGTGACGTAAAAGTTGGGGGAGTGCGCTTTAATTATTTCAATCGGCGCTACTGGCAGCTATAAATAGCACTGACGCCAAGGGATTACGGGAGCACGCTGGTGCGGCTATGGCACTTAAGAAAATAATATTTTCAAGAGTACACCGACCGCATCCTGCCAATCGAGGTATCTGCTTGCTCGATATTTTGTGGAGATTGGATGAGGAAGGAATTCTCGAATCCTTCTTACGGCTGATTTTATCGCAGAGCTCACTATAGTGTCTTCCAACTCTCGTTTTTTACTAAATGACGAGAATGTCCCACTTTACCTCTTTCCTTTGAAAACAGCGGTTCAGTTCAAGGAGTAAAATTTTCTTGTTCACATATTTTTATTTATTTTTCGCAGAGCGCCTTCTATAGACCAAATCTTTTCTCACTAGCTTGCTGGGCAAAAAAAGAAAGGAACAAGGATCGAGTGAGCTCGGCGGCTCTATTGGTGAGAAGATTCGCGGTAGCGTTAGCCTTCTCTTGCTTCCTTCATTTCAGACTTCATAATGCACTTCTCCTCTCTTGTCGTTCTCCCCTCACCGTCAAACCGTCACGATATACTGTACACGGAGAACTGGAGATCTGCTTGCAAGATATATAAAAGGCGTAATCGACTGCGCATCCGTTCAGAAGAGAAAGTTTCGCGACTGTTCACGGGCCAAGCAAAGTCATCAAAAGCGCGTTTCCTTGGTGCTTTGGCAATTGTCCGGACAACCGACTTCCCGAATGGACAGCGAGAGGACAAAGAGTGGGCGGCAGAGTAGAAAAGATCACACAACGAAGATGAGGCCAGATTGGTGTTTGTAGGCTTATTTCGCGTGACCGATGCTGAACGAGCCCGCTCGTATGAGATACATGTAGCGTTATATCCACAGGTAGTCACTGTGTGCCCTGCTATTTGAGCAGACGCAGTGGGTAGGAAGGCAAGACCACTCGATAGATATAGTTTCTATAGAAACTCCATGCGTTCTGGGGACGCCATCGGCACTTTCAGGATCAGTGGCAATTAAGGCAATGACAAGAAGTTGTTTCGCTTAAAGGATTTACCCTTTCAGGAATAAGAAATCACAGGCTTTCGCAAGCATGCGCGAGTCCACTCTATGAGAAGTCACACTAACGCGAGCAATAATTATACTGCCTTATCAAGGGAAGAAAACTGAGTAGAGGTATACAGTATATTACGTAGCCATGAGTGAAAGGAAGCGCAGTTTTGGACGCACTTTCGTTTTGATCCGTCAGCTGTGACGTAGCGGCTATGTGACGTTTTCCGGCTGCTAGTTTATATTATTATTATTATTTGATTAGGAAACATATATACACTTGACGGGAAAGGGAAAGCGAGGAGCAGGCTGGCAGCTGCCACCGGAAGGGGCACTAAGCCTTCCTACTCTTCAGAAAGGACCAGATAGAAACATAGAAATGGAAGAAAGGAAAAACGGAAGCAAAGAGGAAGGAAAGAACACACACACAATAGCCTGGCAAGGGAACAAGAATTTAGGATCGCCAGTCAGCCTCTCCAGTCTGTAAAGGAGTATGTTTATCTAGGTCAATTACTCACAGGGGACCCTGATCATGACAAGGAAATTTACAGAAGAATAAAATTTGATTGTAGTGCATACGGCAGGTATTGCCAAATCCTAACTGGGAGCTTGCCACTGTCGTTGAAAAGAAAAGTGTACAATCATTGCATTCGATCGGTGCTAACGTATGGGGCTGAAACTTAGAGCTTAACACAGAAGCTCGAGAACAAGTTAAAGACCGCACAACGAGCGATGGAACGAAAAATCTTGGGGCTGATGTTAACAGACAGGAAGAGAGTGGTGTGATTCAGAGAGAAAACGGCGATAGCCAATATTCTAGTTGATATTAAGAGAAAAAGCCGGCAGTTCCCACACCCTGTGGGAATCGATGGTATGCGAAGCAGTGTACGGGCAGCCTACCAACTTTACGAAACCACCATGATAGCACCGATACGTAGGCGGCTGTTTCAAGACCTACATGACACGCATGTCATGACATTCATGTTATGAGTCCTCAGGAGTTCCTTTAGCTATGCCTAAGAGACCTTAGTCATGCTGATGACTATGACTTCGACCATCAACCTTTAGCCTTTTCCTTCATTCAGTACGACATCCGAACCCATTCCATTGGTTTTTGAGTGTTAATCTTTTTTTTTGCTGAGTTATTGTAATTTTGGTGAGTCATGGTCATGACTATGGCTTCTACCACTATCCTTTAGTGTTTCCTTCCCTTATTACCCACGTCCGAACCCATTTCAGTTGATTTGAGTGTAAAATGTTTTTTTTTGCTGGCTCACTGTCATTTTAGGCTGCTCTTTCATGACCTACATGACACACCTGTCATGACATTGATGTCATGACCTATCATTTATGTTCATCATACACCGTTGTCATACTATACTAATTTTGGTGCCTACCAAGCTAATGAAATGACCATGAGAGCACCAATACGTAGGCAGCTGTTTCATGACGTACATGGCACATATGTTATGATATTCATGCCATGACCTATCATTTATGTTCGTCATGCACTCTTGTCATACTATGCCAAATTTGGTAAATACCAAGTTAACGAAACGACCATGAGAGCTCAAAGTCGTAGATAGATAGATAGATAGATAGATAGATAGATAGATAGATAGATAGATAGATAGATAGATAGATAGATAGATAGATAGATAGATAGATAGATAGATAGATAGATAGATATACTGTCAAAGTAGCAAATGTTCGCCAAAAAAAAGACATCGCACTTAAAAAATTGAGCTGGGCAGGCCATGTGACCAGTAGGATGGATAACCAGTTGACCACTAGAGTTTCAGAATGGGTTACAAGCATTGACATGTAGTGAATAAGTTCTGCAAATGCGTTTGCGACACGTCATTTCAACATGGAAGCATTCCATTAAGTCTCGCGCAGAGGTCCGCCGCGTGGCCTAAGTAAGCGCAGAAATTCAGTTAATGGACTGTAGGCCCAACCCGCTCAAACCTTCAGGAGTGCTTTACAGAACGAATCTACATATCAGTCAATTTAGCAGGATGGCTGACCGGGCAATTCGGCGATTCATAATCGCAGGTTTACAGCACGAAGGTTAAATGCGGACGGGACAAGTGACTAGGTGACAACGCTTGTCCTTGTAAAGCTGATCCTTGACAATGTGACAAGGCTTGTCCTTGTCACTTTCGTCCGCGTTTATTCTTCGCGCTGTACGCTTGCGACTATCAGTCAACACGCTCAGCTTGTCTTTTAGTTGAGGGAGGGATGATGTGCTCCTCGTTTTCGGGTAGAGAAAGGGCTTCGACCTAACTTTTTGTTGTTGAAGAAAAAAGTATGACTCTTAATAACCGAATAAATGGACCGAATAATGTGATGACAGTGTACCACGGTGCCTTATAATTTCTCAACAAACAGACACAAGGAGATTTACAGCACTGAGTTCAACTTGTTCCTTTGTGAAACAAGAACACAACACGGGACTCGAAAATGGATGCAATAGATTACCTCGACCCTGCCTTTTGATGGCACGGCTATGCGCCCAGGGAACGGTCGGTGATAAAATTAATGGGTGGAATTGTGGGGATTCCCTATTGTCCACGTGACTTTGATGAAAGCGGCGTCAGAGCTTCTGTATTGAAAGCAATGTTGTGCTCAATACTTTCGGGCGTGTTTGTGCACCAAACAAGGTGGCACAAACAAAAGTTAGGGAAGTGGTCGGGCCGGCCTGCATAAGCTTATACTTTCAAAATAACAAACGAAAATAGTTGCTTCGTGTTGGGTAAATGACTGGTATAAACGCAACCAAAAAGAATAGACGCTGGGATGAGTAATAATAACGAAGTAATGGTTTATGGTCGCAAACCTCTACACACGTTCTCTCCACTTATATTCTAAAAGCAGTATGAACAAACATTTGTATCATTATGCGCCCCTGCGCTTTGGTATGGACTCGGTTGCACTCTGCGTGTTGCTGCACTCGTATCACATGAGAAAACGCTTGCCAACAGGCAGGCTGCCACACAGAACGCCAAGAGTGCAAGTTTCGCGATTTCAGCTTGCACTTTGAATTGCGTCTGGCAGCTCCCGCCGAGTCGCGCAGGAAGAATGCTATAGCATTCTTCGTAACTTTTTCTTCGCAACAGCCGTAACTATAGTTACGGCTGTTGGGCTACAAGAATTACCGGATTGTGTCTGGCCCGACAAAGACCTAGCACCTTCCGGCGGCGCTCGTAAGATGTAAGCTCTTTTCCATTCCCCCCCCCCCCTTTATTCTGTACGTTTTATAATTATATATATATATATTCTAATGAAGAAGAACGCCTGCAATTAGGCAGCAGGATTGCCAACAGCATCGCGTGCAGCAGAAGCTCGAGCTTAGAGATTGTGCTCGGTGAAACGCTCGACCCACCATCGACCTTTGGACCAATAAACCTCCTTTATAATTGGTGGACGTGCTGGGCACCCCTCAACTCTACCATCCTGGAACTCCGCACTCGGACAGTAACTTCCACCATGCCTGACGCCGAACCACAGACGCTCCCGTCACCGCCCGTTGTCTGCGCTGGGGCTATCCGCCAGCGGGATCCTACCATCTTCAGAGGGACCGACGACAACGACGTTGAAGATTGGCTTGCGTCCTACGAGCGGGTAAGCGCTCATAACAAATGGGACGACTCGACCAAGCTAACCAGCATCGCTTTCTATCTCGCGGGCGTGGCTCTCTGGTTCAGGAACCATGAGGCGGATTTCCGAACGTGGTCTGCGTTCAAAACAGCCTTTACAGAAGTATTTGACCGTCCCGCCGTCCGCAAACTTCGAGCTGAGCAGCGCTTGCGCACACGCGCGCAAGTAACTGGTGAAACATTCACAAGTTACACAGAAGACGTTGTCGATTTGTGCAAACGCGTCAATGCCACCATGTCGGAAGCGGACCGAATTAAGCACATCATGAAAGGCATTGATGATGATGATGATGATGATGCTTTCCAAATGCTCCTGGCCAAGAGCCCGAACAGTGTTGCCGACGTTATTACCCTCTGTCAGAGCTACGACGAGCTACGCAAGCAGCGAGCTTTGACGAGGCCTTCTCCTGCAATCGATGCGTCTATCTCCAGTCTGGCCATTGGTTCCGACCAGACGTCGCTGCTCACGCAGATCAAAGCTTTTGTCCGCGAAGAAGTCGCACGACAGTTGTCCCTGATACTCTTCACCCAGGTCCCTGCCAGTCCATTGCCTTCCACTCTGCGCAACGTTATTCAAGGGGAAGTCGCTGAAGCACTGCCGGTTGCGCCCCAGCAGCCGCTTGTGGCCGCTCCGCTCACTTACGCTGCGGTAGCTGCCAGGCCACGCCACGAGCCGGTACCACCTTCTCAGCAGCCGATGCGGCGTCCTCCTCCTCCCGTCTCTTGGGTTGGCGCTCCTGTTGCCAACCCGTGGCGCACGCACGACAATCGGCCTACTAGCTTCGCATGTAGATATCCCGGACACGTCGCAAGGTTCTGCCGCCGCGTGCAAACGATCGGCAATGATCTACAGGCGCCTCGTTACCCGGTCGAGTCCAATGCTGCCTACACTCCGCCCGACCCACCGCCAACTCGTACTCCGATTGATCGTCCTCGTTTCGACCATCGCCGGTCGCTTTCACCGATGCGTCGGCGGCCCGTGTCTAGCGACGAAGGAAACTAGACGACGCAGTTCCCGAGGCAAGAACTTCGCCAGCATCTAAATGCCCAAGTCCTCGTTCCTTGCCTGCCAATGTTATTGACGTGTTTGGCGAAGGTGTCGCTACAGTCGCTCTACTCGATACCGGCGCAGCTGTTTCTGTTATGGATGCTAAATTTTGCCGATCACTTCGTAAGGTGACGACGGCTCTTTCTGGATTGTCACTTCGGACTGCAAGTGCTCAACCCATTGAACCAACCACAGCGTGCACGGGTCGCGTGAAGATTCAAGACGTTATGTACACTGTAGAGTTTGTAGTACTATCATCGTGCTCCCACGCAATAAATCTAGGATGGGATTTTCTGTCTCGCCACAACGCTGTCATCGATTGCGCTCGCGCTGAGGTTGAATTCTTCCAACTCTGTGACATCGCCTTCATAGATCCTCATTCTCCCGCTAAACTTGTAGTCAAGGAAGACCCCAGTATACCACCAGGCTCATCAGCACTCGTACCGCTCTCATGTGGTGCTATCTGCTCCGGAACGGTCTTCTTCACGCCGTCCGATCTCTTCGTTGCCAGAAAAGCCCTTCCTCTGCCTTTTGCTACTCTTGACCTGGCCGCCGGTTTCAGCACAATGCCCGTTTATAACCCACTTTCATCCCCGCTCACATTGCTTCGTCACGAATGCCTTGGCCACGTCGAGACCGTCGATTCTATGCAGATTGTCTCCGTTCCCGACGAGGCGTCCTCTACGACTGTTCTTGACCTGAGCGCCCCTTCTGCTACTGACACAACATCTACGGATGTCTTCACCCCATTCATCGACGAGGCTCTCACACCTTCACAGCGATCCCAGCTTCTTGCCCTTCTGCAGCATTTCCGAAGTTCTTTCGACTTCGCTAAGAATTATTAGGCCGCACATCAACAGTCGAGCACCCACTCACCGCTGCGCCAACGTCCGTATCGTGTATCCGCTACGGAACGCCGCGTCATTGCAGACCCCATCGACGACAGGCTCCGTCGAGGTGTGATTCAGCCTCCACAGAGCCCGTGGGCTTCTCCGGTGGTACTTGTCGCAAAGAAAGACGGTTCCATACGCTTCTGTGTAGATTTTCAGCGCTTAAACAAGATCACGCTGAAAGATGTTTACCCACTGCCACGCATTGATGATGCTCTGGACTGCTTACAAGGCGCCGAGCTCTTCTCCTCCTTGGACTTGCGGTCAGGCTACTGGCAGGTCCCGATGGCGGAGGCCGATCGCCCAAAAACTGCCTTTGTTACGCCAGATGGCCTATATGAGTTCACCGTCATGCCTTTCGGACTTTGCAACGCTCCTGCTACATTCGAAAGGATGATGGATAATGTTTTGCGCGGCCTTAAATAGAAGATCTGCTTATGTTACCTCGACGACATCGTAGTGTTCGCCCCTGATTTCGCAACACACCTGCGCCGCCTTCAGCACGTACTCAGTTCTTTGACCAACGCCGGTCTGCAGCTTAATCTGAAGAAATGTCGCTTTGCCGCACGCAAGTTGACGATCCTCAGCCACGTTGTGTCTAATTAAGAATGGCATTTTTCCAGATCCCGGGAAATTACCGGCCGTCTCTGCATTTCCTAAGCCCACTACAATGAAAGAACTTCGCAGTTTCATCGGCTTATGCTCTTATTTCCGGCGCTTCGTTCAAAACGTCGCATCTATCCTATCACCCCTCACGCAACTGCTTCGTGGTGCCAAAGACCTCTCATCGTGGTCCCCTGCGTGCGACCATGCGTTCTCCACCTTGCGCCGTCTTCTCACGACGCCAACTATTCTTCGCCATTTTGACCCTCAAGCCCCTACTGAAGTTCATACCGACGCAAGTGGTGTAGGCCTTGGTGCTGTGCTTGCACAGCGTCATCCTGGCCACGCCGAATACGTCGTGGCTTATGCGAGCCGCACGCTCACCAAGGCGGAGAGCAATTACAGCGTCACGGAAAAGGAGTGCTTGGCCATCGTCTGGGCACTTGGCAAGTTTCGCCCTTATTATTGCGATAGCAATTATATGGACACTTCAACCGGATTTCTGCCGTCGGCGTCGCCGTCGCCGTCGCCGTGAGGTTCCGTATAGATAAAATCTTCACCGCGCGCCGTATGCCCGAGCGGAAGCGTGCGGGGACGCGCGCTATCACGGAGAGCGAACGCACTCAATCTCCCACGCGCAAGCAACGAAGCGGGAAGCGAGCGCCGGAGGGAGCGAGGGGGGGGGGGGGGGGGGGGGCGCTTCTACTGTGCCAACAACCGCGCTCGTCGCTCGACCGCACGGTCTCTTATCTCTCCCACGCGCAAGCAAGGAAGCGGGCAGCCAGCGGCGGAGGGAGCGGGGGGGGAGGGGGGGGGGGGCGCACTTTTCCTCTGCCAGCAACCGCGCTCGTCGCTCGCCGCACCGTCTCTTATCTCCACACGGCTCTGACCTTTATGCACGCTCAGTTTCCGTTGAAGCGATAGACCGCACGTACCTTCGCCCGCTGCTTGCTGCCAGCGTTTTGACAGTCGTTGTCTGCAGTCATTCAGTGTGATCTATTCATGTTTGTTTGTGCGCGCTCACACCACGCTTGTTCATTCAGTTAGTAATAGTCGGGCCACATTTTCCAACGCACGCTACACATGTAATGCTGCCCGGATCGGCATTGCAGCGCTACAGGTGTGTCCCTTCGCACGCGCGCTGCCCACGGGAAGCGCTTCTCATCAACACCACCGTTTCACACGCGCCTTCTCGTGGTCATCGAGTCTCTCTTCATGTCGGTCTGCTTACGCCGCAGCACACCTGCTTACTTAATCAGCTCATGTTTACTACAATTCATATTGCTACCAAAGCCGCTCACCTTACATCGTATGACATTGCTCTGTTGCTATCGCATTCATTGCTTCGCCCTTAGGGCGAAACTGTGACATTCTTATATGGCCGCTCTTTTGACGTAGTGACCGACCACCATGCGCTGTGTTGGCTTTAGAATTTAAAAGACCCATCTGGCCGCCTCGCTCGCTGGGCTCTGCGAATCCAGGAGTATGACATACGCGTAGTGTATCGCTCCGGGCGGAAGCATTCCGGCGCTGACGCACTTTCCCGCTCACCGGTTTCGCCAGAGGTCACTCGTGAGTCCCCCTGTGGGCGCACGTTGTCATCTCTTGACTTCGACACTATTGCTGCCGAACAACACAATGACCCCTGGACTGCATCACTTTTAGACCTTCTTTCGGATAAGTCAACAGCTCCGGCTTCTAGAGCACTTCTGCGCCAGGTCCCGCATTTTGCGATCCGTGATCCGCTCCTGTACCGGCGCAACTATGCCCCTAAGGGACGTACGTGGCGCAAGTCATCCCGAGAGACTTGAGATCAGAGTCTGTTCCTCTTTCCACTCGGACCCCCAGTGTGGCCACGCCGGCGTTTTCAAGACGTACGAACGACTTCGGCACCGCTACTACTGGCGGGGTATGTACACCTTCGTTCGAAACTTCGTCCGTTCTTGCGGTGTCAGCAACGCAAATCTCCGCCGCACCTATCAGCCGGTGAACTCCAACCCCTGCCATATGTCCTTCTCAACCTTTTGATCGCGTTGGTGTCGATCTATATGGGCCTCTTCCCTTGAGTACGTCGGGCAACCGGTGGATTATAGTTGCCGTTGACCACTTGACGCGCTATGCAGAAACTGCTGCCCTCCCAGCTGCTACTGCGCCGGAAATCGCCACTTTTATACTGCGCCGTTTTGTGCTTCGTCATGGAGGCCCTCGTGAACTCCTAAGCGATCGAGGCCGCGCCTTCCTGTCTGAAGATGTCGAGAAATTGCTTGCTGAATGCGCTATTGTTCATCGCACATGCACCGCTTATCATCCCCAAACCAATGGTACCACGGAACGCTTTAATCGCACCCTTGGTAACATGCTCGCTATGTACATCGCATCCGACAACTCCAGTTGGGACCTAGTTCTTCCATTCGTCACCTACGCCTACAATACTGCTACGCAAGCCACTACCGGTTTCTCCCCCTTCTATCTTCTTTATGGCCGTCATCCTTCCCATACAATTGATACCATTCTGCTCTACCACCCAGACGCATCAGAATACAGGCCAATCTTGGATGCCGCAAGACAAGCTGAACAATGTCGTCAGTTGGCCCTTCGGACGATCGTCCGAACGCGCGTTCGGACGATCAGAGTCGCCAAAAGTCAAAACACGATGCCCGCAACTCGACCCCAACTTTTCAACCGGGAGACCTCGTTTGGCTGTCCGTACCGAACCGCACGCCAGGACTTGCTTCAAAACTTCTTCCGAAATACGATGAACCACACCGCATTTTGCAGCAAACTTCTCCCGTCAACTAACTGATCGAGCCACTGACACCGCCTTCTGACATGCGTCGTCGCAACCGCGAAGTCGTCCATGCACGTCCAGCGGCTCAAGGCGTATCATGATTCTGTGGCCTCATCTTCAGACTACGTCGCCAAGATGGCTCCTTTTTCCGATGGGGCAATTGTAATGAAGAAGAACGCCTGGACTTAGGCAGCAGGATTGCCAACAGCATCGCGTGCAGCAGAAGCTCGAGTTTAGAGATTGTGCTCGGTGGAGCGCTCGACCCATCATCGGCCTTTCGTCCAATAAACCTCCTTTATAATATATATATATATATATATATATATGAAACAGTCCATGTGGGCCGCTTAAAGCCCTACTACGACCCTCTGGTGCTTGCCTCACCTTGAGTCGCCAGGATGGCTCCTCTTCGTCGCCGGGGCCAATGTAGTGGGGAAGAGAGTCCGCAGCCATTGAGAGAGGCTGACGAAGCCCAGCCGCCCGGAGAGCGCGAGACTGTGACCGACGCTCTTGGACCAAGGCTGTTGTTACGTATAGCCCCTGCTTGTAAATAAACCCCCTTACAATATATATATATATATATATATATATATATAATGTTGCAGGAAGAAAGCAGGCCCACGAGTGTAGAAGGATGTATATTTACAAGCAAAGAAATATGGCGTTCAGGCAACGGCCAGAGACTTCGTCTTCCTCCTGTTCGCGTCACCTTCTTCTTTCCCTTTACCGTAACATCACCCTCCCGGTGGGGTTAGCTCCGTCCCGGTGCAGGTTATGGAGCGTCGCTTAATGGGGAGACATAGGGCTTGAGCCTGGCGACGTGAACAACATCGCTGGTGACGTTGGGAGACACTGAAGGCTGACCGACTGGGGCGATCTCGTATGTCACGTCGGACAGTTGTCGTAAGATCTGGTATGGACCAGAATAACGGGAAAGGAGTTTTGCCGACAAGCCGACTCGACGTGAAGGCGTCCAGAGAAGGACAAGGGAACCAGGTGAAAAATGGTGGTCTCGGTGCCGAAGGTCGTAGCGTCGTTTTTGAGAAGCTTGCGAGACTGTGAGGCGATGACGGGCGACCTCTCGGGCATGGGCGGCTAAGGCAATAGCATCGCGAGCGTAACCAGTGCTGGGTGATTGTACTGCGGAAGGTAGCAACGTGTCGAAGGGCAAGGTGGGGTCGCGGCCATACAAAAGGTAAAATGGGGAGAATCCGGCAGTATCGTGACGGGACGAGTTGTATGCGAAAGTGATGTACGGTAAAGCGACGTCCCAGTCGCGGTGATCGTCGGAAACGTACAGGGCCAGCATTTCGGTTAGTGTGCGGTTGAGTCGTTCGGTGAGGCCGTTCGTTTGAGGGTGGTATGCGGTAGCGAGCTGGTGTTCTGTAGAACAGGAGCGGAGCAGATCATCGACGACCTTCGAGAGAAAGTAGCGGCCGCGATCCGTGAGTAACTGGCGAGGGGCGCCGTGGTGCAGGATGACGTCGTATAGTAGGAAGTCGGCGACATCTGTAGCGCAGCTGGTTGGCATCGCTCGTGTAATGGCATATCTCGTGGCATAATCCGTTGCTACAGCAATCCATTTGTTTCCTTTCATAGAAATAGGAAAGGGGCCAAGGAGGTCGAGGCCCACACGGAAGAAGGGCTCTGTAGGGATAGCAATAGGTTGAAGCAAACCAGCAAGAGGCATAGCAGGCATCTTGCGGCGCTGACACAGGTCGCAAGAAGTGACATAACGGCGCACAGAGCGATAAATGCCGGGCCAGAAGAAGCGGCGCCGCAGGCGGTCGTAAGTACGAGTGATGCCCAGATGTCCAGCAGTAGGAGCGTCGTGAAGTTGCTGGAGCACGGCCAGTCGAAGGTGCTTTGGAACGACTAGGAGCAGCTCCGGGCCATCAGGACGAACACTACGACGGTATAAAGTTCCATCGCGCAAGGTGAACATCCGCAGAGACGGGTCATTAGGCGAGGAGCTTAGGCGTTCCATAAGTGTTCGAAGAACAGGATCTTGGCGTTGCTCGTCGCCAATATGGAGAAAGCCGGAGAGAGACAGAATACTGATGTCCGAGTCTGCATCGGTATCGTCCGGTTGATCCACGGGATTGCGGGACAGGCAGTCAGCGTCTTTATGCAGGCGCCCTGACTTATACGTAATAGAAAATGTATATTCTTGTAGACGCAATGCCCAACGTGCAAGTCGTCCAGTTGGGTCCTTCAAAGAGGAGAGCCAGCAGAGGGCGTGATGATCGGTTACGACGCAGAAGCTCCGACCGAAAAGGTACGGCCGAAATTTCGCGACCGCCCATACGAGCGCGAGGCATTCCCTCTCAGTGATGGAGTAATTTCGCTCGGGCGTGGAAAGAAGGCGGCTGGCGTAAGCGATGACACGGTTCTGGCCCTGTTGACGTTGAGCGAGGACAGCGCCGATGCCATAACCACTCGCGTCAGTTCGTACTTCAGTAGGCGCAGAAGGGTCAAAGTGTGACAGAATCGGGGAGGTTGTAAGCCGCTCGATCAGGGTAGAGAAGGCTTGCTCCTGCAGTGGTCCCCAAGAGAAAGAGGCATCTTTCTTAAGAAGGTCAGTGAGAGGGCGAGCGATGTCGGCAAATTGTTTCACAAATCGCCGGAAATAAGAGCATAAGCCCAGAAAACTACGGACATCGTTTGTTGAACAAGGTACAGGAAAATTGCGCACAGCGTGGACTTTCTGTGGATCAGGTTGGATTCCGGCGGCGTTTACGAGATGGCCGAGCATGGTAATTTCACGGCTACCGAAATGGCACTTGGAGGAGTTCAGCTGAAGGCCAGCCCTGCGAAACACGGAGAGTATGGTCGTGAGGCGCCTCAGGTGGCTCTCAAAGTTCGACGAAAACACAATCACATCGTCGAGGTAACAGATGCATGTAGACCACTTCAAGCCGCGCAGCAGAGAGTCCATCATGCGCTCGAATGTAGCTGGCGCATTGCATAATCCAAAGGGCATGACTTTAAATT
The DNA here is from genome assembly GCF_013339745.2 of Dermacentor silvarum. Classification (NCBI taxonomy): domain Eukaryota; kingdom Metazoa; phylum Arthropoda; class Arachnida; order Ixodida; family Ixodidae; genus Dermacentor; species Dermacentor silvarum. The sequence goes on along the minus strand of NC_051159.1, from coordinate 55,191,459 downwards.
GGTACAGACGGTCCGGTGTGACGAAGGCGGTTTTCTCGCGGTCCATCTCGTCGACGCTAATCTGCCAATAGCCGGAGCGGAGGTCAATTGATGAAAAGTATTGGGATCCGTGAAGGCAGTCAAGAGCGTCGTCAATGCGAGGGAGGGGATAAACATCCTTCTTTGTTATCTTGTTGAGGTGACGGTAGTCAACGCAGAAGCGCCACGAGTTGTCTTTTTTCGTTACTAAGACAACCGGTGATGCCCACGGGCTACTGGAAGGTTCAATGATGTCCTTGTCCATCATCTTGTCGACCTCTTTCTGGATTATGGCCCTTTCTGTTGCGGAGACACGATATGGCCGCCTATGAATGGGGCTGGCGTCACCGGTGTTGATGCGATGCGTGACAACAGATGTCTGACCAAGTGGACGGTCGTCCAAATCAAAGATATCCCGATAAGATGACAGGAGGTGACGAAGAGCTGTTCTTTGCTCGGAAGGAAGGTCAGGGGCGATCATCTTACAAACATCGTCCGCAGGCGTCGAGCACGAAGGAATGGGTGACAAAGGTGCGTTGGTACTCAGGAAGGATTCGGAGGCCAAAGAAGAAATCTCAACTTCATCCAAAGGAGTGATAAGTGCGACGGCAATGCCGTGTGGCAACACATGCGTCGAAAATCCAAAATTGAGGATGGGCACCCGAGCGCAGTTTTCGAGGATTCGGATTAAGGTGCTCGGTAGGGCAATATTTCGTGACAAAACCACGTCAGTAAGCGGAGACACGACGTACTCGCCATCAGGTACGGGAGGACAGGGCGTCAGGAAGACATTGATAGCCGCCTGTGGAGACAGCCGTGCAAACTCCGCAGAACATAAGCGGGGTGAAGCACAAGTTGTTGCGTCTGCGTCGGCAGGAAGCGGCAGATCCAGCTGTACAACACCTGCGGAGCAGTCAATTTGGGCAGAGTGTTTCGAAAGGAAGTCGAGGCCGAGAATTAGGTCGTGTGGACAGTGCTCGAGGACGATAAATAAAACAACGCTATAATGGCCCGCAATGGTCACACGTGCTGTGCACATTCCTTTTTGAGCCTTCGGCGGAGAGCAGCGCTCATAACTGAAAGCTGCGCTCCTGTGTCAACGAGAGATGTGACAGGAACACCATCAACTTCAATGTCCAGTAGGTTTCCACGTGTAGGCAGGGTCAACAGAGGATTTGTGGGCCGGGTCGGAGTTGCAGCTTCACCTCCGGGAGCTGCACCGCCTAGTTTCCCGAAGGGAAGTGACCGGTTGCAGATGGGGACGAAGAGCGGTGAACGAGAGGCGAACGGAACCGACGGCCTTGCGGAGACGGGGAGCGGCTGGATCTTGGTGGAGCACTGTCGGCGTTGATGTTCCGAGGCGGCGTGTAGGGCGAGAAAGTGCGATTGTCTGGTACTTGGCGGTAGTGACTCGGAGACGACATATATATATATATATATATATATATATATATATATATATGTCGTTTTTTATAGCGGCATCCACTCTCCTTGTTGGCCCGGTCAGAAATGGCACCTGTGGAGGGCAATCGCGAGGAATGGACCGAAGCATTGAGAAACCGTTGCACGCATAAAAGAGGAGAATGGTAAACGAACAATAGCAAGTTCCGAGGAGCAACTGACTCGAAGGAAGCGATGGGGAGAGACGTGACGAATGCGCGCACCAATACAGTGGGGCCATGGGCAGACACGGAAGCATCTTTCAAAATACTGATTGGAAGCAGGCCCGTTGATCCCTTACATTTCATTTTTTTTTACATTTCCCTTTAAGAATTGCATGCTGTGGCGTTGTTAGTGGTTGCCTCTGATCACAACGATTTGCATCGCTACACGGTGTAGCGGACGCGTACCGATCAGCTATAATGTGCAATGAATAAAGGTACCGCAACTTCTTCTCGTTGTGGTTCCCTGGTCAATGGCTTTTGTACGCTCAGCACTTCCACTTCACTGCATATGGTATCATCACCAGCTGTGGTTGCCGTGGATACTGCCATCCGCTATGATGAGAAAGCTTTCGGCAACAGCCTTTCTAAGGCTTTCCCGCCATCAGGTGGCACAAATTTTGTAGTTCGAAATGGTATGCAGAAACGTGATTGCTAACTTGTTTTACAAACATGCATAAGTGCGAATTGGCATACAGGGATGCCAACTTTGTGTCGGCCGAGGTATGACTGCGTTTGCGTTTATGACATATGTGCCCATGTGTGTGCCTTCGGTAAACGGCGGGGCTATTCGTCGTAGATAAAGCGCGGATCACGAGTTCACCAATGTGGAGCACAATCTCCCTTCGGTAATGTTCGTTCGGCGCGTGGGTGCGTGCATGCGTACGTGTGTGTGTGTGCGTGCGTGCGTGCGTGCGTGCGTGGTGTGTGTGTGTGTGTGGTGTGTGTGTGTGTGTGTGTGTGTGTGTGTGTGTGTGTGTGTGTGTGTGTGTGTGTGTGTGTGTGTGTGTGTGCGTGTGCGTGCGCGTGCGTGCGTGCGTGTGTAAGAGAGAGGGAATAGAACTGATTCACACCAGCACGTAGCTAGGCACATTCTTTCAGACGTTTCTAGAAATAACAGACAGCTGTTCTCGAAAACTGTGCATTGAAAACTAATGCAGTCGAGGTGTTGTCTAACCAAGGTATGCCCAGTGAAGAATCGCCATTTTATTTTATCATAAATAACGAGAGCTATAGCGGTACGCAAAATACCTATGTCATGCGGCGCATTTTGCGTGGGTCATACCGGTAGATGTCTGAACGCCCGCCTACGAGTACGGGCGAATAATGTCCGCAGTGGGAAATATTGTTTTTTTTTTAAATAAAACATTACAGCTCATGCGAATGTGTATCAACCCGCCGCGGTGGCTCAGTTAGCTAGGGCGTTGCGCTGCTGAGCACGAGGTCACGGGATCGAATCCCGACCGCCGCGGCCGCATTTCGATGGAAGTTAAATGCAAAAACTCCCGTGTGCTTGCGTTGTAGTGCATGTTATAGAACCCCAAGTGGTCAAAATTATTCTGGAGCCCTCCAATACGGCGTGCCTCATAATCAGAACTGGGTTTGGCACGTAAAACCCCAGAAATGAATTAAGAACACAAATGTGCACCAGTTTTCGATGGCACGCGGATATTGTATAAACACTGAGCCAACCGCTCTCGCATCCTCGTTGAAGTTTCTCAGATTACAGGTGAGTAGGGCTTATGTGTGAGCAAGGCACCTGTGCCTCTTTCTGGCAAATACATCAGCGAGGTGTCGAGGCACCCACCTAGCGATAGTACGGCTTCTTGATTGTGTTTTATTAACTTCATCTCTTGTTAATCACGTGTTTCTCGTTCGTCTATTGATTTCCGTGCTCTGGGGCAATAAAACTCAGAAGTTAGCGCTTTTCGTCGTCTGTGTCTGTCACGTTGCGCACTCGTCTTTTGCTTAGCGTTACAGCTCTCGATAATTATAACGTGCCATATAGCCGAAACGGCTACCCTTTTAGTTCATCAATTCGTCTTAACTGCTTTTGTGGGACCGCTTTAAGATTTTACATTTATATTTGGCCAGAAAACTCGCTTCCACTTCTTGATTATCATTGATTTCCCATCTATAGTCATAAGGTTACTGATATGCATATCTGACCTTTCAAGCTATATATGCAGCCATGGTGTATTTAGCTTATCATCACGCTAATGTCTCCATCCATTAGTGTTACTTCGATGTCGCTATATCCAGAGACAAGCAAGTTCCCTTTCACTGAAATGCGGGGAACCTACTTCGCTTTTATTGACACATTGATCTTTCCGAACTCGGCCCAGCCTTCGTGTTTCGTCCGTATTCCTGGCATCTCCCTGAATGCAGAATACGTTTTGCGATAACAAACAGTTGATAGTCACACTTAATTCCACCATTCGTACTTTGCTGCCTTGTTCAGTAAATGAAGTATATTTAAGAATATATTTTGCATTAAAAACCAAGTCTACTTCAGTTTTTGTTTTCTCAAAGCCATTTACATTCCTTATCCTCCATTTATATAGACAACACAACTTACCCAATAAGCGCTATTCTGGAACTCTTCTTCCCGTAGATGAACGCTATCTGTTCCGTATTTGTGCAACGCTCTGGCTTTTCTTACTATAGCGCTGTCTTAAACGAGCCTGACGCGACGTTCGAGCTTGCTGCAGTGCGATCCATTCCGTCTTCTGCATCATTAGCTTCGGCAATTGCCGGGAGGGAAGTCCTTTAGCCGTAACGACCGCTGTCACTATGTGCCATGTGGCCACCAATCTGCGCGCTGCGTTGCTTTCTGCTTCGCCCGTGGCGACAATTCCGGGAGACAAATCGGTCCATTGCCTCTAGCTGGTCATCTCGGCCCACTACGCTACGTGAGGTCCTTGGATGACTCACAATAAAACAAGACCCTTGGGTGAAGCTATCTGAAGTGTTTTTCTTGACATGATAACGCCCCCGCATGGACAAGGTTCTTGAGTGTGCTCCGGTGATCTACAGCCGCCAACACGTATGCTCTCTGACAATGTACCGCGCATCCCCCAATACAAGTATCACCAAGTCTGCCTATCAAAATGTCCACAGCTGTCATCATCATCATCCACTGTCTCCATCAGTGCAAGTGCTATGAACCACCATGAACTGCTATGATCAGCAATACTTTCAGCATAAGCAGTATTATCTCCCCATGGCCAGCATACATTCCAGCAGACGTATGCCGACGTCTTCAGTATCGGCAGTGTCCTGGAATTTCTCGCGTTAATTCTTCATTCCTCTTATCATTGCAATTCTAAAGCGCAGGCCATGGCAAGTTCAAGTTATGCTCTACTTAAAATTAGTCGACTACTAGCGCAAATTTCCACGCTACGGTCTTTTGTGTGTTCTAGGATGCATTGATTTACTTGTTTTAAGGTGTGTTCCCTCAGGAAACTTATCCCGAGGCTAAAAGATGCGCGATGTCTTTCACGGTGGCGTTTATAGTCCCGTCAGAATGGCGGGCTCAATTCTGCACTGTTCATAAAACATCCTAATAAAGATTCGGAGTATTTGCCTGCCTAACTTATTGCAAAAGGCCGCACTATTGAAACATTGCCTAGACATACCCATATTTTCTTCTTGTTTTCACCAATTATAAACAGGGAATTTTGTTCGGTTTACCGAGGACGCCGACAGTAAACTAATCCGAAGTCGTATAATGCCTGAATATATAGAAAAAATCTGGCTCGTAATTAGGTCAAACATGCCAAATTTTTTACGTACATTACACACAATATGGTGCCCATTCGCACTGAATGTTAACTTGGTGCCATCTGCAATTGTTTTAGGACTCTTGGATATATTTCGGGTAACAGCCGTATGAAACTTTGGAGCACTTCCTTAAAGGGTCCTTCACCAGGCCCCATTGCAAATTTCGGCTATACACTAGAACTTCTATAACGGTGTCTAAGGAGCATATTACCGAAATAGTTTTTCAGAACAGTTCGTTATTGGAGGAGATAGAAGACATTATCTGTCCTGTTACCAGACAGCTTGCAGGTGAGACTTCCTGCAAGCCCAGTACTGATAGCCTGAAAAGCATGACCACAGAAAACAGGAAGGGGACAAGAACGTTGGCAGCCATGTACAGGCTGGCGCCAGTGGCGCCTGACACCGGCCCAAAAATAATTTCCGAGGGCTAGTGGTACTATGCTAGTCCAAGCGAAACCAAATGGGGAAGGCCCCCTAAGCTTCAACAAAGTCACTCCCTCACCAGAACAGGAATTGGCCTCCCTGGTGCAGTACCCGGCCGATATTTATACCTCCCTCATGACTCCAACAATTAACCCATGGCCCTCAGTCCCCAGTGGCTGCGGAGCACCTGACCAAGGCGGCCGTCAGACCTGCTACGCGGCAGAGGGTGCTAAGAATCTCTGGGTCCGGACAGGCCGTCACTGGAACCTTAACTTGGCAGTGTTCAACACGCACACACTCTCGAGGGAGGCTAGCTTAGCAGGGCTATTTGAGGAATTATCAACCATTGCCTCTGATATTACTGGCCTTAGGCGAGAAGAACTGGTGAGGCTTATACAGTGCTAACAGCCACGTCCTCTGCTGCAGAGGTCTTCCAGATAAGAGATAATTGTGGGTAGTGTGATATGACGATTTATTAGACGTCTCACGCAATCGAGGCAGTTCACGAACGCTGATGGTGCGCACAGCGACAGACGCAAGAGCACTTCCTCCTCTTCTTCACTACAATGGCCCCCGGGAGAGAAGATGAGCCATCCTGGCGACCTACGGCGTAGGTAGGATCAGGGGGTCATAGTATGGCTTAAGTCGGCTGACATGAACCGTGTCACGTCCACGATGTCTAAGGTCGTGTGATGGCGTCACAGGCTCGACAACGTAGTTGACAGCCGAGGTACGGTCGATGACGCGGTAGGGACCATCATAGCGTGCAAGAAGTTTGGTTGAAAGGCCAGGGCTGTGAGGTGGGATCCACAACCAAACAAGGGAACCAGGCGGAAAAAGTGGTGTAGGCACGTCACTGTCATGCCGCAGCTTGTGGCGACCTTGGGCGGCGGTCGTAAGGGTACGGGCGAGCTGCCTACAGTCCTCTGCGTATTTGGCGGCTTCAGACACTGGCGTGCATTCATAAGCGTCGGGTCGGTATGGGAGCAGGGTGTCCATTGTACACGAGGGCTCGCGGCCATATAACAGAAAGAATGGCGAAAAGCCAGTGGTAGCTTGTGTGGCGGTATTATAGGCATACGTGACGAAAGGCAAAACAGTGTCCCAGTTACTGTGGTCCGAGGCAACGTACATAGTCAACATGTCACCGAGTGTGCGGTTGAACCTTTCTGTCAAGCCGTTCGTTTGCGGGTGGTAGGCGGTAGACTTGCGGTGAACGATGCTGCATGCAGCGAGAAGGGCTTGTATTACTTCGGACAGGAACACACGCCCCCGGTCGCTGAGCAGTTCGCGTGGTGCTCCATGTCAAAGAACGAAGTTCCGCAAGATGAAGAAGGCAACGTCACGCGCAGAAGCCGCCGGAAGTGCGGCAGTCTCGGCGTAGCGCGTCAAGTGGTCGACGCCTACAATTATCCATCGGTTACCCGAGGAACTGTAGGGAAGTGGCCCGTATAGGTCTATGCCGACGCGATCAAATGGCCGGGCCGGGCAGGGGAGCGGCTGTAACTCGCCAGGAGGGCGCTGTTGAATTTTACGCCTTTGGCACGCCGTGCAAGCGCGTACGTACTGGCGCACGAAGTGATACATACTGTGCCAGTAGAAACGCTGCCTCAGCCGAGTGTACGTTTTCAGAACGCCGGCGTGACCATTATGAGGAGCGTCATGGAAATAAGCGCATATGTCAGTACGCATGTGTCGTGGTATCCCAAGCAGCCATTTGCGACCATCAGGCAAATAATTTCTGCGGTAAAGGACGTTGTCGTGGACAGCAAAGTGAGTGGCTTGGCGACGAAGTGTTCGAGAAGAGGGTGTGACGGAGGGATCGTGGAGGAAATTCAGCATAGTTGAAAGCAGGGGATCCTTACGCTGCTCGGCCGGCATATCAGCGACGTTGATCGTCGACATGGATGCGAAGGGCGTTGACACGGAAGCCACATCGGAAGGTAGCGGTGATCGGGAAAGCGCATCGGCGTCGGAGTGCTTTCGGCCAGACCGGTAGACAACGCGGATGTTATATTCTTGTAAGCGAAGTGCCCAGCGGCCGAGGCGACCTGATGGATCTTTCAACGAGGACAGCCAGCAAAGGGCGTGGTGGTCGGTAACAATGTCAAAAGGGCGACCATACAGGTACGGACGAAATTTGACGAGAGCCCAAATAATGGCCAAGCACTCTTTCTCTGTGACCGAGTAGTTGGCTTCTGCCTTCTTTAAAGTGCGACTCGCATATGCGACGACGTACTCGTCGTAGCCGTCTTTCCGTTGCGCTAGGACTGCACCAAGTCCGAAGCCACTGGCGTCCGTGTGTAGCTCTGTGGGCGCTGTCGGATCGTAGTGTCGAAGAATCGGCGGCGAAGTAAGTAGACGACGTAGTAGCTTGAAGGCGTCGTCACACGAAGTTGACCACGCGGAGATGCCGCTGCTAGCCGTAAGCAAATTGGTCAGTGGTGCGATAATAGTGGCAAAATTGCGCACAAAACGCCGAAAGTAAGAGCAGAGCCCTATAAAGCTGCGGAGTGCCTTAAGAGTGGTGGGCATCGGAAACTCTGCGACCGCGCGAAGCTTGGCTGGGTCAGGAAGTACACCATCCTTCGAAACAACGTGTCCCAATATTGTTAACTTGCGGGCAGCAAAACGGCACTTTTTGATGTTGAATTGGAGGCCGGCAGAGGTGATACACGTCAGGATCTCACGCAAGCGAACGAGGTGCGTCGGGAAATCGGGCGAAAACACGACAATATCATCAAGATAGCATAGACATGTTTTCCACTTGTAGTTACGAAGGATAGTGTCCATCATACGCTCGAAAGTAGCGGGCGCGTTGCAGAGCCCGAATGGCATTACGGTAAATTCATACAAGCCGTCGGGCGTGACGAAAGCGGTCTTCTCACAGTCGTCTTCAGCCATCGGCACTTGCCAATAGCCGGAGCGAAGATCCAAAGATGAGAAGTACTCCGCGCCTTGTAGGGAGTCGAGGGCGTCATCTATCCGAGGCAGCGGATAGACATCTTTACGAGTTATCTTATTGAGCCGACGGTAATCCACACAGAAGCGTATTGAGCCGTCCTTCTTGCGTACTAATACTACAGGAGACGCCCAAGGACTCTGGGAAGGCCGAATGACGCCACGATGCAGCATATCGTCGACTTGCTCGGTAATGATTTGTCGCTCGGCTGCCGACACGCGGTATGGCCGCTGGCGTAATGGTGGATGGGAACCAGTGTGGATGCTGTGAGTGACGGTCGCCGTACGTCCCAGGGATGGTTGGTCGCAATCAAACGACGAGCGAAAATTCTGAAGAAGCGCGAGGACTTGCTGGCGGTACGCAGGTGGGAGATCGGCGTCCAAGGCAGATTCGAGAACATCTGACGACGACGACAATGATGATGATAATGCGCACAGCAATGGAGAAGTGACGGCGTCGAGCTCATAACAGGCCATGTCGTCGGAAGTATCGAGAATGTGAAGCGGGTCAAGGGTCTGAACACGACCAAGGGATTCTCCACGCAGTAAGGTCACAGGGGATTGAAGCGGGTTACACACAAGCATAGTGGATAATCCAGATACAGTGTTGAGGACGGCAAATGGTAGAGGGAGAGCCTTGCGACGTAGAAAAATAGGCGATGGTGTAAAAAGCACCGTAGCGTCTGGCGCGGCGGAGCAAGATACGGGCACAAGAACCGACATTTCGCGTGGTATGTTCGTATCGGAGACAACTGTGAGCTTGGCGGCTTTACTTTCAGATGGGTCAGGCAGCGAGGCTTCGGAAAGCGGGAAAAGCGCCACTTCGGCCCGAGCACAGTCGATGATGGCACGATGGTGAGACAAGAAGTCCCAGCCAAGAATGATGTCATGTGAACATGAAGGAAGCACGAAAAATTCAACAACATAAACAACGTCGGCAATGAGCACTCTTGCGGTACATTGAGCGAGCGGTGCTATATGCTGCGCACTCGCGGTACGCAGTAGCAAACCAGACAACGGCGTGGTGACCTTGCGGAGCTTACGACAAAGCTTTTCGTCCATAACAGAAACCGCAGCCCCAGTATCAATAAGCGCAATTGTGGCGGTTCCTTCAACCAAAACGTCCAGTAAATTGTGTGGCGACTGTGCAGGCCTTGTAGAAGTCGCGAAGCTGGCAGTTCGTGCCTGCAGAACTGCAGCAACTAGTTTCCCTCGCTAGGTGACTGGCGACGACGTAAGGGGGAAAGCGAGCGACGACGTGGTGACGGAGAACGATGGTTGCCGAAAGGGCGTCGAGAAGACGGCGGATACTCTGGGTCGGGATGCATGGAACGGCCGGTAGCATCGTGGGAATATCCATACCCAGGCGTTGAGACAGCAGGGTTAGAAGGTGGCATGCGATGATGGCAGAAGCGCGCGACATGGCCGGCGAAACCGCAAGCGAAACATATGGGTCGGTTGTCGCGTGTGCGCCAAGGGTTCTGAATTGGGCTTCGAGGCGGAAGAGGAGGCGACACGGGAGTTGGCACTGCTTGAGGTCGCACTGTCGCAGGAAATGCGAATGTCGGCGGCGCAGGTCGCGCTGCGACTGCGGCATAGGTCAGAGGTGCCGCCACGGGAGGACATGGTTGAGCCAAAGGTAGCGAGTCGGCAAGTTCCTCGCGAATGGCTCTCCTAATGGGAGCAGCCAGAGATGTGTCAGGCTGTAGGGGTCGATCGCTGAGAGGCAGCATAGACAGTTGGCGCGCCACCTCCTCACGAATAAAATCCTTAATCTGAACGGAGAGTGAGGATTCAGGCGAGGAGTTGGAGGGAAGCGTGAGGCCCGAGAGAGAGTGGCCGGGTGCAACAGCGCTGCGCGCAAGGACCCTCTGGCGACGCAGCTCATCGAAGCTCTGGCAAAGAGTGACGACAGCTGCGACAGATGAAGGGTTTCGCGCGAGAAGCATTTGAAATGCATCGTCCTCGATGCCCTTGAGGATGTGCTTCACCTTGTCCTCTTCACTCATGGTAGAATCGACGCGGGCGCAAATATCGACGACATCCTCTATGTAGCTGGTGTACGTCTCGCCGGGCTGTTGAGCGCGCTGGCGTAGACGCTGTTCAGCACGGAGCTTTCGTAAGGCTGGGCGGCCGAAGACTTCCGTGAATGCTGCCTTGAAAGCGGACCAGGTTTGGAGGTCCCGCTCATGATTGCGGAACCAGAGGTTCGCAACGTCAGCAAGATAGAAGATGACGGAACGTAACTTCGTCGGGTCATCCCACTTGTTGTTCTCACTGACGCGCTCATAGGTAGAGAGTCAATCTTCCACGTCAGTCTCACCGGCTCCGCTGAAGACGGGGGGGTCCCGCTGCCGCTGGACGGCACCGCAAATGACGGGCGCGGCGGAAGCTGCTGGCGGATTGTCGGTAGGCTCGAGCATGGTAGCGGCTGAAGCAGTCGGCAACGTTCGGCTGCGAAGTTCCAGGGTGAGGTCGGGGATTGCAGCACCTCCACCAAATGTGATATGACGATTTATTAGACGTCTCACGCAATCGAGGCAGTTCACGAACGCTGATGGTGCGCACAGCGACAGACGCAAGAGCACTTCCTCCTCTTCTTCACTACAGTAGGATTTCTGTTCCATAGGGACATAGCGGGCAACATTGATGGATTCTACAGCATTATTGAGATGGTAGCAGTCGTCGTAATAAAGCTAAATAGGAGGTATAGAATGAAGGTAGTAGAAGCCTGCGCTCCAACCTCCAGTCACGATGATGAAGAAATAGAACAGTTTTATGAAGATGTTGAATCAGCAATGAGAAAGGTGCAAACTCAGGATACTGTAGTCACGCGCGACTTCAATGCAAAAGTGGGGGAAAAGCAGGCTGGTGAGCAAGCAATTGGCCACTACGGCATCGATTCTAGGAACACTAGCGGGGAGATGTTGGTAGAATTCGCGGATAACATAGAGGTAATGAATGAAACCGTAACTAGGCTGATCTCAGAAGTAGCAATTGAATTGGCAGGTAAAGCACCAAGGCAACCAGTAGGTAGGCTCCGAATAACGAATACCTTCTTCAGGAAGCGTAGCAACAGGAAGTGGACCTGTAAAAGCCCTAATGGACAAACAAGGAAAGAAATAGGTTTCATACCCTCAGCCGATCCCAGCCTAGTGCAGGATGTAGAAGTGTTATGTAGGGTAAACTGCAGTGACCATAGGTTAGTGAGGTCTGGGATTTTTCTCAATTTGAAGAGAGAAATAGTAAAATTAGTCAAGACGAAACAGGCCAACCTAGACGCAGTGAGGGTCAAAGCAGACGAATTCAGGATGGTGCTTGCAATCAAATATACAGCAATAGAACATAAAGTTGAAGATAACATAGAGGTAATGAATGAAACCGTAACTAGCTGATCTCAGAAGTAGCAATTGAATTGGCAGGTAAAACACCAAGGCAAGCAGTAGGTAGGCTCTCCCAAGTAACAAAGGACATAACAAAGAAACGACGAAGCATGAAAGTGTCAAACTCAAGAGATCAGATAGAAGTTGCTGAACTGTAAAACTGATCAAGAAGAAGAAAGTAAGGTATAGTCGAAATGATAACGTTAGAAAGATTGAAGAAGCCGTAAAATATTAACGCGGCATAAAATAACTGAGAAGAAAACTTGGCATACAACAAGGCACGTTGTATGGACTGAGAGATACACAGGGCAATATCAGCAGCAATTTCGATGACATAGTAAAGGCAGTGGAAGTATTCTATAATGAGCTGGAGGAGGGGGATATTCTGCAAGAGTCCACCTAGTGGACAGCCCAGTTTGGCTGTCGTGATTGGCTTCAGAAGCACGAGCGAGAAGGACACTGACTGGCTCTTTCTCGCCCAGGATGCTGGAGCCAATCGCGACAGCCGAAGTGGATAGTCTACTCGGTGGACTCTTACAGACGACTCCCCCCATACTGTACCCAGAGCAGCCAAGCTACGCTCATTGGAAGTAGTGATGAAAAGGATACAGAGTACTATAACTGGCGATGAAGTTAGAACGGCCTGCTAAGACATGACCAGGATAAAGCTGCTGGAGAAGATGGAATCACGGTCGATTTAATCAAAGATGGAGATGATATCATGCTTGAAAAAATTGCGACCTTTTATACGCAATGGTTCACCGACTTCAAGTGTGCCAGAAAGCGGAAAGAATGCCAACATTATACTCATCCACAAGAAGGGAAACGTTAAAGAATTGAAGAATCATAGACCCATTAGCTTCCTTTCAGTATTGTATAAAATATTCAACAAGATAATTTCCAATAGAATCTGGACAACACTTAAATTCAGTCAATAAAGAGAACAGGCTGGCTTCAGGAAGGAATATTCAACGATGAATCATATATCCATGTCATCAATCAAGTAATCGAGAAATCTTCGGAGTTTAATCAACCTCTCTATACGGCCTTCATAGATTATAAAAAAAACATTTGATTCAGTAGAGATATCAGCCGTCATATAGGCATTACGTAATCAAGGAGTGCAGGAGGCATACGTGAATATCTTGTCAAATATATACAAATAGTCCACAGCTACCTTGGTTCTCCAGAAGAAAAGTAAAAAGTTACCTATCAAGAAAGGGGTCAGGCAAGGAGACACAATCTCTCCAATGCTATTCACTGCATGCTTAGAAGAAGTATTCAAGCTCTTAGACTGGGAAGGCTTAGGAGTGAGGATCAACGGCGAATATCTCAGCAAGCTTCGGTTTGCAGATGACATTAGTCCTATTCAGCAACAATGGAGACGAATTACAACAAATGATTGAGGACCTTAATCGAGAAAGTGTAAGAATTGGGTTGAAGATGAATATGCAGAAGACAAAGGTAATGTTCAATAGCCTGGCAAGGGAACAAGAATTCAGGATCGCCAGTCAGCCTCTAGAGTCTGTAAGGAGTACGTTTATCTAGGTAAATTACTCACAGGGGCCTGGTCATAAGAACGAAATTTACAGAGTAAAATGAGGTTGGAGTGCATACGGCGGGCATGGCAAAACCCTGACTGGGAGCTTACCACTCCTGACTAGCAGTGTACAATCATTTCATTCTACCGGTGCTAATACATGGGGCAGAAACTTGGAGGTTAACAAAGAAGCTCGAGAACCAGTTAAGGACCGCACAGAGAGCGATGGAACGAAAAATGTTAGGCCTAACGTTAAGAGAGAGGAAGAGCGCGGTGTGGCTCAGAGAGCAAGCGGGGATAGCAGATATTCTAGTTCACATTAAGAGGAAAAAATGGCGCTGGGCAGGCCATGTAATGCGTAGGATGGATGACCGGTGGATCATTAGTTACAGATTGAATACCAAGAGAGGGGAAGCGCAGTCGAGGACGACAGAAATCTAGGTGGGGTGATGAAGTTAGGAAAGTTGCTGGAGCAAGTTGGAATAGAGCACTTGACGGCCAATTTTTGCGGCCTGGGCCCGGCCCGGGCCCGGCCCGGGCCCGTTTTTACATTGGGCGGCCCGCCCGAGCCCGATCAAAACTTTTATGGCGAGACCTTAGCCTGGCCCGGGCCCGGAAATAATCTACGTTGCCCGCCCGGCCCGGCCCGCCGCCCCTTTACCTTAAGCCCGAGCCCGGCCCGAGCCCGACTCGAAACCGGCCCGAACCCGGCCCGAGACAGAAAAATACATGTTTTTCAGAGTTGAGAAGCCCGAGAATAACTCGCAGAAAGCCCGAGCCCGGCCCGGGCCTGCGTCAAAAAACCCGAGCCCGGCCCGGGCCCGGGTAAAAAAGCACACGCCGTGCCCGAGCCCGGCCCGAGCCCGTGAAAAAACTCCTCTACCCGGCCCGGCCCGTGGCCCGGGCCGGGCCCGGGCTTTCAGGTAAGCCCGAGCCCGTGCAGTGCTCTAAGTTGGAAGCAGCTAGCGCAAGACAGGGGTAATTGGAGATCGCAGGGAGAGGCCGTCGTCCTGCAGTGGACATAAACATAGGCTGATGATGATGATGAACACCTTGGAACCCTTCAATAAGTAACTTTACATTCTGCAAAGGTTGCAAAGAACCCACACAGATTAAGCATTTATCGCTCGTACACAGAACAGGATTCCTACTTCAACGAAATATAAATATGATGACTCACATAGTTTACCGAGGAAACCATTAAAAGCAACTAAGTTCCTTGCATAACTCATAAAAGTGGAGAGAAAGCACGTGTTTAGTACATATTTCTAAGCACATACATGCCCTGCATAGTTTGAACTTTCGGTATGTAACACACAAAAAGTGGCCCTAGTTCTTCCAAATATCAAATCTATAAACTTCTATCTTCTGCCAGAGAACGTGTGTTGGTGTAATGCTTTTGTTGAAACAGCCTGAAAAGAAAATAACCAGACCCCGGCAGAATTGACACATGCCGGTAGAAAAAGTTCAAGGCAGTATTTTAATGGCATTGTAATGACGCTCCACGTTCGTCGGTGTCGTTTTCTTCTTCACGCATGAAGCACAAAACAAAAACACGAAATAAAAAAGCAGGAAAACCGCACAGGACAATCACTGCCAAAAATATTGATGACCAACTTGCACAACTTTAAACATTCCTGAAGATCATTTTAACCACCATATTACACAAGGAAATCCGACAGCCTCTGGACACACACACACACACAAACACACACACACACACACACACACACACACACACACACACATATATATATATATATATATATATATATATATATATAGTTAAAAAATAGAAGCACGTAGGAAACACACAACAGGACTTTACTGATGTTTCGGCCCGGGTACAGCCTTCATGAAGGCCGGGCTACGGCCGAAACGTCAGTAAAGTCCTGTTATGTTTGTTCTACGTGCTTCTATTTTTGAACTACTTCTGTGCCGGCTCCTGTTATTATTTACTTCACTGATATATATATATATATATATATATATATATTCACTAGTTCCAGTATTTGATTATCTAACAATTTCATGCCATAAGGCACGCCATCGCTGGGCGCGGCACACTTTGCCCCTCCACTTCTTCCCGAGGGGGGCAAGGGCACCCCTACCCCCTGCCCCTCCACTGAATATGCCTATGATTGTATGGTTTTATAATACTTGTGGCTGTGGAAGAAACCAGTGTTGGGGGGCACCGCCGTTTATAGGGTATTTTTTTTTCTTTTTTAGCTACAACAATCATTTAGAAGTTGCCTGGGGGAGATAGCACGATTCTAACCATGGAGCTAAATTACTTGATGGGGCGGGCATTACTTCTACGAGAAATGAAAATGCTTAACCGAATAATTACCAGAATTTCACTAATTAAGTTATTAATTAGTTACAACAGGGCACATATTTCCCACTACGAACTGGAGCAAGTGACTTTGCCAGGCATATCGACTTGGAAGGATTTCTTAGGCTGGCACAGCTTTCGAGATATGCGCCTTTAAACTTGACGCAAAAATTCACTGTTTTTCCCTTACATTTTTTACAAAATGCTTTTTTATGCATTGTACCATAAACGTAAGTGAAACACTAATGGATTTCGTAAGGAACATTGAAAACAATTATCTTGAAACTCATCTGGTCCTGAAAATTTATTCTCAGGACTTCATGCGAACTCAACGGCTACAATTCGCTAGTTGCAATATGGGTCACAAAGTAATTATTTAGCACAAATATGTTAGCGATTCAATGGATCTTTTCGATTGCTTGTAGAATTTCTGCCGGCCTCATCGAGTAATTTAGCTCAATGTTTAGAACTGTGCTATCTGCCACAGACAATTAAAAAGTCACAGGCCTGCGCGGCACACGCAGCACTGTCACAGCGTAAGCTGGTTGAGCGGCGCAAGAGTAGCTCCAATTTCGGCACCACGTAAAAAAGATCGTGGCAAAGTGTCTTCGCCTCGATTTTGACGAGAACGATCTGAACATATCCGCCCGGCGTCGACGGCGAGCTGCGGCTTGTAATGATCTCTGCATAGCATTCTGCTGAGCCCTATGATGCCTGGTTCTAGCCGCGCACGTAGCTCTACGATTCGCTTCTTCAGCAGCGGTTCGTACCTTGCGAAGGGACGTCATAACGTGTACTGAAGAGGTACCCAGAATACTTGGCGCACATCTAACATCGGGATAGCGTTGATTGCGAGCGTCGTCTGAATGGCATCTCGTCGTCTGCGCCTTCGCACATGGTGGTTGCAGGCACTTTAACTAGATGGCGCCACCGTACTGGCAGAGGCTCGGGTCGTCTGCGCCTGCGCGCCTGACTATAGGGCGCGTTTAAAGGGAGTATTTCTGCTGCTTGACAGGAAGCGCTTGCGTGGCTCAGTGGTAAGGTATCCGACTTCCAGACAGCGGCCCTGGGTTCGATACCGGTGGAGAAGCGGGTACTTCTTTATCGCATTTCCTGCGATAGCGGTTACAGCGTAACGCCGGCGGCGGCGGCGGCATCATCACGAACCGAAATGGCTATTGGGATGAGCCCATAACAGGTTACGCTGTAAAACATTGTTTAACACTGTTCCACGCTTGAGGTGTCGTTACTTATTGAAGTGATCGCTTTTTGTGTTCTTTTGCATTTCGAAAAGATGGAAAAGTGACACAGGTGATGAGATGTGGCATACACTTCCCACGAAAAAGTCCTGAATTACGAAATTCCTGCTCTTCTATGAAACGAGAGGCCCGATCAGCTTTGCCGCATTGCCGCCTTATCGACAAATCGGACAGATAGATATGTATCCGCGCTTATGTGGCCCTTTTCTTCAGAGCATCGTCGATTGTACACCGCCATCCTTCCCGGCATTTAATGTTAACTTGCCACTCGCTGGCTTCCGAACACGTTTCCCTCCCGACTCGGAACGCTCCACAGCGCCCGTCACGCCCAGCCAGGCCTGGGTCATTAACTACCATAATGACAGGCGCGTTGCACAATAAATGAAGCCTACACAGGCATTTGCGCACGTTCAGACCATTCCCGCAGCCAGTGACGCGCGCTAACTTGTTGCTGGGAGTAGCTGAAAAGCATTACACTTTGACTTTACTATCCACCGGTACTGAATGCTGCGGGGGAAGCCGACTCTAAGGCCGATTGAATTGCGTGCGGGCTAAACGAGATGATCCTAAGCGCTACTGGCGCCTTCCATCGCCGTTAGCGGTGGAGGAGCGTCTGCTGGCTCGGTATTGGTGCGGCAGATAAGCACCGCGAAAATGGTTGCTTCAAGGTATTGGTTAGAGATGGACGAATAACACCTTTTTATGGCGAAGTTAAGGCGCAGTTAACTAAGATAGAGTAAATTAAGGCACCAGAACGCTCGACCTTTGATGGTATTTGAGCCCAGGACCTTTGATTTTATTACGGCATAGTGAATTAGGCACATTTAATTAACGTATAATTAACTAAGGAACTCGAACACGCAACGTTTGGTGGGAGTCGAACCCACCACATTCGATGTTAATTGGGGTGAAGATAATTAATGCGCAGTTAATTAAAGTACAGATAATTAGGGCACTCGAACGCGACCTTTGGTGGGAAAAAACAAGTAATAGAAAGTAACACCGCATTAGAATGAAAATATCCAGAAATTCGTCGAATATCTCACGAGCGCGCAGGCTTTCGCCTTCATGCTCTTTAGCGCATGCTAACGTGACTGTGACTTTTTACAAATTGACATAAAAAACTCCGGAAAAACCTCTCAGCAACTTTACAACGTGGTGCAAAAGAAACACTCCAGGTTTTAAGGCAGCTCTGAGATACCTTTTAAAATAAATGTCTGTTGAACAAACGATCAGAAGTTGAGGACAACGAAAAGAAAAGGCTGCTGAAGGATTACTATGCCATACAAACATGTAAAAGCATCCGTTGCAATGAAAACCCCACTGGTTGTGGCATCCAACGTAAAACTGCTACATAACTAGACTGCATGAAACACTAAATTACCTACTCTGAGCAAACATCACATGTTGTAATGTAACCTACCACCACGAAATAGAAAACGACGCTTGCATTATACATTTTGTTCTGCCTTGTTACAAAAAAAAGTTTGTCGTTGTTTAACTGCTGATAATAGGTATACTTTGGTTAGCAGACGGAGAACAGTTGCCGAACTTGAGCAGTTGGTTGTAACAAAATATTTGGTTAGTTGCAAAACTCACAAATAGCGAATAGTTCATTTTCGAATACGGATACGAATAGTTAATGGGCAAAATTTTATTTTTATGCGAAACTACGAATATCCGCCGTACCCTAATATTAGTTGCCCCGTTTTCTTTAATGATTACCACAGCGTCAATGTTGTCTTCCTAATGGCAAATTCTCTAGTTGCGCTTAATCTGATATTAGGGACAAGCTCAGTCAGGCAAGCTGTTTGTATTCAACCTTTTGCACTGTAAAAAACGAAAATATTTATGAACGGTGGATAAACGCAGATGAAATCTCGAATTGTGATAACCAGGTTAGACACGCTCGGTGGACAGGCGTAAAGTGTCACTAAGGAGGACTATAGTTGCATTTAATCTCGGAATAAGTAATACGAGCTATTTGTGTTCGGCGTGCAAATCCCGCCAACATTATGAAGGCGCCCGCATATCACAGATTTCCCGGTTATGAAGCACTTTCTCGAGAAAGAGAACTTTCCCAGGAACCAAAGTATTATATTTCTTGTTCTTAAATTGATAGGCTTTCTTTATTTCAGTTTCATCACATCGTAGATTTGTTTAAGTCCACCGGGGGAATTTATGCGAGGTACCCCCATTAAGGGACATTGAAGGAAAAATTAAGTAGAGCTGTATTAGTAAATTGTACAGGAAGAATACCAAAATTGACACTTACTGTGAGAGAGGGATCAGCAAAGAGGAAAAGACATGAAAATGAAAATCGGGTGCCGACACAATCTTGCAGGGACGTGAAAAATGGCATGTTGGTTGCTCAGGCACTAGTTCATCGCTATAGTTGATAAGGACAGGCTACATGGTATTAACCTGGAGAGTTTCGATAATTATTATTGGCGTCAGAACGGCTCAATTACGTGAAAATACTCTGGAATGCTGACGTAACCCTGACGTACAGGCGCTGAGGTTACGGCGTGAAATTTGTCCTTAATTGTTTTCCCTTTTATTAATCAAAATCGACCGAAAAATCACCGGAAATACAGTTTTGTAGGAATATTCTTTTGGCTTAACCTGATGTGCTCTTTCTGTATACTGTCCGTTTAATGGTATTTATATTTCTTATTACACAATGCGAGGTTTGTTTCCACCTCCGAGAACGCAGTGCGTGTCCTTCCTCGCTGACTGGCAAACAATCTGTCAGTGTTCCCGCTTGTGTGCTGCAAACGAAAATAAATTACTGTACGCCGTGTATTAACAGTCTCTTCTTCCTTAGCAGTTGTCATTTTTTCCACGTCTCTAACAAAAACCCCTACGAAGAAGGCGCTGTGTCGCTTGTACTGCGGCCTGTCCTGGCGTCCTGTCGTATTCTCTTCTTGAGTGTTTGCGCGACGGCGCCTGAGGCAGGAGGCATAAAGTAGGTATTTGATGATGTCCGTATTCAAAGAGATGACATTGCAAATGTGCATGCACTCTCCGCTGCAGCTTCTACGAATCGCAAAGCGTTCTGGTCACGCATTCGCGTCAAGCGATGCCTGCACCATCACTTGCTCGCATCGGCGGCGACTGTTTCCGGCGACGGCGGCGGCTACGACAACACGAACGAACGCCGCTGTTTCCAGTCGAACGTATTCTGTATAGCCCGGGAGTGCAAAGGCGCAGCATGGTTCCTCCGCAGAATTGAATGACTCTGCATAGAAACGTTATATGCTTTCGCTAGAGGGACAATTTCGTGGTTTTTTTAGATGCGAAGCAGCTTATGGCGGGGGATTTGGCCGTTACTCCCACAGCATCCCACACCCCCCACAGCGCATGCGCGTCCCCTCTCGCTCCTCAACTACGCTCCCCCCCTTTTCTCCTCTAGGAATCCTCTACAAAGCGGTGCCCGCGTGACACACCCCCACAGCGCATGCGCGTCCCCTCCCCTCTCTCTCCTCTCCTACACTCCCCCCTTTCTGTCCTCTTGGAATCCGGAGCGGCGCGCACGAGAGGTGGTGCGACAGCTGCATACTCCGCTGGGGGCGCCACGGTAGTTCCGCGGTATAGAAATGACGGAGCGCGCGCGCCTCATTCTCTCTCCTGTGCAGCGCCGCGATGAGCGCTCGGGCCGCTGCCGCGAAACCATCTCCCGTTCAAGCTAACCATCTCCCCGCTGCTTCGCATCCACATTGCATCTACATCTTCGCATCTACATCAACGGTTCCTTTTAGCGGGATATGGAGTAATTTTTTTTCGTTTCTCCTCTCCAATTTTTCTACTTCCTCGTTTCGGTCTCTCGGCCTTGCTTCTCAGTTTTTGTTTCACTCTCATTTTTTTTGCGCAACCATGCCGTCGCACGGTTGCGAAGGCACCGATGCCTTCACGTGTATGAAATAGCCACTAAATCTGTGTATCGTTTTGACAGCTAAATAGATCATCGCGCGTTATAGCCGAGTTCACAAAGTAGTGAGACAATTCGATTTGCGAATTATCAGCGCCTACTTCTTAGGCCTCTCCTATAATTATGTCCTGCAGTGGACATAAATATAGGCTGATGATGATGATGGCATCTTAGGCTGTTAGATCAATACGTTCGAAGTATTGTGGAACGTGAAGGCAAATTAACGTGGTTATGAAACATAGAACGATTTGTATGCTAGAGAGAGATAGGGACAAAATAAGATGCGAAAGACTGTGAAGTTAAATGGATTATCCGGAGCAGCGACCTTACCTCGCTTGGCAAAACGTGTATCGCTCAGCAGACGGCCTGTATTGTTGTATCCCTGGCTAGCCAGGTGTTCGCTACCGACAAGGCCTTCATGCAGCACCTTGCCAATTCTTCCTCAGATAAGACGCTCACAAGCCTGCCTGATGCCTGTCATCAGCAAACTTCACCTCTCCGCGGCCGTAGGACCCCGCCACTGTGGTGAAGAGCACCCGGCTGTGTGGCGAGGCGAACAAACTTTTGTCAAAGCCTGCGACAGCCATCCCTTCATTGACACTCTCGTTCACGCCCTCGAGCGACAGTAAGGAAGAAATAGACATAACAACCTGCTGAAAGAGTCGTCGGGAGAGCGATGATAGCAGTGACGATTCGGCACCCCCAAGCAGCCCTTCCTGCCAGCAGCTGAGACCACCGCCATTCCTTCAGCTGCTGCCAACGATGGGTCAGCGCATCTTCTGTCGATGGCTCAGCCTGTCTTCTGTGCGTATACAGGGTGTCCCAGCTATCACGCAGCACGATTTAAAAAAGATTAACGGCGTTACGCGAAGCAAATCTAGTGCGTATTGTTTCCAGTACAATGGAGTAGCCGCCAGTTTTTTTCGATACTGAGATTTAATTAAGTAATTGCAATCAGTTATCTAACTCGAGAAGTATTGTCCTTATTATCGAAGTGTCAATGACAAAATTGTAAAGCAACATAAAAAACGCCCGATACAGCTTTCTGTTACCCAATACATGCTACATAAATGTGTTTTTCCGAGGGTGATAGACACTCGCGAATACACGCAGAATTGCCGCGTGACTGGCCACTCGAGGCACTTTGCATGTATTCGCGGGCTTCTTTCATGCTCGGAAAAACACTTTTATGTAGCCCGTATTGAGCAATGGAAAGCTGTATGGGGAGTTTTATATGTTGCTCTGTATACAACTAGTGGATGTTGCAGAAACAAATATCTTGGGGAATCATTCAGTGCCGGCCCTTGCACATGTCATCGCCGCCTGATAAGTGGCACTGTATACGTTCATTTTCTTTTTGGTCTCTGTTGGTCTCTGCCTTGTTACAGCTTTGGAATTGGAAGCTATGCCTCTGATGCTTGTGCACAGCTCACTCAGCAAGGGACGCTGCAAGGTAGTAGTTACATGCGTTTACCTTTAATGCTTTAATTTGAGCAGCCAATGGCTGAACAGCCGAGAAAAGTTTTGCTAAGCGCCTGCAACCGGGTAATCTGCGTGTGTGACAAAGCCAGACTGCAAGCGCATCAATGGGCTTCGACGACGAAGCGGTTGCGGCGGCTGCGCTGACTCGAACCGGAAAGAGCTAGCAGACGGCGCATCCCAGAATCCCTCGCTCTTTTGCGAGTCACCTATTGGTCCACCATCCCGCCTGCCCGACTGCCCGACCGCGGGCAGGCAGGCATGCAGGCTCAAGACAGCTGAAGTAGGCACAGAATGATCGCATTAAAAACGCATAGCGTTGTGCATGAAATTACAGGCACCAAATGCGCCGCCATCGTATTGGCGAGAATAAAATCTTCCATGAAAGTATTCGTCAACACAAGAATGGCCTTCGCCACCTAAACGGAAAACGCAGCGCTGTGGCAGAACACTGCGAGCGCTTTTACCACCATATTAGGACCGACAGCACCGTCGTCTTCGAGAGAGAAAGCAACTACCGCCAGCGGCTTCTTTTGAAATGTTGGCACATCCAAAAGACGTCAGGAACCACCAATCGTTCTTCAGGAACATTTCCTGCCGTTTACTCTCAAGGGCTGCGAAAGGTGTTCACGCGCCCGTCAGAGCGCTAAATAACGCATATGAGCACCACTATGCCTCACGTCGTCTCACCCCTGAAGAAGTAGCGGATCCGGATCCGAAACGTGGGGTTTTGAAATAAAATTTTCTGTATGCTTTGAGTGCCTCTTCTCTGCGTTGTTTTGGGGTAAAAGGAAATTCCTTGCTTGCTTGTTTTGCCCACTGAAGACAACAAATGTGTACATAACAAACCGATGGAAAAAGTTCTTTTCAATTTGCTATAGGAGGGATTGCTTACATCGGATTAGAAATAAATCGAGCTATTTTTATCGCAGAGATAGTTTGTTATAACCGGGTTTTACTGTAGATGCAATGGCGTAAAATATTAGCGGACATGTAGACATCTTAGTTGCTCCACGTGCCTTCTTTGAAAGAATTCGAATGCGCACAAAACGTACCACATATTCTTTTACTGTAAACTGTGTGTGTGCCCTCTCACTCTACCTCTATATTTTCTGATCTCTCCACCTCACCCAGCCTCATTCCTCAATGCAGGGCAACGAACTGGCTTTGATATTCTGGTTAACAACCAGAATGTTCTGTTACCTTTTTTGTTCTCTTGTGTGCATGGCCCCATTTATTTTGCGCCATACGCTTGCTATATAAACACGTGCCAATTAGTCCAAATTAAGGAGACAGGCGTGGAACAGATGCCTGTCTCTCTCGGTACTCGCTGGAGCTCACGATAATTGGAGCGCTGATTGGGCCTCACAAACCCACGAAATCATAATATTTTTCCGTCTCCTACACACGCCCTCAGTAGGGAGCCTACATGCAACGCCGTTTAATAGCCCTCAGCGATTAGCCCTGAACTCGTGAAGGCTAAAGAAACCTTACGTTTCACATCCGATTTCTGTTAAGGAAGCTGCACGGCGGCATGCAATTTCGTGGTGTTTCATGGCAATCCACCTTACATTCGCCATGAGAGAATGCTGCATCACTGGCAAACAACTCTGTACAAGCCAAGTGGTATGCCAATAACAGAGGTAGCGCCAGGCTGACGGTCTCCGAAGTGAGCAAGAAGGGCTCAGACCACACCAGTGGTGTGGAATCATGCCATCGCGAATTGCATCTCGCTTGCGCACCTGATCCTGATAGATTTCACTATCCCTGCATGCTCACCAGCCTCAGATATTGCGCGCACCTGCGTTCTTTCTTTTGGTTTGGTTTGTTGGTTGCTTACTTGGGGGGGGGGGGGGGTATTTTATTTTTCGTTTACTTGCTTCTTTTGTTGCTGGAGGGCTTGATTTCTAGCTCATTTGCATGTTTGTGTATTCTTCCGCTTGCTTGTTTCTTTGCGTGCTTTCTTGTTTTTTAGTCTGCTGGCTTTCCTTTTTGTTCGTTTGCGCGTCTGACTGCTTTCTTCCTTGCTTGCTTATTTGTTTGTTTGCTTGCTAGTTGGCCGATAGGTTGTTGGTCATGGTCGGTTCTGTACGCTTCCTCGAAGGCGTGCTTGGTTGCTCTTTTTTTGCGTGCTTTTTATTGTTTCTGTACTTGTTGGCTTGTGTTCTGTTCATTTGCTTTTTGCATGTTTCCTATTTTTATTTCCTTGGTGATGATTGCTTTTTAATTTGTTCGATTGTTTGCTTGCTTACCTTACCTGACACTTCTACATCCTGCACTATGCTTGGATCGGCAGCGAGTATGAAATCTATTTCATTCCTTGTTTCTCCATTATAGCTTTTCCAGGTCCACTTTCTGTTTCTGCGCTTCCTGAGGAAGGTATTCATAATTCGGAGCCTATTCCTTTCCGCAAATTCCACTAACCTCTCTCCTCTTGCATTCCTAGAATCGATGCCGTAGTTGTCAATTGCTTGCTCACCATTTTCCCAATTTTGCATTGAAGTCGCGCGTGACTACAGTATCCTGAGTTTGCACCTTTCTCATTGCTAATTCAAGATCTTCATAAAACTGTTCTATTTCTTCATCATCGTGACTAGTGGTTGGGGCGTAGGCTTGCACTACCTTCATTTTGTACCTCCTATTCAACTTTATTACGAAGACTGCTGCCCTCTCAATAATGCTGTAGAATTCATCAATGTTGCCCGCTATGTTGTTATGGACTAGAAATCCTACCCCGGATTCTCTCTTGTCTGGAAGACCTCTGTAGCAGAGGACGTGGCCGTTAGTCAGCACTGTGTAAGCCTCAGCAGTTCTTCTAACCTCCCTAAGGCCAATAATATCCCAGGCAATGCCTGATAATTCTTCAAATAGTCCTGCTAAGCTAGCCTCACTCGAGAGGGTGCGCGTGTGGAACGTGGCCAGGTTAAATTTCCAATGGGAGCCTGTCGGGACCCAGAGATTCTTAGCACCCTCTGCCACATAGCAGGTCTGATCGCCGCCTTGGTCAGGTTCTCCGCAGCCACTGCGGACTGAGGGCCATGGGTTAATTGTCGGAGTCATGAGGGAGGTAGTGGCCGAATACTGCACCAGGGAGGCCCATTCCTGTTCTGGTGAGGGATTGACTTTGATGAAGCTTAGTGGGCCTTCCTAGTTTGGTTGTACCTGAAATAGTATAGCCCCACTAGCTCTCGGCAATATATATTTTTTCTTGCCGGTGTCAGGCACCACTCCATGCCTGAAAACGTGGTGGACTGGAGTAGGACTCGAACTTACGACCTTTAGATTTGAAGTCGGGTATTCTACCACTGCTGCACGCCACCATGTCCAGGTGTGCGGTGTCAAATCTAACATCCGGTGGAAGAAAAGACTTGACAGGCGGAATGGGATGACGCTGGATCTTGGAGCGTTGACACGACAAACAGCAGCGAACCAAGTCGGGAACTTGCGCCTTTAGCCGAGGCCAAAAGAAACGACTGGAAAGAAGCTTCTGTGTTGCGCGTATGCCAGGATACGACAGGTTGTACACGGTTTTGAGTAGACGTCTGCGAAGGGATGCCGGAATGTATGGTCTAGGTGTGTCGGTAGAAGTGTCGCAGACGACAGACGTGCCATCTGGAGTCACAACGACGTCCTCCAATTTCAGGGACGTTGACGAATTACGGAGTGTACGAAATTCGGTGCCGTCACGCTGTTGACTGGCGAGTAAGTCGACATCGATGATGAAAGGCTCCGACCTCAACGTGGAAACGGCATTGACGCGACTCATAATGTCGGCTGGAACGTTGTCGGTGCCCTTGATGTGGTGGAATGTTGTGGTAAACTCGGAGATGAAGGAAAGGTGTCGGTCGCCGATTTCTTCAGCGGACAGAGGTTGCTCGATACGACAATGCTGTGAAGCTGATGTGCGCTGTAGCAGGGCTGTCTTGAGATCGTCGTAGGCGGCGGTAGACAATGGGGCGTTCAACAAATCTACTACTTCGTCAATGGCGGCGGGCGAGAGAGCTGCAACAGCGTAACTGAAACTTTGAGGCTTGAAAGCGGTTACCAGCGACTTGAAATTACGATTCGGCCTGAAGACACCACGCTGAGGGATGCTGGTCCCAGTACTGTTGGAGGCGTATGGCGATGGCCGAACAGGAGGGATCACCACGTTCCTCGGAAGGGTTCTGGCCTTGAGCTCTCCTAGAGTTGGTCTGGTCCCTGGTCGTCTCTACCACAGGAGCGTATGGCAGTATCACGTCCGAGGTCACCAAACTGCGGCGACGAGCGCCCACGTAGACCGGTAAAGTCGCAGGCTCTCGCGGGAGAGGAAAAACAGACACCGATCTCTTAGCGAATCAATTTTAATCTCTTTCGGTGCGGTAGCCCTTATCGGAGCGTGCCAGCCGCTCGTGCCTCGTATAGACGCGAGCGTCTCATAATTCTCATGCGACGCCGATGCTGCTGCCTCTACAAATCCCTTTGATGCCAACTTGGGTCACTCGGTGTGTGCCACTAGGAATGTGCTGCTCTGTAATAACGACAAATGCCCGTTAAATGTGTTCGATGCTGGCAGGAATCGAGCCCATGTCACACTGTTTCCTCAAACATAGCGACCCGACATTTTAGCCGGCTGTGCCGCAAATTCACTACGTATGTGTCGCTTTACAATGAACGCCTTTCACGATAAGGCTTTAGCGAACGGCTTCTTCCATGCACTGGGTATGTGCCGCTCTTCAATGAACCTCTCGGCAAGTTGGGTCACTAAGTATGTGGCCGCGGACTGTGCGGCTAGCGAGGGAGAGAGAGAGAGAGAGAAAACATTTATTTGAACCATCGATGTCGTTGCTCTTGAGGTCGAGTATATAGGTGGCGTCCTTATTGCAGGACTCCACTGGCCATGGCTGCTCGACGAACTTGCTGCACGAGCGTTTCTTGGCCCGCCAGGGTGCTTCTTGGCCCGGACCCCCATGAGATGTAGAAGAGTGTAGGGCGTGTGTCCCCGCGCCAGAGGCAGATGCCTGAATTTGTTTGTGGGCACGTTTCGCTTTATCTGTGTAGGTTTGGGAGTGTGTTGGTTTGCATGAGTCTGAGAGCTACTGCCTCTCGTCAGTGCTGAGAGATACCTTGATGCGCCACAAAGCTCCCGTTGCATCTGCATTCGCGAAACTGCGTGCGCGCAACCTACGACATGCCGGTCACCTTTGTCACTTTTACTCACTCCGAATATTGCTAGAAATGATGGTTGATCGAGCTGCTTTAAATCGCATTGTAGTTTTGTGAACTTGCGCTCCGTGGATGGCCACAGTTGGCCGAAGCGTTTTTCATTACAAGTAAATCGTCATGCAAGCACACGATCTTGATGATATATTTTTGTACGCTTGACTGCACTGCGAGTTGGATAAGTGTGGGGACAATTTTCGGCTGCATGAAAGAACGTTCGGAACGGTAAATCGACAAAGAGCACGGAACCGGCGATCGGAACCGTGTGTTTCTTCAACGGATGATTGAGCGAGCAGCCACAATTCACAGTATATTCCCATAGGCTTATGTCCATATCATCTTGTAACTCATCTTATGTCCATATACCTAACCGACAGCATCAGTCAGCCAATATGCTTTGTGGACTGAGGATTGTCACACACTCCTAGCATCACCACAACCTCACATTCTCTCACACGTCAGTCAACAAAACCTTTAGCTCGATGGCTTCGATGATGAGCTACAGCTACACCGACCCTCAGGAGTGGATCTGGAAACAAGGTTGTGGTCCGAAACAGTTCTACATCGACTACGCAGGTTTTTCTTCTTACCATACTTGAATGAATTGTTTTTTTTTCATGCTGGTTCCTTCCCATAAATATTTATTGCTTTCTTCTAAGCCGTTCTTGGAAGGATTCAGGATGGCGACGGTTAGGCTGCATGCTTTTGGTCATAGTTCAGTCTTTTATTCGCTGGTTCTATGCTTTTGTGCTCACGTTAAGCTGACCGAAGAAAGATCATATGATTGCAAGACCAACGTTATATTATCGAATTCATATACGCCTGCTTCTGAAACGAATCAGCACCTTGTTAACGTATCTATGGATGACCTTAAAAATGTCATAAGGGTGTTATACATGTAACAATGTGTAGAATATTGCTTCGATTGCCACAACGGTGAAGTAATGGGCTGAGCGCGCCAGTCACAATTCAGGGTACGCAACCACACCGCACATACCACCACTGACATTTTTACTATGCACCGATACATTTATTTGCATATTGTCTCAGCGGTAGCCAATAGGCGCCGCGTAGAAGTGTGGGCACCGCTCCATCTGTACACTTGCTCCCGCATTTACTACCCCTTGTAGGACTGATAACCTTCCCGGGCATAAAAGCGCACTGTTTTGAATCTGCGATACCGTACAGACACGGGATGAGGGTCATGATTGCCTTCCGGCATCGTCTGTTTAAGCAAGTCTCGTTCAGCAGCTGGCGCCTAGCGTCCGACGGAAACGGGAGGCGTCCCTGACCGCGCATTTTATGTTACGGACCGAGCGTACACCGAGTACGCAGGCGGAACCACTGCAGAGGCATTGCTTGAGCGATCGTCTTTTTATCGAGCCAGTCTTGCAAGCATGTTGACAGCCAAGCGTAAATAAGTGCTCGCCGCATATGCTGCGCCTCGTGGGCTCTCACCGGGGCAGGCCTTGAAGAAGGATGCCAACCATAGATTGTGTCAACCGCTACTTTGCTTAACGCAAGCACACCGTTGCCTTTAAAGTATATGCAACTGCTTTGGACGCTGTACGCTTGTAGCTCTAGGTGATCGGACACATGTTTGGCTGAAATACCACATTAATCTTGGAATGTGTTATTGACTTGCTGAGCGCTTCGCCTTCTGCCGGCAGTTGAAACCGCCGTAGGTGTGGATGCCATTTTCTGGGATCTTTCTTCGTTCGCGTCTTCGCTTCTGACCCTTTCGCGCATGAGATACTGGAGCGTGCGTCACTCTAAATCACTGCGTGGCCTGGAGAGTGGATTGCGAAAAAGCGGCAAAAAAGTGGTAAACGCAGTTAAAGGCGGGGATGGCTTGGCGCGACGAGTTTGGCTGAGCAAGCTCGTCTGGGCAGATTTACGACGGCATCAATCCAAGACCGAAACCAGCGGACGACAGCAGGGATCTGGAGATTTACTTTTAAGGAATGGGCGACATCATAAATACAGCATTCGCTTCATTAACAGCGGATTTCTATGTTTGATTATTGAGGAGAGCTTTTCATAGTGAAGATGTGGTACAACAGGGTTTATTTTGTCGAAACAGCATGCAGGTCACTCTGTAGCGCCCGTACACCAGCCACGATAGAGCGAGACGATGAACCACTGCGAAACTGTCACTTTAGTCAATTCACATGAGAACGAGCACGCTTGTGCAGTATAGTTAGAACTACTCAAACTGCATTTGGAGCTGCTCGTACTAAAAGCGCATGTAAGAACTTGCGTTCTTCCTGCAGCAGATATTTTAGAGCTATTTATTGAAGTTTACTTTTACCTGAAGAATTTGATTTTCTCTTACTTTTATGCACCATATAATTTGCTATTACAGCATTCAGCACTGCGTACGACGTCGAGTAGGCATTCTAAATTGAGGCCATCTATGGTCTTGCTCTGATGGTTGAACTATTCTTCTTCGCCTAAAACAAAACATGTATAGCTAGCTTTCTAGAACGGCGCACATTGCACTTGCCTAACGTATACAGAAGACAATGATAAGATATAAATAGCATACCGTGGCTGATGTAAAGTGCCAGACAATCCACTGATAAATAATTGTTTTGGGGGCCTTCATGCCAAATGTGATCACAAGTCAGGGCTGTCAAACTGGAAATGTATACGTAAAAGTGAACCGTACTCTACGTATGTGTTTGCATCCTCAGTCCATTTGCTCTACTAACGTTTCTGAATGCTGTTATTTCGTGGCAGGCCTCTTGGAGTAGCTCGTGCAAACTTCGTATAGAACGGCCACAAGGTTATAAAATATCAACATTATAAAATTACCTTCGCCGCCGTCCTGAACACCAACGCCGTATCTGCGGTCAGCTGCGTAATGTAAGCTGCAACAATTAAGTAAAAGCTTAAGAACTCCAGATCCAGAGTATCAACAATAATTCTTTTCCTGCCACATCAGCGCCCAACACTGACCAGACGCACAATCTATTCTGCGATCAAAATTCCACCTAATTCAAGACCCACCGATTTCTCGTATTTCTGTAGTACATTGATGCTTACGTGGTCGTGAAGCAGCACTGCTGCCACCAGTCATGGCACCTCATCACTAGTGTACATATGGATCTTGTAAGGGCCACACCTTTTTTCACAATTTTGACGAGGTGCGGCCCTCAAACGGGACCAAACATTTTGGTCATAGTGGTGCCGGCGCCCCCCAGATGTTGGACACACCCCGGTTCTCACCTACAAGTAGCATCACGAGGAAGTATGCAGCACGCGAAAATTTGGCGATGCGTGAGTGTGGCATTGGTGCTACAAACCCGATTGCTTCTCAGTTAAATTTTTTTTTCTCCAAATTTGGGGCTGCCAAGTTGGGCGTGCCGCCCTTACACGAGTCCACACAGTAGTCACGCTGGCTTTAGTGTCATTCGTGCGTTTTTGTTGCTTGGTAATATTATTGTACAAGAAATGTATTTACCATCCATATAAACCAACTTGAGGGTTCTTAATGTTTTTGTTAGCCATTGGAAGTCAACCTTGTGAGTTAGATTCTTTGGCTCCTTAATAAATATCGAAGTGTTCCATTCAAACCCATGCAGGCTCCCTTACATCAAGAGGGTAGTGCACATAATTACATTTAAAAATATTGCGGTAAGTTAAATGATTTCACGCGGTTACGCGATTACCCTAAAATTTTCTCAGTGCTTCCAACTACAATGCCTGTTATATCTTCGGCGGTTCCGTCAAATTTGAATCAGGTAGTGCGGTAACACGCTTTGAAAACAGAAAGGCAGGGCTTTATAAGATAATTCGTATTGTACTCAAGTTTCGTGACTTATGCTTATTATATACGTTTGTTTTAATAATGTCTGTACCGTTATGAATTGCTCTGTATATATATATATATATATATATATATATATATATATTCTGAGCGCATTTTGTGCATATCGTCGTCATCATCTGTACATACGACTCATCATCATCTTTTGTCTAGTTCGGTGCTTCGTCTCTGACTCGGGCGGCTGCTCGGAAATGAAGGCGTCGCATCGGCCGATGCGATGCCTTCATTTCAGAGCAGCCGCCGGTGTCAGCATATAGCGCAAATGCATATAGTCAGCAAATAGCGCTCACACAAGATGATGAGTCGTATGTACAGATGACGACGACGATATGCTCAAAATGCGCTCACAATATATATATATATATATATATATATATATATATATATTCTCTACGGTTCCCTTGTGGACGTACATATTTTCTATGGGTGTTCCTAAACTGTGATTGTATCAACGCTGATTGTCATTGCACGTATGTTTTCACTTTCATGCAGCCACTGATCTGTCTTTTGTTTTAAGCTCGGGGTGAAGCTGTGTCAGGCCTCACGGCTTTTCGCTTTGCCTAGATTTTCTGTAACAAAACAAAAGTAAACAGTCTCTCTCTCTCTCTAGAAAAAAATACAGTGTCCAAAAGTAATTCGGCTAATAAACGTCCTGCTTAGGAACAGACCAAGCTTACTTTAAATTCAAATATCGATGGTTTATCAGACTTTCAAACAGCCATCAAACGGTAATGTGTGTTTTATTTTACGAAAAGACACGTACTTATCATGTTTTGGTACTTTATACAGCTCTTATTCTCATTCGAATGCCTGTATTTACTTTCTTTCTATACGTTCATACAAGGAATGAGATGTGATGGCTTACGACTAGGCTCTCGGAAATATGGCGAAGAATGAACGTTAGTTCAATCACGATTTATAACAAGGAAAGTTTTCTGCTGCCCACTGTATCTCAGATGCAATAAAAGGGCCCGTTAAGTGTACACCCAAATGCCTCCCCGACGTCCTCTGAGAAAGAGAGATAGGAAATTTATTTTTTGGAAATGTAGAGGGAGTAGTCCGAGCTAAACATTTTCTAACCTTTAGTAGCGTTCAACAACCAACGTGCAGGGGAACTTAGCCGGACGGCTGACAAAGCTACTATGGAATCTATAGTTGTGATTTAATGGCAAACAATTGCTAATGTGATCTGATTAAGACAGGTAGTCAATTTTATTTGGGACTTATTAAATATACAGCAATCTATGCAAGCCTGCGGAATGGAGCAATACAATAGCAATGCAAGGAATCTGCATGCAAATTGCAAGCGGCAAAGGAAACGTTTCTGCCGTTTATATTTTTCTGTTTATACATATAAACCTCCACCAAATATAAAGGAGGGTTATTCGACGAAACGCCGATGACGGGTCGATCGTTGCACCAAGTCAATCTCTAAGCTCGAGCCTCTGCGACACGCGATGCTGTTGGCAATCCTGCTGCCTAATTCCAGGCGTTCTTCTTCATTACAATATATATATATATATATATATATATATATATAATTGTAGCATAATAAGCCAACAAACAATGACACCAAGGACAGATTTCATTTCCAAATTATTGGAAATGAAAATGGATGAAAAAACAACTGTCCGCAGATGGGGAACAATTCCAACTCTTCCCATGACGCGTGCGCTCCTCAGAAAGTGGATGGGATAACGACTCCACGGTAGCTCAATGGTAAGAGCATCTCACGCGTAATGCGAAGACGTGGGATCACTCCCCAACTGCAGATAGTCGCTTTTTCATCCATTTCCATTAATTTAGCAATTATTTATTTCAATTAGTACGTACTAGTAATTTCCCTATGTTGTCCGTGGTGTCATTGTTGGCTTATTATAATATGATTAATAATAATCGGGCTCCTCCGTTTCCTTTCTTCTAGTTCATATATATTGCAAAGGCGTTAATTAGGCACCAGCCTTTCGGACCGACCGTTAGTTCAAGGCCCGGGATCTCAGCACCAGCTGCGTTTCTCGAGCAGAGCGCAGGAGGGATCGAACCACTAGAATGGGCTGGAGAGCATGACCCACTATGGCGTTCGTATCCTTCGCTACAATCACCCCCGGGAGCGAAAAGGGAGCCGTCGGGAGACCTAACAGCTGGTCACTATGAGTGGGTCACAGTAGGTCTTGAGGCGCTCGACGTTGACAATGTCGCGTCCACGACGGCGCATGTCCGTAGAAGGTTCAACTGGTTCGATCACGTAGTTGACGGGAGATGCGCGTTCGACGATACGTTAGGGACCTTCATACTTGGCACTAGTTTGGATAAGAGACTAGGTGTAACGGAAGGAACCGAGAGCCACACAAGTGCTCCAGGAAGGAAGGTGGATGCAGAAGTGGTGTCACCGCGTGTGATCTTCTGGCGCTCTTGGACACTGGATATAAAGACCCGTGCGAGATCGCGGCACTCGTCAGCATGTCTTGCCGTGTCAGAAATGGGCGCACATTCAGATGCATCCGGCCGGTACGGTAGAATTGTGTCGATGGTGTGCGACGGGTGCCGACCGTACAGTAAGGAAAAAGGTGAAAAGCCAGTAGTGCTCTGAGTAGCAGTGTTATAGGCCTAAGTGACGAAGGGCAGAATGACGTCCCAATTAGTATGGTCGGAGGCGACGCACATAGGAAACATGTTCCCGAGGGTACGGATTAAGCGTTCGGTAAGGCCATTGGTTTGGGGGTGGTACGCAGCAGTTGTGCGAGGAACAACGTGGCACTCCTTGAGAATGACGTCAACTACTTCAGACAGGAAGACACGTCCGCGATCAGTAAGCAGTTCCTGGGGTGGCCCATGTCGCAGGATGAACCGTCGAAGCAAGAAGGAGGCAACATCGCGCGCTGTAGCTGCCGGTAGGGCGGCAGTTTCGGCGAATCGCGGCAGGTGCTCGAGTGCCACAATCGCCCAGCGATTTCCAGCCGACGTCAGTGGAAGGGGCCCATACAAATCGATGCCGACGCATCCAAACGGCCGGGTAGGCCAAGGTAAAGGTTGCAGACAGGCTGGAAAGATGCGGGGCAAAGATTTTCGGCGCTGGCAATCGGGACAAGAGCGAACGAACTTGAGAACGTAGCTGTACATCCCGCGCCAGTAATACCGCTGTTGACGCTGGTAAGTCTTGAAAACGCCGGAGTGCGCACACTGTGGATCAGCGGGGAAAGCTGCACATACTTCGGAACGCAGACTGCGGGGTACCACTAACAACCACTGGCGTCCGTCGGGGTTATTATTGCGTCGGTGAAGCAGGTTGTCGCGAATGGCAAAGGGACGTGCTTGGCGACGCAACGTGCGAGTGCTTCGTTGTGCCGACGAACCAGAAAGCAAGTCTAGAAGGGAGGCAATCCAATGGTCCTTGCGCTGCTCAGAAGCGATTGTTTTAAGGTCGAGTGAAGAAACAATAATCTCGGATAGGGAAGAGCAGGTATTGTCAGGCAAGGGAGAGCGTGAGAGGGCGTCGGCGTCAGAATGCTGGCGTCCGTTGCGGTACAGCACGCGGATATCGTAGTCCTGCAAGCGAAGTGCTCATCGAGCTAGACGGCCAGAAGGGTCCTTCAAGGACGACGGCCAACATAGTGCATGGTGGTCCGTGACGACGTCAAATGGACGGCATTATAAATACGCTCGGAACTTAGTCAGAGCCCAGATGATGGCTAAGCATTCTTTTTCTGTCACAGTGTAATTTGTCTCAGATTTCGTAAGCGTGCGACTTGCATAGGCGACGACATATTCAGGAAACCCTTGTTGGCGTTGGGCAAGAACAGCGCCGAGGCCAACGCCGCTGGCATCTGTATGCACCTCAGTAGGAGCTGTCGGATCGTAGTGGCGCAAAATTGGCGGGGACGTAAGCAGATGACGCAGCTTTGTGAAGGCCTCGTCGCACTGGGACGACCACGAAGTGAGGGGCCCGTTGAGTGTAAGCAGTTTCGTCAGGGGTGAGGTGATGACGGCGAAATTGCGAATAAAGCGTCTGAAGTAATAACACAGACCTATGAAACTGCGCAATTCTTTGACGGATGTTGGCTTAGGGAATTCGGCGACGGCCCGAAGCTTGGCTGGATCGGGGAGTATCCCAACCTTGGATACAACGTAACCGAGGATCGTCAGCTGCCGAGTTGCAAATCGGCACTTCTTGAGGTTTAGTTGTAGGCCTGCATTTGTTAAGCACGTCAAAACACACCGTAGGCGTTGAAGGTGCGTTGTGAAGTCCGGCGCAAAAACAACAACGTCGTCAAGATAGCACAAGCATGTGTGCACTTCAAGCCGCGCAGAACGGTGTCCATCATGCGCTCAAAAGTTGCGAGATCATTACAAAGCCCAAAAGGCATTACGTTAAATTCCTATAAGCCGTCGCGTGTTACAATAGCTGTCTTTGGCCGATGGGCCTCAGCTATGGGTACTTGCCAATACCCTGAGCACAGATCTAAAGATGAACATAATTCTGCGCCTTGTAGACTATCAATGGCGTCGTCTATGCGCGGGAGAGGGTAGACGTCCTTGTGTGTGATCTTGTTTAGGCGCCGGTAGTCGACACAGAATCGCACAGAACCATATTTCTTCGTAACGAGGACCACAGGAGATGCCCATGGACTGTTGGAAGGTCGTATCACTTTGCGGCGAGGCATGTCGTCGACTTGTTCTTTTATTACACGACGCTCTGCAGGAGATACACGATATGGGCGTTGCCGCAATGGTGGTTGTGAGCCAGTGTCGATGCGGTGAGTAACAGTTGATGTCCGGCCTAGCGAAGATTGGCCGACATCGAAAGAAGAACGAAATTCTTGCAAGAGGCACACAAGTTGAGATCGCTGGACCGGCGTAAGGTCATCGGCAATGGAAGAATCAAACACATCACTGGACGGTCCCTCACAGGCAGAAATAGCAGTGAGCGCACTAGAACTGGCGCAGTAATTTTCATCGGGCACGTCCATAACTTGCACGTCTTCAATCGCTTCGACATTGCCTAGACATTCCCCTCGGAGCAGCATGACAGGGTATGGGAACGGGTTGCAAACGAAAATGGTGCTGTAGCCCAGCTTGATGTCCACTGTCGCAAAAGGTAGCAGCAGGCCTGTCCGAGTAAGGAAGCGGTCAGATGGAGACAGCAGCGCAACAGCGTCTGAGATTCCACTGCAATACATGGGCACGACTGTTGACGCGCGGGGAGGAACGTGGGTGCCGTCGTGGACAATTAGCTTCCTCAACAGGGAAGTATTGTCGGTGGTCGGCAAATCTAACAGCGGCGAGAGCTCCATCTCGGGCCGTGCGCTATGGATAACAGCATTGTGGCGCGAGAGGAAATCCCAGCCGAGGATAACGTCATGAGAACATGAGGTGAGGATGATGAATTCTATGGCGTACAGAACGTCGTCAATAACAACACGAGCAGTGCAAGCCGCTAAGGGGTGGATTAGAGTACTCAACCGTATTCTAGTGCACTTTAGCCGAAGCGCAGCCACGACCACTGATCTCCACGCCACGACAGGTCCTGAGCGCAGCGCATGGATGGCGTAAATGGAGAAACAAAGCTTCTCGTTCCTCCATGGTGCAGCGTAATGCGCTGCTGCTAGGCGGCCAGTTCAGAACCTGCGTGCAATCATAGAGGGACGCAGTACCATATTTCAGCCGCGTGACGAATTATCTTATCTTACCAGTAATCGTTTTACCAATTCGTTTTCGAAGAATCTGCAAGTCGCAAACGCGCTTACACCGCGCAGAAGGAAATAATTACATTGATTTAGGTAAGGAATACAATGACATCCTTTGGTTTGATGTGACTTCGACATTTCTGCACTTTTACATTCTGTTCAAACAGCGCAAGATACGACGGAAGAAGAAAAGGGGGGTACACAGGAGTAGCACTGCTAGCTTCCAGCTGCGCCAGGGCAACAGGTTTTTCAGAGCCGAGACGTGGAGGATAACTCGCTGAAAGTTACATGCACACCACCAGAAAGTCCGAGCGCGGCCTGAGCCCGGGTCAAAAAGTCCATGCCGTGCCCGAGCCCGCTGAAAAAACTGCCCTACCCGACCGGACCCGGCCCACGGGCCGGGCCGGGCCCGGCTTTCAGGTAAGCCCGAGCCCACGCAGTGCTCTAGGGTGGATATGCTGAGGACGGCTGTGCTGAGGGACAGTCCAGAAAGGGGCAGTCGTGACTTTCCGAAGTAGGCGGCAAAGCTTAGCGTCCATTACACATACGGCGGCTCCTGTGTCCACGAGTGCAGATGCGCGAACACCGTCAAGAAACACTTCGATCACATTTGAAGGCACTGCGTTGAGGTCTTTCACGTTTCGACGGCGCCGCAGCCCTTACCTCTTGGACAGCGACGAATAGTTTTCCTCGTCCCGAATTACGGGATGGGGTCGCATCGGCGACACTGAGCGACGGCGTGGAGACGGTGAACGGTGGGTACTTGGCGTCGGGCGCAAATACGGCGACATAGCCGACTGGGGTTCGTAATATGGATGGTTGAACTGGCTTGTCACGGCTGATGCGGCGCTAGGCGGCTGAGCGCGATTACAATAACGAGCGACGTGACCCGCATAGCCGCACGCAAAGCATATCGGCAAGGTGTCGGAAATACGCCATCGGTTCGCTGGGGCAGGTCCCATCCATGTAAGAGGTCGCGCTGTACAGAGCGCATGCTGGTATGACGGCATGGCGGGCTGCTGTCGGGGCCTAGCCGCCACACGCCATAACGGAGAGGCACATTCGGAGAGAGTGGTTGAGTCCTCGCGACGACTTTAGCGTAGCTGAGTGGTGCAGCCGTCGGAACATGTTGGGCAGTCACGACGACATCGGCGTAGCTTAGTGGAGCGGCCGCAGGACGATGTTGATGTTGGTCTGGCAAGACCTCGGCGATTTACTGCTCGATCACGCGACGGAGCGTGTGCATAACATTCGTTGCGGGCTGTTGCACATGCTGTGGCTGAGCGAAGGTTAGCAAGGAGAGCTGGCGTGCAACTTCCTCCCGAACGAACGCTTTCACTTCTGTCAGCAGTGCTGTCTGGTCGGAGATGGTGGCCAAACCGGCAATGTGTGCGTCACGCGATGAAGGGCGACGTGTCACGGAGCGCTGCCTTCGTAGCTCCTCGTAGCTTTGGCATAGAGTGACGATGTCGGTCACGGACTGAGGATTTTATTGCGATAGCAATTATATGGACACGCCAAAGCCGATTTCTGCCGTCGTCGTCGCCGTCGCCGTTGCCGTCGCCGTGGCCATGAGGTTTCGTATGAGGTCAATGGAGATGAAATCGTCGCCGCGCGCCGCCTAACGCTGTATGTGCGAGTGAAAGGGCGCGAGGGACGCGCGCTTTCACGGGCAGTGAACCCACGGCGGAGAACAAACGCGCGTTCTGCGCCTTGCTCCCTTAAGGGCTGCAGAAGTAGGCGTCTCTTTCCTCCTTTACAATAACCATATATGTAGAGCAAACGCGCCTTCTTCCGACGCGCGAAAGGCCGTGGGGGGGGGGGGGGAGGGAAGGGCCGGCTGTTCTGTATTCGCCTTCGTCGTCATCCTCCCCCAGCGCCCGCCTTGCGAGCGCCCGCGGCCAAGTTCGCTACGTCTTTACAGTATATATATATATATATATATATATATATATATATATATATATATATTGTCGTTGCAGCTATTTTGTTTGAGTTCTCTTCTGCCAATCTTCCATTCTATTTCCGTTTCAGTTATTCCACATAACAATTTCGCTTCCTGAATCCCGAGCCCCACAGGTCGCGGTGCCACTGCTGTCTCCTATCAAGAGGACCCCACGAGATTTGAGAACATCCCAAATAGGATTTCAAGTTGCGAGTACTACATTCCCGCCAACAAATCAGCAACCTAAAATATTGCGTGCACAGGTCTCTGTACCTGTTTCCACATGCTTGATCCTGAAGGGCCCAGGGAGCGTACTCACCCCTCCCGCTCCTCAAAGAAAAAAAAAGGAACAGAAAACGGAAAGGAAGACGCAATGCGAGGGGAGTAGTTTTAAACTGACAGTAACCTGACTAGTTCTTTGGGATCTGAGACTTTAAGGAAGAGTGAAAACCCATAAACTAGAAACACGTACCTTAACAGCGACACATTCACCCGTTAGCGGGCCTCGAAACCTGGGTTACAAGCGGCCACAGTTAGAGGGTGATTACACCACAGCGACACGAAGGGGCGGTTAGAGTCCTTATAGTCCCACCGAGGCACAAAATGAATCTTGTCGCTCGATGCACGTGACCTATCCTTCCCACCGGCCGGCATACGATGCTTGTTCGTTCCGTGCGAAACAGTTTTCGCATGAATCTTTGCTCTCTAA
This sequence comes from Dermacentor silvarum, assembly GCF_013339745.2. Lineage (NCBI taxonomy): Eukaryota > Metazoa > Arthropoda > Arachnida > Ixodida > Ixodidae > Dermacentor > Dermacentor silvarum. The sequence goes on along the minus strand of NC_051159.1, from coordinate 55,151,533 downwards.
ATAACGGATCAGCGTGTCCTTTGAGAACAACCGTCTGCACGCACATCCTCGGTGCAGCCTGTGCCTTCCACGAGGTTGCTTCACCGCCAGACTTTAGGTCGTTCACGCAACAACTCCTGATGGGAAGATGAAAACCATTAGCGCGCTTGGCTAGATGAGCTGCCGACCACGCCTTCCGCTTTCACCTAAAACGTGCGTGGCTAATGAAGCGTTAGCGGACTGCGCTCCCTATACAGACGCCTAACGACGAGTTTCCTTACTTGCTATTCGCGGTTTGTGGCAGCGCCACGGCATTTAACGCGGGCTTCGAGTTTTGTGCTCCGCGCTCCCCCGAACCTTAACTGCATCCGTTGGTTGTTTGTTAGTTGGGGCTTACTGTAAAGTTCAGAGGTGACGTTTTCGCTAAGCACATTACGCTGTGGTTAACTTAAGACTAGTGTTTTTAATCATTTGTAACTATGCGAAACGAAGTGTGTCAGGAATAGACAGAACGGAGACGTGATGCATAGTGCATTGTTGTTTGTGATGTGCAGGCATACTATGTATTACTGACTATGGAAATTGAACCTGAATACATGACTAGAGTGTAACGTATGAACTGTACCGCGGCCGCAATGAAACGAGGAGATTGTTTTGTTGAGGTTCTCTAGGGTGATATTTTCGTCAGGCCTGTTTCGATGCATACAGCTGCATACAGGGTCAGCAAGCAGGTAAACATCTCGACATTCCCCTACTCCTCCAACCATTTCCCCCTCGATACAGACTCCCCCCCCCCCCATAAACAAATATAATGAATACTTTGGGTAACAGCGCAAACAGACGACACACAAGAAGGGAGACACGGACACACAGGCGCTGACTAACAACTGGTTTTATTGTGAAGGAAAGCACACCTTATATATGCCAGAGTGAAGCAAGGGAAAGGGGAAAACATAACAAGGGTAACATCGTGCCAACAACGCAAGCTCAAAACAGCCAACCAAGCGCAACACGACGCAAACAATTATTTTTCTTTCTAATCTGAACCCCCGGTAGCCGCATCCAGAAGATAAAATTCAGCGTCAAAGAGAGCAAGGGAAGGGGTGCTGAAGCACTTGCTACCGAACTTCCTGATGTGGTAGGCTTCCAAACTGATGCGCGCTGTCTTGTCACTACTCTTTCCTAGAATCGTCGTCTCCTTTAACCGGGCCACACAATCAGTGCACTTGCTAACGTGCGCAACTATATGTGCGTATTTGTCATCTCGTTTTTTCAGTTTTAGAGCGTGTTCCCCTAAACGGTCATTGACACAGCGACCAGTTTCGCCGACGTAAAACATCCCACAAGACATGGGAATGCAATACACCACTCAAGTGGAACATTTAACGAACGGCGGTTGGTGGTTCTTCTGGTATCCACGTTTACTGGTGTTGCAGATACGTGGGCACAACTTTCCCAGCTTGTTAGGGGCAGAAAAACATATTGGCACGCCGTGCCTACTTGCCACCTTATTCAGATTGTGGGAGAGTTTATGGATGTAGGGGACCACCTCAGGTCTATGTGCCTTCCGGTGATCCTCCGCCGTTGTAGTTCCCGTTCCACGCTTGAATTTTTGAAGGAGGGTTTCAGAAACAGCAGTCAAGACCGAGACGGGGAACCCTGCAGCCAAAAGACGGCTTACCTGATTGTTAAAACTGAGCGTCATCTGATGTGGGCACGATTTCTGGAGAGCCGATTCCATACACATCACCGCTATTCCTCTCTTAATTGTCTTGGAATGTGCCGAGTCATAGGGCAGTAGCTCCTTAGCCCGTGGGTAGTATCCCCAGCAAACGTGTCCATCACAGAACGTGATTTTAAGGTCTAAAAACTGTAAAATTGAAGAGTCCGGAAGTTCATGGGTGAAATGCAACCCACGTCCATGTTTGCTAAAAAAAGATAAAACTTCACCTACAGTAGAGGAGTAAGTGGAGGCAGGCTGCTTTTTTAAAAGCACTAAAAAATCGTCAACATACCTAAAAGTTTTTAAAACCGGCCCCCCATTAAAAACCTGTTCTAGTGTGTCGTCCACCTTGGCCAGAAAAATGTCGCAAAGAATAGGGGCTACGCAAGACCCTATGCAGATGCCATCACGCTGCAGAAAAGGCTGATCGTCAAATACAATAAAAGTACAATTCAAGTAAAACTGCAATAAAGACAGAAAATTATCAACGGACACGCCGGCGGTGTTCTGGAAGGATACGTCGCCTTTAGCTTCAATGCACTCTTTGACACACGCTAACAGTTGATTCTGCGGGACAGAATAAAACAAGTCCTGCACGTCAACAGAAAAACCAAAACCAACATGATCATTCCCTCTAGAAACTGTGCTACTGCGGCTGAATTTTTGACCAGAAATGGGTCGTTCACAACAAGCGTCTTCAGTTTCTTTAACAAAAACTGGCTGACACACTTCTGCCACGATCCCTCTTCACTAACAATAGTCCTAAACGGAACTTCGGGCTTATGTGTCTTGGTTGTGAAAAAAACCCTCAAGCTGTTTCCCCTACTGTTGGAAATGTCCCTGGCAAGCCTGCCGAGGTCTAACTGCTTACAAAACTGGACAAACTTGGTTTTAACGCGCACTTCACATTTCTTCATGGGGACAAAGTTCTTATTTACCGCCGCCAAAGCTTTTTCATTGTAAAGTCCCTTGGGTAAAACGGCGAACCCCCCCTCTTTATCAGCTTGCGTAAGCATCAGGTTGTTGCGCTTGAAAAAAGATACTACGTCGTTCAACAAAATACTATGCTGCGAGTCCGTGGTTTTAGGAGCAAACTTTCGCAGGCAGTCAACACCTTCAAGAAGGCAGCGGTCCCGATTATCATCTGTAGCCTTATCGGCCACTTTTCGATTCATAGCAATGAGATCATGCGCGGGAACACCAGGTTGGACACCGAATTTAGGTCCTTTCTGCAGAAGACGCATAATCTTCTCTGGTATGTGGACGTCCCCCATGACACTGACATTGCTTCCATGTTGCGCTAATTTCTTGTCTTCGGTACACCGGAGCAAGTCATTCAAGATGCACTTCCACCTGCACTCCGTGAGCTGTGCCGCTAGGCGCTTCAAGGATGCGAGCTTGTTAAGCGCGAGCCACTCAGGATGGTCCTTCAAACACAGAAGACGCAACCAGTCCTGAAAAAGTCGGACTTGACGCCAAAGTTCTGAGCGGCTTAATTTGCAAAGTCTTTTCACATGCCCCCACGATGGTTTTACGGGCCCGAAGAGGGCACTTACTTCATTAGGGACGAGTCCTTTCCGGATGCAAAAGGCGAAGCGTCTTGCCTGGCATGTTGCGTGGACGATGTGGCTCAGTAGAAGGTCGACGGTGGAAGAGGTAGGTGAAACACAGAAAGAAGGGCCCACTGTATAAGAAATGAACTTCATCAATACTTCTTTTTGGGCGAGTTGGTACATCTTGAAACTTTGGGTAACAGCGCAAACAGACGACACACAAGAAGGGAGACACGGACACACAGGCGCTGACTAACAACTGGTTTTATTGTGAAGGAAAGCACACCTTATATATGCCAGAGTGAAGCAAGGGAAAGGGGAAAACATAACAAGGGTAACATCGTGCCAACAACGCAAGCGCAAAACAGCCAACCAAGCGCAACACGACGCAAACAATTATTTTTCTTTCTAATCTGAACCCCCGGTAGCCGCATCCAGAAGATAAAATTCAGCGTCAAAGAGAGCAAGGGAAGGGGTGCTGAAGCACTTGCTACCGAACTTCCTGATGTGGTAGGCTTCCAAACTGATGCGCGCTGTCTTGTCACTACTCTTTCCTAGAATCCGTTTAGGGATACTCTTTCCAATGACCGTTTAGGGGAACACGCTCTAAAACTGAAAAAACGAGATGACAAATACGCACATATAGTTGCGCACGTTAGCAAGTGCACTGATTGTGTGGCCCGGTTAAAGGAGACGACGATTCTAGGAAAGAGTAGTGACAAGACAGCGCGCATCAGTTTGGAAGCCTACCACATCAGGAAGTTCGGTAGCAAGTGCTTCAGCACCCCTTCCCTTGCTCTCTTTGACGCTGAATTTTATCTTCTGGATGCGGCTACCGGGGGTTCAGATTAGAAAGAAAAATAATTGTTTGCGTCGTGTTGCGCTTGGTTGGCTGTTTTGCGCTTGCGTTGTTGGCACGATGTTACCCTTGTTATGTTTTCCCCTTTCCCTTGCTTCACTCTGGCATATATAAGGTGTGCTTTCCTTCACAATAAAACCAGTTGTTAGTCAGCGCCTGTGTGTCCGTGTCTCCCTTCTTGTGTGTCGTCTGTTTGCGCTGTTACCCAAAGTTTCAAGATGTACCAACTCGCCCAAAAAGAAGTATTGATGATATAATGAATACACCAAGTGAAAGCAAAACGAAACAGCAGTGCGATTACCATATGTGGGAAATGAGCGCCTGTGCTGAAATTACGATGAATGTTGTCGATTGAAAAATACACTGGCCTTTTCTGTGAATATCACACTAATACTACGAAAAATTTTACATATAGAGGCGCTAGAAATATTGAGGCCACAATGTTACAGGTTAATTTACAGGCGGCGTGACTTGTCGTTAGATATAACAGCATGCAGCTGCGTGCGGAACAGTTTGGCTCGCGGTGTTGATGCCACGCTGCCGTTGTGTGCCTCTATACCCCATTGCATCTGTAGTGTGCATGGGCAAACACTCAACCAATCAGCGGGAAGCGTGCGCCTCCGCACTTGGAAAAAAGAAACCTAAAAGCTGGTGGAACAGGGAGATACGAGAAGCGATCGTCGAACGACAGAAAGCATAATGAGAGCACAGGCAGGAATTAAATTCATTCTAATTGATCGCAACTGAAATGAAAACATTGAAATTTGAAGAACTTGTAAAAAATGAATGCGATGAGTAGCTTTTCTTCTAGTTCTGTTCCGTTTACCGCAATGTGTTTGATTTTTTTTGTGTGTGTTCTGTTTATTATGTTGCGTTTTTTCATTATGGTTCATTGATTGTTGCTGTGCTGCAACATTTTATTCTAGTTGCCTAATCCTTCTCTAGTTTGTCATAGAATTTTTGTCACCCCCCTATGTAATACCCTCGTTGTGAGGGCCTTTAGGGGTTTCTTGAAATAAAATAAATAATAAAAATAAAAAAGCGCTGCTGCCGCAGGATGAATGAGCCAAAAATTGAAATATTCCGGCAGAAGAATTCTAAGGTTGAAATACTTGTTCAAGGAAAGATAAAAGATAAAAGTGAACATTAGTTTCCAGAAAAACGTGAGAAATGGATGGCCGCACCTAGAATATTTTGGAACCACATAAACGTATTAGGCAGGAAGTCTGGAACAATGCAACAACGTATGCTTGACGGAGATGGAAACAAACGGGAAGGGGACGTGGCTATAAATTTCATCCGGAAAAGAGCAGCCGAATCTCTCCAACAAAAATGAGGAGGTTGTATTTGAGGAATAAAAAGAGCACGAAATAGAACCATATGAAAAAGAAGCTGGTGCTGACAAACTTAAACGGGAAGAAAGCCGAAGAGAAAATTCTTAAGCGCATAGCCACAGGGCCAAATGAGGTCTCCATTAGGCTGATTAATGAACTAGGACAGATAAGTGAGGAAGCTCTGTTGAACGCAGAAGCAAAAACTCTAAAGGATAGACGAATACCACACAGTTGGCGATCAATTAGAATGAAGTTAATTTATAAAGGTAAAGGCGAAAAAGTTAAACTTCACTGATATAGACCGTTGACCATTACATCAGTAATTTACAGGTTACCGATGTAGGCGAATAAAGTAAAGCTGCAAGCATGGACAGAGAATAACGGCATATTGGGAGAAATTCAGAATGGCTTCAGAATCGGTAGGCGTCTGGATGATAACTTACTTGTACTGACTCAGTGTATTTAAATATCCAGAAAAAAAAGGTGACCACTATATGTTGCTTTTTTAGACATTACCGGAGCATATGACAAAGTAAACCGCAACATATTGTGGGATATTCTGAAGGGGGAAGGCATATGCAACGACTGTATACAGCTTTTGAGAGAGATTTACCTAGAAAAAAACAGTTTGTGTTCATTGGGAAAGAATGAGGAGCGTGGATCAAGTTTATATCAGCAAGGGACTGAGACAGGGGTGCCCTCTATCCCTGCTGCTGTTTATGGTGTACATGGTAACGATTGCAAAGGTGATAGAGGGAAGTAATATTGGGTTTAATCTCTCTTAAAAACAGGTGGGTACAACAGTACAACAGAAGCTTGCAGGTTGGTTTTATGCGCACGACATTGTGTTGCAAGATAAGAAGCAAAGTGTTATGCAACGTCTGGCTATTATCTGCAGACAGAAGAGCTAGTATTTAGGTCTGAAATTTAGCGTTAAAAATCAGGTATTATGGCACTCAATCAAAACAGTGTACAGACAGTGTCAATACAGGGCGAAGAAATACCTCGAGTAAAAGTCTATAAATATATTGCTATATGGATAAGCGAAGGCAATAGATATATGAAAACACATGAAAAACAATTACAATGAGGAAGAGAAATGCGGTAATAATGAAACATAGAACGCTATAAAGTTACACTAGGTACGAGGTGGTCCAGGGTATGTGGAGGGTCATGTGCAGGGTAATGGTTCCAGGACTTACATTTGGAAATGCGGTTGTTTGCTTAAAGTTAGGGGTATACAATCTGGACTCAATGGCAACCAAAGGTCAGTGGGACGCCTAGCAATGGCCGCTCACGGGAAGACTACAAATGCAGCTGTTCAGGGTGGGTATGGGCTGGACCACTTTGCAAGAGAGGAAAGCTCAGAGTAAAATTGATTACGAACAACGACGGAGGATTATAGAAGAAAGTAAATGGGCTGGGAGAATGTTCGGATATTTGTACAGAAAAAACATTGATTCACAGTGGAGGAAGACAACTAGGAAGCTTACCAGCAAGTACGTGACCAGTTCTTACTTACTATAGTAAGTAAGATGGCAACAAAGAATGTCAAGTGCAAAGTAAGAGAGGCTGAGACAATCTGATGGGTGGTGGCAATGTAAAATAAACCTTCTATGAGTAACTACTTAAGAGGAAAAAACAAAATCAGGAAAAACATTTAGGATAACTCAAAGGGAAGCTGTTCACTTTTCGGAGCTAGATCAGGATGCCTTAGAGCGGGCACTTATAAAGCGAGTCACAATAAGGAAGAAGCATGTGCTTGCAGCGGTAAAGATAGGAAAACGATGGAGCATGTTGTATTAGAATGTGAAGATATCTGCCTAGTGGTCGATTTAGGGACGTCTGGACTCCTTGAAGCCCTTGAGTTCAGCGAGAGCAGGGGGAAAGTAAACATATCCGTAATGAAGATTAAGAGGTGATAGAAAGATTAGTGGAAGAAACGTAGGGAAACAGCCAACAGAGGCTTGCGAAAACAAATTTCACAATAGGGGCTCAGAAAGTTTGGCGATGGCAATTCTTCGTATTTGTTTCTGTGTTTTTTTATGACAGGCAGGAGATTAGGCAATATAAGAACAAGAGCTTCGTGGCGCAACACACCGCCTCGTTCCAAAGCGGGCACACTTACGTCCATTCATCCGGATTTAAAGTGGATGAAACCGGTCAGCAGTCTAGATAAGCAAGAGCCGTTTAGAGTATTGGCGGAAGAAAAACAGGGAAGAGATTGATACGACCGGATCCGTTAAAGGCTAAGGTAGCGGAACAAGGTACATAGATAAGTTTCAAAAAGAGAAAAGAGAATAAAGAGATGTATACAAGAATAGTTGAATTAACACCATCTTACAGAATTATTTACAGTAACTCAAGCAGCTTAGGTGACTATTTGTCACCACCCCATGTCAAAGCGGATGTCAGCAAATCATCACTATATCATGATCACGGCATAAAATTTGACTTCGCTGCACACAATCGAGACTGTGCTGCCAACTTCATTCTTCAGCATCTGCTTGCCATCGGGTGTCACTTAAAACGAGCAGAAAATAAAGCGCGCCATCTGGAAAAAGGACGAAGCAACACCGCGGCTCAAATCATCCTTAGCCCTGCTTAAAAAACAAAACAAAAACATGGCGCTGGATAAACTTGTCTCGTCCATACTTTTTTAGAGTGATAGCTCTACTACTCCAGGTACAAATCCAAAAAACAAAACGCCTGGTTCCGTAAATCTGACCTTCATGCTCAGCCAAGGTCAAATTGGGGCTTAGCCTGCCACTACCGGCGGCTGCTGCGTTCGCCACGTGGGCGCCCATATCTTGAAGGCAATCTCGGATGTGGACAAGGTGCGCGGTCGCGTGGGCCTCATCGTGAAAGCGATCTGCGATGTGTACAAAGTGCGCCGAAGGCTGGTAGCTTCGTATGTGCTGTGCTTTCAACGCTTAGTCCATTCGATCTCTGTTGCTGCCACGCCAAGCAGCGTCTGTGTGGTCTTGTGGTGCAATTGTAGAGGCGGTAGTGTCTGACGGCGCCGAGCAGCGTCTGTGTCCTTCCCCAAAGCAAGAAAAACCGCCCTATCGCTCGACAAACTTGGTTTAACCGTGTTCAACCACGGCAAACTTTTGAAGTGCGTGCTTAACAAGCTGAGCTCGTCATCCATGCTTAAAGTTCTCAGTAAGTATAATATGAAAAATAACCGATCCTACCACGTGCCACTTACACAAGCAGCGAGTGAAGCAATATATGAGCTTGTGTAAATTTTAGCCAGTAAACAGTTAAAGGTCTTCTTAGTTGTTTCTTTCTACGTTCTTTTTTTTCGTTATCGTTAAATCATTAAAGTACCCAACTCTTTAGTCAGCAAACTTTCTATTTTGAAGTGGTCAATTATTAACCAACATGGCGCAACAAAAATGGGAAATGTCGCTGCAGCTACCCTGGGCTATAGAAGACACTTGAATAAAGCCGTTCTAGTAGAGAGAAATGGTATTTAGAAGGATGAAAATTACACTTTGGAAGCAGAAAAATTAGTAGGTGAGGCCGCATACGGCCTAAACGACTGTGAAAGTGTGCTTCGTTGCGTTTGTCTTCGACCTAGCTCCGCACCAGTAAGGTGTTTGTGAAGAGACTGCTACGTATGCAGCGGTATGCTTCGTGTCCGGAAGATTATACAAGCGTGCTTATACTTTCATTTTAGGAATGTAATCGAATAGATTGTAATGTAATCGAGAATGTAATCAAAAGGATTGATGATGTGATTGCGTAAGATCGCAAGCAAGATGCATCTAGCGAAGCGCTCGCGCTTGTTGCTCACGGCGCTTACGAAGGAATTCACTGATCGATCAGATAGCCGTGTTTACAGGGTGTCCCGACTATCATGCACCAAGATATAAAAGTCTGCAAATGCTACATAGCTGGGCAGAGCCAAGCTAATGTTGTTTGCGGTCGCTTGGAGACACTCATAATATTTTTGCATTCCGCCTAATTACTCAATTAGCCATAATTACTTATTCAACGTCTCAAATATTTTAATGCGACGAAAAGTGTGAATGGGAAAATTGTACAGCAACATAAACACTACATAACACTTGATAAGTTTATTTATTAGAACTAATAATATAAATAGGTAGAACGCAAAAAATAATCTCGGTATTTCTAGCGACGGCACATAACATCATCTTGTAGTGTTTCAAGAGAACCTTCCCGCTTCTAATTTGCGCATGTTCGTTTCCGCGCGAACATATTCTCATATTCCAGTCCTATGTCCCCCTTCCCAAGTGCAGGCTGGTGAACCAGGCACAGCCAGGTAACCCTGTCATCATTTCTCTCTCTGTGTTCCTTTGATCTTCAAAAGAGTCAGTGAAAAACGAAATTGCTTTCTCTGCGACATATGTCCCTGTACGTCTCCTAAGTACTCTCTTCCATGAAATTAGGGACAGCACTGGCTGGGTCTGAACTAAACTTGTGTATATAACTGAAAGGCAAAGATGATAAGGCAAAATAAAGTGGGAGCAATCGCAGCTTATCCTTTCGTTTTCCTTGTTATTTCTAGGTTTGAGTGAAAGTATAATTAGTTTTTCATCTTTCCCAAACTTCATTATTCAGGGTGTTTCAGCGAACACTTTCAAAATTTATTTAAGGTTGTCTGTCGCAGATAGCCCAATTCTAGTTAATGAGCTGGTCTACTCGAAGAGGCGGACATTACTTGCACAAAAAAATTGAAATGCATAATCGACTGATTACCAAAAATTCACTAGTTAAGTTTTGAACTAATTACCTGATGGCCCATATTGCAATTTACAAATTGTAGGCGTGGAGTTCGCAAGGCGGATCAACTTAGAATTAATTCTGGGGATGACACCAGTTTCGAGATATTAATTTCCGAACTTTGCGGAGAAATGCATTGGGGTTCCAGTTAATTTTTGTGCTTCAATGCATAAAGCGACGTTTTGTTAAGAACGTATCTGGAATGCCAATGCATTTCTCCGCAAAGTTCCGGAATTAATATCACGAAACTCGTGTCATCCCGAGAATTCGTTCCAAGTGGATCCGCCTTGCAAACTCCACGGCTATAATTTGTAAATTGCAATCTGGACCATCAGGTATTTAGTGAAAAACTTAATTAGTGAATTTCGGTTAATTATTCAATTATGCAATTCAATTTCTTGTGAATGTAACGTCCGCCTCTTCGAGTAGACCAGTTTAATAACTAGAATTGCGCTATCTGCCTCAGGCAACCTTTAAGAATTTTTGAAAGTGTTCGCTGAAACACCCTGTATATTGGCTTTATTTGATGGCAACTGAAAAAACAACAAGTGCCTTGTTTTACCCTATTTTCATCGCTTCACTTCACCAGTTGCGCAGCAACTAAACATCATGGTGTCACTATAGCGAGCCGAACACCCTTGCACATGAGGGTTTAATTACGGAAAGCTCTTTTGTTATCCTACCGCAAATGCCTTTCTACAAAGGCTGAACGTGCCTATATTTCTTGCGTTAGACAAGGTTTGATGGAACCGGAGTTCGAAAGGCCTTTATCAAATAACTTAAGCCTCGTCGTCGCCAATTATGAACATCGGCAGTTCTCTCTAAACAGTCAAGTGATTACAGTACATATATGCATAGTACACAGTAAGATATGTACATAAAGTAAATTACGTTAGTCAATTCTATACATTAAACATAGATTATTATAGACATAGAAGCTCCTTGCCTTCAACGCTCTGTTCTTCAGGCTCTCTTCAGTCCTATCTACATCTCTGTCTCAGGGTGCGAAAAACCCGCAAGCGAAGTGTGGAGCCTAACAAAATAGCCACTCTACAAGTTTCGCGGTTACCGTCTTCCGGCGGCAATTGTCGTGGCAATTGTCTGTGGCCCCGATCTCCTCTCGCATTAGCAGGCAATCAGACTATCCGACACATTCGTAGCTATTGTGCGCACAGTACCATCCTATTGTATGCACCCTCTCTACTTCGGCATCAAAGGATGTCGCACCTTGTTCCAGTACGACTCGGAGTCCGTGGGAAAGCTGTATGACTACCACCCGGCGGCTATCTCTAGGCGCAGTTAAGCAGCTGTACTTTCCTATATACGCCCCGCACAACTTCACTCAACAAACATTCCGCGTTTCTCGGTGCTTCCCAAAAGCAGCATCGTCCAGGGCTGACGAGCCAATCAAAAGTTTTAGCGAGATTGCGCTCCTCGCGAATCCTTCATATGTGACCGCGCGCAGGCAACGATATGGCGTCTGGGAGTGAAACCGCCGCCTTCCGCAGCCGCGACCACTCTTCACGCTGTTTGTTTTGACGGCTGTTGAGATTCACTTGTTGTTTGTGCCCGCTCCTGCTCCCATTTCAGCACCGTTACATTGTACGATTGTTTGCTGAGTTTTGAAATTGTACTTCTTGGTCACCAGGCACCACGCTCCTTCGTGGACGAGAAAGCCCATCTCGTTTCCAGGGGTGGCTACCATCCGCTGACACCGTAGTCTCCAAGCACTTCTCGTTTATGCGCGTAGTTCAGATCATGCTCTTGGACTTCTTGCCCAAATACAAACAATTTGCACGTGACCTTCCTTTCTTTTTTCTTACTCCTATCTTTCGAATACTGCCGTCCGCCATTGCTTCCTAGCGTCTAGCAAGCTTTCAAATTGTGTTCTCGCACTATACCCCCTACTCTTGCCTGCTCCCCCTTTCTTCGTATATCCGTTTTTCTATCGTACGAAAATGAAATCGCCGTCTACTCTGCGGAGGATGAATGTGGGCCGCTATCCTGTTCTTTCAGATTGGCGAACATACCGCGGGAACTTGGGATGTCCTCGTATCCCCGCGCGGAGAAGCTGTGCCGTTTGCAGCAATGGCATGCGAAGTTCGATCAGGTGCAGCAAGAAATGTTGGGCACTGGATAGCGCTGAGCGATTTCCTGCGAACGCCGCGGTTGCCGCTGTCGACGTACGCGTTCGGTGTACGATGACTTTTCTGTTTGTGTGTGCTTTGCTTATTGGCTCGCATGCAGTTTTCGACACGAATGCGGAATATATATGAGCCGATAGAACTCTGCTTGCCTTTGTTTTTGAGGCAATCTTCCTTTGACGAAAAATGCAAGGGTTACGAAGTTTTGTACGAGCTATTTCATTGTTCTTCGTGTCGGCGACAACGAGAGTGCGGCCTGATCGCGACCTCCTAAGCTCGACGTCATCAGCACCTGAGCCCTCCTTTTGAGACCCATTGTTCTTTTAACGCACGGCTGGCGCACGGAAATCAATATGAGGAAAACATGGTCTTTCATCATAAGTATCACCAAAAAGTAAACTTTCATTCAGCGCACAATGTTTTTTTTTATATATACGCAGTGAAGTTGCGCTCATAGTGAATCACGCTTAATGAAATCAATAATTGCACGACTTTTCATCTGGTCGGGAAATGGATTGATGTTAGAAAGACAGTTAAAATAACGCCGACCAAAACGGTGTTGTCGAATGGGTTAAACATTTCGGCTTCGACACAGAAGCTTTGTTCACTGACGTCTATTGGTTTCGACAATACCATTTTGGTCGGCGTTCCCTTAATGGTCGTTCTAATGTAAATTACGTTTATTTAAAATCACTTTTTACCCTTGTCGGTAAGATTCCTCGATATAATTATTGTACATGATGACGCTTTTGTTCTCTAGGGCATACCTATAGAGTGGCTCTGTACGCGTGAAGCTAAGAAGATAGGAGGCCAGGTAGTGAGCGAAGACGCGAAATGGGCCTTCCATTGAAATGAATGCAGAGATAAGTTGAATACAAACCATGGAGGATTTAGTACACACTGCAGTGAAGTATATGTCAGGTTGCTTACCAATTCGGAAAGGTTGAACGTGTGGATGGAAGCGAGAAAACCACGCAGTAATTGTCGCCCTTGAATGTCCTCTCAGGCACTTGGTAGGATGTCTCGGATGCAATTGAAAAACATAGGATTCTGCTCCCAAATCTGCATGCTGTTGCAGAAATTTTGTGATTGAGTATATTTAGTTGCTTGTGCTTACTAGCACAAGTGATCCAGAGTAGCCAGAGAAAAACGGTTATTATTCATTCCATCATAGCGCAGCATTCAATATTGCTGTTTGGTTTTAAGAAGATATCTCGTTCACTCCATTACTAAATCGAGTCAATATGCAATATGCGCGTACAGACAGCACACACATCACTAAATGAGGGGGTCGGCCGCATTCATTACCCTAGATTAAAAGAACTTTTGTGGACTGTAAGTTCTAGCCGCTACCGTAGATGTCATTGCTGATTTTTTGGAGGATCCTTCGCCCAGCAGTTGTACATAAATATGATGAGGTTGAAAAAACCCCGAAAGAATGTCACAACGTCTCTGATAACGGAATGCTTGCTTTTCAGGCAGATTGGTATAACATTTTTTCGTCAAAATCTGCATGTACTTGCATTACAACCTGAATTTTCATCCGCTTCAATTTAATTAATATTGTTATCATCATATTTCAATTGAAGAACATGTTATGTCTGATATGTTTTATCTGCTTCATTGGGCGTTGCTCTCATTTGGTTAATACTTAATACTATCATTTTATGCTTAGGAGCTGTGACTGTGCTATCACAGACGCCGTAGTACAATGGTATTTTGTCGTTGCAGCCAAATCAAATATGAACGCCAAGGCTCCAAGTCCAACTAGCTACCCACCTCAGAGCATGAAAGGCATTTCTGCTGAGAAATCACATACGAGAGCAAACACACGCATAGCATGGGGTCGAAGGACTGAAATAACTCGAATAAAAGTCGGCTGCAACTTGATCCGTCTGTGTATTTAAGTAATATGCATTATGCTCATCGTAAATTTAATGTAATACGAATGCCTGCCTTTAAGTAAGTTACGAGGAATCACTGAAATCTATTGAAATATACATATATTTGCCTAGCTTACTCGATGTAGGGACGTTCCGGGCAATGTGAGCACAACACGCACAGGCGCACGTTATTACTCCCGAGCACGTTTGATAAAGACGCACTGTCATGGCACTGCCAATTTAGATTAAGTGTCAATGTCATCTGGCGCATGCTATATATGAGTCGCACTGTGGAGAGGCAAGCCGGCCGGTTTCATGAGGAAAGAAAAACTGTGAAAATGCATTTACTGGTATGTATACAAACTTAACACCGTTCCCTTGTGTTACTTTTCACCAAAAGCATGTTGCTTTCCTGTACATATACACCATTGCAGTGTATATTTCATTGCTGATGTATGTCACTGACCACTTTATTGTTCTGTATCCCATGATTGTAGATAGGTGCTCGGGACCACGTCAGACAGGTATGCTTCCCTTAGTCCCTGGCTTCTGCACAGTGGTTGTGCAATATAAAAATAAATTGATTTAAATTTAAATTCAAGTCAAGATGGAGCGAGCACACAGCTCGTGCGAATGTAAAGTAGCAGTCTGGCCACTAGTATAAACGAGTGTCTGCCTTCGCGCGCTGAGCGCGTAGGAACCGTCACTAAATATCATGTAGGCCGACGCTAGCCGCACTGAACACAGCTAATTTTGTAAACACGGAGAAGCAATCTCGGAAGCAAAACTCTCGCCACTTATCTTCAAGATAGAAAATGAGAAGAGCAAATTATCGCAACGCAGTGCCTGCATTGCACTACCTCGGTGCAAGATTTACGTCTGTTTGCGTAAGGCGCGTAGGCGGCCACTAGGTTAGAATATGATGCTAATTCTTCTATAGAGAAACCCCATAATTACGTTAGTGTGGTGTACTGCCGCTTAGGTATTTCTTACGACAATTACCGAGCCGGCGAAGAACTAGGTTATTTTAAAGGAATATTTTTCAATTGTAACGATTAGTCTAACTCCTAAAACCCTAATTCTAGCTTCAGGCGGTTTACGGGGTGTCTATGAAAAGTCTCTGAGGATGCCGACGAAAATATCACATGGTGGTGAACTTTCT
Organism: Dermacentor silvarum; assembly: GCF_013339745.2. Classification (NCBI taxonomy): domain Eukaryota; kingdom Metazoa; phylum Arthropoda; class Arachnida; order Ixodida; family Ixodidae; genus Dermacentor; species Dermacentor silvarum. The sequence continues at coordinate 55,136,141 of NC_051159.1, read as the reverse complement.
CAAATGGACCAATGTTTACCGACTTGCTAACATCAGGCGAGTAAGTCTAAATCAAGTACAGAACAAGTTCCAGCTATGAAATGAGTGCTTATTTATTTAATAATTCCGAAAAAAAAAGAATCTTGAAAAGCAATCGGATTGCAATTTTCAACAAAGAGTAGCAAAGTCCGTAAAATACAATTTCAAACTATAGCGCAGTCATGCATTACCTTATGCGCTGTTTTCAATCTCGTGACATGACAGGGAAGCTCACGCCCATTTCACACACATAAATGCATTGTGAGGTAGCGTTGTTTTCAGTGAACCATTGTCATGTCCATCAAAACATACACCGCATCAGTTTGTCATCCAAGGGAAGGAGAAAGAGAAAAGGAAACGAAGGCTTGCAAAATACCAGGCTCACGTACAATTTGCTACCTCGGCAGGGGCAAGCATCGGAAAAAGGAGACAGATAAAATAACTTGCTGAGTGTGTATTCTACAGATGGTCATGGAGCCCAGAGGACTTCAAGACCTGTAAAAATGCCCAGGTGTATATACTGACGCATGCGTAAACAGTTACAAAGATGAATGAAAAAAAAGAAAGAAAGCGTAACAAGGGCACCTTCTTGCAACCTAATATTTATTAAAGCGTAGCTTTTTCTGGTTCATCTACTCCCCCCGCCCTCCCCCCCCCCTTCCCTTCCGGAATTTTAGTGGATGATGAAAGCTGGCTTGTGTCCTTCCGCCTTGACAGAAGCCCACTACCATAGTTTCGAATGGACACAAGTGCATTACTCTATAGTTTGCTGTTTCGATATTTGATTTATTGAAATAACTGTTCATACTTAGAGAGTTTTAGCATGTCTGGTATTCGGGTAAACGCAAGCGGATTGGAGTTTTACAGGACGAGTGGAGGCAACAATATGGACGGCCTGCACGATGCAGCCACCTTCTGGTGCAGAGCCTAATCAGAGAAACACAGAGTGAATATTACAGTAAACAAGTGTATTCTACTGCGCTGGTGGTGTAAATTGTTGGCACGGGGAAAACGTGTTGTTGTCTAAACTTACACCAGCAGCTAAGCAAATTCAATTCGATACTGCAATACTCACCGTGTTTGTCTGGTTGTGCTATACGCTACCAGGTGGCTGCACCGTGCAGGCTTTTCACGTCTGCGTGTCCACTCACCCAGTAAAACACCGAGTCCGCTTGTGTTTACCCGAATACAAGACACTCTAAAACTCTTTATTGATACAATAATTCTTTTAGGGAACCCTGCCTGTCTTTGCGTAATAGGTAAAGCTCGTTTTACGTAATACGTTATGCGCATGACCTTTTCTATTAAGTGAAAACCTAGAAGAGTCAGAAGTGAAGACCAAGAAAAGTTTGGATTGATTAGAAGAATAGGTATCTCAATGTTCGGTTAAAAGCACGGCGAACATGCTTGATATGAAACAATGAATCTCTGTACACATACAGTTTTTAGCAACTTACAGGTATCTCATGTTTGATCTGCAACTGATTTCCTTCTGCTGTAAATTCATATAAGCCCAATTTACTATTATTACAAAAGACAAAACAATATTTTTCCTGTCTGAGTGTGCATTGTGCTCCAGGATTTGGGTAACGTTTACCATGAAATCACACATCGCTTACGACAGCTGCTATACTAACAGAACAGTACACACTCCGGCTTTCTGCAGGTAAACTTTCCAGCCCGATGAGACATGCGGGAATTTATATAAAATTCAGCAATTTAATCAATTCCACACTCGCCTAGAGAAATATATCGTCGTTATTTTTCAATAGCACAAAATTTCAGTTTTCAAGAAATCTTCTTAGAATTCTATAGTAAGGACAACGTCAATACTAAACGCGGGGTGGCCTACAGCCGCACAGGTGCATTTTAATACTTCCTGGGAATTAGGACACAAAAGTGGTCGCGCACATTCGGGATTCACGAACGTTCAAGTCCCCCGCCATAGGAATTCACGCTGTTTTAACACGAAAGTGTTTTATGCCGGGGTCCACCAAGACTTCACTGACGTATTTCCGTCACGGAAATACGTCATAGAACGTAATACAAAGAAAGAAACCAGAAGAAAAAGTTCCACAAACATGCAAAATTTGGAAATCGAACCCACGACCTCTCGGTCCGCGACGATAGATCGCCGAGCGTTTAACCCATTGCACCACAAACGCATTTGCAGAGAGCTACACAGACGCGCCTTATATATCTAACCCTCCTCCGTGTACCCGCGCTCTTGCTCGGGGCGGTGCCGCCGCCTACGAGCAGAAAAGAGAAGTACTGCATTATGACACTAACGCGCACCGACAGTGAACGCTTCGGTGGTCTCAGCACTACGACGCCTCGATGCCAGCATTCGAAGGGACGCTGGCATCAAGAAGCACTACCAACGCCACCTAGGTGGCGTTCACCGTACTCAGCACAGCGGAGCGTGGCCTCCGCAATTAGCTCTGAAAATGTTTCTGAAGTTGATCGCGGAGGCTGCAATTACGACGCGCTGTACGCGCTGATTTGACTCGGTGACGATTCAGTTACGTGCTTTGTCTTGCGCGTTGTATTAGTGTGTCAGTTACGTGCTTCGTCTTTCGCGTTGTGCTAGCGTGTGCAGCGTAGTGCAGCTTCCATATGCACGACGGTTGCTCATGGTCATCGACGTTGGTAGTCGTGATGGAGGAGACGTGCCACCAGGCGTCAGCGTGGGTGTATCAACGCCTAAGGGCGCTTTAGCCACAAAACACCAATAGACATTATATATCAATGTGCAATAAACATTACACTACTTCTGTGAAGACACGTTTCACTTTCGTGTTCTATACCGATTCCTATATAAGAGGGATCAACCACATTTTTTTTCAATTGCTTCCGGAACATGCAAGACTGCCTTTGCATGCAATGGAGCTGTTGGCAGCATAACGTGCCCTGTAATACCACGCAGTGCTTCATTCCTAACCGCTGTCAGCCGACCTTCGTTTGAAGCGCGTCGTAGCGACTAAGCCACCCAAGTAACACAGAACGTAGCGTAAACGTTGCCTGATTGTAACAAATGTCAGGCAACGTTAAACAGCCAACCTCAACGTTGAATGTACGTTGCCAGCTGTACGTTCAAGTGATGTCATAAATAAATATCACAGCAACGTCCTGATACCCACGTTGTGTCAACGTTGCATGTAAACATCAATTTAACGTGTAAATGGTATCAATGTAGCAACGTTACAAAACAGCACGTTCCCAGAACGTTGCCGGATGTCACCAATATTGACATTAATGTGATGCCAGGCTGCTGTAGCATATCGCATGTATACGTTCATGGAACTATAAGATATTTTCATTTTCAACTGAACATTCATCTTTATCATGCAGTGAGGTATGGAGATGTATAGTGGTTATGCAGTAATTAATATCTTCTAAGGAACACCATGTTAAATTATGTTTATTATGCTTCTCCACAGATAAGATCTACAAATTATCTCAAATGGCAGAAGCATTCACATTGAAAAAATGCTAATTGTTGCAACGGTTCACCTATAGTAGACAAAGTTACGCATAAAAGTATTCCCTTCTTCCACACCAAATGCACAAGACTTTGTGACTGCTTGCACGCCACATTCCCCTAAAAGTGGAAACATTAAGCAAGGGCCATCATGAATTAGCCCAAGCCCTATGATACGAGCTGCATAAAAATGACGAACACATGCACACTGCACAGTGGATACACACAGATCATATGTACTTGTCCATATGAAAAACAGTGCATTTTTTCAGTTCACGTATGGTTTACATCATAGAAACGGCACTAGAGCAAAGGACTATAAGCCACCGATAGGGCTGCAAACACATCGTACACCAGCGCACATTTGTTTCACACACCACACAGGACACATGCACGCTGCAGACATGTTTTTTTTTAGGAGGAATCTTCGCGAGCCGCACGATAAACACAGAAGGTACGGACAACAGGAGCAAAACCCGCGCAAATTCAACACACCGACACGAAAGGAAATGCGGACGATACGGGTGTAACCTGCGCCACACGAGCTATCAACCCTCGTGGATTTGATCCTTTCCGCCTGAAACAGTCACAACGCGCACGGAAACATCGAACACTGCTCATCTGTACCTCCGATATCGTGTCAACAATTCCTGAGGCTACAATTCATCTTGAAGACATCAGAAAGTTATCTAAAACTAAGTGACGGCGTAGGAAAAGTAGGCAGCATCGCTAAACGTAATGGATTGGCTTCGAGTCAGCTTCGAGACAGCCCGAACCGTTCAAATCAGGCCACAGCGACGGCTTGATAAGGATAACGTCCGCTTATCTCGAAGGCCATGCTTATGCTGGCTGCAGACGGCGGAAGCAATTAAAAGGTAAAATGCGTTATAAAATTTGTTTCTACGCTAAACTATAGTGTAAAATATAGATTGTTCTACGGTTATTTTGTCTCGCAACATCTATACGTAGTTCTGTGTAACCCGGCACAAAATTTTAGTATGCGAGTGTACTGGTTAATATTTTTGTCATCACAGAGGCCACAACATTCTCACAAGTATGCAGGTGGCGCTATTGTTTTTCCTCCGTGTTCTGTGATGGCGGTCGTATGTGCGGGGTGCTACGAGGGTCGCGTTTGCTTGATCGTGTGTTTTTGTGTTTGCTGTTATGAAGTAGGTCGCAGTTAGCGTGCACAGAAGTGCCTGAAGATACCTTGTGTCATGCTGCAAACTCGCCGTATGCGTGCCGCGCCAGGCAAATGTGGCCCAACGATTTTATGCCGTGGAGTGCGGCCTCTTTTTTTCTCGTTCTGAAAAGTTGGGTGGACGTCGCAAAGAAATAATGTGTGTTAGCGCGCCTCAGCTCGTCCACTACGCAGCGACATGTATGCGGGGAGTAACATCGTCGACGCAGCACCGGCAACTTGGAGAGCGCTTCGCGACCGCGTCGTACCATTCAAAAGGTAAGTAATCATGCTGGCTAACTACACGCGTGTTGTGTGAGCTTCTCGTGTGTGCATAGCGTGCGCGAGCGTATGAAATAGAAGTCCCGCGACAACAGTAATACCTGTGCTGATGCTTGCTGAATGCTGGTTATCAGCACTTAGTTACGCAAGTTTATTGCTTCGATGCGAAATTGAAAATCTTGATAAGCGTTTTCTTCCGATGAGAAATATAACGTTCGAAGATAATCGTGTTCATCATGTGCGTGCGGCGCGTGAGCTCCCGCTTTTCTGCTGAAGTTGCACAATAACGACTCATTTGCCTCTTCACCGATTCTTATTGCAATGATGTTTCCTTGCTTACATGGCAAGGAAACTTGTTTCATATCTACTTGTCCAAGGAAACTTGTTTCCTTGCCATGTTTCCTTGCCTCGACGTTGTAAATAATATCTGCTTACGAAGTTTTCGGTTTACGACAGTTTTAGAGAAAAAAAAATTAAGCAATCACAGCTTGCTACTAGTCCAACTTACTTTTTAAGACATGATGTTTTGACATACCTTATACGTAACTAAACATGACAGGGGAAAGTTAAACTGAGTCATGAAAAAAAAATGAATTGTTTTGTAAACAAACATTTCTTTGCTATGTGCTGCTGCGTGTCAATAATTTTACTGTGATCAAAGGGTCCCCATTATCAAGACATTCATCAGTGACTTCTACTTTGTGCTCTGTTGCCACCCTGCAATAATGCAAACATTGTTTTTGTGACTATATTTAGATGCTCCATGCATGTCTAGACAATTTGACAGCTTTATAAAGCTGTGTGCCACTGCTATAAGTTAACACAGAACTTATTTTATAGTGGCGAGGCTGGGACCCATAACAGTGCCCACATAACGGAGGAGCCACCAGACCCCTTGGCCATGCCTGCCGTAGTGCAACGTGTAATCTGGATGGTCGGGTCAGGTATGTATGTATGTAGTGTACGTGTTCCAAAAAATAGCATCTTGGTATCATTTGTGGATAAGTTAATCGACATTAGTCAACACTGCTTACTAAATAGGCCAAATATTTATGCAACTTGCCGTTTATTTGTGTTCATAGCTGTTATGCACACCTTATTGTGTTCTATATAAAAGTAGACCTAACATGTCCTGATGTTAAGTATTTTTTCTTGCATCAATCGCTTCGCTGCAAGTTACATTTTAATTTTGCTTAGTACACACTATTTATCACTTTTCATTTTGGTTTTCTTGTTTTGAAACTGTTTTCTATGCTGTAGGATTTTATTTCCGAATTTTAGTGTTTACACTACACTCTTGTGCAGCTTCTGCGCATATAAGAATTCAAAGTGTAATGGGCCAAATATGTCATAGGTGTAAGCACACAGTGTGCTTACTATTGTTTAACATTCAAATTCACGATTATTTCTGTCTTGTTCCAAGAATAACTGCCACTGGAAAATACACATTTGATGAGCTCAAAACTTCTTGAAATGATACATTAAGGCCAATATTCACTGTGCTGCAGTTACTACAGTTCTGAAGTGTTTTTTAGTAAGGTTGCTTTTTTCTCTCCCATTTTTTAATATTCTTGGCAAGATATCCCCATTCATGCAAGTAGGCATTGTAGGAGTTGCAAGTCTATGTCCAGTTACATTATTTTTCTCTTTTTTTCAATTCAATACAGCATAGAACACATAGCTAACTGGTAGGTAGTTCATTGTATTGATGCTCTATTGTTAAAAAAGCACACTATTTCGCACATGTCTGCTTACTCTTGCCATGTTTGCTGGTTATTGCAATGTTGCTCGTCAAATGAATTTGATTTCAACTACACCATACAGAACAGTCTTATTGGCTTTAGTGTAATTTTAATAGTGACAATCAACCAACAAGCCCTAATTCTACAGCTGTCAAGAAGTATTTCTAATACTTTGGGGTCCCTTTCCATATTTTCTGTTTCATCCTGTGTATTTGGTCAGCACAGTGGGCATTTGGTCTATTCATTCTGCTTGGCGCTGCTCAGGTCAGAATATGTTCAACCTGCAAGTCCAAATTTTAATGATATGTGTACGACTTCATTTACTGGCTGGATGAATTGAAAGCATTATATCTAATTCTAAGAGTATTTTTGTCAAAAATACCAGTGTCTAGAACAAGCATCATATGCACTGTAAACTCTTATAGCTTTCAGTTAGGTAGGCAAATATCTATAGGTATGTATACTTGTGCATATACTTTCTACATATTGGCTAGGGTTTTAGCTACACGAAACAGCCTATGTCGTCACTACTCTCAAGTCAAATTTATGGTTGATGCGCCGCTTGTTTTTGTTGTGCACTTACACTTCTGTGGTGTCTTAAGCACTGTAGATGCCTGACAGCTGAAGTATTGCAGCAGTAGACAGTTTTAGTTTAGCGTACGCTATGTCATTGCGTATGATATAAAATAGCGGGTCATCACTGCGCATGTGCAGAACGCTATCCGACCGATAGCGTATGCATGCTATTTCTCAGACTTAGCATTACCGTCTGTGCGTGGTTTACGTTAAACATGGCAGTGGTCCCCGCTGCCCGTTTCGAATTGAATTTGGCTTGGCTTTTGCAGAATTCGCTTCGTTCCTAGCAAATGACTGTGTATATAGCTTTCGCTTATCGTCAGGCCGCTTTGACAACAGTGTAATATGGTTAACCTTGTGGAGTTTTCGAGATCGCTTCTCGTTTCGAACGACACGAAGCCTAACGAGGGAAACCGACATATATCAGCGCCACCTGTCAGTGAAGTCGAGAGATAGGTGCGACGATGGCATATGACCTCTGAGATCGGAAGATCTCGCAGGCTAACTAAAACTGTAATAAATGTGTGCTGTTTAGTGCACGCTGTACGATAGCATATAGGCGTACGCTATTAGTTGCATATGCTATACTCAAACTGTCTAGTGTCGAAGCTAACTGGCACTTACTATTGCTACAGTATGCCAACAGATACCTATCACCGTATTTGTGCATTTTCTAAGAACCAGCCGTGTTTGCTAGGTGAAATTTGTAGTGTACGTATGAGCTTGCCGGTCAGTTCATGTAACTTTTCAGGATAGAATTTACATGGGGAGGAAAAGGGTACCATACAACATGACTGCGGCTAACTGACCATTTATTTTGATGGAAGGATTAAAAATAGCAACACTGGATGTGTGCTTATGTTGTGCACAATTTCGTTCAGAGGGAAGGCGTAATTTGTAATATAAAGGCATAAAATCACAATAAATGGTATTTGTGTAAAAAGGAAAGTAAATATGGGGGGGGGGGGGCGCAGACTAACTTCAATCACTTGTCATCTAGAAAGGACGCCTTTTATTTCATGAATTGATCATGGGGTCTGGCTCGCATGTCTTGTTTATGTGGTATGCCTCACTGATCTGTCATGTCAATTTTTCACCATAGGTGAAAACAGGTGATCTTAATCCAGCCTGAAGTCCTATCGTTGCAATGCACGGCCTAACTGGACGAGCAAGCTGGTCTCTTGAGTGAAATATGGGAATTTATTTGGCACATTTAGTTACTGGCCAGTCTGCTCTGTATACATTTGACCAGGTGTGAAAGAAATACAGTGAGCTGCCTCTCATACACACTAGACAAATTTGGTGGCATCTTTAACCAAGCAAACCTCCCTTGCCTGCTCGCCTTTCTGAATTCACTTCTGAACTGTCGTGCATATCCTGCTTTTTTTTCGCTGGAAATT